>NC_090926.1:197959501-198610334 GCF_040938575.1 Ambystoma mexicanum | reverse complement strand
ATCTGTAAATACCCACACAGCGCTGCTGAGTGGGCATTTACAGATTTTTGGTGGGCCTTGCCCCTCAGGCCCTACCCTGCCTACGCCTCTGTTCTCTCCCCCAGGGCAAAGAGTGGGAAAGGCTCGCTACAGCAAGAGTCTATCAAATCTTTCACTTTTGAGAGCAGAGTGTTTACATTTAAAAATCTTGAACAAGCAGCAATACCAAAGCATACAGTAGTAGTGGACAGAAGACTGCCCTGCACATATCAGTACACCCCAATGACAAAGGCAAAGATTTAACTGACCTGCTTAGCTATTAGTGGCTGACACCTCACAATGAGTATCATCTCTCCGTGAAGCAAAACATCCTCTGAATTGGGGTGAAAGACAGATCTAATGTGCCAAAGGAAGGCAACATGGAAATTCAGTGTTCTGCCCTCAGGAAGGAGGGTCGACAGCCCAATGGGTTAATGCACCTACTGCAGCCTCCTATGTGTAGCCTGTAGGCGACACATTCAGTTGCTGGTGAGATGCTGATAAGGTTGCTTGCATTGCAGGGGCCGGGGGTCACCTCACAGCGCCTCGAATAGGTGTCCTGTTTGAGTCCCTGTGCAAATATCTTCTCAACCATGACCCGTAGGTTACACTTTTCCCCTCGTTTTTTCCAGTCAGTTGGGGCCAGAGAGACAAGCTTTTCTATGGGCGTTACCAAGGCCAGAGTGCAGAAAACAAAGGCACAATTGTTAGTAGGAATGCAGGTATTGAAGGGGCATTAGCTGTTGGCTGATCGCACAGGGCAATTCATACCCATTTTCAAAAGAAAAAATAAATGTTTTAAAAAATAAAATAAAAAATGCCCCGCAGATTCCAGACATTGGATTAGAACTCAGGTCTCCAAAATTCCAAGACCAAGCACTTACCACTTGAGCCACTGGCGAATGTGCTTCTGAGAGTTGGTTTTGGGCCAATATATCTTTCTTCTGCATGCCCCTGCGAGCATACCCATTTGCATTGTGAAACATGTTCACTGAAGAAAATGAGGAAAGAACATCTGCCCCCCCAGCTCCACCAAATACCAGCTAACTGCAGTGGCTTAGAGGTTAAGTGCTTGCGTTACAGCGCTGGGGGCCTGGGTTCGAGTCCTGCTTTCGGCACTTAAACGGAATAGTGGGGTAATCTCCTTGTACAGTTGCTGTGAAACATAGCAGAGAAGTGGGACTGTGAAAGTGAGGGAGTGCAGGCTGAAGGAGGAAGGGGGGCAAGCTAAAGGAGGAGGTAGGGCAGGCAAAAGGGAGAGGGAGGGGTGGATGCAGTGGTCGTGTGGAGAGGAGGCGGGGTAGATCTAGAAGGGCATGGCGTAGGTTCCCTGGTAAAGGGAGGAAGAAGGAATAGAGGAGGCCAGGAAGTGCCCGCTAGTGCCGGATGAGGATAAAAATGTCAGCCCATTGTGGGGTCCATTCCATCTTCCCCTTCCTCAATGGCCCCTTTCCCCACATTAGAACCCTCCCTCCACTATTCAGGGCCCACTTTATCCCACCCCCCCACTCACCCAGGCCGCTCCTCTTCTCCACAGCGACCCCTTCATCCAGCCCTACCTTCCCTTTTTGCCTACCCGGCCTCCTCCTTTATTTACTCTGCACTTCCTCTCCCCCACCTCTACAGTCCTGCCTCCTTTCCACCCTCCCTTTACCAGGGAACTCATTACATAACCACTGAACCTTTTAGAAGGACTGGGTCCCCTCAACTGATTACCCAACTACTCTGTTTCTGTGCCGAAAGCAGGACTCGAACCCAGGCCCCCAGTGCTGTAACACAAGTACTTAACCTCTAGGCCACTGCAGTTAGCTGGTGTTGGGTGGAGCGGGGGGCCAGATGGTCTATCCTCCTTGGCTCCAGTGAACATGTTTCACAACTGAAATGGTTATGCTCACGGGGGCATGCAGAAGAAAGATATATACGCCCAAAAGCTACCCTCAGAAGCACAGCCACCGATGGCTCAAGTAGTAAGTGCTTGGTCTTGGAATGCTGGAGACCTGAGTTCTAATCCAATGTCTGCAATCTCCTGGGCATGTTTTTTTTAATTAAAAAAATATATTTTTTAGTTGAAAATGGGTATGCATTGCCCTGAGCAATCAGCCAACAGCCAATGCCCCTTCAATACCTGCATTCCTACTAGCAGTTGTGCCTTTGTTTTCTGCACTCTGGCCTAGGTAACACCCATACAAAAGTTTGTCTCTCTGGCCCCAGTTGCCTGGAAAAAAACGAGGGGAAAAGGTGTAATCTACGGGTCATGGTTGATACAATAATTGCCCTGGGACTCAAACAGGACACCTTCACGAGGTGCTATGAGGTGACCACCGGCCCCTGCATAGCAAGCAAACCTGTATCAGCATCTCACCAGCAACTGAATGTGTCGCCTGCAGGCTACACATAAGAGGCTGCAGTAGGTGCATTAACCCATCGGGCTGTGGACCCTCCTTCCTCTGAGAGCAGGAAACTGAATTTCCATGTTGCCTTCCTTTGGCACATTTGATCTATCTTTCAACCCAATTCAGAGGGTGTTTTGCTTCACGGAGAGATGATAATCATTGTGAGGTGTCAGCCACTAATAGCTAAGCAGGTCAGTTAAATCTTTGACTTTGTCATTGGGGTGTACTGATATGCGCTGGGCAGTCTTCTGTCCTGTGCTACTGTATGCATTCTTATTGCTGCTTGTTCACGATTCCTAAATGTAAACATTGAAAGATTTGAAAGACTCTTGATGCACCAAGCATTTCCCACTCTTTGCCCTGGGGGTGAGAGGGCTGCTTTCGACCTTCAACACCCTCAATTATGGAGTGGCCGGCTCCACCACTGAGAATGAGGGGCTAATCCTGGTCGGAAACGGGCAGAGGTCTGCGCCCTGCGTCCTCCACGCGTCCCTAACGCTCCCAAACGCGACCACAGCCCTTACGGGCACAGCCCTATGTCGGTGCAGCCTCTATGGTGCAGCCACCCAGGTAGCTTAGGGTTAGGATATGTGCTCTTCAACATAAGCCTGGCCAACCAGGCCCTGGAGAGTGTCACAGCATGCTCTGTAATCCCCTAGTGATGGTGGCCTTGGTGACGATGATCTTGCTGGAATACTGATGCCTTTTTTCCTCCCAGAAGCCCCAGAAGCCTATTGAAATGAAGGGGTGTGCACCTCTCACTGGCCTCTGTTTACCCTCTGGCTAACTGAAATTAGTTCTGGGCTTTCCAGGCAAATGTATCCATTCGGGAGAGAGCTAGGAATAGGAAGGCTCTTTCTGCAGGCTCGGTGGGGAAGAGTCAGAGAGCTACATGCCTGAGGCATCTTTCTTCCTCCTTTGCTCATTGTGTTCCCTAACTTCTAACTCTCTGCCAGGCCAGGCCCTGTTTCTTTTACTGCCAACCCCCCCTAACCCCTCGTCTTCCACCTACTTCCCGCTCTATTATGCCTTCTCCTTTTCTGCTCTCTTCTGTGGCCCTTTGAAAATGAATGCAGGCCTAGCTAAGCCTCATGAAGGAAATCTACCAACAAAAGATGCATTCCTTGCTTATGGGAGGTGCTGTGAGACGAGCAAGAAGGGCTGAAGGGGTGATTGGGTTGTTGAGTCGGGAAGCACTAGAGGTGTAGCCAGGATTGTCTAGCAAATGGAGCCTGATGCTAATGTAGTTGGGCCCACTGCACTGACAAAAATATCTGTAAATACCCACACAGCGCTGCTGAGTGGGCATTTACAGATTTTTGGTGGGCCTTGCCCCTCAGGCCCTACCCTGCCTACGCCTCTGTTCTCTCCCCCAGGGCAAAGAGTGGGAAAGGCTCGCTACAGCAAGAGTCTATCAAATCTTTCACTTTTGAGAGCAGAGTGTTTACATTTAAAAATCTTGAACAAGCAGCAATACCAAAGCATACAGTAGTAGTGGACAGAAGACTGCCCTGCACATATCAGTACACCCCAATGACAAAGGCAAAGATTTAACTGACCTGCTTAGCTATTAGTGGGTGACACCTCACAATGAGTATCATCTCTCCGTGAAGCAAAACATCCTCTGAATTGGGGTGAAAGACAGATCTAATGTGCCAAAGGAAGGCAACATGGAAATTCAGTGTTCTGCCCTCAGGAAGGAGGGTCGACAGCCCAATGGGTTAATGCACCTACTGCAGCCTCCTATGTGTAGCCTGTAGGCGACACATTCAGTTGCTGGTGAGATGCTGATAAGGTTGCTTGCATTGCAGGGGCCGGGGGTCACCTCACAGCGCCTCGAGAAGGTGTCCTGTTTGAGTCCCTGTGCAAATATCTTCTCAACCATGACCCGTAGGTTACACTTTTCCCCTCGTTTTTTCCAGTCAGTTGGGGCCAGAGAGACAAGCTTTTCTATGGGCGTTACCAAGGCCAGAGTGCAGAAAACAAAGGCACAATTGTTAGTAGGAATGCAGGTATTGAAGGGGCATTAGCTGTTGGCTGATCGCACAGGGCAATTCATACCCATTTTCAAAAGAAAAAATAAATGTTTTAAAAAATAAAATAAAAAATGCCCCGCAGATTCCAGACATTGGATTAGAACTCAGGTCTCCAAAATTCCAAGACCAAGCACTTACCACTTGAGCCACTGGCGAATGTGCTTCTGAGAGTTGGTTTTGGGCCAATATATCTTTCTTCTGCATGCCCCTGCGAGCATACCCATTTGCATTGTGAAACATGTTCACTGAAGAAAATGAGGAAAGAACATCTGCCCCCCCAGCTCCACCAAATACCAGCTAACTGCAGTGGCTTAGAGGTTAAGTGCTTGCGTTACAGCGCTGGGGGCCTGGGTTCGAGTCCTGCTTTCGGCACTTAAACGGAATAGTGGGGTAATCTCCTTGTACAGTTGCTGTGAAACATAGCAGAGAAGTGGGACTGTGAAAGTGAGGGAGTGCAGGCTGAAGGAGGAAGGGGGGCAAGCTAAAGGAGGAGGTAGGGCAGGCAAAAGGGAGAGGGAGGGGTGGATGCAGTGGTCGTGTGGAGAGGAGGCGGGGTAGATCTAGAAGGGCATGGCGTAGGTTCCCTGGTAAAGGGAGGAAGAAAGAATAGAGGAGGCCAGGAAGTGCCCGCTAGTGCCGGATGAGGATAAAAATGTCAGCCCATTGTGGGGTCCATTCCATCTTCCCCTTCCTCAATGGCCCCTTTCCCCACATTAGAACCCTCCCTCCACTATTCAGGGCCCACTTTATCCCACCCACCCAGGCCGCTCCTCTTCTCCACAGCGACCCCTTCATCCAGCCCTACCTTCCCTTTTTGCCTACCCGGCCTCCTCCTTTATTTACTCTGCACTTCCTCTCCCCCACCTCTACAGTCCTGCCTCCTTTCCACCCTCCCTTTACCAGGGAACTCATTACATAACCACTGAACCTTTTAGAAGGACTGGGTCCCCTCAACTGATTACCCAACTACTCTGTTTCTGTGCCGAAAGCAGGACTCGAACCCAGGCCCCCAGTGCTGTAACACAAGTACTTAACCTCTAGGCCACTGCAGTTAGCTGGTGTTGGGTGGAGCGGGGGGCCAGATGGTCTATCCTCCTTGGCTCCAGTGAACATGTTTCACAACTGAAATGGTTATGCTCACGGGGGCATGCAGAAGAAAGATATATACGCCCAAAAGCTACCCTCAGAAGCACAGCCACCGATGGCTCAAGTAGTAAGTGCTTGGTCTTGGAATGCTGGAGACCTGAGTTCTAATCCAATGTCTGCAATCTCCTGGGCATGTTTTTTTTAATTAAAAAAATATATTTTTTAGTTGAAAATGGGTATGCATTGCCCTGAGCAATCAGCCAACAGCCAATGCCCCTTCAATACCTGCATTCCTACTAGCAGTTGTGCCTTTGTTTTCTGCACTCTGGCCTAGGTAACACCCATACAAAAGTTTGTCTCTCTGGCCCCAGTTGCCTGGAAAAAAACGAGGGGAAAAGGTGTAATCTACGGGTCATGGTTGATACAATAATTGCCCTGGGACTCAAACAGGACACCTTCACGAGGTGCTATGAGGTGACCACCGGCCCCTGCATAGCAAGCAAACCTGTATCAGCATCTCACCAGCAACTGAATGTGTCGCCTGCAGGCTACACATAAGAGGCTGCAGTAGGTGCATTAACCCATCGGGCTGTGGACCCTCCTTCCTCTGAGAGCAGGAAACTGAATTTCCATGTTGCCTTCCTTTGGCACATTTGATCTATCTTTCAACCCAATTCAGAGGGTGTTTTGCTTCACGGAGAGATGATAATCATTGTGAGGTGTCAGCCACTAATAGCTAAGCAGGTCAGTTAAATCTTTGACTTTGTCATTGGGGTGTACTGATATGCGCTGGGCAGTCTTCTGTCCTGTGCTACTGTATGCATTCTTATTGCTGCTTGTTCACGATTCCTAAATGTAAACATTGAAAGATTTGAAAGACTCTTGATGCACCAAGCATTTCCCACTCTTTGCCCTGGGGGTGAGAGGGCTGCTTTCGGCCTTCAACACCCTCAATTATGGAGTGGCCGGCTCCACCACTGAGAATGAGGGGCTAATCCTGGTCGGAAACGGGCAGAGGTCTGCGCCCTGCGTCCTCCACGCGTCCCTAACGCTCCCAAACGCGACCACAGCCCTTACGGGCACAGCCCTATGTCGGTGCAGCCTCTATGGTGCAGCCACCCAGGTAGCTTAGGGTTAGGATATGTGCTCTTCAACATAAGCCTGGCCAACCAGGCCCTGGAGAGTGTCACAGCATGCTCTGTAATCCCCTAGTGATGGTGGCCTTGGTGACGATGATCTTGCTGGAATACTGATGCCTTTTTTCCTCCCAGAAGCCCCAGAAGCCTATTGAAATGAAGGGGTGTGCACCTCTCACTGGCCTCTGTTTACCCTCTGGCTAACTGAAATTAGTTCTGGGCTTTCCAGGCAAATGTATCCATTCGGGAGAGAGCTAGGAATAGGAAGGCTCTTTCTGCAGGCTCGGTGGGGAAGAGTCAGAGAGCTACATGCCTGAGGCATCTTTCTTCCTCCTTTGCTCATTGTGTTCCCTAACTTCTAACTCTCTGCCAGGCCAGGCCCTGTTTCTTTTACTGCCAACCCCCCCTAACCCCTCGTCTTCCACCTACTTCCCGCTCTATTATGCCTTCTCCTTTTCTGCTCTCTTCTGTGGCCCTTTGAAAATAAATGCAGGCCTAGCTAAGCCTCATGAAGGAAATCTACTAACAAAAGATGCATTCCTTGCTTATGGGAGGTGCTGTGAGACGAGCAAGAAGGGCTGAAGGGGTGATTGGGTTGTTGAGTCGGGAAGCACTAGAGGTGTAGCCAGGATTGTCTAGCAAATGGAGCCTGATGCTAATGTAGTTGGGCCCACTGCACTGACAAAAATATCTGTAAATACCCACACAGCGCTGCTGAGTGGGCATTTACAGATTTTTGGTGGGCCTTGCCCCTCAGGCCCTACCCTGCCTACGCCTCTGTTCTCTCCCCCAGGGCAAAGAGTGGGAAAGGCTCGCTACAGCAAGAGTCTATCAAATCTTTCACTTTTGAGAGCAGAGTGTTTACATTTAAAAATCTTGAACAAGCAGCAATACCAAAGCATACAGTAGTAGTGGACAGAAGACTGCCCTGCACATATCAGTACACCCCAATGACAAAGGCAAAGATTTAACTGACCTGCTTAGCTATTAGTGGGTGACACCTCACAATGAGTATCATCTCTCCGTGAAGCAAAACATCCTCTGAATTGGGGTGAAAGACAGATCTAATGTGCCAAAGGAAGGCAACATGGAAATTCAGTGTTCTGCCCTCAGGAAGGAGGGTCGACAGCCCAATGGGTTAATGCACCTACTGCAGCCTCCTATGTGTAGCCTGTAGGCGACACATTCAGTTGCTGGTGAGATGCTGATAAGGTTGCTTGCATTGCAGGGGCCGTGGGTCACCTCACAGCGCCTCGAGAAGGTGTCCTGTTTGAGTCCCTGTGCAAATATCTTCTCAACCATGACCCGTAGGTTACACTTTTCCCCTCGTTTTTTCCAGTCAGTTGGGGCCAGAGAGACAAGCTTTTCTATGGGCGTTACCAAGGCCAGAGTGCAGAAAACAAAGGCACAATTGTTAGTAGGAATGCAGGTATTGAAGGGGCATTAGCTGTTGGCTGATCGCACAGGGCAATTCATACCCATTTTCAAAAGAAAAAATAAATGTTTTAAAAAATAAAATAAAAAATGCCCCGCAGATTCCAGACATTGGATTAGAACTCAGGTCTCCAAAATTCCAAGACCAAGCACTTACCACTTGAGCCACTGGCGGATGTGCTTCTGAGAGTTGGTTTTGGGCCAATATATCTTTCTTCTGCATGCCCCTGCGAGCATACCCATTTGCATTGTGAAACATGTTCACTGAAGAAAATGAGGAAAGAACATCTGCCCCCCCAGCTCCACCAAATACCAGCTAACTGCAGTGGCTTAGAGGTTAAGTGCTTGCGTTACAGCGCTGGGGGCCTGGGTTCGAGTCCTGCTTTCGGCACTTAAACGGAATAGTGGGGTAATCTCCTTGTACAGTTGCTGTGAAACATAGCAGAGAAGTGGGACTGTGAAAGTGAGGGAGTGCAGGCTGAAGGAGGAAGGGGGGCAAGCTAAAGGAGGAGGTAGGGCAGGCAAAAGGGAGAGGGAGGGGTGGATGCAGTGGTCGTGTGGAGAGGAGGCGGGGTAGATCTAGAAGGGCATGGCGTAGGTTCCCTGGTAAAGGGAGGAAGAAAGAATAGAGGAGGCCAGGAAGTGCCCGCTAGTGCCGGATGAGGATAAAAATGTCAGCCCATTGTGGGGTCCATTCCATCTTCCCCTATGGCCCCTTTCCCCACATTAGAACCCTCCCTCCACTATTCAGGGCCCACTTTATCCCACCCCCCCCCACTCACCCAGGCCGCTCCTCTTCTCCACAGCGACCCCTTCATCCAGCCCTACCTTCCCTTTTTGCCTACCCGGCCTCCTCCTTTATTTACTCTGCACTTCCTCTCCCCCACCTCTACAGTCCTGCCTCCTTTCCACCCTCCCTTTACCAGGGAACTCATTACATAACCACTGAACCTTTTAGAAGGACTGGGTCCCCTCAACTGATTACCCAACTACTCTGTTTCTGTGCCGAAAGCAGGACTCGAACCCAGGCCCCCAGTGCTGTAACACAAGTACTTAACCTCTAGGCCACTGCAGTTAGCTGGTGTTGGGTGGAGCGGGGGGCCAGATGGTCTATCCTCCTTGGCTCCAGTGAACATGTTTCACAACTGAAATGGTTATGCTCACGGGGGCATGCAGAAGAAAGATATATACGCCCAAAAGCTACCCTCAGAAGCACAGCCACCAATGGCTCAAGTAGTAAGTGCTTGGTCTTGGAATGCTGGAGACCTGAGTTCTAATCCAATGTCTGCAATCTCCTGGGCATGTTTTTTTTAATTAAAAAAATATATTTTTTAGTTGAAAATGGGTATGCATTGCCCTGAGCAATCAGCCAACAGCCAATGCCCCTTCAATACCTGCTTTCCTACTAGCAGTTGTGCCTTTGTTTTCTGCACTCTGGCCTAGGTAACACCCATACAAAAGTTTGTCTCTCTGGCCCCAGTTACCTGGAAAAAAACGAGGGGAAAAGGTGTAATCTACGGGTCATGGTTGATACAATAATTGCCCTGGGACTCAAACAGGACACCTTCACGAGGTGCTATGAGGTGACCACCGGCCCCTGCATAGCAAGCAAACCTGTATCAGCATCTCACCAGCAACTGAATGTGTCGCCTGCAGGCTACACATAAGAGGCTGCAGTAGGTGCATTAACCCATCGGGCTGTGGACCCTCCTTCCTCTGAGAGCAGGAAACTGAATTTCCATGTTGCCTTCCTTTGGCACATTTGATCTATCTTTCAACCCAATTCAGAGGGTGTTTTGCTTCACGGAGAGATGATAATCATTGTGAGGTGTCAGCCACTAATAGCTAAGCAGGTCAGTTAAATCTTTGACTTTGTCATTGGGGTGTACTGATATGCGCTGGGCAGTCTTCTGTCCTGTGCTACTGTATGCATTCTTATTGCTGCTTGTTCACGATTCCTAAATGTAAACATTGAAAGATTTGAAAGACTCTTGATGCACCAAGCATTTCCCACTCTTTGCCCTGGGGGTGAGAGGGCTGCTTTCGGCCTTCAACACCCTCAATTATGGAGTGGCCGGCTCCACCACTGAGAATGAGGGGCTAATCCTGGTCGGAAACGGGCAGAGGTCTGCGCCCTGCGTCCTCCACGCGTCCCTAACGCTCCCAAACGCGACCACAGCCCTTACGGGCACAGCCCTATGTCGGTGCAGCCTCTATGGTGCAGCCACCCAGGTAGCTTAGGGTTAGGATATGTGCTCTTCAACATAAGCCTGGCCAACCAGGCCCTGGAGAGTGTCACAGCATGCTCTGTAATCCCCTAGTGATGGTGGCCTTGGTGACGATGATCTTGCTGGAATACTGATGCCTTTTTTCCTCCCAGAAGCCCCAGAAGCCTATTGAAATGAAGGGGTGTGCACCTCTCACTGGCCTCTGTTTACCCTCTGGCTAACTGAAATTAGTTCTGGGCTTTCCAGGCAAATGTATCCATTCGGGAGAGAGCTAGGAATAGGAAGGCTCTTTCTGCAGGCTCGGTGGGGAAGAGTCAGAGAGCTACATGCCTGAGGCATCTTTCTTCCTCCTTTGCTCATTGTGTTCCCTAACTTCTAACTCTCTGCCAGGCCAGGCCCTGTTTCTTTTACTGCCAACCCCCCCTAACCCCTCGTCTTCCACCTACTTCCCGCTCTATTATGCCTTCTCCTTTTCTGCTCTCTTCTGTGGCCCTTTGAAAATAAATGCAGGCCTAGCTAAGCCTCATGAAGGAAATCTACTAACAAAAGATGCATTCCTTGCTTATGGGAGGTGCTGTGAGACGAGCAAGAAGGGCTGAAGGGGTGATTGGGTTGTTGAGTCGGGAAGCACTAGAGGTGTAGCCAGGATTGTCTAGCAAATGGAGCCTGATGCTAATGTAGTTGGGCCCACTGCACTGACAAAAATATCTGTAAATACCCACACAGCGCTGCTGAGTGGGCATTTACAGATTTTTGGTGGGCCTTGCCCCTCAGGCCCTACCCTGCCTACGCCTCTGTTCTCTCCCCCAGGGCAAAGAGTGGGAAAGGCTCGCTACAGCAAGAGTCTATCAAATCTTTCACTTTTGAGAGCAGAGTGTTTACATTTAAAAATCTTGAACAAGCAGCAATACCAAAGCATACAGTAGTAGTGGACAGAAGACTGCCCTGCACATATCAGTACACCCCAATGACAAAGGCAAAGATTTAACTGACCTGCTTAGCTATTAGTGGGTGACACCTCACAATGAGTATCATCTCTCCGTGAAGCAAAACATCCTCTGAATTGGGGTGAAAGACAGATCTAATGTGCCAAAGGAAGGCAACATGGAAATTCAGTGTTCTGCCCTCAGGAAGGAGGGTCGACAGCCCAATGGGTTAATGCACCTACTGCAGCCTCCTATGTGTAGCCTGTAGGCGACACATTCAGTTGCTGGTGAGATGCTGATAAGGTTGCTTGCATTGCAGGGGCCGGGGGTCACCTCACAGCGCCTCGAGAAGGTGTCCTGTTTGAGTCCCTGTGCAAATATCTTCTCAACCATGACCCGTAGGTTACACTTTTCCCCTCGTTTTTTCCAGTCAGTTGGGGCCAGAGAGACAAGCTTTTCTATGGGCGTTACCAAGGCCAGAGTGCAGAAAACAAAGGCACAATTGTTAGTAGGAATGCAGGTATTGAAGGGGCATTAGCTGTTGGCTGATCGCACAGGGCAATTCATACCCATTTTCAAAAGAAAAAATAAATGTTTTAAAAAATAAAATAAAAAATGCCCCGCAGATTCCAGACATTGGATTAGAACTCAGGTCTCCAAAATTCCAAGACCAAGCACTTACCACTTGAGCCACTGGCGGATGTGCTTCTGAGAGTTGGTTTTGGGCCAATATATCTTTCTTCTGCATGCCCCTGCGAGCATACCCATTTGCATTGTGAAACATGTTCACTGAAGAAAATGAGGAAAGAACATCTGCCCCCCCAGCTCCACCAAATACCAGCTAACTGCAGTGGCTTAGAGGTTAAGTGCTTGCGTTACAGCGCTGGGGGCCTGGGTTCGAGTCCTGCTTTCGGCACTTAAACGGAATAGTGGGGTAATCTCCTTGTACAGTTGCTGTGAAACATAGCAGAGAAGTGGGACTGTGAAAGTGAGGGAGTGCAGGCTGAAGGAGGAAGGGGGGCAAGCTAAAGGAGGAGGTAGGGCAGGCAAAAGGGAGAGGGAGGGGTGGATGCAGTGGTCGTGTGGAGAGGAGGCGGGGTAGATCTAGAAGGGCATGGCGTAGGTTCCCTGGTAAAGGGAGGAAGAAAGAATAGAGGAGGCCAGGAAGTGCCCGCTAGTGCCGGATGAGGATAAAAATGTCAGCCCATTGTGGGGTCCATTCCATCTTCCCCTATGGCCCCTTTCCCCACATTAGAACCCTCCCTCCACTATTCAGGGCCCACTTTATCCCACCCCCCCCACTCACCCAGGCCGCTCCTCTTCTCCACAGCGACCCCTTCATCCAGCCCTACCTTCCCTTTTTGCCTACCCGGCCTCCTCCTTTATTTACTCTGCACTTCCTCTCCCCCACCTCTACAGTCCTGCCTCCTTTCCACCCTCCCTTTACCAGGGAACTCATTACATAACCACTGAACCTTTTAGAAGGACTGGGTCCCCTCAACTGATTACCCAACTACTCTGTTTCTGTGCCGAAAGCAGGACTCGAACCCAGGCCCCCAGTGCTGTAACACAAGTACTTAACCTCTAGGCCACTGCAGTTAGCTGGTGTTGGGTGGAGCGGGGGGCCAGATGGTCTATCCTCCTTGGCTCCAGTGAACATGTTTCACAACTGAAATGGTTATGCTCACGGGGGCATGCAGAAGAAAGATATATACGCCCAAAAGCTACCCTCAGAAGCACAGCCACCAATGGCTCAAGTAGTAAGTGCTTGGTCTTGGAATGCTGGAGACCTGAGTTCTAATCCAATGTCTGCAATCTCCTGGGCATGTTTTTTTTAATTAAAAAAATATATTTTTTAGTTGAAAATGGGTATGCATTGCCCTGAGCAATCAGCCAACAGCCAATGCCCCTTCAATACCTGCTTTCCTACTAGCAGTTGTGCCTTTGTTTTCTGCACTCTGGCCTAGGTAACACCCATACAAAAGTTTGTCTCTCTGGCCCCAGTTGCCTGGAAAAAAACGAGGGGAAAAGGTGTAATCTACGGGTCATGGTTGATACAATAATTGCCCTGGGACTCAAACAGGACACCTTCACGAGGTGCTATGAGGTGACCACCGGCCCCTGCATAGCAAGCAAACCTGTATCAGCATCTCACCAGCAACTGAATGTGTCGCCTGCAGGCTACACATAAGAGGCTGCAGTAGGTGCATTAACCCATCGGGCTGTGGACCCTCCTTCCTCTGAGAGCAGGAAACTGAATTTCCATGTTGCCTTCCTTTGGCACATTTGATCTATCTTTCAACCCAATTCAGAGGGTGTTTTGCTTCACGGAGAGATGATAATCATTGTGAGGTGTCAGCCACTAATAGCTAAGCAGGTCAGTTAAATCTTTGACTTTGTCATTGGGGTGTACTGATATGCGCTGGGCAGTCTTCTGTCCTGTGCTACTGTATGCATTCTTATTGCTGCTTGTTCACGATTCCTAAATGTAAACATTGAAAGATTTGAAAGACTCTTGATGCACCAAGCATTTCCCACTCTTTGCCCTGGGGGTGAGAGGGCTGCTTTCGGCCTTCAACACCCTCAATTATGGAGTGGCCGGCTCCACCACTGAGAATGAGGGGCTAATCCTGGTCGGAAACGGGCAGAGGTCTGCGCCCTGCGTCCTCCACGCGTCCCTAACGCTCCCAAACGCGACCACAGCCCTTACGGGCACAGCCCTATGTCGGTGCAGCCTCTATGGTGCAGCCACCCAGGTAGCTTAGGGTTAGGATATGTGCTCTTCAACATAAGCCTGGCCAACCAGGCCCTGGAGAGTGTCACAGCATGCTCTGTAATCCCCTAGTGATGGTGGCCTTGGTGACGATGATCTTGCTGGAATACTGATGCCTTTTTTCCTCCCAGAAGCCCCAGAAGCCTATTGAAATGAAGGGGTGTGCACCTCTCACTGGCCTCTGTTTACCCTCTGGCTAACTGAAATTAGTTCTGGGCTTTCCAGGCAAATGTATCCATTCGGGAGAGAGCTAGGAATAGGAAGGCTCTTTCTGCAGGCTCGGTGGGGAAGAGTCAGAGAGCTACATGCCTGAGGCATCTTTCTTCCTCCTTTGCTCATTGTGTTCCCTAACTTCTAACTCTCTGCCAGGCCAGGCCCTGTTTCTTTTACTGCCAACCCCCCCTAACCCCTCGTCTTCCACCTACTTCCCGCTCTATTATGCCTTCTCCTTTTCTGCTCTCTTCTGTGGCCCTTTGAAAATGAATGCAGGCCTAGCTAAGCCTCATGAAGGAAATCTACCAACAAAAGATGCATTCCTTGCTTATGGGAGGTGCTGTGAGACGAGCAAGAAGGGCTGAAGGGGTGATTGGGTTGTTGAGTCGGGAAGCACTAGAGGTGTAGCCAGGATTGTCTAGCAAATGGAGCCTGATGCTAATGTAGTTGGGCCCACTGCACTGACAAAAATATCTGTAAATACCCACACAGCGCTGCTGAGTGGGCATTTACAGATTTTTGGTGGGCCTTGCCCCTCAGGCCCTACCCTGCCTACGCCTCTGTTCTCTCCCCCAGGGCAAAGAGTGGGAAAGGCTCGCTACAGCAAGAGTCTATCAAATCTTTCACTTTTGAGAGCAGAGTGTTTACATTTAAAAATCTTGAACAAGCAGCAATACCAAAGCATACAGTAGTAGTGGACAGAAGACTGCCCTGCACATATCAGTACACCCCAATGACAAAGGCAAAGATTTAACTGACCTGCTTAGCTATTAGTGGGTGACACCTCACAATGAGTATCATCTCTCCGTGAAGCAAAACATCCTCTGAATTGGGGTGAAAGACAGATCTAATGTGCCAAAGGAAGGCAACATGGAAATTCAGTGTTCTGCCCTCAGGAAGGAGGGTCGACAGCCCAATGGGTTAATGCACCTACTGCAGCCTCCTATGTGTAGCCTGTAGGCGACACATTCAGTTGCTGGTGAGATGCTGATAAGGTTGCTTGCATTGCAGGGGCCGGGGGTCACCTCACAGCGCCTCGAATAGGTGTCCTGTTTGAGTCCCTGTGCAAATATCTTCTCAACCATGACCCGTAGGTTACACTTTTCCCCTCGTTTTTTCCAGTCAGTTGGGGCCAGAGAGACAAGCTTTTCTATGGGCGTTACCAAGGCCAGAGTGCAGAAAACAAAGGCACAATTGTTAGTAGGAATGCAGGTATTGAAGGGGCATTAGCTGTTGGCTGATCGCACAGGGCAATTCATACCCATTTTCAAAAGAAAAAATAAATGTTTTAAAAAATAAAATAAAAAATGCCCCGCAGATTCCAGACATTGGATTAGAACTCAGGTCTCCAAAATTCCAAGACCAAGCACTTACCACTTGAGCCACTGGCGGATGTGCTTCTGAGAGTTGGTTTTGGGCCAATATATCTTTCTTCTGCATGCCCCTGCGAGCATACCCATTTGCATTGTGAAACATGTTCACTGAAGAAAATGAGGAAAGAACATCTGGCCCCCCAGCTCCACCAAATACCAGCTAACTGCAGTGGCTTAGAGGTTAAGTGCTTGCGTTACAGCGCTGGGGGCCTGGGTTCGAGTCCTGCTTTCGGCACTTAAACGGAATAGTGGGGTAATCTCCTTGTACAGTTGCTGTGAAACATAGCAGAGAAGTGGGACTGTGAAAGTGAGGGAGTGCAGGCTGAAGGAGGAAGGGGGGCAAGCTAAAGGAGGAGGTAGGGCAGGCAAAAGGGAGAGGGAGGGGTGGATGCAGTGGTCGTGTGGAGAGGAGGCGGGGTAGATCTAGAAGGGCATGGCGTAGGTTCCCTGGTAAAGGGAGGAAGAAAGAATAGAGGAGGCCAGGAAGTGCCCGCTAGTGCCGGATGAGGATAACAATGTCAGCCCATTGTGGGGTCCATTCCATCTTCCCCTTCCTCAATGGCCCCTTTCCCCACATTAGAACCCTCCCTCCACTATTCAGGGCCCACTTTATCCCACCCACTCACTCACCCAGGCCGCTCCTCTTCTCCACAGCGACCCCTTCATCCAGCCCTACCTTCCCTTTTTGCCTACCCGGCCTCCTCCTTTATTTACTCTGCACTTCCTCTCCCCCACCTCTACAGTCCTGCCTCCTTTCCACCCTCCCTTTACCAGGGAACTCATTACATAACCACTGAACCTTTTAGAAGGACTGGGTCCCCTCAACTGATTACCCAACTACTCTGTTTCTGTGCCGAAAGCAGGACTCGAACCCAGGCCCCCAGTGCTGTAACACAAGTACTTAACCTCTAGGCCACTGCAGTTAGCTGGTGTTGGGTGGAGCGGGGGGCCAGATGGTCTATCCTCCTTGGCTCCAGTGAACATGTTTCACAACTGAAATGGTTATGCTCACGGGGGCATGCAGAAGAAAGATATATACGCCCAAAAGCTACGCTCAGAAGCACAGCCACCGATGGCTCAAGTAGTAAGTGCTTGGTCTTGGAATGCTGGAGACCTGAGTTCTAATCCAATGTCTGCAATCTCCTGGGCATGTTTTTTTTAATTAAAAAAATATATTTTTTAGTTGAAAATGGGTATGCATTGCCCTGAGCAATCAGCCAACAGCCAATGCCCCTTCAATACCTGCTTTCCTACTAGCAGTTGTGCCTTTGTTTTCTGCACTCTGGCCTAGGTAACACCCATACAAAAGTTTGTCTCTCTGGCCCCAGTTGCCTGGAAAAAAACGAGGGGAAAAGGTGTAATCTACGGGTCATGGTTGATACAATAATTGCCCTGGGACTCAAACAGGACACCTTCACGAGGTGCTATGAGGTGACCACCGGCCCCTGCATAGCAAGCAAACCTGTATCAGCATCTCACCAGCAACTGAATGTGTCGCCTGCAGGCTACACATAAGAGGCTGCAGTAGGTGCATTAACCCATCGGGCTGTGGACCCTCCTTCCTCTGAGAGCAGGAAACTGAATTTCCATGTTGCCTTCCTTTGGCACATTTGATCTATCTTTCAACCCAATTCAGAGGGTGTTTTGCTTCACGGAGAGATGATAATCATTGTGAGGTGTCAGCCACTAATAGCTAAGCAGGTCAGTTAAATCTTTGACTTTGTCATTGGGGTGTACTGATATGCGCTGGGCAGTCTTCTGTCCTGTGCTACTGTATGCATTCTTATTGCTGCTTGTTCACGATTCCTAAATGTAAACATTGAAAGATTTGAAAGACTCTTGATGCACCAAGCATTTCCCACTCTTTGCCCTGGGGGTGAGAGGGCTGCTTTCGGCCTTCAACACCCTCAATTATGGAGTGGCCGGCTCCACCACTGAGAATGAGGGGCTAATCCTGGTCGGAAACGGGCAGAGGTCTGCGCCCTGCGTCCTCCACGCGTCCCTAACGCTCCCAAACGCGACCACAGCCCTTACGGGCACAGCCCTATGTCGGTGCAGCCTCTATGGTGCAGCCACCCAGGTAGCTTAGGGTTAGGATATGTGCTCTTCAACATAAGCCTGGCCAACCAGGCCCTGGAGAGTGTCACAGCATGCTCTGTAATCCCCTAGTGATGGTGGCCTTGGTGACGATGATCTTGCTGGAATACTGATGCCTTTTTTCCTCCCAGAAGCCCCAGAAGCCTATTGAAATGAAGGGGTGTGCACCTCTCACTGGCCTCTGTTTACCCTCTGGCTAACTGAAATTAGTTCTGGGCTTTCCAGGCAAATGTATCCATTCGGGAGAGAGCTAGGAATAGGAAGGCTCTTTCTGCAGGCTCGGTGGGGAAGAGTCAGAGAGCTACATGCCTGAGGCATCTTTCTTCCTCCTTTGCTCATTGTGTTCCCTAACTTCTAACTCTCTGCCAGGCCAGGCCCTGTTTCTTTTACTGCCAACCCCCCCTAACCCCTCGTCTTCCACCTACTTCCCGCTCTATTATGCCTTCTCCTTTTCTGCTCTCTTCTGTGGCCCTTTGAAAATGAATGCAGGCCTAGCTAAGCCTCATGAAGGAAATCTACCAACAAAAGATGCATTCCTTGCTTATGGGAGGTGCTGTGAGACGAGCAAGAAGGGCTGAAGGGGTGATTGGGTTGTTGAGTCGGGAAGCACTAGAGGTGTAGCCAGGATTGTCTAGCAAATGGAGCCTGATGCTAATGTAGTTGGGCCCACTGCACTGACAAAAATATCTGTAAATACCCACACAGCGCTGCTGAGTGGGCATTTACAGATTTTTGGTGGGCCTTGCCCCTCGGGCCCTACCCTGCCTACGCCTCTGTTCTCTCCCCCAGGGCAAAGAGTGGGAAAGGCTCGCTACAGCAAGAGTCTATCAAATCTTTCACTTTTGAGAGCAGAGTGTTTACATTTAAAAATCTTGAACAAGCAGCAATACCAAAGCATACAGTAGTAGTGGACAGAAGACTGCCCTGCACATATCAGTACACCCCAATGACAAAGGCAAAGATTTAACTGACCTGCTTAGCTATTAGTGGGTGACACCTCACAATGAGTATCATCTCTCCGTGAAGCAAAACATCCTCTGAATTGGGGTGAAAGACAGATCTAATGTGCCAAAGGAAGGCAACATGGAAATTCAGTGTTCTGCCCTCAGGAAGGAGGGTCGACAGCCCAATGGGTTAATGCACCTACTGCAGCCTCCTATGTGTAGCCTGTAGGCGACACATTCAGTTGCTGGTGAGATGCTGATAAGGTTGCTTGCATTGCAGGGGCCGGGGGTCACCTCACAGCGCCTCGAATAGGTGTCCTGTTTGAGTCCCTGTGCAAATATCTTCTCAACCATGACCCGTAGGTTACACTTTTCCCCTCGTTTTTTCCAGTCAGTTGGGGCCAGAGAGACAAGCTTTTCTATGGGCGTTACCAAGGCCAGAGTGCAGAAAACAAAGGCACAATTGTTAGTAGGAATGCAGGTATTGAAGGGGCATTAGCTGTTGGCTGATCGCACAGGGCAATTCATACCCATTTTCAAAAGAAAAAATAAATGTTTTAAAAAATAAAATAAAAAATGCCCCGCAGATTCCAGACATTGGATTAGAACTCAGGTCTCCAAAATTCCAAGACCAAGCACTTACCACTTGAGCCACTGGCGGATGTGCTTCTGAGAGTTGGTTTTGGGCCAATATATCTTTCTTCTGCATGCCCCTGCGAGCATACCCATTTGCATTGTGAAACATGTTCACTGAAGAAAATGAGGAAAGAACATCTGGCCCCCCAGCTCCACCAAATACCAGCTAACTGCAGTGGCTTAGAGGTTAAGTGCTTGCGTTACAGCGCTGGGGGCCTGGGTTCGAGTCCTGCTTTCGGCACTTAAACGGAATAGTGGGGTAATCTCCTTGTACAGTTGCTGTGAAACATAGCAGAGAAGTGGGACTGTGAAAGTGAGGGAGTGCAGGCTGAAGGAGGAAGGGGGGCAAGCTAAAGGAGGAGGTAGGGCAGGCAAAAGGGAGAGGGAGGGGTGGATGCAGTGGTCGTGTGGAGAGGAGGCGGGGTAGATCTAGAAGGGCATGGCGTAGGTTCCCTGGTAAAGGGAGGAAGAAAGAATAGAGGAGGCCAGGAAGTGCCCGCTAGTGCCGGATGAGGATAACAATGTCAGCCCATTGTGGGGTCCATTCCATCTTCCCCTTCCTCAATGGCCCCTTTCCCCACATTAGAACCCTCCCTCCACTATTCAGGGCCCACTTTATCCCACCCCCCCACTCACTCACCCAGGCCGCTCCTCTTCTCCACAGCGACCCCTTCATCCAGCCCTACCTTCCCTTTTTGCCTACCCGGCCTCCTCCTTTATTTACTCTGCACTTCCTCTCCCCCACCTCTACAGTCCTGCCTCCTTTCCACCCTCCCTTTACCAGGGAACTCATTACATAACCACTGAACCTTTTAGAAGGACTGGGTCCCCTCAACTGATTACCCAACTACTCTGTTTCTGTGCCGAAAGCAGGACTCGAACCCAGGCCCCCAGTGCTGTAACACAAGTACTTAACCTCTAGGCCACTGCAGTTAGCTGGTGTTGGGTGGAGCGGGGGGCCAGATGGTCTATCCTCCTTGGCTCCAGTGAACATGTTTCACAACTGAAATGGTTATGCTCACGGGGGCATGCAGAAGAAAGATATATACGCCCAAAAGCTACGCTCAGAAGCACAGCCACCGATGGCTCAAGTAGTAAGTGCTTGGTCTTGGAATGCTGGAGACCTGAGTTCTAATCCAATGTCTGCAATCTCCTGGGCATGTTTTTTTTTAATTAAAAAAATATATTTTTTAGTTGAAAATGGGTATGCATTGCCCTGAGCAATCAGCCAACAGCCAATGCCCCTTCAATACCTGCTTTCCTACTAGCAGTTGTGCCTTTGTTTTCTGCACTCTGGCCTAGGTAACACCCATACAAAAGTTTGTCTCTCTGGCCCCAGTTGCCTGGAAAAAAACGAGGGGAAAAGGTGTAATCTACGGGTCATGGTTGATACAATAATTGCCCTGGGACTCAAACAGGACACCTTCACGAGGTGCTATGAGGTGACCACCGGCCCCTGCATAGCAAGCAAACCTGTATCAGCATCTCACCAGCAACTGAATGTGTCGCCTGCAGGCTACACATAAGAGGCTGCAGTAGGTGCATTAACCCATCGGGCTGTGGACCCTCCTTCCTCTGAGAGCAGGAAACTGAATTTCCATGTTGCCTTCCTTTGGCACATTTGATCTATCTTTCAACCCAATTCAGAGGGTGTTTTGCTTCACGGAGAGATGATAATCATTGTGAGGTGTCAGCCACTAATAGCTAAGCAGGTCAGTTAAATCTTTGACTTTGTCATTGGGGTGTACTGATATGCGCTGGGCAGTCTTCTGTCCTGTGCTACTGTATGCATTCTTATTGCTGCTTGTTCACGATTCCTAAATGTAAACATTGAAAGATTTGAAAGACTCTTGATGCACCAAGCATTTCCCACTCTTTGCCCTGGGGGTGAGAGGGCTGCTTTCGGCCTTCAACACCCTCAATTATGGAGTGGCCGGCTCCACCACTGAGAATGAGGGGCTAATCCTGGTCGGAAACGGGCAGAGGTCTGCGCCCTGCGTCCTCCACGCGTCCCTAACGCTCCCAAACGCGACCACAGCCCTTACGGGCACAGCCCTATGTCGGTGCAGCCTCTATGGTGCAGCCACCCAGGTAGCTTAGGGTTAGGATATGTGCTCTTCAACATAAGCCTGGCCAACCAGGCCCTGGAGAGTGTCACAGCATGCTCTGTAATCCCCTAGTGATGGTGGCCTTGGTGACGATGATCTTGCTGGAATACTGATGCCTTTTTTCCTCCCAGAAGCCCCAGAAGCCTATTGAAATGAAGGGGTGTGCACCTCTCACTGGCCTCTGTTTACCCTCTGGCTAACTGAAATTAGTTCTGGGCTTTCCAGGCAAATGTATCCATTCGGGAGAGAGCTAGGAATAGGAAGGCTCTTTCTGCAGGCTCGGTGGGGAAGAGTCAGAGAGCTACATGCCTGAGGCATCTTTCTTCCTCCTTTGCTCATTGTGTTCCCTAACTTCTAACTCTCTGCCAGGCCAGGCCCTGTTTCTTTTACTGCCAACCCCCCCTAACCCCTCGTCTTCCACCTACTTCCCGCTCTATTATGCCTTCTCCTTTTCTGCTCTCTTCTGTGGCCCTTTGAAAATGAATGCAGGCCTAGCTAAGCCTCATGAAGGAAATCTACCAACAAAAGATGCATTCCTTGCTTATGGGAGGTGCTGTGAGACGAGCAAGAAGGGCTGAAGGGGTGATTGGGTTGTTGAGTCGGGAAGCACTAGAGGTGTAGCCAGGATTGTCTAGCAAATGGAGCCTGATGCTAATGTAGTTGGGCCCACTGCACTGACAAAAATATCTGTAAATACCCACACAGCGCTGCTGAGTGGGCATTTACAGATTTTTGGTGGGCCTTGCCCCTCAGGCCCTACCCTGCCTACGCCTCTGTTCTCTCCCCCAGGGCAAAGAGTGGGAAAGGCTCGCTACAGCAAGAGTCTATCAAATCTTTCACTTTTGAGAGCAGAGTGTTTACATTTAAAAATCTTGAACAAGCAGCAATACCAAAGCATACAGTAGTAGTGGACAGAAGACTGCCCTGCACATATCAGTACACCCCAATGACAAAGGCAAAGATTTAACTGACCTGCTTAGCTATTAGTGGGTGACACCTCACAATGAGTATCATCTCTCCGTGAAGCAAAACATCCTCTGAATTGGGGTGAAAGACAGATCTAATGTGCCAAAGGAAGGCAACATGGAAATTCAGTGTTCTGCCCTCAGGAAGGAGGGTCGACAGCCCAATGGGTTAATGCACCTACTGCAGCCTCCTATGTGTAGCCTGTAGGCGACACATTCAGTTGCTGGTGAGATGCTGATAAGGTTGCTTGCATTGCAGGGGCCGGGGGTCACCTCACAGCGCCTCGAATAGGTGTCCTGTTTGAGTCCCTGTGCAAATATCTTCTCAACCATGACCCGTAGGTTACACTTTTCCCCTCGTTTTTTCCAGTCAGTTGGGGCCAGAGAGACAAGCTTTTCTATGGGCGTTACCAAGGCCAGAGTGCAGAAAACAAAGGCACAATTGTTAGTAGGAATGCAGGTATGCAGGTATTGAAGGGGCATTAGCTGTTGGCTGATCGCACAGGGCAATTCATACCCATTTTCAAAAGAAAAAATAAATGTTTTAAAAAATAAAATAAAAAATGCCCCGCAGATTCCAGACATTGGATTAGAACTCAGGTCTCCAAAATTCCAAGACCAAGCACTTACCACTTGAGCCACTGGCGGATGTGCTTCTGAGAGTTGGTTTTGGGCCAATATATCTTTCTTCTGCATGCCCCTGCGAGCATACCCATTTGCATTGTGAAACATGTTCACTGAAGAAAATGAGGAAAGAACATCTGGCCCCCCAGCTCCACCAAATACCAGCTAACTGCAGTGGCTTAGAGGTTAAGTGCTTGCGTTACAGCGCTGGGGGCCTGGGTTCGAGTCCTGCTTTCGGCACTTAAACGGAATAGTGGGGTAATCTCCTTGTACAGTTGCTGTGAAACATAGCAGAGAAGTGGGACTGTGAAAGTGAGGGAGTGCAGGCTGAAGGAGGAAGGGGGGCAAGCTAAAGGAGGAGGTAGGGCAGGCAAAAGGGAGAGGGAGGGGTGGATGCAGTGGTCGTGTGGAGAGGAGGCGGGGTAGATCTAGAAGGGCATGGCGTAGGTTCCCTGGTAAAGGGAGGAAGAAAGAATAGAGGAGGCCAGGAAGTGCCCGCTAGTGCCGGATGAGGATAACAATGTCAGCCCATTGTGGGGTCCATTCCATCTTCCCCTTCCTCAATGGCCCCTTTCCCCACATTAGAACCCTCCCTCCACTATTCAGGGCCCACTTTATCCCACCCCCCCACTCACTCACCCAGGCCGCTCCTCTTCTCCACAGCGACCCCTTCATCCAGCCCTACCTTCCCTTTTTGCCTACCCGGCCTCCTCCTTTATTTACTCTGCACTTCCTCTCCCCCACCTCTACAGTCCTGCCTCCTTTCCACCCTCCCTTTACCAGGGAACTCATTACATAACCACTGAACCTTTTAGAAGGACTGGGTCCCCTCAACTGATTACCCAACTACTCTGTTTCTGTGCCGAAAGCAGGACTCGAACCCAGGCCCCCAGTGCTGTAACACAAGTACTTAACCTCTAGGCCACTGCAGTTAGCTGGTGTTGGGTGGAGCGGGGGGCCAGATGGTCTATCCTCCTTGGCTCCAGTGAACATGTTTCACAACTGAAATGGTTATGCTCACGGGGGCATGCAGAAGAAAGATATATACGCCCAAAAGCTACGCTCAGAAGCACAGCCACCGATGGCTCAAGTAGTAAGTGCTTGGTCTTGGAATGCTGGAGACCTGAGTTCTAATCCAATGTCTGCAATCTCCTGGGCATGTTTTTTTTAATTAAAAAAATATATTTTTTAGTTGAAAATGGGTATGCATTGCCCTGAGCAATCAGCCAACAGCCAATGCCCCTTCAATACCTGCTTTCCTACTAGCAGTTGTGCCTTTGTTTTCTGCACTCTGGCCTAGGTAACACCCATACAAAAGTTTGTCTCTCTGGCCCCAGTTGCCTGGAAAAAAACGAGGGGAAAAGGTGTAATCTACGGGTCATGGTTGATACAATAATTGCCCTGGGACTCAAACAGGACACCTTCACGAGGTGCTATGAGGTGACCACCGGCCCCTGCATAGCAAGCAAACCTGTATCAGCATCTCACCAGCAACTGAATGTGTCGCCTGCAGGCTACACATAAGAGGCTGCAGTAGGTGCATTAACCCATCGGGCTGTGGACCCTCCTTCCTCTGAGAGCAGGAAACTGAATTTCCATGTTGCCTTCCTTTGGCACATTTGATCTATCTTTCAACCCAATTCAGAGGGTGTTTTGCTTCACGGAGAGATGATAATCATTGTGAGGTGTCAGCCACTAATAGCTAAGCAGGTCAGTTAAATCTTTGACTTTGTCATTGGGGTGTACTGATATGCGCTGGGCAGTCTTCTGTCCTGTGCTACTGTATGCATTCTTATTGCTGCTTGTTCACGATTCCTAAATGTAAACATTGAAAGATTTGAAAGACTCTTGATGCACCAAGCATTTCCCACTCTTTGCCCTGGGGGTGAGAGGGCTGCTTTCGGCCTTCAACACCCTCAATTATGGAGTGGCCGGCTCCACCACTGAGAATGAGGGGCTAATCCTGGTCGGAAACGGGCAGAGGTCTGCGCCCTGCGTCCTCCACGCGTCCCTAACGCTCCCAAACGCGACCACAGCCCTTACGGGCACAGCCCTATGTCGGTGCAGCCTCTATGGTGCAGCCACCCAGGTAGCTTAGGGTTAGGATATGTGCTCTTCAACATAAGCCTGGCCAACCAGGCCCTGGAGAGTGTCACAGCATGCTCTGTAATCCCCTAGTGATGGTGGCCTTGGTGACGATGATCTTGCTGGAATACTGATGCCTTTTTTCCTCCCAGAAGCCCCAGAAGCCTATTGAAATGAAGGGGTGTGCACCTCTCACTGGCCTCTGTTTACCCTCTGGCTAACTGAAATTAGTTCTGGGCTTTCCAGGCAAATGTATCCATTCGGGAGAGAGCTAGGAATAGGAAGGCTCTTTCTGCAGGCTCGGTGGGGAAGAGTCAGAGAGCTACATGCCTGAGGCATCTTTCTTCCTCCTTTGCTCATTGTGTTCCCTAACTTCTAACTCTCTGCCAGGCCAGGCCCTGTTTCTTTTACTGCCAACCCCCCCTAACCCCTCGTCTTCCACCTACTTCCCGCTCTATTATGCCTTCTCCTTTTCTGCTCTCTTCTGTGGCCCTTTGAAAATGAATGCAGGCCTAGCTAAGCCTCATGAAGGAAATCTACCAACAAAAGATGCATTCCTTGCTTATGGGAGGTGCTGTGAGACGAGCAAGAAGGGCTGAAGGGGTGATTGGGTTGTTGAGTCGGGAAGCACTAGAGGTGTAGCCAGGATTGTCTAGCAAATGGAGCCTGATGCTAATGTAGTTGGGCCCACTGCACTGACAAAAATATCTGTAAATACCCACACAGCGCTGCTGAGTGGGCATTTACAGATTTTTGGTGGGCCTTGCCCCTCAGGCCCTACCCTGCCTACGCCTCTGTTCTCTCCCCCAGGGCAAAGAGTGGGAAAGGCTCGCTACAGCAAGAGTCTATCAAATCTTTCACTTTTGAGAGCAGAGTGTTTACATTTAAAAATCTTGAACAAGCAGCAATACCAAAGCATACAGTAGTAGTGGACAGAAGACTGCCCTGCACATATCAGTACACCCCAATGACAAAGGCAAAGATTTAACTGACCTGCTTAGCTATTAGTGGGTGACACCTCACAATGAGTATCATCTCTCCGTGAAGCAAAACATCCTCTGAATTGGGGTGAAAGACAGATCTAATGTGCCAAAGGAAGGCAACATGGAAATTCAGTGTTCTGCCCTCAGGAAGGAGGGTCGACAGCCCAATGGGTTAATGCACCTACTGCAGCCTCCTATGTGTAGCCTGTAGGCGACACATTCAGTTGCTGGTGAGATGCTGATAAGGTTTGCTTGCTATGCAGGGGCCGGGGGTCACCTCACAGCGCCTCGAGAAGGTGTCCTGTTTGAGTCCCTGTGCAAATATCTTCTCAACCATGACCCGTAGGTTACACTTTTCCCCTCGTTTTTTCCAGTCAGTTGGGGCCAGAGAGACAAGCTTTTCTATGGGCGTTACCAAGGCCAGAGTGCAGAAAACAAAGGCACAATTGTTAGTAGGAATGCAGGTATTGAAGGGGCATTAGCTGTTGGCTGATCGCACAGGGCAATTCATACCCATTTTCAAAAGAAAAAATAAATGTTTTAAAAAATAAAATAAAAAATGCCCCGCAGATTTCAGACATTGGATTAGAACTCAGGTCTCCAAAATTCCAAGACCAAGCACTTACCACTTGAGCCACTGGCGGATGTGCTTCTGAGAGTTGGTTTTGGGCCAATATATCTTTCTTCTGCATGCCCCTGCGAGCATACCCATTTGCATTGTGAAACATGTTCACTGAAGAAAATGAGGAAAGAACATCTGGCCCCCCAGCTCCACCAAATACCAGCTAACTGCAGTGGCTTAGAGGTTAAGTGCTTGCGTTACAGCGCTGGGGGCCTGGGTTCGACGGAATAGTGGGGTAATCTCCTTGTACAGTTGCTGTGAAACATAGCAGAGAAGTGGGACTGTGAAAGTGAGGGAGTGCAGGCTGAAGGAGGAAGGGGGGCAAGCTAAAGGAGGAGGTAGGGCAGGCAAAAGGGAGAGGGAGGGGTGGATGCAGTGGTCGTGTGGAGAGGAGGCGGGGTAGATCTAGAAGGGCATGGCGTAGGTTCCCTGGTAAAGGGAGGAAGAAAGAATAGAGGAGGCCAGGAAGTGCCCGCTAGTGCCGGATGAGGATAAAAATGTCAGCCCATTGTGGGGTCCATTCCATCTTCCCCTTCCTCAATGGCCCCTTTCCCCACATTAGAACCCTCCCTCCACTATTCAGGGCCCACTTTATCCCACCCCCCCCACTCACCCAGGCCGCTCCTCTTCTCCACAGCGACCCCTTCATCCAGCCCTACCTTCCCTTTTTGCCTACCCGGCCTCCTCCTTTATTTACTCTGCACTTCCTCTCCCCCACCTCTACAGTCCTGCCTCCTTTCCACCCTCCCTTTACCAGGGAACTCATTACATAACCACTGAACCTTTTAGAAGGACTGGGTCCCCTCAACTGATTACCCAACTACTCTGTTTCTGTGCCGAAAGCAGGACTCGAACCCAGGCCCCCAGTGCTGTAACACAAGTACTTAACCTCTAGGCCACTGCAGTTAGCTGGTGTTGGGTGGAGCGGGGGGCCAGATGGTCTATCCTCCTTGGCTCCAGTGAACATGTTTCACAACTGAAATGGTTATGCTCACGGGGGCATGCAGAAGAAAGATATATACGCCCAAAAGCTACCCTCAGAAGCACAGCCACCGATGGCTCAAGTAGTAAGTGCTTGGTCTTGGAATGCTGGAGACCTGAGTTCTAATCCAATGTCTGCAATCTCCTGGGCATGTTTTTTTTAATTAAAAAAATATATTTTTTAGTTGAAAATGGGTATGCATTGCCCTGAGCAATCAGCCAACAGCCAATGCCCCTTCAATACCTGCTTTCCTACTAGCAGTTGTGCCTTTGTTTTCTGCACTCTGGCCTAGGTAACACCCATACAAAAGTTTGTCTCTCTGGCCCCAGTTGCCTGGAAAAAAACGAGGGGAAAAGGTGTAATCTACGGGTCATGGTTGATACAATAATTGCCCTGGGACTCAAACAGGACACCTTCACGAGGTGCTATGAGGTGACCACCGGCCCCTGCATAGCAAGCAAACCTGTATCAGCATCTCACCAGCAACTGAATGTGTCGCCTGCAGGCTACACATAAGAGGCTGCAGTAGGTGCATTAACCCATCGGGCTGTGGACCCTCCTTCCTCTGAGAGCAGGAAACTGAATTTCCATGTTGCCTTCCTTTGGCACATTTGATCTATCTTTCAACCCAATTCAGAGGGTGTTTTGCTTCACGGAGAGATGATAATCATTGTGAGGTGTCAGCCACTAATAGCTAAGCAGGTCAGTTAAATCTTTGACTTTGTCATTGGGGTGTACTGATATGCGCTGGGCAGTCTTCTGTCCTGTGCTACTGTATGCATTCTTATTGCTGCTTGTTCACGATTCCTAAATGTAAACATTGAAAGATTTGAAAGACTCTTGATGCACCAAGCACTTCCCACTCTTTGCCCTGGGGGTGAGAGGGCTGCTTTCGGCCTTCAACACCCTCAATTATGGAGTGGCCGGCTCCACCACTGAGAATGAGGGGCTAATCCTGGTCGGAAACGGGCAGAGGTCTGCGCCCTGCGTCCTCCACGCGTCCCTAACGCTCCCAAACGCGACCACAGCCCTTACGGGCACAGCCCTATGTCGGTGCAGCCTCTATGGTGCAGCCACCCAGGTAGCTTAGGGTTAGGATATGTGCTCTTCAACATAAGCCTGGCCAACCAGGCCCTGGAGAGTGTCACAGCATGCTCTGTAATCCCCTAGTGATGGTGGCCTTGGTGACGATGATCTTGCTGGAATACTGATGCCTTTTTTCCTCCCAGAAGCCCCAGAAGCCTATTGAAATGAAGGGGTGTGCACCTCTCACTGGCCTCTGTTTACCCTCTGGCTAACTGAAATTAGTTCTGGGCTTTCCAGGCAAATGTATCCATTCGGGAGAGAGCTAGGAATAGGAAGGCTCTTTCTGCAGGCTCGGTGGGGAAGAGTCAGAGAGCTACATGCCTGAGGCATCTTTCTTCCTCCTTTGCTCATTGTGTTCCCTAACTTCTAACTCTCTGCCAGGCCAGGCCCTGTTTCTTTTACTGCCAACCCCCCCTAACCCCTCGTCTTCCACCTACTTCCCGCTCTATTATGCCTTCTCCTTTTCTGCTCTCTTCTGTGGCCCTTTGAAAATGAATGCAGGCCTAGCTAAGCCTCATGAAGGAAATCTACCAACAAAAGATGCATTCCTTGCTTATGGGAGGTGCTGTGAGACGAGCAAGAAGGGCTGAAGGGGTGATTGGGTTGTTGAGTCGGGAAGCACTAGAGGTGTAGCCAGGATTGTCTAGCAAATGGAGCCTGATGCTAATGTAGTTGGGCCCACTGCACTGACAAAAATATCTGTAAGTACCCACACAGCGCTGCTGAGTGGGCATTTACAGATTTTTGGTGGGCCTTGCCCCTCAGGCCCTACCCTGCCTACGCCTCTGTTCTCTCCCCCAGGGCAAAGAGTGGGAAAGGCTCGCTACAGCAAGAGTCTATCAAATCTTTCACTTTTGAGAGCAGAGTGTTTACATTTAAAAATCTTGAACAAGCAGCAATACCAAAGCATACAGTAGTAGTGGACAGAAGACTGCCCTGCACATATCAGTACACCCCAATGACAAAGGCAAAGATTTAACTGACCTGCTTAGCTATTAGTGGGTGACACCTCACAATGAGTATCATCTCTCCGTGAAGCAAAACATCCTCTGAATTGGGGTGAAAGACAGATCTAATGTGCCAAAGGAAGGCAACATGGAAATTCAGTGTTCTGCCCTCAGGAAGGAGGGTCGACAGCCCAATGGGTTAATGCACCTACTGCAGCCTCCTATGTGTAGCCTGTAGGCGACACATTCAGTTGCTGGTGAGATGCTGATAAGGTTTGCTTGCATTGCAGGGGCCGGGGGTCACCTCACAGCGCCTCGAGAAGGTGTCCTGTTTGAGTCCCTGTGCAAATATCTTCTCAACCATGACCCGTAGGTTACACTTTTCCCCTCGTTTTTTCCAGTCAGTTGGGGCCAGAGAGACAAGCTTTTCTATGGGCGTTACCAAGGCCAGAGTGCAGAAAACAAAGGCACAATTGTTAGTAGGAATGCAGGTATTGAAGGGGCATTAGCTGTTGGCTGATCGCACAGGGCAATTCATACCCATTTTCAAAAGAAAAAATAAATGTTTTAAAAAATAAAATAAAAAATGCCCCGCAGATTCCAGACATTGGATTAGAACTCAGGTCTCCAAAATTCCAAGACCAAGCACTTACCACTTGAGCCACTGGCGGATGTGCTTCTGAGAGTTGGTTTTGGGCCAATATATCTTTCTTCTGCATGCCCCTGCGAGCATACCCATTTGCATTGTGAAACATGTTCACTGAAGAAAATGAGGAAAGAACATCTGCCCCCCCAGCTCCACCAAATACCAGCTAACTGCAGTGGCTTAGAGGTTAAGTGCTTGCGTTACAGCGCTGGGGGCCTGGGTTCGAGTCCTGCTTTCGGCACTTAAACGGAATAGTGGGGTAATCTCCTTGTACAGTTGCTGTGAAACATAGCAGAGAAGTGGGACTGTGAAAGTGAGGGAGTGCAGGCTGAAGGAGGAAGGGGGGCAAGCTAAAGGAGGAGGTAGGGCAGGCAAAAGGGAGAGGGAGGGGTGGATGCAGTGGTCGTGTGGAGAGGAGGCGGGGTAGATCTAGAAGGGCATGGCGTAGGTTCCCTGGTAAAGGGAGGAAGAAAGAATAGAGGAGGCCAGGAAGTGCCCGCTAGTGCCGGATGAGGATAAAAATGTCAGCCCATTGTGGGGTCCATTCCATCTTCCCCTTCCTCAATGGCCCCTTTCCCCACATTAGAACCCTCCCTCCACTATTCAGGGCCCACTTTATCCCACCCCCCACTCACCCAGGCCGCTCCTCTTCTCCACAGCGGCCCCTTCATCCAGCCCTACCTTCCCTTTTTGCCTACCCGGCCTCCTCCTTTATTTACTCTGCACTTCCTCTCCCCCACCTCTACAGTCCTGCCTCCTTTCCACCCTCCCTTTACCAGGGAACTCATTACATAACCACTGAACCTTTTAGAAGGACTGGGTCCCCTCAACTGATTACCCAACTACTCTGTTTCTGTGCCGAAAGCAGGACTCGAACCCAGGCCCCCAGTGCTGTAACACAAGTACTTAACCTCTAGGCCACTGCAGTTAGCTGGTGTTGGGTGGAGCGGGGGGCCAGATGGTCTATTCTCCTTGGCTCCAGTGAACATGTTTCACAACTGAAATGGTTATGCTCACGGGGGCATGCAGAAGAAAGATATATACGCCCAAAAGCTACCCTCAGAAGCACAGCCACCAATGGCTCAAGTAGTAAGTGCTTGGTCTTGGAATGCTGGAGACCTGAGTTCTAATCCAATGTCTGCAATCTCCTGGGCATGTTTTTTTTAATTAAAAAAATATATTTTTTAGTTGAAAATGGGTATGCATTGCCCTGAGCAATCAGCCAACAGCCAATGCCCCTTCAATACCTGCCTTCCTACTAGCAGTTGTGCCTTTGTTTTCTGCACTCTGGCCTAGGTAACACCCATACAAAAGTTTGTCTCTCTGGCCCCAGTTGCCTGGAAAAAAACGAGGGGAAAAGGTGTAATCTACGGGTCATGGTTGATACAATAATTGCCCTGGGACTCAAACAGGACACCTTCACGAGGTGCTATGAGGTGACCACCGGCCCCTGCATAGCAAGCAAACCTGTATCAGCATCTCACCAGCAACTGAATGTGTCGCCTGCAGGCTACACATAAGAGGCTGCAGTAGGTGCATTAACCCATCGGGCTGTGGACCCTCCTTCCTCTGAGAGCAGGAAACTGAATTTCCATGTTGCCTTCCTTTGGCACATTTGATCTATCTTTCAACCCAATTCAGAGGGTGTTTTGCTTCACGGAGAGATGATAATCATTGTGAGGTGTCAGCCACTAATAGCTAAGCAGGTCAGTTAAATCTTTGACTTTGTCATTGGGGTGTACTGATATGCGCTGGGCAGTCTTCTGTCCTGTGCTACTGTATGCATTCTTATTGCTGCTTGTTCACGATTCCTAAATGTAAACATTGAAAGATTTGAAAGACTCTTGATGCACCAAGCACTTCCCACTCTTTGCCCTGGGGGTGAGAGGGCTGCTTTCGGCCTTCAACACCCTCAATTATGGAGTGGCCGGCTCCACCACTGAGAATGAGGGGATAATCCTGGTCGGAAACGGGCAGAGGTCTGCGCCCTGCGTCCTCCACGCGTCCCTAACGCTCCCAAACGCTCCCAAACGCTCCCAAACGCTCCCACAGCCCTTATGGGCACAGCCCTATGTCGGTGCAGCCTCTATGGTGCAGCCACCCAGGTAGCTTAGGGTTAGGATATGTGCTCTTCAACATAAGCCTGGCCAACCAGGCCCTGGAGAGTGTCACAGCATGCTCTGTAATCCCCTAGTGATGGTGGCCTTGGTGACGATGATCTTGCTGGAATACTGATGCCTTTTTTCCTCCCAGAAGCCCCAGAAGCCTATTGAAATGAAGGGGTGTGCACCTCTCACTGGCCTCTGTTTACCCTCTGGCTAACTGAAATTAGTTCTGGGCTTTCCAGGCAAATGTATCCATTCGGGAGAGAGCTAGGAATAGGAAGGCTCTTTCTGCAGGCTCGGTGGGGAAGAGTCAGAGAGCTACATGCCTGAGGCATCTTTCTTCCTCCTTTGCTCATTGTGTTCCCTAACTTCTAACTCTCTGCCAGGCCAGGCCCTGTTTCTTTTACTGCCAACCCCCCCTAACCCCTCGTCTTCCACCTACTTCCCGCTCTATTATGCCTTCTCCTTTTCTGCTCTCTTCTGTGGCCCTTTGAAAATGAATGCAGGCCTAGCTAAGCCTCATGAAGGAAATCTACCAACAAAAGATGCATTCCTTGCTTAAGGGAGGTGCTGTGAGACGAGCAAGAAGGGCTGAAGGGGTGATTGGGTTGTTGAGTCGGGAAGCACTAGAGGTGTAGCCAGGATTGTCTAGCAAATGGAGCCTGATGCTAATGTAGTTGGGCCCAGTGCACTGACAAAAATATCTGTAAGTACCCACACAGCGCTGCTGAGTGGGCATTTACAGATTTTTGGTGGGCCTTGCCCCTCAGGCCCTACCCTGCCTACGCCTCTGTTCTCTCCCCCAGGGCAAAGAGTGGGAAAGGCTCGCTACAGCAAGAGTCTATCAAATCTTTCACTTTTGAGAGCAGAGTGTTTACATTTAAAAATCTTGAACAAGCAGCAATACCAAAGCATACAGTAGTAGTGGACAGAAGACTGCCCTGCACATATCAGTACACCCCAATGACAAAGGCAAAGATTTAACTGACCTGCTTAGCTATTAGTGGGTGACACCTCACAATGAGTATCATCTCTCCGTGAAGCAAAACATCCTCTGAATTGGGGTGAAAGACAGATCTAATGTGCCAAAGGAAGGCAACATGGAAATTCAGTGTTCTGCCCTCAGGAAGGAGGGTCGACAGCCCAATGGGTTAATGCACCTACTGCAGCCTCCTATGTGTAGCCTGTAGGCGACACATTCAGTTGCTGGTGAGATGCTGATAAGGTTTGCTTGCATTGCAGGGGCCGGGGGTCACCTCACAGCGCCTCGAGAAGGTGTCCTGTTTGAGTCCCTGTGCAAATATCTTCTCAACCATGACCCGTAGGTTACACTTTTCCCCTCGTTTTTTCCAGTCAGTTGGGGCCAGAGAGACAAGCTTTTCTATGGGCGTTACCAAGGCCAGAGTGCAGAAAACAAAGGCACAATTGTTAGTAGGAATGCAGGTATTGAAGGGGCATTAGCTGTTGGCTGATCGCACAGGGCAATTCATACCCATTTTCAAAAGAAAAAATAAATGTTTTAAAAAATAAAATAAAAAATGCCCCGCAGATTCCAGACATTGGATTAGAACTCAGGTCTCCAAAATTCCAAGACCAAGCACTTACCACTTGAGCCACTGGCGGATGTGCTTCTGAGAGTTGGTTTTGGGCCAATATATCTTTCTTCTGCATGCCCCTGCGAGCATACCCATTTGCATTGTGAAACATGTTCACTGAAGAAAATGAGGAAAGAACATCTGCCCCCCCAGCTCCACCAAATACCAGCTAACTGCAGTGGCTTAGAGGTTAAGTGCTTGCGTTACAGCGCTGGGGGGAGTCCTGTTTTCGGCACTTAAACGGAATAGTGGGGTAATCTCCTTGTACAGTTGCTGTGAAACATAGCAGAGAAGTGGGACTGTAAAAATGAGGGAGTGCAGGCTGAAGGAGGAAGGGGGGCAAGCTAAAGGAGGAGGTAGGGCAGGCAAAAGGGAGAGGGAGGGGTGGATGCAGTGGTCGTGTGGAGAGGAGGCGGGGTAGATCTAGAAGGGCATGGCGTAGGTTCCCTGGTAAAGGGAGGAAGAAAGAATAGAGGAGGCCAGGAAGTGCCCGCTAGTGCCGGATGAGGATAAAAATGTCAGCCCATTGTGGGGTCCATTCCATCTTCCCCTTCCTCAATGGCCCCTTTCCCCACATTAGAACCCTCCCTCCACTATTCAGGGCCCACTTTATCCCACCCCCCCACTCACCCAGGCCGCTCCTCTTCTCCACAGCGACCCCTTCATCCAGCCCTACCTTCCCTTTTTGCCTACCCGGCCTCCTCCTTTATTTACTCTGCACTTCCTCTCCCCCACCTCTACAGTCCTGCCTCCTTTCCACCCTCCCTTTACCAGGGAACTCATTACATAACCACTGAACCTTTTAGAAGGACTGGGTCCCCTCAACTGATTACCCAACTACTCTGTTTCTGTGCCGAAAGCAGGACTCGAACCCAGGCCCCCAGTGCTGTAACACAAGTACTTAACCTCTAGGCCACTGCAGTTAGCTGGTGTTGGGTGGAGCGGGGGGCCAGATGGTCTATCCTCCTTGGCTCCAGTGAACATGTTTCACAACTGAAATGGTTATGCTCACGGGGGCATGCAGAAGAAAGATATATACGCCCAAAAGCTACCCTCAGAAGCACAGCCACCGATGGCTCAAGTAGTAAGTGCTTGGTCTTGGAATGCTGGAGACCTGAGTTCTAATCCAATGTCTGCAATCTCCTGGGCATGTTTTTTTTAATTAAAAAAATATATTTTTTAGTTGAAAATGGGTATGCATTGCCCTGAGCAATCAGCCAACAGCCAATGCCCCTTCAATACCTGCATTCCTACTAGCAGTTGTGCCTTTGTTTTCTGCACTCTGGCCTAGGTAACACCCATACAAAAGTTTGTCTCTCTGGCCCCAGTTGCCTGGAAAAAAACGAGGGGAAAAGGTGTAATCTACGGGTCATGGTTGATACAATAATTGCCCTGGGACTCAAACAGGACACCTTCACGAGGTGCTATGAGGTGACCACCGGCCCCTGCATAGCAAGCAAACCTGTATCAGCATCTCACCAGCAACTGAATGTGTCGCCTGCAGGCTACACATAAGAGGCTGCAGTAGGTGCATTAACCCATCGGGCTGTGGACCCTCCTTCCTCTGAGAGCAGGAAACTGAATTTCCATGTTGCCTTCCTTTGGCACATTTGATCTATCTTTCAACCCAATTCAGAGGGTGTTTTGCTTCACGGAGAGATGATAATCATTGTGAGGTGTCAGCCACTAATAGCTAAGCAGGTCAGTTAAATCTTTGACTTTGTCATTGGGGTGTACTGATATGCGCTGGGCAGTCTTCTGTCCTGTGCTACTGTATGCATTCTTATTGCTGCTTGTTCACGATTCCTAAATGTAAACATTGAAAGATTTGAAAGACTCTTGATGCACCAAGCATTTCCCACTCTTTGCCCTGGGGGTGAGAGGGCTGCTTTCGGCCTTCAACACCCTCAATTATGGAGTGGCCGGCTCCACCACTGAGAATGAGGGGCTAATCCTGGTCGGAAACGGGCAGAGGTCTGCGCCCTGCGTCCTCCACGCGTCCCTAACGCTCCCAAACGCTCCCACAGCCCTTACGGGCACAGCCCTATGTCGGTGCAGCCTCTATGGTGCAGCCACCCAGGTAGCTTAGGGTTAGGATATGTGCTCTTCAACATAAGCCTGGCCAACCAGGCCCTGGAGAGTGTCACAGCATGCTCTGTAATCCCCTAGTGATGGTGGCCTTGGTGACGATGATCTTGCTGGAATACTGATGCCTTTTTTCCTCCCAGAAGCCCCAGAAGCCTATTGAAATGAAGGGGTGTGCACCTCTCACTGGCCTCTGTTTACCCTCTGGCTAACTGAAATTAGTTCTGGGCTTTCCAGGCAAATGTATCCATTCGGGAGAGAGCTAGGAATAGGAAGGCTCTTTCTGCAGGCTCGGTGGGGAAGAGTCAGAGAGCTACATGCCTGAGGCATCTTTCTTCCTCCTTTGCTCATTGTGTTCCCTAACTTCTAACTCTCTGCCAGGCCAGGCCCTGTTTCTTTTACTGCCAACCCCCCCTAACCCCTCGTCTTCCACCTACTTCCCGCTCTATTATGCCTTCTCCTTTTCTGCTCTCTTCTGTGGCCCTTTGAAAATGAATGCAGGCCTAGCTAAGCCTCATGAAGGAAATCTACCAACAAAAGATGCATTCCTTGCTTATGGGAGGTGCTGTGAGACGAGCAAGAAGGGCTGAAGGGGTGATTGGGTTGTTGAGTCGGGAAGCACTAGAGGTGTAGCCAGGATTGTCTAGCAAATGGAGCCTGATGCTAATGTAGTTGGGCCCACTGCACTGACAAAAATATCTGTAAGTACCCACACAGCGCTGCTGAGTGGGCATTTACAGATTTTTGGTGGGCCTTGCCCCTCAGGCCCTACCCTGCCTACGCCTCTGTTCTCTCCCCCAGGGCAAAGAGTGGGAAAGGCTCGCTACAGCAAGAGTCTATCAAATCTTTCACTTTTGAGAGCAGAGTGTTTACATTTAAAAATCTTGAACAAGCAGCAATACCAAAGCATACAGTAGTAGTGGACAGAAGACTGCCCTGCACATATCAGTACACCCCAATGACAAAGGCAAAGATTTAACTGACCTGCTTAGCTATTAGTGGGTGACACCTCACAATGAGTATCATCTCTCCGTGAAGCAAAACATCCTCTGAATTGGGGTGAAAGACAGATCTAATGTGCCAAAGGAAGGCAACATGGAAATTCAGTGTTCTGCCCTCAGGAAGGAGGGTCGACAGCCCAATGGGTTAATGCACCTACTGCAGCCTCCTATGTGTAGCCTGTAGGCGACACATTCAGTTGCTGGTGAGATGCTGATAAGGTTTGCTTGCATTGCAGGGGCCGGGGGTCACCTCACAGCGCCTCGAGAAGGTGTCCTGTTTGAGTCCCTGTGCAAATATCTTCTCAACCATGACCCGTAGGTTACACTTTTCCCCTCGTTTTTTCCAGTCAGTTGGGGCCAGAGAGACAAGCTTTTCTATGGGCGTTACCAAGGCCAGAGTGCAGAAAACAAAGGCACAATTGTTAGTAGGAATGCAGGTATTGAAGGGGCATTAGCTGTTGGCTGATCGCACAGGGCAATTCATACCCATTTTCAAAAGAAAAAATAAATGTTTTAAAAAATAAAATAAAAAATGCCCCGCAGATTCCAGACATTGGATTAGAACTCAGGTCTCCAAAATTCCAAGACCAAGCACTTACCACTTGAGCCACTGGCGGATGTGCTTCTGAGAGTTGGTTTTGGGCCAATATATCTTTCTTCTGCATGCCCCTGCGAGCATACCCATTTGCATTGTGAAACATGTTCACTGAAGAAAATGAGGAAAGAACATCTGCCCCCCCAGCTCCACCAAATACCAGCTAACTGCAGTGGCTTAGAGGTTAAGTGCTTGCGTTACAGCGCTGGGGGGAGTCCTGTTTTCGGCACTTAAACGGAATAGTGGGGTAATCTCCTTGTACAGTTGCTGTGAAACATAGCAGAGAAGTGGGACTGTGAAAGTGAGGGAGTGCAGGCTGAAGGAGGAAGGGGGGCAAGCTAAAGGAGGAGGTAGGGCAGGCAAAAGGGAGAGGGAGGGGTGGATGCAGTGGTCGTGTGGAGAGGAGGCGGGGTAGATCTAGAAGGGCATGGCGTAGGTTCCCTGGTAAAGGGAGGAAGAAAGAATAGAGGAGGCCAGGAAGTGCCCGCTAGTGCCGGATGAGGATAAAAATGTCAGCCCATTGTGGGGTCCATTCCATCTTCCCCTTCCTCAATGGCCCCTTTCCCCACATTAGAACCCTCCCTCCACTATTCAGGGCCCACTTTATCCCACCCCCCCACTCACCCAGGCCGCTCCTCTTCTCCACAGCGACCCCTTCATCCAGCCCTACCTTCCCTTTTTGCCTACCCGGCCTCCTCCTTTATTTACTCTGCACTTCCTCTCCCCCACCTCTACAGTCCTGCCTCCTTTCCACCCTCCCTTTACCAGGGAACTCATTACATAACCACTGAACCTTTTGGAAGGACTGGGTCCCCTCAACTGATTACCCAACTACTCTGTTTCTGTGCCGAAAGCAGGACTCGAACCCAGGCCCCCAGTGCTGTAACACAAGTACTTAACCTCTAGGCCACTGCAGTTAGCTGGGTTTGGGTGGAGCGGGGGGCCAGATGGTCTATCCTCCTTGGCTCCAGTGAACATGTTTCACAACTGAAATGGTTATGCTCACGGGGGCATGCAGAAGAAAGATATATACGCCCAAAAGCTACCCTCAGAAGCACAGCCACCGATGGCTCAAGTAGTAAGTGCTTGGTCTTGGAATGCTGGAGACCTGAGTTCTAATCCAATGTCTGCAATCTCCTGGGCATGTTTTTTTTAATTAAAAAAATATATTTTTTAGTTGAAAATGGGTATGCATTGCCCTGAGCAATCAGCCAACAGCCAATGCCCCTTCAATACCTGCATTCCTACTAGCAGTTGTGCCTTTGTTTTCTGCACTCTGGCCTAGGTAACACCCATACAAAAGTTTGTCTCTCTGGCCCCAGTTGCCTGGAAAAAAACGAGGGGAAAAGGTGTAATCTACGGGTCATGGTTGATACAATAATTGCCCTGGGACTCAAACAGGACACCTTCACGAGGTGCTATGAGGTGACCACCGGCCCCTGCATAGCAAGCAAACCTGTATCAGCATCTCACCAGCAACTGAATGTGTCGCCTGCAGGCTACACATAAGAGGCTGCAGTAGGTGCATTAACCCATCGGGCTGTGGACCCTCCTTCCTCTGAGAGCAGGAAACTGAATTTCCATGTTGCCTTCCTTTGGCACATTTGATCTATCTTTCAACCCAATTCAGAGGGTGTTTTGCTTCACGGAGAGATGATAATCATTGTGAGGTGTCAGCCACTAATAGCTAAGCAGGTGAGTTAAATCTTTGACTTTGTCATTGGGGTGTACTGATATGCGCTGGGCAGTCTTCTGTCCTGTGCTACTGTATGCATTCTTATTGCTGCTTGTTCACGATTCCTAAATGTAAACATTGAAAGATTTGAAAGACTCTTGATGCACCAAGCATTTCCCACTCTTTGCCCTGGGGGTGAGAGGGCTGCTTTCGGCCTTCAACACCCTCAATTATGGAGTGGCCGGCTCCACCACTGAGAATGAGGGGCTAATCCTGGTCGGAAACGGGCAGAGGTCTGCGCCCTGCGTCCTCCACGCGTCCCTAACGCTCCCAAACGCGACCACAGCCCTTACGGGCACAGCCCTATGTCGGTGCAGCCTCTATGGTGCAGCCACCCAGGTAGCTTAGGGTTAGGATATGTGCTCTTCAACATAAGCCTGGCCAACCAGGCCCTGGAGAGTGTCACAGCATGCTCTGTAATCCCCTAGTGATGGTGGCCTTGGTGACGATGATCTTGCTGGAATACTGATGCCTTTTTTCCTCCCAGAAGCCCCAGAAGCCTATTGAAATGAAGGGGTGTGCACCTCTCACTGGCCTCTGTTTACCCTCTGGCTAACTGAAATTAGTTCTGGGCTTTCCAGGCAAATGTATCCATTCGGGAGAGAGCTAGGAATAGGAAGGCTCTTTCTGCAGGCTCGGTGGGGAAGAGTCAGAGAGCTACATGCCTGAGGCATCTTTCTTCCTCCTTTGCTCATTGTGTTCCCTAACTTCTAACTCTCTGCCAGGCCAGGCCCTGTTTCTTTTACTGCCAACCCCCCCTAACCCCTCGTCTTCCACCTACTTCCCGCTCTATTATGCCTTCTCCTTTTCTGCTCTCTTCTGTGGCCCTTTGAAAATGAATGCAGGCCTAGCTAAGCCTCATGAAGGAAATCTACCAACAAAAGATGCATTCCTTGCTTATGGGAGGTGCTGTGAGACGAGCAAGAAGGGCTGAAGGGGTGATTGGGTTGTTGAGTCGGGAAGCACTAGAGGTGTAGCCAGGATTGTCTAGCAAATGGAGCCTGATGCTAATGTAGTTGGGCCCAGTGCACTGACAAAAATATCTGTAAATACCCACACAGCGCTGCTGAGTGGGCATTTACAGATTTTTGGTGGGCCTTGCCCCTCAGGCCCTACCCTGCCTACGCCTCTGTTCTCTCCCCCAGGGCAAAGAGTGGGAAAGGCTCGCTACAGCAAGAGTCTATCAAATCTTTCACTTTTGAGAGCAGAGTGTTTACATTTAAAAATCTTGAACAAGCAGCAATACCAAAGCATACAGTAGTAGTGGACAGAAGACTGCCCTGCACATATCAGTACACCCCAATGACAAAGGCAAAGATTTAACTGACCTGCTTAGCTATTAGTGGGTGACACCTCACAATGAGTATCATCTCTCCGTGAAGCAAAACATCCTCTGAATTGGGGTGAAAGACAGATCTAATGTGCCAAAGGAAGGCAACATGGAAATTCAGTGTTCTGCCCTCAGGAAGGAGGGTCGACAGCCCAATGGGTTAATGCACCTACTGCAGCCTCCTATGTGTAGCCTGTAGGCGACACATTCAGTTGCTGGTGAGATGCTGATAAGGTTTGCTTGCATTGCAGGGGCCGGGGGTCACCTCACAGCGCCTCGAGAAGGTGTCCTGTTTGAGTCCCTGTGCAAATATCTTCTCAACCATGACCCGTAGGTTACACTTTTCCCCTCGTTTTTTCCAGTCAGTTGGGGCCAGAGAGACAAGCTTTTCTATGGGCGTTACCAAGGCCAGAGTGCAAAAAACAAAGGCACAATTGTTAGTAGGAATGCAGGTATTGAAGGGGCATTAGCTGTTGGCTGATCGCACAGGGCAATTCATACCCATTTTCAAAAGAAAAAATAAATGTTTTAAAAAATAAAATAAAAAATGCCCCGCAGATTCCAGACATTGGATTAGAACTCAGGTCTCCAAAATTCCAAGACCAAGCACTTACCACTTGAGCCACTGGCGGATGTGCTTCTGAGAGTTGGTTTTGGGCCAATATATCTTTCTTCTGCATGCCCCTGCGAGCATACCCATTTGCATTGTGAAACATGTTCACTGAAGAAAATGAGGAAAGAACATCTGCCCCCCCAGCTCCACCAAATACCAGCTAACTGCAGTGGCTTAGAGGTTAAGTGCTTGCGTTACAGCGCTGGGGGGAGTCCTGTTTTCGGCACTTAAACGGAATAGTGGGGTAATCTCCTTGTACAGTTGCTGTGAAACATAGCAGAGAAGTGGGACTGTGAAAGTGAGGGAGTGCAGGCTGAAGGAGGAAGGGGGGCAAGCTAAAGGAGGAGGTAGGGCAGGCAAAAGGGAGAGGGAGGGGTGGATGCAGTGGTCGTGTGGAGAGGAGGCGGGGTAGATCTAGAAGGGCATGGCGTAGGTTCCCTGGTAAAGGGAGGAAGAAAGAATAGAGGAGGCCAGGAAGTGCCCGCTAGTGCCGGATGAGGATAAAAATGTCAGCCCATTGTGGGGTCCATTCCATCTTCCCCTTCCTCAATGGCCCCTTTCCCCACATTAGAACCCTCCCTCCACTATTCAGGGCCCACTTTATCCCACCCCCCCACTCACCCAGGCCGCTCCTCTTCTCCACAGCGACCCCTTCATCCAGCCCTACCTTCCCTTTTTGCCTACCCGGCCTCCTCCTTTATTTACTCTGCACTTCCTCTCCCCCACCTCTACAGTCCTGCCTCCTTTCCACCCTCCCTTTACCAGGGAACTCATTACATAACCACTGAACCTTTTAGAAGGACTGGGTCCCCTCAACTGATTACCCAACTACTCTGTTTCTGTGCCGAAAGCAGGACTCGAACCCAGGCCCCCAGTGCTGTAACACAAGTACTTAACCTCTAGGCCACTGCAGTTAGCTGGTGTTGGGTGGAGCGGGGGGCCAGATGGTCTATCCTCCTTGGCTCCAGTGAACATGTTTCACAACTGAAATGGTTATGCTCACGGGGGCATGCAGAAGAAAGATATATACGCCCAAAAGCTACCCTCAGAAGCACAGCCACCGATGGCTCAAGTAGTAAGTGCTTGGTCTTGGAATGCTGGAGACCTGAGTTCTAATCCAATGTCTGCAATCTCCTGGGCATGTTTTTTTTAATTAAAAAAATATATTTTTTAGTTGAAAATGGGTATGCATTGCCCTGAGCAATCAGCCAACAGCCAATGCCCCTTCAATACCTGCATTCCTACTAGCAGTTGTGCCTTTGTTTTCTGCACTCTGGCCTAGGTAACACCCATACAAAAGTTTGTCTCTCTGGCCCCAGTTGCCTGGAAAAAAACGAGGGGAAAAGGTGTAATCTACGGGTCATGGTTGATACAATAATTGCCCTGGGACTCAAACAGGACACCTTCACGAGGTGCTATGAGGTGACCACCGGCCCCTGCATAGCAAGCAAACCTGTATCAGCATCTCACCAGCAACTGAATGTGTCGCCTGCAGGCTACACATAAGAGGCTGCAGTAGGTGCATTAACCCATCGGGCTGTGGACCCTCCTTCCTCTGAGAGCAGGAAACTGAATTTCCATGTTGCCTTCCTTTGGCACATTTGATCTATCTTTCAACCCAATTCAGAGGGTGTTTTGCTTCACGGAGAGATGATAATCATTGTGAGGTGTCAGCCACTAATAGCTAAGCAGGTCAGTTAAATCTTTGACTTTGTCATTGGGGTGTACTGATATGCGCTGGGCAGTCTTCTGTCCTGTGCTACTGTATGCATTCTTATTGCTGCTTGTTCACGATTCCTAAATGTAAACATTGAAAGATTTGAAAGACTCTTGATGCACCAAGCATTTCCCACTCTTTGCCCTGGGGGTGAGAGGGCTGCTTTCGGCCTTCAACACCCTCAATTATGGAGTGGCCGGCTCCACCACTGAGAATGAGGGGCTAATCCTGGTCGGAAACGGGCAGAGGTCTGCGCCCTGCGTCCTCCACGCGTCCCTAACGCTCCCAAACGCGACCACAGCCCTTACGGGCACAGCCCTATGTCGGTGCAGCCTCTATGGTGCAGCCACCCAGGTAGCTTAGGGTTAGGATATGTGCTCTTCAACATAAGCCTGGCCAACCAGGCCCTGGAGAGTGTCACAGCATGCTCTGTAATCCCCTAGTGATGGTGGCCTTGGTGACGATGATCTTGCTGGAATACTGATGCCTTTTTTCCTCCCAGAAGCCCCAGAAGCCTATTGAAATGAAGGGGTGTGCACCTCTCACTGGCCTCTGTTTACCCTCTGGCTAACTGAAATTAGTTCTGGGCTTTCCAGGCAAATGTATCCATTCGGGAGAGAGCTAGGAATAGGAAGGCTCTTTCTGCAGGCTCGGTGGGGAAGAGTCAGAGAGCTACATGCCTGAGGCATCTTTCTTCCTCCTTTGCTCATTGTGTTCCCTAACTTCTAACTCTCTGCCAGGCCAGGCCCTGTTTCTTTTACTGCCAACCCCCCCTAACCCCTCGTCTTCCACCTACTTCCCGCTCTATTATGCCTTCTCCTTTTCTGCTCTCTTCTGTGGCCCTTTGAAAATGAATGCAGGCCTAGCTAAGCCTCATGAAGGAAATCTACCAACAAAAGATGCATTCCTTGCTTATGGGAGGTGCTGTGAGACGAGCAAGAAGGGCTGAAGGGGTGATTGGGTTGTTGAGTCGGGAAGCACTAGAGGTGTAGCCAGGATTGTCTAGCAAATGGAGCCTGATGCTAATGTAGTTGGGCCCACTGCACTGACAAAAATATCTGTAAATACCCACACAGCGCTGCTGAGTGGGCATTTACAGATTTTTGGTGGGCCTTGCCCCTCAGGCCCTACCCTGCCTACGCCTCTGTTCTCTCCCCCAGGGCAAAGAGTGGGAAAGGCTCGCTACAGCAAGAGTCTATCAAATCTTTCACTTTTGAGAGCAGAGTGTTTACATTTAAAAATCTTGAACAAGCAGCAATACCAAAGCATACAGTAGTAGTGGACAGAAGACTGCCCTGCACATATCAGTACACCCCAATGACAAAGGCAAAGATTTAACTGACCTGCTTAGCTATTAGTGGGTGACACCTCACAATGAGTATCATCTCTCCGTGAAGCAAAACATCCTCTGAATTGGGGTGAAAGACAGATCTAATGTGCCAAAGGAAGGCAACATGGAAATTCAGTGTTCTGCCCTCAGGAAGGAGGGTCGACAGCCCAATGGGTTAATGCACCTACTGCAGCCTCCTATGTGTAGCCTGTAGGCGACACATTCAGTTGCTGGTGAGATGCTGATAAGGTTTGCTTGCTATGCAGGGGCCGGGGGTCACCTCACAGCGCCTCGAGAAGGTGTCCTGTTTGAGTCCCTGTGCAAATATCTTCTCAACCATGACCCGTAGGTTACACTTTTCCCCTCGTTTTTTCCAGTCAGTTGGGGCCAGAGAGACAAGCTTTTCTATGGGCGTTACCAAGGCCAGAGTGCAGAAAACAAAGGCACAATTGTTAGTAGGAATGCAGGTATTGAAGGGGCATTAGCTGTTGGCTGATCGCACAGGGCAATTCATACCCATTTTCAAAAGAAAAAATAAATGTTGCCCCAGAAGCCTATTGAAATGAAGGGGTGTGCACCTCTCACTGGCCTCTGTTTACCCTCTGGCTAACTGAAATTAGTTCTGGGCTTTCCAGGCAAATGTATCCATTCGGGAGAGAGCTAGGAATAGGAAGGCTCTTTCTGCAGGCTCGGTGGGGAAGAGTCAGAGAGCTACATGCCTGAGGCATCTTTCTTCCTCCTTTGCTCATTGTGTTCCCTAACTTCTAACTCTCTGCCAGGCCAGGCCCTGTTTCTTTTACTGCCAACCCCCCCTAACCCCTCGTCTTCCACCTACTTCCCGCTCTATTATGCCTTCTCCTTTTCTGCTCTCTTCTGTGGCCCTTTGAAAATGAATGCAGGCCTAGCTAAGCCTCATGAAGGAAATCTACCAACAAAAGATGCATTCCTTGCTTATGGGAGGTGCTGTGAGACGAGCAAGAAGGGCTGAAGGGGTGATTGGGTTGTTGAGTCGGGAAGCACTAGAGGTGTAGCCAGGATTGTCTAGCAAATGGAGCCTGATGCTAATGTAGTTGGGCCCACTGCACTGACAAAAATATCTGTAAATACCCACACAGCGCTGCTGAGTGGGCATTTACAGATTTTTGGTGGGCCTTGCCCCTCAGGCCCTACCCTGCCTACGCCTCTGTTCTCTCCCCCAGGGCAAAGAGTGGGAAAGGCTCGCTACAGCAAGAGTCTATCAAATCTTTCACTTTTGAGAGCAGAGTGTTTACATTTAAAAATCTTGAACAAGCAGCAATACCAAAGCATACAGTAGTAGTGGACAGAAGACTGCCCTGCACATATCAGTACACCCCAATGACAAAGGCAAAGATTTAACTGACCTGCTTAGCTATTAGTGGGTGACACCTCACAATGAGTATCATCTCTCCGTGAAGCAAAACATCCTCTGAATTCTGGTGAAAGACAGATCTAATGTGCCAAAGGAAGGCAACATGGAAATTCAGTGTTCTGCCCTCAGGAAGGAGGGTCGACAGCCCAATGGGTTAATGCACCTACTGCAGCCTCCTATGTGTAGCCTGTAGGCGACACATTCAGTTGCTGGTGAGATGCTGATAAGGTTTGCTTGCTATGCAGGGGCCGGGGGTCACCTCACAGCGCCTCGAGAAGGTGTCCTGTTTGAGTCCCTGTGCAAATATCTTCTCAACCATGACCCGTAGGTTACACTTTTCCCCTCGTTTTTTCCAGTCAGTTGGGGCCAGAGAGACAAGCTTTTCTATGGGCGTTACCAAGGCCAGAGTGCAGAAAACAAAGGCACAATTGTTAGTAGGAATGCAGGTATTGAAGGGGCATTAGCTGTTGGCTGATCGCACAGGGCAATTCATACCCATTTTCAAAAGAAAAAATAAATGTTTTAAAAAATAAAATAAAAAATGCCCCGCAGATTCCAGACATTGGATTAGAACTCAGGTCTCCAAAATTCCAAGACCAAGCACTTACCACTTGAGCCACTGGCGGATGTGCTTCTGAGAGTTGGTTTTGGGCCAATATATCTTTCTTCTGCATGCCCCTGCGAGCATACCCATTTGCATTGTGAAACATGTTCACTGAAGAAAATGAGGAAAGAACATCTGCCCCCCCAGCTCCACCAAATACCAGCTAACTGCAGTGGCTTAGAGGTTAAGTGCTTGCGTTACAGCGCTGGGGGCCTGGGTTCGAGTCCTGCTTTCGGCACTTAAACGGAATAGTGGGGTAATCTCCTTGTACAGTTGCTGTGAAACATAGCAGAGAAGTGGGACTGTGAAAGTGAGGGAGTGCAGGCTGAAGGAGGAAGGGGGGCAAGCTAAAGGAGGAGGTAGGGCAGGCAAAAGGGAGAGGGAGGGGTGGATGCAGTGGTCGTGTGGAGAGGAGGCGGGGTAGATCTAGAAGGGCATGGCGTAGGTTCCCTGGTAAAGGGAGGAAGAAAGAATAGAGGAGGCCAGGAAGTGCCCGCTAGTGCCGGATGAGGATAAAAATGTCAGCCCATTGTGGGGTCCATTCCATCTTCCCCTTCCTCAATGGCCCCTTTCCCCACATTAGAACCCTCCCTCCACTATTCAGGGCCCACTTTATCCCACCCCCCCCCCCACTCACCCAGGCCGCTCCTCTTCTCCACAGCGACCCCTTCATCCAGCCCTACCTTCCCTTTTTGCCTACCCGGCCTCCTCCTTTATTTACTCTGCACTTCCTCTCCCCCACCTCTACAGTCCTGCCTCCTTTCCACCCTCCCTTTACCAGGGAACTCATTACATAACCACTGAACCTTTTAGAAGGACTGGGTCCCCTCAACTGATTACCCAACTACTCTGTTTCTGTGCCGAAAGCAGGACTCGAACCCAGGCCCCCAGTGCTGTAACACAAGTACTTAACCTCTAGGCCACTGCAGTTAGCTGGTGTTGGGTGGAGCGGGGGGCCAGATGGTCTATCCTCCTTGGCTCCAGTGAACATGTTTCACAACTGAAATGGTTATGCTCACGGGGGCATGCAGAAGAAAGATATATACGCCCAAAAGCTACCCTCAGAAGCACAGCCACCAATGGCTCAAGTAGTAAGTGCTTGGTCTTGGAATGCTGGAGACCTGAGTTCTAATCCAATGTCTGCAATCTCCTGGGCATGTTTTTTTTAATTAAAAAAATATATTTTTTAGTTGAAAATGGGTATGCATTGCCCTGAGCAATCAGCCAACAGCCAATGCCCCTTCAATACCTGCTTTCCTACTAGCAGTTGTGCCTTTGTTTTCTGCACTCTGGCCTAGGTAACACCCATACAAAAGTTTGTCTCTCTGGCCCCAGTTGCCTGGAAAAAAACGAGGGGAAAAGGTGTAATCTACGGGTCATGGTTGATACAATAATTGCCCTGGGACTCAAACAGGACACCTTCACGAGGTGCTATGAGGTGACCACCGGCCCCTGCATAGCAAGCAAACCTGTATCAGCATCTCACCAGCAACTGAATGTGTCGCCTGCAGGCTACACATAAGAGGCTGCAGTAGGTGCATTAACCCATCGGGCTGTGGACCCTCCTTCCTCTGAGAGCAGGAAACTGAATTTCCATGTTGCCTTCCTTTGGCACATTTGATCTATCTTTCAACCCAATTCAGAGGGTGTTTTGCTTCACGGAGAGATGATAATCATTGTGAGGTGTCAGCCACTAATAGCTAAGCAGGTCAGTTAAATCTTTGACTTTGTCATTGGGGTGTACTGATATGCGCTGGGCAGTCTTCTGTCCTGTGCTACTGTATGCATTCTTATTGCTGCTTGTTCACGATTCCTAAATGTAAACATTGAAAGATTTGAAAGACTCTTGATGCACCAAGCACTTCCCACTCTTTGCCCTGGGGGTGAGAGGGCTGCTTTCGGCCTTCAACACCCTCAATTATGGAGTGGCCGGCTCCACCACTGAGAATGAGGGGCTAATCCTGGTCGGAAACGGGCAGAGGTCTGCGCCCTGCGTCCTCCACGCGTCCCTAACGCTCCCAAACGCGACCACAGCCCTTACGGGCACAGCCCTATGTCGGTGCAGCCTCTATGGTGCAGCCACCCAGGTAGCTTAGGGTTAGGATATGTGCTCTTCAACATAAGCCTGGCCAACCAGGCCCTGGAGAGTGTCACAGCATGCTCTGTAATCCCCTAGTGATGGTGGCCTTGGTGACGATGATCTTGCTGGAATACTGATGCCTTTTTTCCTCCCAGAAGCCCCAGAAGCCTATTGAAATGAAGGGGTGTGCACCTCTCACTGGCCTCTGTTTACCCTCTGGCTAACTGAAATTAGTTCTGGGCTTTCCAGGCAAATGTATCCATTCGGGAGAGAGCTAGGAATAGGAAGGCTCTTTCTGCAGGCTCGGTGGGGAAGAGTCAGAGAGCTACATGCCTGAGGCATCTTTCTTCCTCCTTTGCTCATTGTGTTCCCTAACTTCTAACTCTCTGCCAGGCCAGGCCCTGTTTCTTTTACTGCCAACCCCCCCTAACCCCTCGTCTTCCACCTACTTCCCGCTCTATTATGCCTTCTCCTTTTCTGCTCTCTTCTGTGGCCCTTTGAAAATGAATGCAGGCCTAGCTAAGCCTCATGAAGGAAATCTACCAACAAAAGATGCATTCCTTGCTTATGGGAGGTGCTGTGAGACGAGCAAGAAGGGCTGAAGGGGTGATTGGGTTGTTGAGTCGGGAAGCACTAGAGGTGTAGCCAGGATTGTCTAGCAAATGGAGCCTGATGCTAATGTAGTTGGGCCCACTGCACTGACAAAAATATCTGTAAATACCCACACAGCGCTGCTGAGTGGGCATTTACAGATTTTTGGTGGGCCTTGCCCCTCAGGCCCTACCCTGCCTACGCCTCTGTTCTCTCCCCCAGGGCAAAGAGTGGGAAAGGCTCGCTACAGCAAGAGTCTATCAAATCTTTCACTTTTGAGAGCAGAGTGTTTACATTTAAAAATCTTGAACAAGCAGCAATACCAAAGCATACAGTAGTAGTGGACAGAAGACTGCCCTGCACATATCAGTACACCCCAATGACAAAGGCAAAGATTTAACTGACCTGCTTAGCTATTAGTGGGTGACACCTCACAATGAGTATCATCTCTCCGTGAAGCAAAACATCCTCTGAATTGGGGTGAAAGACAGATCTAATGTGCCAAAGGAAGGCAACATGGAAATTCAGTGTTCTGCCCTCAGGAAGGAGGGTCGACAGCCCAATGGGTTAATGCACCTACTGCAGCCTCCTATGTGTAGCCTGTAGGCGACACATTCAGTTGCTGGTGAGATGCTGATAAGGTTTGCTTGCTATGCAGGGGCCGGGGGTCACCTCACAGCGCCTCGAGAAGGTGTCCTGTTTGAGTCCCTGTGCAAATATCTTCTCAACCATGACCCGTAGGTTACACTTTTCCCCTCGTTTTTTCCAGTCAGTTGGGGCCAGAGAGACAAGCTTTTCTATGGGCGTTACCAAGGCCAGAGTGCAGAAAACAAAGGCACAATTGTTAGTAGGAATGCAGGTATTGAAGGGGCATTAGCTGTTGGCTGATCGCACAGGGCAATTCATACCCATTTTCAAAAGAAAAAATAAATGTTGCCCCAGAAGCCTATTGAAATGAAGGGGTGTGCACCTCTCACTGGCCTCTGTTTACCCTCTGGCTAACTGAAATTAGTTCTGGGCTTTCCAGGCAAATGTATCCATTCGGGAGAGAGCTAGGAATAGGAAGGCTCTTTCTGCAGGCTCGGTGGGGAAGAGTCAGAGAGCTACATGCCTGAGGCATCTTTCTTCCTCCTTTGCTCATTGTGTTCCCTAACTTCTAACTCTCTGCCAGGCCAGGCCCTGTTTCTTTTACTGCCAACCCCCCCTAACCCCTCGTCTTCCACCTACTTCCCGCTCTATTATGCCTTCTCCTTTTCTGCTCTCTTCTGTGGCCCTTTGAAAATGAATGCAGGCCTAGCTAAGCCTCATGAAGGAAATCTACCAACAAAAGATGCATTCCTTGCTTATGGGAGGTGCTGTGAGACGAGCAAGAAGGGCTGAAGGGGTGATTGGGTTGTTGAGTCGGGAAGCACTAGAGGTGTATCCAGGATTGTCTAGCAAATGGAGCCTGATGCTAATGTAGTTGGGCCCACTGCACTGACAAAAATATCTGTAAATACCCACACAGCGCTGCTGAGTGGGCATTTACAGATTTTTGGTGGGCCTTGCCCCTCAGGCCCTACCCTGCCTACGCCTCTGTTCTCTCCCCCAGGGCAAAGAGTGGGAAAGGCTCGCTACAGCAAGAGTCTATCAAATCTTTCACTTTTGAGAGCAGAGTGTTTACATTTAAAAATCTTGAACAAGCAGCAATACCAAAGCATACAGTAGTAGTGGACAGAAGACTGCCCTGCACATATCAGTACACCCCAATGACAAAGGCAAAGATTTAACTGACCTGCTTAGCTATTAGTGGGTGACACCTCACAATGAGTATCATCTCTCCGTGAAGCAAAACATCCTCTGAATTCTGGTGAAAGACAGATCTAATGTGCCAAAGGAAGGCAACATGGAAATTCAGTGTTCTGCCCTCAGGAAGGAGGGTCGACAGCCCAATGGGTTAATGCACCTACTGCAGCCTCCTATGTGTAGCCTGTAGGCGACACATTCAGTTGCTGGTGAGATGCTGATAAGGTTTGCTTGCTATGCAGGGGCCGGGGGTCACCTCACAGCGCCTCGAGAAGGTGTCCTGTTTGAGTCCCTGTGCAAATATCTTCTCAACCATGACCCGTAGGTTACACTTTTCCCCTCGTTTTTTCCAGTCAGTTGGGGCCAGAGAGACAAGCTTTTCTATGGGCGTTACCAAGGCCAGAGTGCAGAAAACAAAGGCACAATTGTTAGTAGGAATGCAGGTATTGAAGGGGCATTAGCTGTTGGCTGATCGCACAGGGCAATTCATACCCATTTTCAAAAGAAAAAATAAATGTTTTAAAAAATAAAATAAAAAATGCCCCGCAGATTCCAGACATTGGATTAGAACTCAGGTCTCCAAAATTCCAAGACCAAGCACTTACCACTTGAGCCACTGGCGGATGTGCTTCTGAGAGTTGGTTTTGGGCCAATATATCTTTCTTCTGCATGCCCCTGCGAGCATACCCATTTGCATTGTGAAACATGTTCACTGAAGAAAATGAGGAAAGAACATCTGCCCCCCCAGCTCCACCAAATACCAGCTAACTGCAGTGGCTTAGAGGTTAAGTGCTTGCGTTACAGCGCTGGGGGCCTGGGTTCGAGTCCTGCTTTCGGCACTTAAACGGAATAGTGGGGTAATCTCCTTGTACAGTTGCTGTGAAACATAGCAGAGAAGTGGGACTGTGAAAGTGAGGGAGTGCAGGCTGAAGGAGGAAGGGGGGCAAGCTAAAGGAGGAGGTAGGGCAGGCAAAAGGGAGAGGGAGGGGTGGATGCAGTGGTCGTGTGGAGAGGAGGCGGGGTAGATCTAGAAGGGCATGGCGTAGGTTCCCTGGTAAAGGGAGGAAGAAAGAATAGAGGAGGCCAGGAAGTGCCCGCTAGTGCCGGATGAGGATAAAAATGTCAGCCCATTGTGGGGTCCATTCCATCTTCCCCTTCCTCAATGGCCCCTTTCCCCACATTAGAACCCTCCCTCCACTATTCAGGGCCCACTTTATCCCACCCCCCCCCCCACTCACCCAGGCCGCTCCTCTTCTCCACAGCGACCCCTTCATCCAGCCCTACCTTCCCTTTTTGCCTACCCGGCCTCCTCCTTTATTTACTCTGCACTTCCTCTCCCCCACCTCTACAGTCCTGCCTCCTTTCCACCCTCCCTTTACCAGGGAACTCATTACATAACCACTGAACCTTTTAGAAGGACTGGGTCCCCTCAACTGATTACCCAACTACTCTGTTTCTGTGCCGAAAGCAGGACTCGAACCCAGGCCCCCAGTGCTGTAACACAAGTACTTAACCTCTAGGCCACTGCAGTTAGCTGGTGTTGGGTGGAGCGGGGGGCCAGATGGTCTATCCTCCTTGGCTCCAGTGAACATGTTTCACAACTGAAATGGTTATGCTCACGGGGGCATGCAGAAGAAAGATATATACGCCCAAAAGCTACCCTCAGAAGCACAGCCACCAATGGCTCAAGTAGTAAGTGCTTGGTCTTGGAATGCTGGAGACCTGAGTTCTAATCCAATGTCTGCAATCTCCTGGGCATGTTTTTTTTAATTAAAAAAATATATTTTTTAGTTGAAAATGGGTATGCATTGCCCTGAGCAATCAGCCAACAGCCAATGCCCCTTCAATACCTGCTTTCCTACTAGCAGTTGTGCCTTTGTTTTCTGCACTCTGGCCTAGGTAACACCCATACAAAAGTTTGTCTCTCTGGCCCCAGTTGCCTGGAAAAAAACGAGGGGAAAAGGTGTAATCTACGGGTCATGGTTGATACAATAATTGCCCTGGGACTCAAACAGGACACCTTCACGAGGTGCTATGAGGTGACCACCGGCCCCTGCATAGCAAGCAAACCTGTATCAGCATCTCACCAGCAACTGAATGTGTCGCCTGCAGGCTACACATAAGAGGCTGCAGTAGGTGCATTAACCCATCGGGCTGTGGACCCTCCTTCCTCTGAGAGCAGGAAACTGAATTTCCATGTTGCCTTCCTTTGGCACATTTGATCTATCTTTCAACCCAATTCAGAGGGTGTTTTGCTTCACGGAGAGATGATAATCATTGTGAGGTGTCAGCCACTAATAGCTAAGCAGGTCAGTTAAATCTTTGACTTTGTCATTGGGGTGTACTGATATGCGCTGGGCAGTCTTCTGTCCTGTGCTACTGTATGCATTCTTATTGCTGCTTGTTCACGATTCCTAAATGTAAACATTGAAAGATTTGAAAGACTCTTGATGCACCAAGCACTTCCCACTCTTTGCCCTGGGGGTGAGAGGGCTGCTTTCGGCCTTCAACACCCTCAATTATGGAGTGGCCGGCTCCACCACTGAGAATGAGGGGCTAATCCTGGTCGGAAACGGGCAGAGGTCTGCGCCCTGCGTCCTCCACGCGTCCCTAACGCTCCCAAACGCGACCACAGCCCTTACGGGCACAGCCCTATGTCGGTGCAGCCTCTATGGTGCAGCCACCCAGGTAGCTTAGGGTTAGGATATGTGCTCTTCAACATAAGCCTGGCCAACCAGGCCCTGGAGAGTGTCACAGCATGCTCTGTAATCCCCTAGTGATGGTGGCCTTGGTGACGATGATCTTGCTGGAATACTGATGCCTTTTTTCCTCCCAGAAGCCCCAGAAGCCTATTGAAATGAAGGGGTGTGCACCTCTCACTGGCCTCTGTTTACCCTCTGGCTAACTGAAATTAGTTCTGGGCTTTCCAGGCAAATGTATCCATTCGGGAGAGAGCTAGGAATAGGAAGGCTCTTTCTGCAGGCTCGGTGGGGAAGAGTCAGAGAGCTACATGCCTGAGGCATCTTTCTTCCTCCTTTGCTCATTGTGTTCCCTAACTTCTAACTCTCTGCCAGGCCAGGCCCTGTTTCTTTTACTGCCAACCCCCCCCAACCCCTCGTCTTCCACCTACTTCCCGCTCTATTATGCCTTCTCCTTTTCTGCTCTCTTCTGTGGCCCTTTGAAAATGAATGCAGGCCTAGCTAAGCCTCATGAAGGAAATCTACCAACAAAAGATGCATTCCTTGCTTATGGGAGGTGCTGTGAGACGAGCAAGAAGGGCTGAAGGGGTGATTGGGTTGTTGAGTCGGGAAGCACTAGAGGTGTATCCAGGATTGTCTAGCAAATGGAGCCTGATGCTAATGTAGTTGGGCCCACTGCACTGACAAAAATATCTGTAAATACCCACACAGCGCTGCTGAGTGGGCATTTACAGATTTTTGGTGGGCCTTGCCCCTCAGGCCCTACCCTGCCTACGCCTCTGTTCTCTCCCCCAGGGCAAAGAGTGGGAAAGGCTCGCTACAGCAAGAGTCTATCAAATCTTTCACTTTTGAGAGCAGAGTGTTTACATTTAAAAATCTTGAACAAGCAGCAATACCAAAGCATACAGTAGTAGTGGACAGAAGACTGCCCTGCACATATCAGTACACCCCAATGACAAAGGCAAAGATTTAACTGACCTGCTTAGCTATTAGTGGGTGACACCTCACAATGAGTATCATCTCTCCGTGAAGCAAAACATCCTCTGAATTGGGGTGAAAGACAGATCTAATGTGCCAAAGGAAGGCAACATGGAAATTCAGTGTTCTGCCCTCAGGAAGGAGGGTCGACAGCCCAATGGGTTAATGCACCTACTGCAGCCTCCTATGAGTAGCCTGTAGGCGACACATTCAGTTGCTGGTGAGATGCTGATAAGGTTTGCTTGCATTGCAGGGGCCGGGGGTCACCTCACAGCGCCTCGAGAAGGTGTCCTGTTTGAGTCCCTGTGCAAATATCTTCTCAACCATGACCCGTAGGTTACACTTTTCCCCTCGTTTTTTCCAGTCAGTTGGGGCCAGAGAGACAAGCTTTTCTATGGGCGTTACCAAGGCCAGAGTGCAGAAAACAAAGGCACAATTGTTAGTAGGAATGCAGGTATTGAAGGGGCATTAGCTGTTGGCTGATCGCACAGGGCAATTCATACCCATTTTCAAAAGAAAAAATAAATGTTTTAAAAAATAAAATAAAAAATGCCCCGCAGATTCCAGACATTGGATTAGAACTCAGGTCTCCAAAATTCCAAGACCAAGCACTTACCACTTGAGCCACTGGCGGATGTGCTTCTGAGAGTTGGTTTTGGGCCAATATATCTTTCTTCTGCATGCCCCTGCGAGCATACCCATTTGCATTGTGAAACATGTTCACTGAAGAAAATGAGGAAAGAACATCTGCCCCCCCAGCTCCACCAAATACCAGCTAACTGCAGTGGCTTAGAGGTTAAGTGCTTGCGTTACAGCGCTGGGGGCCTGGGTTCGAGTCCTGCTTTCGGCACTTAAACGGAATAGTGGGGTAATCTCCTTGTACAGTTGCTGTGAAACATAGCAGAGAAGTGGGACTGTGAAAGTGAGGGAGTGCAGGAGGAAGGGGGGCAAGCTAAAGGAGGAGGTAGGGCAGGCAAAAGGGAGAGGGAGGGGTGGATGCAGTGGTCGTGTGGAGAGGAGGCGGGGTAGATCTAGAAGGGCATGGCGTAGGTTCCCTGGTAAAGGGAGGAAGAAAGAATAGAGGAGGCCAGGAAGTGCCCGCTAGTGCCGGATGAGGATAAAAATGTCAGCCCATTGTGGGGTCCATTCCATCTTCCCCTTCCTCAATGGCCCCTTTCCCCACATTAGAACCCTCCCTCCACTATTCAGGGCCCACTTTATCCCACTCACCCAGGCCGCTCCTCTTCTCCACAGCGACCCCTTCATCCAGCCCTACCTTCCCTTTTTGCCTACCCGGCCTCCTCCTTTATTTACTCTGCACTTCCTCTCCCCCACCTCTACAGTCCTGCCTCCTTTCCACCCTCCCTTTACCAGGGAACTCATTACATAACCACTGAACCTTTTAGAAGGACTGGGTCCCCTCAACTGATCACCCAACTACTCTGTTTCTGTGCCGAAAGCAGGACTCGAGCCCAGGCCCCCAGTGCTGTAACACAAGTACTTAACCTCTAGGCCACTGCAGTTAGCTGGTGTTGGGTGGAGCGGGGGGCCAGATGGTCTATCCTCCTTGGCTCCAGTGAACATGTTTCACAACTGAAATGGTTATGCTCACGGGGGCATGCAGAAGAAAGATATATACGCCCAAAAGCTACCCTCAGAAGCACAGCCACCAATGGCTCAAGTAGTAAGTGCTTGGTCTTGGAATGCTGGAGACCTGAGTTCTAATCCAATGTCTGCAATCTCCTGGGCATGTTTTTTTAATTAAAAAAATATATTTTTTAGTTGAAAATGGGTATGCATTGCCCTGAGCAATCAGCCAACAGCCAATGCCCCTTCAATACCTGCTTTCCTACTAGCAGTTGTGCCTTTGTTTTCTGCACTCTGGCCTAGGTAACACCCATACAAAAGTTTGTCTCTCTGGCCCCAGTTGCCTGGAAAAAAACGAGGGGAAAAGGTGTAATCTACGGGTCATGGTTGATACAATAATTGCCCTGGGACTCAAACAGGACACCTTCACGAGGTGCTATGAGGTGACCACCGGCCCCTGCATAGCAAGCAAACCTGTATCAGCATCTCACCAGCAACTGAATGTGTCGCCTGCAGGCTACACATAAGAGGCTGCAGTAGGTGCATTAACCCATCGGGCTGTGGACCCTCCTTCCTCTGAGAGCAGGAAACTGAATTTCCATGTTGCCTTCCTTTGGCACATTTGATCTATCTTTCAACCCAATTCAGAGGGTGTTTTGCTTCACGGAGAGATGATAATCATTGTGAGGTGTCAGCCACTAATAGCTAAGCAGGTCAGTTAAATCTTTGACTTTGTCATTGGGGTGTACTGATATGCGCTGGGCAGTCTTCTGTCCTGTGCTACTGTATGCATTCTTATTGCTGCTTGTTCACGATTCCTAAATGTAAACATTGAAAGATTTGAAAGACTCTTGATGCACCAAGCACTTCCCACTCTTTGCCCTGGGGGTGAGAGGGCTGCTTTCGGCCTTCAACACCCTCAATTATGGAGTGGCCGGCTCCACCACTGAGAATGAGGGGCTAATCCTGGTCGGAAACGGGCAGAGGTCTGCGCCCTGCGTCCTCCACGCGTCCCTAACGCTCCCAAACGCGACCACAGCCCTTACGGGCACAGCCCTATGTCGGTGCAGCCTCTATGGTGCAGCCACCCAGGTAGCTTAGGGTTAGGATATGTGCTCTTCAACATAAGCCTGGCCAACCAGGCCCTGGAGAGTGTCACAGCATGCTCTGTAATCCCCTAGTGATGGTGGCCTTGGTGACGATGATCTTGCTGGAATACTGATGCCTTTTTTCCTCCCAGAAGCCCCAGAAGCCTATTGAAATGAAGGGGTGTGCACCTCTCACTGGCCTCTGTTTACCCTCTGGCTAACTGAAATTAGTTCTGGGCTTTCCAGGCAAATGTATCCATTCGGGAGAGAGCTAGGAATAGGAAGGCTCTTTCTGCAGGCTCGGTGGGGAAGAGTCAGAGAGCTACATGCCTGAGGCATCTTTCTTCCTCCTTTGCTCATTGTGTTCCCTAACTTCTAACTCTCTGCCAGGCCAGGCCCTGTTTCTTTTACTGCCAACCCCCCCTAACCCCTCGTCTTCCACCTACTTCCCGCTCTATTATGCCTTCTCCTTTTCTGCTCTCTTCTGTGGCCCTTTGAAAATGAATGCAGGCCTAGCTAAGCCTCATGAAGGAAATCTACCAACAAAAGATGCATTCCTTGCTTATGGGAGGTGCTGTGAGACGAGCAAGAAGGGCTGAAGGGGTGATTGGGTTGTTGAGTCGGGAAGCACTAGAGGTGTAGCCAGGATTGTCTAGCAAATGGAGCCTGATGCTAATGTAGTTGGGCCCACTGCACTGACAAAAATATCTGTAAATACCCACACAGCGCTGCTGAGTGGGCATTTACAGATTTTTGGTGGGCCTTGCCCCTCAGGCCCTACCCTGCCTACGCCTCTGTTCTCTCCCCCAGGGCAAAGAGTGGGAAAGGCTCGCTACAGCAAGAGTCTATCAAATCTTTCACTTTTGAGAGCAGAGTGTTTACATTTAAAAATCTTGAACAAGCAGCAATACCAAAGCATACAGTAGTAGTGGACAGAAGACTGCCCTGCACATATCAGTACACCCCAATGACAAAGGCAAAGATTTAACTGACCTGCTTAGCTATTAGTGGGTGACACCTCACAATGAGTATCATCTCTCCGTGAAGCAAAACATCCTCTGAATTGGGGTGAAAGACAGATCTAATGTGCCAAAGGAAGGCAACATGGAAATTCAGTGTTCTGCCCTCAGGAAGGAGGGTCGACAGCCCAATGGGTTAATGCACCTACTGCAGCCTCCTATGAGTAGCCTGTAGGCGACACATTCAGTTGCTGGTGAGATGCTGATAAGGTTTGCTTGCATTGCAGGGGCCGGGGGTCACCTCACAGCGCCTCGAGAAGGTGTCCTGTTTGAGTCCCTGTGCAAATATCTTCTCAACCATGACCCGTAGGTTACACTTTTCCCCTCGTTTTTTCCAGTCAGTTGGGGCCAGAGAGACAAGCTTTTCTATGGGCGTTACCAAGGCCAGAGTGCAGAAAACAAAGGCACAATTGTTAGTAGGAATGCAGGTATTGAAGGGGCATTAGCTGTTGGCTGATCGCACAGGGCAATTCATACCCATTTTCAAAAGAAAAAATAAATGTTTTAAAAAATAAAATAAAAAATGCCCCGCAGATTCCAGACATTGGATTAGAACTCAGGTCTCCAAAATTCCAAGACCAAGCACTTACCACTTGAGCCACTGGCGGATGTGCTTCTGAGAGTTGGTTTTGGGCCAATATATCTTTCTTCTGCATGCCCCTGCGAGCATACCCATTTGCATTGTGAAACATGTTCACTGAAGAAAATGAGGAAAGAACATCTGCCCCCCCAGCTCCACCAAATACCAGCTAACTGCAGTGGCTTAGAGGTTAAGTGCTTGCGTTACAGCGCTGGGGGCCTGGGTTCGAGTCCTGCTTTCGGCACTTAAACGGAATAGTGGGGTAATCTCCTTGTACAGTTGCTGTGAAACATAGCAGAGAAGTGGGACTGTGAAAGTGAGGGAGTGCAGGCTGAAGGAGGAAGGGGGGCAAGCTAAAGGAGGAGGTAGGGCAGGCAAAAGGGAGAGGGAGGGGTGGATGCAGTGGTCGTGTGGAGAGGAGGCGGGGTAGATCTAGAAGGGCATGGCGTAGGTTCCCTGGTAAAGGGAGGAAGAAAGAATAGAGGAGGCCAGGAAGTGCCCGCTAGTGCCGGATGAGGATAAAAATGTCAGCCCATTGTGGGGTCCATTCCATCTTCCCCTTCCTCAATGGCCCCTTTCCCCACATTAGAACCCTCCCTCCACTATTCAGGGCCCACTTTATCCCACCCCCCCACTCACCCAGGCCGCTCCTCTTCTCCACAGCGACCCCTTCATCCAGCCCTACCTTCCCTTTTTGCCTACCCGGCCTCCTCCTTTATTTACTCTGCACTTCCTCTCCCCCACCTCTACAGTCCTGCCTCCTTTCCACCCTCCCTTTACCAGGGAACTCATTACATAACCACTGAACCTTTTAGAAGGACTGGGTCCCCTCAACTGATTACCCAACTACTCTGTTTCTGTGCCGAAAGCAGGACTCGAACCCAGGCCCCCAGTGCTGTAACACAAGTACTTAACCTCTAGGCCACTGCAGTTAGCTGGTGTTGGGTGGAGCGGGGGGGCCAGATGGTCTATCCTCCTTGGCTCCAGTGAACATGTTTCACAACTGAAATGGTTATGCTCACGGGGGCATGCAGAAGAAAGATATATACGCCCAAAAGCTACCCTCAGAAGCACAGCCACCAATGGCTCAAGTAGTAAGTGCTTGGTCTTGGAATGCTGGAGACCTGAGTTCTAATCCAATGTCTGCAATCTCCTGGGCATGTTTTTTTTAATTAAAAAAATATATTTTTTAGTTGAAAATGGGTATGCATTGCCCTGAGCAATCAGCCAACAGCCAATGCCCCTTCAATACCTGCTTTCCTACTAGCAGTTGTGCCTTTGTTTTCTGCACTCTGGCCTAGGTAACACCCATACAAAAGTTTGTCTCTCTGGCCCCAGTTGCCTGGAAAAAAACGAGGGGAAAAGGTGTAATCTACGGGTCATGGTTGATACAATAATTGCCCTGGGACTCAAACAGGACACCTTCACGAGGTGCTATGAGGTGACCACCGGCCCCTGCATAGCAAGCAAACCTGTATCAGCATCTCACCAGCAACTGAATGTGTCGCCTGCAGGCTACACATAAGAGGCTGCAGTAGGTGCATTAACCCATCGGGCTGTGGACCCTCCTTCCTCTGAGAGCAGGAAACTGAATTTCCATGTTGCCTTCCTTTGGCACATTTGATCTATCTTTCAACCCAATTCAGAGGGTGTTTTGCTTCACGGAGAGATGATAATCATTGTGAGGTGTCAGCCACTAATAGCTAAGCAGGTCAGTTAAATCTTTGACTTTGTCATTGGGGTGTACTGATATGCGCTGGGCAGTCTTCTGTCCTGTGCTACTGTATGCATTCTTATTGCTGCTTGTTCACGATTCCTAAATGTAAACATTGAAAGATTTGAAAGACTCTTGATGCACCAAGCACTTCCCACTCTTTGCCCTGGGGGTGAGAGGGCTGCTTTCGGCCTTCAACACCCTCAATTATGGAGTGGCCGGCTCCACCACTGAGAATGAGGGGCTAATCCTGGTCGGAAACGGGCAGAGGTCTGCGCCCTGCGTCCTCCACGCGTCCCTAACGCTCCCTAACGCTCCCAAACGCTCCCAAACGCTCCCAAACGCTCCCAAACGCGACCACAGCCCTTACGGGCACAGCCCTATGTCGGTGCAGCCTCTATGGTGCAGCCACCCAGGTAGCTTAGGGTTAGGATATGTGCTCTTCAACATAAGCCTGGCCAACCAGGCCCTGGAGAGTGTCACAGCATGCTCTGTAATCCCCTAGTGATGGTGGCCTTGGTGACGATGATCTTGCTGGAATACTGATGCCTTTTTTCCTCCCAGAAGCCCCAGAAGCCTATTGAAATGAAGGGGTGTGCACCTCTCACTGGCCTCTGTTTACCCTCTGGCTAACTGAAATTAGTTCTGGGCTTTCCAGGCAAATGTATCCATTCGGGAGAGAGCTAGGAATAGGAAGGCTCTTTCTGCAGGCTCGGTGGGGAAGAGTCAGAGAGCTACATGCCTGAGGCATCTTTCTTCCTCCTTTGCTCATTGTGTTCCCTAACTTCTAACTCTCTGCCAGGCCAGGCCCTGTTTCTTTTACTGCCAACCCCCCCTAACCCCTCGTCTTCCACCTACTTCCCGCTCTATTATGCCTTCTCCTTTTCTGCTCTCTTCTGTGGCCCTTTGAAAATGAATGCAGGCCTAGCTAAGCCTCATGAAGGAAATCTACCAACAAAAGATGCATTCCTTGCTTATGGGAGGTGCTGTGAGACGAGCAAGAAGGGCTGAAGGGGTGATTGGGTTGTTGAGTCGGGAAGCACTAGAGGTGTAGCCAGGATTGTCTAGCAAATGGAGCCTGATGCTAATGTAGTTGGGCCCACTGCACTGACAAAAATATCTGTAAATACCCACACAGCGCTGCTGAGTGGGCATTTACAGATTTTTGGTGGGCCTTGCCCCTCAGGCCCTACCCTGCCTACGCCTCTGTTCTCTCCCCCAGGGCAAAGAGTGGGAAAGGCTCGCTACAGCAAGAGTCTATCAAATCTTTCACTTTTGAGAGCAGAGTGTTTACATTTAAAAATCTTGAACAAGCAGCAATACCAAAGCATACAGTAGTAGTGGACAGAAGACTGCCCTGCACATATCAGTACACCCCAATGACAAAGGCAAAGATTTAACTGACCTGCTTAGCTATTAGTGGGTGACACCTCACAATGAGTATCATCTCTCCGTGAAGCAAAACATCCTCTGAAATGGGGGTGAAAGACAGATCTAATGTGCCAAAGGAAGGCAACATGGAAATTCAGTGTTCTGCCCTCAGGAAGGAGGGTCGACAGCCCAATGGGTTAATGCACCTACTGCAGCCTCCTATGAGTAGCCTGTAGGCGACACATTCAGTTGCTGGTGAGATGCTGATAAGGTTTGCTTGCATTGCAGGGGCCGGGGGTCACCTCACAGCGCCTCGAGAAGGTGTCCTGTTTGAGTCCCTGTGCAAATATCTTCTCAACCATGACCCGTAGGTTACACTTTTCCCCTCGTTTTTTCCAGTCAGTTGGGGCCAGAGAGACAAGCTTTTCTATGGGCGTTACCAAGGCCAGAGTGCAGAAAACAAAGGCACAATTGTTAGTAGGAATGCAGGTATTGAAGGGGCATTAGCTGTTGGCTGATCGCACAGGGCAATTCATACCCATTTTCAAAAGAAAAAATAAATGTTTTAAAAAATAAAATAAAAAATGCCCCGCAGATTCCAGACATTGGATTAGAACTCAGGTCTCCAAAATTCCAAGACCAAGCACTTACCACTTGAGCCACTGGCGGATGTGCTTCTGAGAGTTGGTTTTGGGCCAATATATCTTTCTTCTGCATGCCCCTGCGAGCATACCCATTTGCATTGTGAAACATGTTCACTGAAGAAAATGAGGAAAGAACATCTGGCCCCCCAGCTCCACCAAATACCAGCTAACTGCAGTGGCTTAGAGGTTAAGTGCTTGCGTTACAGCGCTGGGGGCCTGGGTTCGAGTCCTGCTTTCGGCACTTAAACGGAATAGTGGGGTAATCTCCTTGTACAGTTGCTGTGAAACATAGCAGAGAAGTGGGACTGTGAAAGTGAGGGAGTGCAGGCTGAAGGAGGAAGGGGGGCAAGCTAAAGGAGGAGGTAGGGCAGGCAAAAGGGAGAGGGAGGGGTGGATGCAGTGGTCGTGTGGAGAGGAGGCGGGGTAGATCTAGAAGGGCATGGCGTAGGTTCCCTGGTAAAGGGAGGAAGAAAGAATAGAGGAGGCCAGGAAGTGCCCGCTAGTGCCGGATGAGGATAAAAATGTCAGCCCATTGTGGGGTCCATTCCATCTTCCCTTCCTCAATGGCCCCTTTCCCCACATTAGAACCCTCCCTCCACTATTCAGGGCCCACTTTATCCCACCCCCCCACTCACCCAGGCTGCTCCTCTTCTCCACAGCGACCCCTTCATCCAGCCCTACCTTCCCTTTTTGCCTACCCGGCCTCCTCCTTTATTTACTCTGCACTTCCTCTCCCCCACCTCTACAGTCCTGCCTCCTTTCCACCCTCCCTTTACCAGGGAACTCATTACATAACCACTGAACCTTTTAGAAGGACTGGGTCCCCTCAACTGATTACCCAACTACTCTGTTTCTGTGCCGAAAGCAGGACTCGAGCCCAGGCCCCCAGTGCTGTAACACAAGTACTTAACCTCTAGGCCACTGCAGTTAGCTGGTGTTGGGTGGAGCGGGGGGCCAGATGGTCTATCCTCCTTGGCTCCAGTGAACATGTTTCACAACTGAAATGGTTATGCTCACGGGGGCATGCAGAAGAAAGATATATACGCCCAAAAGCTACCCTCAGAAGCACAGCCACCAATGGCTCAAGTAGTAAGTGCTTGGTCTTGGAATGCTGGAGACCTGAGTTCTAATCCAATGTCTGCAATCTCCTGGGCATGTTTTTTTTAATTAAAAAAATATATTTTTTAGTTGAAAATGGGTATGCATTGCCCTGAGCAATCAGCCAACAGCCAATGCCCCTTCAATACCTGCTTTCCTACTAGCAGTTGTGCCTTTGTTTTCTGCACTCTGGCCTAGGTAACACCCATACAAAAGTTTGTCTCTCTGGCCCCAGTTGCCTGGAAAAAAACGAGGGGAAAAGGTGTAATCTACGGGTCATGGTTGATACAATAATTGCCCTGGGACTCAAACAGGACACCTTCACGAGGTGCTATGAGGTGACCACCGGCCCCTGCATAGCAAGCAAACCTGTATCAGCATCTCACCAGCAACTGAATGTGTCGCCTGCAGGCTACACATAAGAGGCTGCAGTAGGTGCATTAACCCATCGGGCTGTGGACCCTCCTTCCTCTGAGAGCAGGAAACTGAATTTCCATGTTGCCTTCCTTTGGCACATTTGATCTATCTTTCAACCCAATTCAGAGGGTGTTTTGCTTCACGGAGAGATGATAATCATTGTGAGGTGTCAGCCACTAATAGCTAAGCAGGTCAGTTAAATCTTTGACTTTGTCATTGGGGTGTACTGATATGCGCTGGGCAGTCTTCTGTCCTGTGCTACTGTATGCATTCTTATTGCTGCTTGTTCACGATTCCTAAATGTAAACATTGAAAGATTTGAAAGACTCTTGATGCACCAAGCACTTCCCACTCTTTGCCCTGGGGGTGAGAGGGCTGCTTTCGGCCTTCAACACCCTCAATTATGGAGTGGCCGGCTCCACCACTGAGAATGAGGGGCTAATCCTGGTCGGAAACGGGCAGAGGTCTGCGCCCTGCGTCCTCCACGCGTCCCTAACGCTCCCAAACGCGACCACAGCCCTTACGGGCACAGCCCTATGTCGGTGCAGCCTCTATGGTGCAGCCACCCAGGTAGCTTAGGGTTAGGATATGTGCTCTTCAACATAAGCCTGGCCAACCAGGCCCTGGAGAGTGTCACAGCATGCTCTGTAATCCCCTAGTGATGGTGGCCTTGGTGACGATGATCTTGCTGGAATACTGATGCCTTTTTTCCTCCCAGAAGCCCCAGAAGCCTATTGAAATGAAGGGGTGTGCACCTCTCACTGGCCTCTGTTTACCCTCTGGCTAACTGAAATTAGTTCTGGGCTTTCCAGGCAAATGTATCCATTCGGGAGAGAGCTAGGAATAGGAAGGCTCTTTCTGCAGGCTCGGTGGGGAAGAGTCAGAGAGCTACATGCCTGAGGCATCTTTCTTCCTCCTTTGCTCATTGTGTTCCCTAACTTCTAACTCTCTGCCAGGCCAGGCCCTGTTTCTTTTACTGCCAACCCCCCCTAACCCCTCGTCTTCCACCTACTTCCCGCTCTATTATGCCTTCTCCTTTTCTGCTCTCTTCTGTGGCCCTTTGAAAATGAATGCAGGCCTAGCTAAGCCTCATGAAGGAAATCTACCAACAAAAGATGCATTCCTTGCTTATGGGAGGTGCTGTGAGACGAGCAAGAAGGGCTGAAGGGGTGATTGGGTTGTTGAGTCGGGAAGCACTAGAGGTGTAGCCAGGATTGTCTAGCAAATGGAGCCTGATGCTAATGTAGTTGGGCCCACTGCACTGACAAAAATATCTGTAAATACCCACACAGCGCTGCTGAGTGGGCATTTACAGATTTTTGGTGGGCCTTGCCCCTCAGGCCCTACCCTGCCTACGCCTCTGTTCTCTCCCCCAGGGCAAAGAGTGGGAAAGGCTCGCTACAGCAAGAGTCTATCAAATCTTTCACTTTTGAGAGCAGAGTGTTTACATTTAAAAATCTTGAACAAGCAGCAATACCAAAGCATACAGTAGTAGTGGACAGAAGACTGCCCTGCACATATCAGTACACCCCAATGACAAAGGCAAAGATTTAACTGACCTGCTTAGCTATTAGTGGGTGACACCTCACAATGAGTATCATCTCTCCGTGAAGCAAAACATCCTCTGAATTGGGGTGAAAGACAGATCTAATGTGCCAAAGGAAGGCAACATGGAAATTCAGTGTTCTGCCCTCAGGAAGGAGGGTCGACAGCCCAATGGGTTAATGCACCTACTGCAGCCTCCTATGAGTAGCCTGTAGGCGACACATTCAGTTGCTGGTGAGATGCTGATAAGGTTTGCTTGCATTGCAGGGGCCGGGGGTCACCTCACAGCGCCTCGAGAAGGTGTCCTGTTTGAGTCCCTGTGCAAATATCTTCTCAACCATGACCCGTAGGTTACACTTTTCCCCTCGTTTTTTCCAGTCAGTTGGGGCCAGAGAGACAAGCTTTTCTATGGGCGTTACCAAGGCCAGAGTGCAGAAAACAAAGGCACAATTGTTAGTAGGAATGCAGGTATTGAAGGGGCATTAGCTGTTGGCTGATCGCACAGGGCAATTCATACCCATTTTCAAAAGAAAAAATAAATGTTTTAAAAAATAAAATAAAAAATGCCCCGCAGATTCCAGACATTGGATTAGAACTCAGGTCTCCAAAATTCCAAGACCAAGCACTTACCACTTGAGCCACTGGCGGATGTGCTTCTGAGAGTTGGTTTTGGGCCAATATATCTTTCTTCTGCATGCCCCTGCGAGCATTCCCATTTGCATTGTGAAACATGTTCACTGAAGAAAATGAGGAAAGAACATCTGCCCCCCCAGCTCCACCAAATACCAGCTAACTGCAGTGGCTTAGAGGTTAAGTGCTTGCGTTACAGCGCTGGGGGCCTGGGTTCGAGTCCTGCTTTCGGCACTTAAACGGAATAGTGGGGTAATCTCCTTGTACAGTTGCTGTGAAACATAGCAGAGAAGTGGGACTGTGAAAGTGAGGGAGTGCAGGCTGAAGGAGGAAGGGGGGCAAGCTAAAGGAGGAGGTAGGGCAGGCAAAAGGGAGAGGGAGGGGTGGATGCAGTGGTCGTGTGGAGAGGAGGCGGGGTAGATCTAGAAGGGCATGGCGTAGGTTCCCTGGTAAAGGGAGGAAGAAAGAATAGAGGAGGCCAGGAAGTGCCCGCTAGTGCCGGATGAGGATAAAAATGTCAGCCCATTGTGGGGTCCATTCCATCTTCCCCTTCCTCAATGGCCCCTTTCCCCACATTAGAACCCTCCCTCCACTATTCAGGGCCCACTTTATCCCACCCCCCCACTCACCCAGGCTGCTCCTCTTCTCCACAGCGACCCCTTCATCCAGCCCTACCTTCCCTTTTTGCCTACCCGGCCTCCTCCTTTATTTACTCTGCACTTCCTCTCCCCCACCTCTACAGTCCTGCCTCCTTTCCACCCTCCCTTTACCAGGGAACTCATTACATAACCACTGAACCTTTTAGAAGGACTGGGTCCCCTCAACTGATTACCCAACTACTCTGTTTCTGTGCCGAAAGCAGGACTCGAACCCAGGCCCCCAGTGCTGTAACACAAGTACTTAACCTCTAGGCCACTGCAGTTAGCTGGTGTTGGGTGGAGCGGGGGGCCAGATGGTCTATCCTCCTTGGCTCCAGTGAACATGTTTCACAACTGAAATGGTTATGCTCACGGGGGCATGCAGAAGAAAGATATATACGCCCAAAAGCTACCCTCAGAAGCACAGCCACCAATGGCTCAAGTAGTAAGTGCTTGGTCTTGGAATGCTGGAGACCTGAGTTCTAATCCAATGTCTGCAATCTCCTGGGCATGTTTTTTTTAATTAAAAAAATATATTTTTTAGTTGAAAATGGGTATGCATTGCCCTGAGCAATCAGCCAACAGCCAATGCCCCTTCAATACCTGCTTTCCTACTAGCAGTTGTGCCTTTGTTTTCTGCACTCTGGCCTAGGTAACACCCATACAAAAGTTTGTCTCTCTGGCCCCAGTTGCCTGGAAAAAAACGAGGGGAAAAGGTGTAATCTACGGGTCATGGTTGATACAATAATTGCCCTGGGACTCAAACAGGACACCTTCACGAGGTGCTATGAGGTGACCACCGGCCCCTGCATAGCAAGCAAACCTGTATCAGCATCTCACCAGCAACTGAATGTGTCGCCTGCAGGCTACACATAAGAGGCTGCAGTAGGTGCATTAACCCATCGGGCTGTGGACCCTCCTTCCTCTGAGAGCAGGAAACTGAATTTCCATGTTGCCTTCCTTTGGCACATTTGATCTATCTTTCAACCCAATTCAGAGGGTGTTTTGCTTCACGGAGAGATGATAATCATTGTGAGGTGTCAGCCACTAATAGCTAAGCAGGTCAGTTAAATCTTTGACTTTGTCATTGGGGTGTACTGATATGCGCTGGGCAGTCTTCTGTCCTGTGCTACTGTATGCATTCTTATTGCTGCTTGTTCACGATTCCTAAATGTAAACATTGAAAGATTTGAAAGACTCTTGATGCACCAAGCACTTCCCACTCTTTGCCCTGGGGGTGAGAGGGCTGCTTTCGGCCTTCAACACCCTCAATTATGGAGTGGCCGGCTCCACCACTGAGAATGAGGGGCTAATCCTGGTCGGAAACGGGCAGAGGTCTGCGCCTTGCGTCCTCCACGCGTCCCTAACGCTCCCAAACGCGACCACAGCCCTTACGGGCACAGCCCTATGTCGGTGCAGCCTCTATGGTGCAGCCACCCAGGTAGCTTAGGGTTAGGATATGTGCTCTTCAACATAAGCCTGGCCAACCAGGCCCTGGAGAGTGTCACAGCATGCTCTGTAATCCCCTAGTGATGGTGGCCTTGGTGACGATGATCTTGCTGGAATACTGATGCCTTTTTTCCTCCCAGAAGCCCCAGAAGCCTATTGAAATGAAGGGGTGTGCACCTCTCACTGGCCTCTGTTTACCCTCTGGCTAACTGAAATTAGTTCTGGGCTTTCCAGGCAAATGTATCCATTCGGGAGAGAGCTAGGAATAGGAAGGCTCTTTCTGCAGGCTCGGTGGGGAAGAGTCAGAGAGCTACATGCCTGAGGCATCTTTCTTCCTCCTTTGCTCATTGTGTTCCCTAACTTCTAACTCTCTGCCAGGCCAGGCCCTGTTTCTTTTACTGCCAACCCCCCCTAACCCCTCGTCTTCCACCTACTTCCCGCTCTATTATGCCTTCTCCTTTTCTGCTCTCTTCTGTGGCCCTTTGAAAATGAATGCAGGCCTAGCTAAGCCTCATGAAGGAAATCTACCAACAAAAGATGCATTCCTTGCTTATGGGAGGTGCTGTGAGACGAGCAAGAAGGGCTGAAGGGGTGATTGGGTTGTTGAGTCGGGAAGCACTAGAGGTGTAGCCAGGATTGTCTAGCAAATGGAGCCTGATGCTAATGTAGTTGGGCCCACTGCACTGACAAAAATATCTGTAAATACCCACACAGCGCTGCTGAGTGGGCATTTACAGATTTTTGGTGGGCCTTGCCCCTCAGGCCCTACCCTGCCTACGCCTCTGTTCTCTCCCCCAGGGCAAAGAGTGGGAAAGGCTCGCTACAGCAAGAGTCTATCAAATCTTTCACTTTTGAGAGCAGAGTGTTTACATTTAAAAATCTTGAACAAGCAGCAATACCAAAGCATACAGTAGTAGTGGACAGAAGACTGCCCTGCACATATCAGTACACCCCAATGACAAAGGCAAAGATTTAACTGACCTGCTTAGCTATTAGTGGGTGACACCTCACAATGAGTATCATCTCTCCGTGAAGCAAAACATCCTCTGAAATGGGGGTGAAAGACAGATCTAATGTGCCAAAGGAAGGCAACATGGAAATTCAGTGTTCTGCCCTCAGGAAGGAGGGTCGACAGCCCAATGGGTTAATGCACCTACTGCAGCCTCCTATGAGTAGCCTGTAGGCGACACATTCAGTTGCTGGTGAGATGCTGATAAGGTTTGCTTGCATTGCAGGGGCCGGGGGTCACCTCACAGCGCCTTGAGAAGGTGTCCTGTTTGAGTCCCTGTGCAAATATCTTCTCAACCATGACCCGTAGGTTACACTTTTCCCCTCGTTTTTTCCAGTCAGTTGGGGCCAGAGAGACAAGCTTTTCTATGGGCGTTACCAAGGCCAGAGTGCAGAAAACAAAGGCACAATTGTTAGTAGGAATGCAGGTATTGAAGGGGCATTAGCTGTTGGCTGATCGCACAGGGCAATTCATACCCATTTTCAAAAGAAAAAATAAATGTTTTAAAAAATAAAATAAAAAATGCCCCGCAGATTCCAGACATTGGATTAGAACTCAGGTCTCCAAAATTCCAAGACCAAGCACTTACCACTTGAGCCACTGGCGGATGTGCTTCTGAGAGTTGGTTTTGGGCCAATATATCTTTCTTCTGCATGCCCCTGCGAGCATACCCATTTGCATTGTGAAACATGTTCACTGAAGAAAATGAGGAAAGAACATCTGCCCCCCCAGCTCCACCAAATACCAGCTAACTGCAGTGGCTTAGAGGTTAAGTGCTTGCGTTACAGCGCTGGGGGCCTGGGTTCGAGTCCTGCTTTCGGCACTTAAACGGAATAGTGGGGTAATCTCCTTGTACAGTTGCTGTGAAACATAGCAGAGAAGTGGGACTGTGAAAGTGAGGGAGTGCAGGCTGAAGGAGGAAGGGGGGCAAGCTAAAGGAGGAGGTAGGGCAGGCAAAAGGGAGAGGGAGGGGTGGATGCAGTGGTCGTGTGGAGAGGAGGCGGGGTAGATCTAGAAGGGCATGGCGTAGGTTCCCTGGTAAAGGGAGGAAGAAAGAATAGAGGAGGCCAGGAAGTGCCCGCTAGTGCCGGATGAGGATAAAAATGTCAGCCCATTGTGGGGTCCATTCCATCTTCCCCTTCCTCAATGGCCCCTTTCCCCACATTAGAACCCTCCCTCCACTATTCAGGGCCCACTTTATCCCACCCCCCCACTCACCCAGGCCGCTCCTCTTCTCCACAGCGACCCCTTCATCCAGCCCTACCTTCCCTTTTTGCCTACCCGGCCTCCTCCTTTATTTACTCTGCACTTCCTCTCCCCCACCTCTACAGTCCTGCCTCCTTTCCACCCTCCCTTTACCAGGGAACTCATTACATAACCACTGAACCTTTTAGAAGGACTGGGTCCCCTCAACTGATTACCCAACTACTCTGTTTCTGTGCCGAAAGCAGGACTCGAACCCAGGCCCCCAGTGCTGTAACACAAGTACTTAACCTCTAGGCCACTGCAGTTAGCTGGTGTTGGGTGGAGCGGGGGGCCAGATGGTCTATCCTCCTTGGCTCCAGTGAACATGTTTCACAACTGAAATGGTTATGCTCACGGGGGCATGCAGAAGAAAGATATATACGCCCAAAAGCTACCCTCAGAAGCACAGCCACCAATGGCTCAAGTAGTAAGTGCTTGGTCTTGGAATGCTGGAGACCTGAGTTCTAATCCAATGTCTGCAATCTCCTGGGCATGTTTTTTTTAATTAAAAAAATATATTTTTTAGTTGAAAATGGGTATGCATTGCCCTGAGCAATCAGCCAACAGCCAATGCCCCTTCAATACCTGCTTTCCTACTAGCAGTTGTGCCTTTGTTTTCTGCACTCTGGCCTAGGTAACACCCATACAAAAGTTTGTCTCTCTGGCCCCAGTTGCCTGGAAAAAAACGAGGGGAAAAGGTGTAATCTACGGGTCATGGTTGATTGTCACGCGCCGCTGTACCTGGCGTCTTTGGCCCTTCAGGCTACGGAGTAGCCGATGATCGTTTTTTCCTCTTCCTGGTTTGGTTGTGGGTCTAGTCTTTCTTTTCCGGTTTTCCTCTTAACCCCTCCCCTCCCCCCTGTCTGTGCGTTGCAACTCACTGTGTTTCCTTCCGTGAGTAACGCTCGTTTCACAGCTACTCTCCTGTTCCTTCCCTTTCTCCGTTCCCCTACCTCCTTATTCTTTCTGCTTGGCGGGGTTACTCCAGCTCCGTCACCCCTCCTGCTTCAATCCAAGTCTCCGCCGGAGTTCCTTCGGCTCGCGGCTTCCACCAGGCTGTTTCCGACTTCAGAGGGTTCTCCTTCTGCATACGGAGTCCCTTCAGATCCGTATTTGCTACACAAGCCTTCCGGACCATTACCCCCCCGGGTAGGAACCTACGTCCTCCTCAGTTGCATTCTGGGACCTGTGGTCCGAATACCTACCTTTCCGGACTTGTTATCATCAAGAGGTTGTTTTTGCAATCGCCTTTTTTCCTCTTGAATACCGGACTTCTTCGGAAGGAAGCCCCTCCTGTTTGCCAACACTAAAGGGCATCAGGGTGGCTTCCGACCGAGGAAGACCATTCCTCTTCGACCGGAGGCATCCGAAGCCAAGGAAGGAAAGACGAAGAAAGGACAGCCCCATAACAACAGGTGAGGAGGCGGAGGAGGAGGAAAGGGGCAAGATTAACAGAGTTTCGGAACAGTCTATTTGTGTAGTTCCCGAAGACAGACCTGTTTACCCGACTAGTTGTGAGAGATTGCAACGCCCAACCAAAAACATTGTGATGGCTACTCCCGAACAGTTGCAGGAAGTAGTCAATGCCGTACAGGCTTTGACCCAAGAAGTACAAACTCTAAAGAATGAGAACGCTACTCTTAGACAAACAATCGATACTCGAGAGCTATTGCGGTCTGAATTGCCTCCACTACCCCTTACCTCTGGTAAATACGACGGATCACCTCGCAAGTTTAAAGAGTTCATGGAAGCGTGCATAATACATTTCACTTTCCGCCCTCAGTCCTTTTTGTCCGATAGGGCACGTATAGGGTTTTTGATTTCTAACCTTACGGGCAATGCGTTGGCCTGGGCTGCGCCTTTAGTTACTAGCGGCAGTCCCCTGCTACAGGATTATGGTGCCTTTACCGCCCAATTCAAGGCTGCGTTTGAACAACAGGAATCAGCCCAGGTAGCCAGTGAGGAGCTGTTGGACATCCGACAAGGCACTTGTGAACTGCTGAGTTACATATCCCACTTTAAACGAGTAGCAGTGGAGACTGGATGGCCTGACACTGCCCAATATGCCATATTCCGCAGAGGACTTAGGGAGGAACTCAAAGATGAACTTGCACGGGTACCTAGACCAGCAACGCTTTCCGACATGATTTCCACTGTACTTCAGATCGACTTCCGTTTGAATGAAAGACGGTCCGAACGCCGCAAGAATCGCGGCATTTCTGTTAGAGTTGATTCCCCTATTCCCAGTTCCTCCTCACCACCTACCAACGTACACGAAGAACCAATGCAGATCGGTGTCATGAGAGGCCCTTTAAGTGTGGAGGAAAGAAAGAGAAGAAAAGACCATAACCTTTGTATGTACTGTGGTTCGGCCAAACACTTATTACGAGACTGCCCTCTCGTACCCCCACGGCGCCAGGGAAACGACCAACCTCGGAAGTAGAAGGGGCCGATTTCCGAGGTACATCAAGAGGTCCTTACGTTACCTTAGCCATTACCACCACGTTGCCCTCCGATGATAACCGACTCATGGTAATGGGTGTCCAGCTTCAAACCAAGAATGGAAGACTTGAAGTACTAGCACTAGTGGACTGCGGAGCCGCTGGCTGTTTTATGGACATTTCCTGGGCAAAAAGGAAGGGCATCGAGACACAAGAGAAGGAAGAAAATCAGAAGGTAGAGGGAGTCGATGGCAAACCACTTTGTTCCGGTCTGATTACTCATTCCACGATTCCCTTAACTATGTGGGTCACGCACCACGAAGAGACCATCCAATTTGACCTTATTAAGGCAGCGCATTTTCCAGTCATACTAGGCATAACTTGGCTCCGGAGACATAATCCGGCCGTAGATTGGATGAAGAATCAGATGGCCTTTTCTTCTGACTACTGTCATCAAACTTGCCTCCTGAAGGAGCACTTCGCCAAAGTAGACATGGTCCCAGCAGAAACGATGACGATAACTGCTGCAGAAATCCTTCCGTTTCCAGCCTTCTTGACGGACCTCAAGGGGGCGTTCAACTGCGAAGGTCCTCTAGCACTACCCCCGCACAGGCCGGAGGATTGTTCTATTGATTTAGTTCCGGATGCCATTGTGCCTTTTGGTAGGATGTTCTCCTTGTCCCTCAAAGAAAAGGAAGCGCTGCGGAAGTACCTAGATGGGAACCTCCAGAACGGTCTTATCCAACCCTCCCGTTCTCCTGCTGGGGCACCACTATTCTTCATCCCAAAGAAGGATTCTCAAGAGCTCCGCCCCTGTATAGACTATCGTGGTCTCAATGGGGTTACTGTTCGAGACCGATACCCCATGCCCCTGATTAAGGACGTATTGGAAGCAGTACAGGGGGCTGTCATATTCTCTAAACTGGACCTCCGACAAGCCTACCATCTCTTAAGGGTCAGAAAGGGAGACGAATGGAAAACGGCTTTCCGGACTCCGTTCGGTCTCTTCGAGTACCGTGTCATGCCTTTTGGCCTGGTTAACGCCCCTGCGGTTTTTCAAAGGTTCATGGACCGTATTTTTTCGGACCTCCTTTTTCTTAACACTATTGTTTATTTAGATGATATCCTTGTTTACTCGTCTTCACAGACGGAACACAAAGATCACCTACGTCAGGTCATTCTAAGGCTTCAAGAACACAAGCTGTTAATAAATCTTAATAAATGCCTTTTTCAAGTATCCACTATCCCCTACTTAGGATTTCTCTTGTCCCGAGAAGGAATCCGGATGGACCCCAAAAAGATCACCGCCATACTAGAATGGCCAACACCAGATTCAGTCAAGGAAGTTCAAAGATTTTTGGGTTTGAGCAACTTTTATAGGAAGTTCATATCAGGATTCTCCAAGACGGTACTACCCATTACGGCCCTTCTAAAAAAGGGGATCCAACCCTTCAAGTGGACTGAGGAGGCCAATCAAGCTTTTAACCAACTCAAGACCGCCTTCTGTTCAGCACCCGTTCTACGCCAACCCGACCAAACTCTACCGTTTATCGTTGAGACGGATGCATCAGCAGCTGCCTTAGGAGCAGTCCTTCTGCAAGAGCATGGGGGTCTAGAACATCCCATAGCCTACCTTTCAAAAACGTTGACACCCAGTCAGACGAATTATTCAGTCCTTGAAAAGGAGTTGCTTGCAATGAAGACAGCGTGTGAAGAATGGCGGCACTTACTCCAAGGCTCAGCTCATCCCTTCATCATAAGAACTGACCATAAGAATTTAAGGGTGCTGCAACGAATGGAGTGTGTTAATTCCAGGCAAGCCAGATGGGCGCATTTTTTTTCCCAGTACGAGTTCAGCATAACATACCTACCCGGAACTAAGAACATTCTAGCAGACGCCCTTTCTCGTCAACCTATGCCGGGCAGGGTTGTTTGTAGCAGTCCAGAGTATATGTTCCCTCCAAAAAGAATCATTAATGCTGTGTCCTTTTTTCTCCAAAAGGTGAGAAGGGCCATGATTTCTCATTCTCCCTTACCTCCGGATGTGACTCACAGGGAAGGTCTGTGTTTTAGGAACCAAAGGTTGTTTCTGCCTGATCCAGAGACCAGGCGGCAAGCACTTGAATGGTGTCATGACAGTCCGATAGCGGGACACAGAGGGATCACTAATACCATTGAGCTGCTACAACGGCAGTTTTGGTGGCCTGGGATAAGGAGAGACACTCAAAGTTATGTACAGAATTGTCCCACATGTTGCATGTCCAAATACGATACCAGAAGACCGTTGGGTTTGTTACAGCACGAACCCATCCCTGAAAGACCTTGGTGTACCATAACTACAGATTTCATAGTTGAATTACCGCAATCAGAAGGTTTTACGTGCGTTATGGTTACAGTTGACTCCTTTACCAAGATGGCTCATTTCACTCCTCTACCTGGTGTACCCACTGCTGCTGAGATGGCTACGGTGTTTATCCGAGACATATTCCGTCTACATGGTCTTCCTATCAAGATCATATCCGACCGAGGAAGTCAGTATACTTCTCAATTTTGGAAGACCCTCTGCGCCAAGTTAGGTGTACAAAGAGCTTTATCGTCTGGTTTCCACCCACAAACCAACGGACAGACCGAGAGACTGAATGCCTCACTGGAACAATACCTCCGGTGTTTTATAAATCATCAGCAAGATAATTGGGTGGCACTACTCCCCTTGGCAGAGTTTTCGTATAACAACAGTAAACATAGTTCTACTTCTCTCAGTCCGTTTTTCTGTTCCAACGGAATCCACCCTCAAGCCATATTTCCGGACGATCTTCAAGCTACATCCATTCCTTCGGTTGATCACTTGCTAACTAACATTGTGGAAGCCCACAAGGTAGCCAAGAGGAGTCTATTAGACACCCGTCAACGTTACTGCAATCAAGCCAACCGTCATCGACTGCCTTCCCCCTCCTGGCAGGAAGGAACCAAGGTATGGCTTTCTACAAGATACTTACCTCGTTGGTTGAAAAGATCAAAGCTTTCACCTCGCTATGTGGGTCCGTTCACCATCTCTAAACGGATCAACCCTGTAGCCTATAAACTTCATTTGCCCAATCACATGAAACAAATCCATCCGGTGTTTCACTCCTCTCTGCTCAAGGAATGTCAATCAGATCCCTTTGAGAGATCTTCTCCTACCATAAGACCCCCCCTAGGTGTCGAACCAGAGGAATACGAGGTGGCTTCCATACAGGATTCCAGGTACCGGAATGGGAGGCTGGAATATCTCGTTCACTGGAAGGGGTATCCTCATACGGAGGATTCCTGGGAACCAAGACCTCATGTCCATGCTCCGTTATTGGTGCGCCGATTCCATCGATCCCACCCGGGAAAACCGGGTGGCATCTCTTCAGGGGGGGGTCATACTGTCACGCGCCGCTGTACCTGGCGTCTTTGGCCCTTCAGGCTACGGAGTAGCCGATGATCGTTTTTTCCTCTTCCTGGTTTGGTTGTGGGTCTAGTCTTTCTTTTCCGGTTTTCCTCTTAACCCCTCCCCTCCCCCCTGTCTGTGCGTTGCAACTCACTGTGTTTCCTTCCGTGAGTAACGCTCGTTTCACAGCTACTCTCCTGTTCCTTCCCTTTCTCCGTTCCCCTACCTCCTTATTCTTTCTGCTTGGCGGGGTTACTCCAGCTCCGTCACCCCTCCTGCTTCAATCCAAGTCTCCGCCGGAGTTCCTTCGGCTCGCGGCTTCCACCAGGCTGTTTCCGACTTCAGAGGGTTCTCCTTCTGCATACGGAGTCCCTTCAGATCCGTATTTGCTACACAAGCCTTCCGGACCATTACCCCCCCGGGTAGGAACCTACGTCCTCCTCAGTTGCATTCTGGGACCTGTGGTCCGAATACCTACCTTTCCGGACTTGTTATCATCAAGAGGTTGTTTTTGCAATCGCCTTTTTTCCTCTTGAATACCGGACTTCTTCGGAAGGAAGCCCCTCCTGTTTGCCAACACTAAAGGGCATCAGGGTGGCTTCCGACCGAGGAAGACCATTCCTCTTCGACCGGAGGCATCCGAAGCCAAGGAAGGAAAGACGAAGAAAGGACAGCCCCATAACAACAGGTGAGGAGGCGGAGGAGGAGGAAAGGGGCAAGATTAACAGAGTTTCGGAACAGTCTATTTGTGTAGTTCCCGAAGACAGACCTGTTTACCCGACTAGTTGTGAGATTGATACAATAATTGCCCTGGGACTCAAACAGGACACCTTCACGAGGTGCTATGAGGTGACCACCGGCCCCTGCATAGCAAGCAAACCTGTATCAGCATCTCACCAGCAACTGAATGTGTCGCCTGCAGGCTACACATAAGAGGCTGCAGTAGGTGCATTAACCCATCGGGCTGTGGACCCTCCTTCCTCTGAGAGCAGGAAACTGAATTTCCATGTTGCCTTCCTTTGGCACATTTGATCTATCTTTCAACCCAATTCAGAGGGTGTTTTGCTTCACGGAGAGATGATAATCATTGTGAGGTGTCAGCCACTAATAGCTAAGCAGGTCAGTTAAATCTTTGACTTTGTCATTGGGGTGTACTGATATGCGCTGGGCAGTCTTCTGTCCTGTGCTACTGTATGCATTCTTATTGCTGCTTGTTCACGATTCCTAAATGTAAACATTGAAAGATTTGAAAGACTCTTGATGCACCAAGCACTTCCCACTCTTTGCCCTGGGGGTGAGAGGGCTGCTTTCGGCCTTCAACACCCTCAATTATGGAGTGGCCGGCTCCACCACTGAGAATGAGGGGCTAATCCTGGTCGGAAACGGGCAGAGGTCTGCGCCCTGCGTCCTCCACGCGTCCCTAACGCTCCCAAACGCGACCACAGCCCTTACGGGCACAGCCCTATGTCGGTGCAGCCTCTATGGTGCAGCCACCCAGGTAGCTTAGGGTTAGGATATGTGCTCTTCAACATAAGCCTGGCCAACCAGGCCCTGGAGAGTGTCACAGCATGCTCTGTAATCCCCTAGTGATGGTGGCCTTGGTGACGATGATCTTGCTGGAATACTGATGCCTTTTTTCCTCCCAGAAGCCCCAGAAGCCTATTGAAATGAAGGGGTGTGCACCTCTCACTGGCCTCTGTTTACCCTCTGGCTAACTGAAATTAGTTCTGGGCTTTCCAGGCAAATGTATCCATTCGGGAGAGAGCTAGGAATAGGAAGGCTCTTTCTGCAGGCTCGGTGGGGAAGAGTCAGAGAGCTACATGCCTGAGGCATCTTTCTTCCTCCTTTGCTCATTGTGTTCCCTAACTTCTAACTCTCTGCCAGGCCAGGCCCTGTTTCTTTTACTGCCAACCCCCCCTAACCCCTCGTCTTCCACCTACTTCCCGCTCTATTATGCCTTCTCCTTTTCTGCTCTCTTCTGTGGCCCTTTGAAAATGAATGCAGGCCTAGCTAAGCCTCATGAAGGAAATCTACCAACAAAAGATGCATTCCTTGCTTATGGGAGGTGCTGTGAGACGAGCAAGAAGGGCTGAAGGGGTGATTGGGTTGTTGAGTCGGGAAGCACTAGAGGTGTAGCCAGGATTGTCTAGCAAATGGAGCCTGATGCTAATGTAGTTGGGCCCACTGCACTGACAAAAATATCTGTAAATACCCACACAGCGCTGCTGAGTGGGCATTTACAGATTTTTGGTGGGCCTTGCCCCTCAGGCCCTACCCTGCCTACGCCTCTGTTCTCTCCCCCAGGGCAAAGAGTGGGAAAGGCTCGCTACAGCAAGAGTCTATCAAATCTTTCACTTTTGAGAGCAGAGTGTTTACATTTAAAAATCTTGAACAAGCAGCAATACCAAAGCATACAGTAGTAGTGGACAGAAGACTGCCCTGCACATATCAGTACACCCCAATGACAAAGGCAAAGATTTAACTGACCTGCTTAGCTATTAGTGGGTGACACCTCACAATGAGTATCATCTCTCCGTGAAGCAAAACATCCTCTGAATTGGGGTGAAAGACAGATCTAATGTGCCAAAGGAAGGCAACATGGAAATTCAGTGTTCTGCCCTCAGGAAGGAGGGTCGACAGCCCAATGGGTTAATGCACCTACTGCAGCCTCCTATGTGTAGCCTGTAGGCGACACATTCAGTTGCTGGTGAGATGCTGATAAGGTTTGCTTGCATTGCAGGGGCCGGGGGTCACCTCACAGCGCCTCGAGAAGGTGTCCTGTTTGAGTCCCTGTGCAAATATCTTCTCAACCATGACCCGTAGGTTACACTTTTCCCCTCGTTTTTTCCAGTCAGTTGGGGCCAGAGAGACAAGCTTTTCTATGGGCGTTACCAAGGCCAGAGTGCAGAAAACAAAGGCACAATTGTTAGTAGGAATGCAGGTATTGAAGGGGCATTAGCTGTTGGCTGATCGCACAGGGCAATTCATACCCATTTTCAAAAGAAAAAATAAATGTTTTAAAAAATAAAATAAAAAATGCCCCGCAGATTCCAGACATTGGATTAGAACTCAGGTCTCCAAAATTCCAAGACCAAGCACTTACCACTTGAGCCACTGGCGGATGTGCTTCTGAGAGTTGGTTTTGGGCCAATATATCTTTCTTCTGCATGCCCCTGCGAGCATACCCATTTGCATTGTGAAACATGTTCACTGAAGAAAATGAGGAAAGAACATCTGGCCCCCCAGCTCCACCAAATACCAGCTAACTGCAGTGGCTTAGAGGTTAAGTGCTTGCGTTACAGCGCTGGGGGCCTGGGTTCGAGTCCTGCTTTCGGCACTTAAACGGAATAGTGGGGTAATCTCCTTGTACAGTTGCTGTGAAACATAGCAGAGAAGTGGGACTGTGAAAGTGAGGGAGTGCAGGCTGAAGGAGGAAGGGGGGCAAGCTAAAGGAGGAGGTAGGGCAGGCAAAAGGGAGAGGGAGGGGTGGATGCAGTGGTCGTGTGGAGAGGAGGCGGGGTAGATCTAGAAGGGCATGGCGTAGGTTCCCTGGTAAAGGGAGGAAGAAAGAATAGAGGAGGCCAGGAAGTGCCCGCTAGTGCCGGATGAGGATAAAAATGTCAGCCCATTGTGGGGTCCATTCCATCTTCCCTTCCTCAATGGCCCCTTTCCCCACATTAGAACCCTCCCTCCACTATTCAGGGCCCACTTTATCCCACCCCCCCACTCACCCAGGCTGCTCCTCTTCTCCACAGCGACCCCTTCATCCAGCCCTACCTTCCCTTTTTGCCTACCCGGCCTCCTCCTTTATTTACTCTGCACTTCCTCTCCCCCACCTCTACAGTCCTGCCTCCTTTCCACCCTCCCTTTACCAGGGAACTCATTACATAACCACTGAACCTTTTAGAAGGACTGGGTCCCCTCAACTGATTACCCAACTACTCTGTTTCTGTGCCGAAAGCAGGACTCGAGCCCAGGCCCCCAGTGCTGTAACACAAGTACTTAACCTCTAGGCCACTGCAGTTAGCTGGTGTTGGGTGGAGCGGGGGGCCAGATGGTCTATCCTCCTTGGCTCCAGTGAACATGTTTCACAACTGAAATGGTTATGCTCACGGGGGCATGCAGAAGAAAGATATATACGCCCAAAAGCTACCCTCAGAAGCACAGCCACCAATGGCTCAAGTAGTAAGTGCTTGGTCTTGGAATGCTGGAGACCTGAGTTCTAATCCAATGTCTGCAATCTCCTGGGCATGTTTTTTTTAATTAAAAAAATATATTTTTTAGTTGAAAATGGGTATGCATTGCCCTGAGCAATCAGCCAACAGCCAATGCCCCTTCAATACCTGCTTTCCTACTAGCAGTTGTGCCTTTGTTTTCTGCACTCTGGCCTAGGTAACACCCATACAAAAGTTTGTCTCTCTGGCCCCAGTTGCCTGGAAAAAAACGAGGGGAAAAGGTGTAATCTACGGGTCATGGTTGATACAATAATTGCCCTGGGACTCAAACAGGACACCTTCACGAGGTGCTATGAGGTGACCACCGGCCCCTGCATAGCAAGCAAACCTGTATCAGCATCTCACCAGCAACTGAATGTGTCGCCTGCAGGCTACACATAAGAGGCTGCAGTAGGTGCATTAACCCATCGGGCTGTGGACCCTCCTTCCTCTGAGAGCAGGAAACTGAATTTCCATGTTGCCTTCCTTTGGCACATTTGATCTATCTTTCAACCCAATTCAGAGGGTGTTTTGCTTCACGGAGAGATGATAATCATTGTGAGGTGTCAGCCACTAATAGCTAAGCAGGTCAGTTAAATCTTTGACTTTGTCATTGGGGTGTACTGATATGCGCTGGGCAGTCTTCTGTCCTGTGCTACTGTATGCATTCTTATTGCTGCTTGTTCACGATTCCTAAATGTAAACATTGAAAGATTTGAAAGACTCTTGATGCACCAAGCACTTCCCACTCTTTGCCCTGGGGGTGAGAGGGCTGCTTTCGGCCTTCAACACCCTCAATTATGGAGTGGCCGGCTCCACCACTGAGAATGAGGGGCTAATCCTGGTCGGAAACGGGCAGAGGTCTGCGCCCTGCGTCCTCCACGCGTCCCTAACGCTCCCAAACGCGACCACAGCCCTTACGGGCACAGCCCTATGTCGGTGCAGCCTCTATGGTGCAGCCACCCAGGTAGCTTAGGGTTAGGATATGTGCTCTTCAACATAAGCCTGGCCAACCAGGCCCTGGAGAGTGTCACAGCATGCTCTGTAATCCCCTAGTGATGGTGGCCTTGGTGACGATGATCTTGCTGGAATACTGATGCCTTTTTTCCTCCCAGAAGCCCCAGAAGCCTATTGAAATGAAGGGGTGTGCACCTCTCACTGGCCTCTGTTTACCCTCTGGCTAACTGAAATTAGTTCTGGGCTTTCCAGGCAAATGTATCCATTCGGGAGAGAGCTAGGAATAGGAAGGCTCTTTCTGCAGGCTCGGTGGGGAAGAGTCAGAGAGCTACATGCCTGAGGCATCTTTCTTCCTCCTTTGCTCATTGTGTTCCCTAACTTCTAACTCTCTGCCAGGCCAGGCCCTGTTTCTTTTACTGCCAACCCCCCCTAACCCCTCGTCTTCCACCTACTTCCCGCTCTATTATGCCTTCTCCTTTTCTGCTCTCTTCTGTGGCCCTTTGAAAATGAATGCAGGCCTAGCTAAGCCTCATGAAGGAAATCTACCAACAAAAGATGCATTCCTTGCTTATGGGAGGTGCTGTGAGACGAGCAAGAAGGGCTGAAGGGGTGATTGGGTTGTTGAGTCGGGAAGCACTAGAGGTGTAGCCAGGATTGTCTAGCAAATGGAGCCTGATGCTAATGTAGTTGGGCCCACTGCACTGACAAAAATATCTGTAAATACCCACACAGCGCTGCTGAGTGGGCATTTACAGATTTTTGGTGGGCCTTGCCCCTCAGGCCCTACCCTGCCTACGCCTCTGTTCTCTCCCCCAGGGCAAAGAGTGGGAAAGGCTCGCTACAGCAAGAGTCTATCAAATCTTTCACTTTTGAGAGCAGAGTGTTTACATTTAAAAATCTTGAACAAGCAGCAATACCAAAGCATACAGTAGTAGTGGACAGAAGACTGCCCTGCACATATCAGTACACCCCAATGACAAAGGCAAAGATTTAACTGACCTGCTTAGCTATTAGTGGGTGACACCTCACAATGAGTATCATCTCTCCGTGAAGCAAAACATCCTCTGAATTGGGGTGAAAGACAGATCTAATGTGCCAAAGGAAGGCAACATGGAAATTCAGTGTTCTGCCCTCAGGAAAGAGGGTCGACAGCCCAATGGGTTAATGCACCTACTGCAGCCTCCTATGTGTAGCCTGTAGGCGACACATTCAGTTGCTGGTGAGATGCTGATAAGGTTTGCTTGCTATGCAGGGGCCGGGGGTCACCTCACAGCGCCTCGAGAAGGTGTCCTGTTTGAGTCCCTGTGCAAATATCTTCTCAACCATGACCCGTAGGTTACACTTTTCCCCTCGTTTTTTCCAGTCAGTTGGGGCCAGAGAGACAAGCTTTTCTATGGGCGTTACCAAGGCCAGAGTGCAGAAAACAAAGGCACAATTGTTAGTAGGAATGCAGGTATTGAAGGGGCATTAGCTGTTGGCTGATCGCACAGGGCAATTCATACCCATTTTCAAAAGAAAAAATAAATGTTTTAAAAAATAAAATAAAAAATGCCCCGCAGATTCCAGACATTGGATTAGAACTCAGGTCTCCAAAATTCCAAGACCAAGCACTTACCACTTGAGCCACTGGCAGATGTGCTTCTGAGAGTTGGTTTTGGGCCAATATATCTTTCTTCTGCATGCCCCTGCGAGCATACCCATTTGCATTGTGAAACATGTTCACTGAAGAAAATGAGGAAAGAACATCTGGCCCCCCAGCTCCACCAAATACCAGCTAACTGCAGTGGCTTAGAGGTTAAGTGCTTGCGTTACAGCGCTGGGGGCCTGGGTTCGAGTCCTGCTTTCGGCACTTAAACGGAATAGTGGGGTAATCTCCTTGTACAGTTGCTGTGAAACATAGCAGAGAAGTGGGACTGTGAAAGTGAGGGAGTGCAGGCTGAAGGAGGAAGGGGGGCAAGCTAAAGGAGGAGGTAGGGCAGGCAAAAGGGAGAGGGAGGGGTGGATGCAGTGGTCGTGTGGAGAGGAGGCGGGGTAGATCTAGAAGGGCATGGCGTAGGTTCCCTGGTAAAGGGAGGAAGAAAGAATAGAGGAGGCCAGGAAGTGCCCGCTAGTGCCGGATGAGGATAAAAATGTCAGCCCATTGTGGGGTCCATTCCATCTTCCCCTTCCTCAATGGCCCCTTTCCCCACATTAGAACCCTCCCTCCACTATTCAGGGCCCACTTTATCCCACCCCCCCACTCACCCAGGCCGCTCCTCTTCTCCACAGCGACCCCTTCATCCAGCCCTACCTTCCCTTTTTGCCTACCCGGCCTCCTCCTTTATTTACTCTGCACTTCCTCTCCCCCACCTCTACAGTCCTGCCTCCTTTCCACCCTCCCTTTACCAGGGAACTCATTACATAACCACTGAACCTTTTAGAAGGACTGGGTCCCCTCAACTGATTACCCAACTACTCTGTTTCTGTGCCGAAAGCAGGACTCGAACCCAGGCCCCCAGTGCTGTAACACAAGTACTTAACCTCTAGGCCACTGCAGTTAGCTGGTGTTGGGTGGAGCGGGGGGCCAGATGGTCTATCCTCCTTGGCTCCAGTGAACATGTTTCACAACTGAAATGGTTATGCTCACGGGGGCATGCAGAAGAAAGATATATACGCCCAAAAGCTACCCTCAGAAGCACAGCCACCCATGGCTCAAGTAGTAAGTGCTTGGTCTTGGAATGCTGGAGACCTGAGTTCTAATCCAATGTCTGCAATCTCCTGGGCATGTTTTTTTTAATTAAAAAAATATATTTTTTAGTTGAAAATGGGTATGCATTGCCCTGAGCAATCAGCCAACAGCCAATGCCCCTTCAATACCTGCTTTCCTACTAGCAGTTGTGCCTTTGTTTTCTGCACTCTGGCCTAGGTAACACCCATACAAAAGTTTGTCTCTCTGGCCCCAGTTGCCTGGAAAAAAACGAGGGGAAAAGGTGTAATCTACGGGTCATGGTTGATACAATAATTGCCCTGGGACTCAAACAGGACACCTTCACGAGGTGCTATGAGGTGACCACCGGCCCCTGCATAGCAAGCAAACCTGTATCAGCATCTCACCAGCAACTGAATGTGTCGCCTGCAGGCTACACATAAGAGGCTGCAGTAGGTGCATTAACCCATCGGGCTGTGGACCCTCCTTCCTCTGAGAGCAGGAAACTGAATTTCCATGTTGCCTTCCTTTGGCACATTTGATCTATCTTTCAACCCAATTCAGAGGGTGTTTTGCTTCACGGAGAGATGATAATCATTGTGAGGTGTCAGCCACTAATAGCTAAGCAGGTCAGTTAAATCTTTGACTTTGTCATTGGGGTGTACTGATATGCGCTGGGCAGTCTTCTGTCCTGTGCTACTGTATGCATTCTTATTGCTGCTTGTTCACGATTCCTAAATGTAAACATTGAAAGATTTGAAAGACTCTTGATGCACCAAGCACTTCCCACTCTTTGCCCTGGGGGTGAGAGGGCTGCTTTCGGCCTTCAACACCCTCAATTATGGAGTGGCCGGCTCCACCACTGAGAATGAGGGGCTAATCCTGGTCGGAAACGGGCAGAGGTCTGCGCCCTGCGTCCTCCACGCGTCCCTAACGCTCCCAAACGCGACCACAGCCCTTACGGGCACAGCCCTATGTCGGTGCAGCCTCTATGGTGCAGCCACCCAGGTAGCTTAGGGTTAGGATATGTGCTCTTCAACATAAGCCTGGCCAACCAGGCCCTGGAGAGTGTCACAGCATGCTCTGTAATCCCCTAGTGATGGTGGCCTTGGTGACGATGATCTTGCTGGAATACTGATGCCTTTTTTCCTCCCAGAAGCCCCAGAAGCCTATTGAAATGAAGGGGTGTGCACCTCTCACTGGCCTCTGTTTACCCTCTGGCTAACTGAAATTAGTTCTGGGCTTTCCAGGCAAATGTATCCATTCGGGAGAGAGCTAGGAATAGGAAGGCTCTTTCTGCAGGCTCGGTGGGGAAGAGTCAGAGAGCTACATGCCTGAGGCATCTTTCTTCCTCCTTTGCTCATTGTGTTCCCTAACTTCTAACTCTCTGCCAGGCCAGGCCCTGTTTCTTTTACTGCCAACCCCCCCTAACCCCTCGTCTTCCACCTACTTCCCGCTCTATTATGCCTTCTCCTTTTCTGCTCTCTTCTGTGGCCCTTTGAAAATGAATGCAGGCCTAGCTAAGCCTCATGAAGGAAATCTACCAACAAAAGATGCATTCCTTGCTTATGGGAGGTGCTGTGAGACGAGCAAGAAGGGCTGAAGGGGTGATTGGGTTGTTGAGTCGGGAAGCACTAGAGGTGTAGCCAGGATTGTCTAGCAAATGGAGCCTGATGCTAATGTAGTTGGGCCCACTGCACTGACAAAAATATCTGTAAATACCCACACAGCGCTGCTGAGTGGGCATTTACAGATTTTTGGTGGGCTTTGCCCCTCAGGCCCTACCCTGCCTACGCCTCTGTTCTCTCCCCCAGGGCAAAGAGTGGGAAAGGCTCGCTACAGCAAGAGTCTATCAAATCTTTCACTTTTGAGAGCAGAGTGTTTACATTTAAAAATCTTGAACAAGCAGCAATACCAAAGCATACAGTAGTAGTGGACAGAAGACTGCCCTGCACATATCAGTACACCCCAATGACAAAGGCAAAGATTTAACTGACCTGCTTAGCTATTAGTGGGTGACACCTCACAATGAGTATCATCTCTCCGTGAAGCAAAACATCCTCTGAATTGGGGTGAAAGACAGATCTAATGTGCCAAAGGAAGGCAACATGGAAATTCAGTGTTCTGCCCTCAGGAAGGAGGGTCGACAGCCCAATGGGTTAATGCACCTACTGCAGCCTCCTATGTGTAGCCTGTAGGCGACACATTCAGTTGCTGGTGAGATGCTGATAAGGTTTGCTTGCATTGCAGGGGCCGGGGGTCACCTCACAGCGCCTCGAGAAGGTGTCCTGTTTGAGTCCCTGTGCAAATATCTTCTCAACCATGACCCGTAGGTTACACTTTTCCCCTCGTTTTTTCCAGTCAGTTGGGGCCAGAGAGACAAGCTTTTCTATGGGCGTTACCAAGGCCAGAGTGCAGAAAACAAAGGCACAATTGTTAGTAGGAATGCAGGTATTGAAGGGGCATTAGCTGTTGGCTGATCGCACAGGGCAATTCATACCCATTTTCAAAAGAAAAAATAAATGTTTTAAAAAATAAAATAAAAAATGCCCCGCAGATTCCAGACATTGGATTAGAACTCAGGTCTCCAAAATTCCAAGACCAAGCACTTACCACTTGAGCCACTGGCGGATGTGCTTCTGAGAGTTGGTTTTGGGCCAATATATCTTTCTTCTGCATGCCCCTGCGAGCATACCCATTTGCATTGTGAAACATGTTCACTGAAGAAAATGAGGAAAGAACATCTGGCCCCCCAGCTCCACCAAATACCAGCTAACTGCAGTGGCTTAGAGGTTAAGTGCTTGCGTTACAGCGCTGGGGGCCTGGGTTCGAGTCCTGCTTTCGGCACTTAAACGGAATAGTGGGGTAATCTCCTTGTACAGTTGCTGTGAAACATAGCAGAGAAGTGGGACTGTGAAAGTGAGGGAGTGCAGGCTGAAGGAGGAAGGGGGGCAAGCTAAAGGAGGAGCTAGGGCAGGCAAAAGGGAGAGGGAGGGGTGGATGCAGTGGTCGTGTGGAGAGGAGGCGGGGTAGATCTAGAAGGGCATGGCGTAGGTTCCCTGGTAAAGGGAGGAAGAAAGAATAGAGGAGGCCAGGAAGTGCCCGCTAGTGCCGGATGAGGATAAAAATGTCAGCCCATTGTGGGGTCCATTCCATCTTCCCTTCCTCAATGGCCCCTTTCCCCACATTAGAACCCTCCCTCCACTATTCAGGGCCCACTTTATCCCACCCCCCCACTCACCCAGGCCGCTCCTCTTCTCCACAGCGACCCCTTCATCCAGCCCTACCTTCCCTTTTTGCCTACCCGGCCTCCTCCTTTATTTACTCTGCACTTCCTCTCCCCCACCTCTACAGTCCTGCCTCCTTTCCACCCTCCCTTTACCAGGGAACTCATTACATAACCACTGAACCTTTTAGAAGGACTGGGTCCCCTCAACTGATTACCCAACTACTCTGTTTCTGTGCCGAAAGCAGGACTCGAGCCCAGGCCCCCAGTGCTGTAACACAAGTACTTAACCTCTAGGCCACTGCAGTTAGCTGGTGTTGGGTGGAGCGGGGGGCCAGATGGTCTATCCTCCTTGGCTCCAGTGAACATGTTTCACAACTGAAATGGTTATGCTCACGGGGGCATGCAGAAGAAAGATATATACGCCCAAAAGCTACCCTCAGAAGCACAGCCACCAATGGCTCAAGTAGTAAGTCCTTGGTCTTGGAATGCTGGAGACCTGAGTTCTAATCCAATGTCTGCAATCTCCTGGGCATGTTTTTTTTAATTAAAAAAATATATTTTTTAGTTGAAAATGGGTATGCATTGCCCTGAGCAATCAGCCAACAGCCAATGCCCCTTCAATACCTGCTTTCCTACTAGCAGTTGTGCCTTTGTTTTCTGCACTCTGGCCTAGGTAACACCCATACAAAAGTTTGTCTCTCTGGCCCCAGTTGCCTGGAAAAAAAACGAGGGGAAAAGGTGTAATCTACGGGTCATGGTTGATACAATAATTGCCCTGGGACTCAAACAGGACACCTTCACGAGGTGCTATGAGGTGACCACCGGCCCCTGCATAGCAAGCAAACCTGTATCAGCATCTCACCAGCAACTGAATGTGTCGCCTGCAGGCTACACATAAGAGGCTGCAGTAGGTGCATTAACCCATCGGGCTGTGGACCCTCCTTCCTCTGAGAGCAGGAAACTGAATTTCCATGTTGCCTTCCTTTGGCACATTTGATCTATCTTTCAACCCAATTCAGAGGGTGTTTTGCTTCACGGAGAGATGATAATCATTGTGAGGTGTCAGCCACTAATAGCTAAGCAGGTCAGTTAAATCTTTGACTTTGTCATTGGGGTGTACTGATATGCGCTGGGCAGTCTTCTGTCCTGTGCTACTGTATGCATTCTTATTGCTGCTTGTTCACGATTCCTAAATGTAAACATTGAAAGATTTGAAAGACTCTTGATGCACCAAGCACTTCCCACTCTTTGCCCTGGGGGTGAGAGGGCTGCTTTCGGCCTTCAACACCCTCAATTATGGAGTGGCCGGCTCCACCACTGAGAATGAGGGGCTAATCCTGGTCGGAAACGGGCAGAGGTCTGCGCCCTGCGTCCTCCACGCGTCCCTAACGCTCCCAAACGCGACCACAGCCCTTACGGGCACAGCCCTATGTCGGTGCAGCCTCTATGGTGCAGCCACCCAGGTAGCTTAGGGTTAGGATATGTGCTCTTCAACATAAGCCTGGCCAACCAGGCCCTGGAGAGTGTCACAGCATGCTCTGTAATCCCCTAGTGATGGTGGCCTTGGTGACGATGATCTTGCTGGAATACTGATGCCTTTTTTCCTCCCAGAAGCCCCAGAAGCCTATTGAAATGAAGGGGTGTGCACCTCTCACTGGCCTCTGTTTACCCTCTGGCTAACTGAAATTAGTTCTGGGCTTTCCAGGCAAATGTATCCATTCGGGAGAGAGCTAGGAATAGGAAGGCTCTTTCTGCAGGCTCGGTGGGGAAGAGTCAGAGAGCTACATGCCTGAGGCATCTTTCTTCCTCCTTTGCTCATTGTGTTCCCTAACTTCTAACTCTCTGCCAGGCCAGGCCCTGTTTCTTTTACTGCCAACCCCCCCTAACCCCTCGTCTTCCACCTACTTCCCGCTCTATTATGCCTTCTCCTTTTCTGCTCTCTTCTGTGGCCCTTTGAAAATGAATGCAGGCCTAGCTAAGCCTCATGAAGGAAATCTACCAACAAAAGATGCATTCCTTGCTTATGGGAGGTGCTGTGAGACGAGCAAGAAGGGCTGAAGGGGTGATTGGGTTGTTGAGTCGGGAAGCACTAGAGGTGTAGCCAGGATTGTCTAGCAAATGGAGCCTGATGCTAATGTAGTTGGGCCCACTGCACTGACAAAAATATCTGTAAATACCCACACAGCGCTGCTGAGTGGGCATTTACAGATTTTTGGTGGGCCTTGCCCCTCAGGCCCTACCCTGCCTACGCCTCTGTTCTCTCCCCCAGGGCAAAGAGTGGGAAAGGCTCGCTACAGCAAGAGTCTATCAAATCTTTCACTTTTGAGAGCAGAGTGTTTACATTTAAAAATCTTGAACAAGCAGCAATACCAAAGCATACAGTAGTAGTGGACAGAAGACTGCCCTGCACATATCAGTACACCCCAATGACAAAGGCAAAGATTTAACTGACCTGCTTAGCTATTAGTGGGTGACACCTCACAATGAGTATCATCTCTCCGTGAAGCAAAACATCCTCTGAATTGGGGTGAAAGACAGATCTAATGTGCCAAAGGAAGGCAACATGGAAATTCAGTGTTCTGCCCTCAGGAAAGAGGGTCGACAGCCCAATGGGTTAATGCACCTACTGCAGCCTCCTATGTGTAGCCTGTAGGCGACACATTCAGTTGCTGGTGAGATGCTGATAAGGTTTGCTTGCTATGCAGGGGCCGGGGGTCACCTCACAGCGCCTCGAGAAGGTGTCCTGTTTGAGTCCCTGTGCAAATATCTTCTCAACCATGACCCGTAGGTTACACTTTTCCCCTCGTTTTTTCCAGTCAGTTGGGGCCAGAGAGACAAGCTTTTCTATGGGCGTTACCAAGGCCAGAGTGCAGAAAACAAAGGCACAATTGTTAGTAGGAATGCAGGTATTGAAGGGGCATTAGCTGTTGGCTGATCGCACAGGGCAATTCATACCCATTTTCAAAAGAAAAAATAAATGTTTTAAAAAATAAAATAAAAAATGCCCCGCAGATTCCAGACATTGGATTAGAACTCAGGTCTCCAAAATTCCAAGACCAAGCACTTACCACTTGAGCCACTGGCGGATGTGCTTCTGAGAGTTGGTTTTGGGCCAATATATCTTTCTTCTGCATGCCCCTGCGAGCATACCCATTTGCATTGTGAAACATGTTCACTGAAGAAAATGAGGAAAGAACATCTGGCCCCCCAGCTCCACCAAATACCAGCTAACTGCAGTGGCTTAGAGGTTAAGTGCTTGCGTTACAGCGCTGGGGGCCTGGGTTCGAGTCCTGCTTTCGGCACTTAAACGGAATAGTGGGGTAATCTCCTTGTACAGTTGCTGTGAAACATAGCAGAGAAGTGGGACTGTGAAAGTGAGGGAGTGCAGGCTGAAGGAGGAAGGGGGGCAAGCTAAAGGAGGAGGTAGGGCAGGCAAAAGGGAGAGGGAGGGGTGGATGCAGTGGTCGTGTGGAGAGGAGGCGGGGTAGATCTAGAAGGGCATGGCGTAGGTTCCCTGGTAAAGGGAGGAAGAAAGAATAGAGGAGGCCAGGAAGTGCCCGCTAGTGCCGGATGAGGATAAAAATGTCAGCCCATTGTGGGGTCCATTCCATCTTCCCCTTCCTCAATGGCCCCTTTCCCCACATTAGAACCCTCCCTCCACTATTCAGGGCCCACTTTATCCCACCCCCCCACTCACCCAGGCCGCTCCTCTTCTCCACAGCGACCCCTTCATCCAGCCCTACCTTCCCTTTTTGCCTACCCGGCCTCCTCCTTTATTTACTCTGCACTTCCTCTCCCCCACCTCTACAGTCCTGCCTCCTTTCCACCCTCCCTTTACCAGGGAACTCATTACATAACCACTGAACCTTTTAGAAGGACTGGGTCCCCTCAACTGATTACCCAACTACTCTGTTTCTGTGCCGAAAGCAGGACTCGAACCCAGGCCCCCAGTGCTGTAACACAAGTACTTAACCTCTAGGCCACTGCAGTTAGCTGGTGTTGGGTGGAGCGGGGGGCCAGATGGTCTATCCTCCTTGGCTCCAGTGAACATGTTTCACAACTGAAATGGTTATGCTCACGGGGGCATGCAGAAGAAAGATATATACGCCCAAAAGCTACCCTCAGAAGCACAGCCACCAATGGCTCAAGTAGTAAGTGCTTGGTCTTGGAATGCTGGAGACCTGAGTTCTAATCCAATGTCTGCAATCTCCTGGGCATGTTTTTTTTAATTAAAAAAATATATTTTTTAGTTGAAAATGGGTATGCATTGCCCTGAGCAATCAGCCAACAGCCAATGCCCCTTCAATACCTGCTTTCCTACTAGCAGTTGTGCCTTTGTTTTCTGCACTCTGGCCTAGGTAACACCCATACAAAAGTTTGTCTCTCTGGCCCCAGTTGCCTGGAAAAAAACGAGGGGAAAAGGTGTAATCTACGGGTCATGGTTGATACAATAATTGCCCTGGGACTCAAACAGGACACCTTCACGAGGTGCTATGAGGTGACCACCGGCCCCTGCATAGCAAGCAAACCTGTATCAGCATCTCACCAGCAACTGAATGTGTCGCCTGCAGGCTACACATAAGAGGCTGCAGTAGGTGCATTAACCCATCGGGCTGTGGACCCTCCTTCCTCTGAGAGCAGGAAACTGAATTTCCATGTTGCCTTCCTTTGGCACATTTGATCTATCTTTCAACCCAATTCAGAGGGTGTTTTGCTTCACGGAGAGATGATAATCATTGTGAGGTGTCAGCCACTAATAGCTAAGCAGGTCAGTTAAATCTTTGACTTTGTCATTGGGGTGTACTGATATGCGCTGGGCAGTCTTCTGTCCTGTGCTACTGTATGCATTCTTATTGCTGCTTGTTCACGATTCCTAAATGTAAACATTGAAAGATTTGAAAGACTCTTGATGCACCAAGCACTTCCCACTCTTTGCCCTGGGGGTGAGAGGGCTGCTTTCGGCCTTCAACACCCTCAATTATGGAGTGGCCGGCTCCACCACTGAGAATGAGGGGCTAATCCTGGTCGGAAACGGGCAGAGGTCTGCGCCCTGCGTCCTCCACGCGTCCCTAACGCTCCCAAACGCGACCACAGCCCTTACGGGCACAGCCCTATGTCGGTGCAGCCTCTATGGTGCAGCCACCCAGGTAGCTTAGGGTTAGGATATGTGCTCTTCAACATAAGCCTGGCCAACCAGGCCCTGGAGAGTGTCACAGCATGCTCTGTAATCCCCTAGTGATGGTGGCCTTGGTGACGATGATCTTGCTGGAATACTGATGCCTTTTTTCCTCCCAGAAGCCCCAGAAGCCTATTGAAATGAAGGGGTGTGCACCTCTCACTGGCCTCTGTTTACCCTCTGGCTAACTGAAATTAGTTCTGGGCTTTCCAGGCAAATGTATCCATTCGGGAGAGAGCTAGGAATAGGAAGGCTCTTTCTGCAGGCTCGGTGGGGAAGAGTCAGAGAGCTACATGCCTGAGGCATCTTTCTTCCTCCTTTGCTCATTGTGTTCCCTAACTTCTAACTCTCTGCCAGGCCAGGCCCTGTTTCTTTTACTGCCAACCCCCCCTAACCCCTCGTCTTCCACCTACTTCCCGCTCTATTATGCCTTCTCCTTTTCTGCTCTCTTCTGTGGCCCTTTGAAAATGAATGCAGGCCTAGCTAAGCCTCATGAAGGAAATCTACCAACAAAAGATGCATTCCTTGCTTATGGGAGGTGCTGTGAGACGAGCAAGAAGGGCTGAAGGGGTGATTGGGTTGTTGAGTCGGGAAGCACTAGAGGTGTAGCCAGGATTGTCTAGCAAATGGAGCCTGATGCTAATGTAGTTGGGCCCACTGCACTGACAAAAATATCTGTAAATACCCACACAGCGCTGCTGAGTGGGCATTTACAGATTTTTGGTGGGCCTTGCCCCTCAGGCCCTACCCTGCCTACGCCTCTGTTCTCTCCCCCAGGGCAAAGAGTGGGAAAGGCTCGCTACAGCAAGAGTCTATCAAATCTTTCACTTTTGAGAGCAGAGTGTTTACATTTAAAAATCTTGAACAAGCAGCAATACCAAAGCATACAGTAGTAGTGGACAGAAGACTGCCCTGCACATATCAGTACACCCCAATGACAAAGGCAAAGATTTAACTGACCTGCTTAGCTATTAGTGGGTGACACCTCACAATGAGTATCATCTCTCCGTGAAGCAAAACATCCTCTGAATTGGGGTGAAAGACAGATCTAATGTGCCAAAGGAAGGCAACATGGAAATTCAGTGTTCTGCCCTCAGGAAGGAGGGTCGACAGCCCAATGGGTTAATGCACCTACTGCAGCCTCCTATGTGTAGCCTGTAGGCGACACATTCAGTTGCTGGTGAGATGCTGATAAGGTTTGCTTGCATTGCAGGGGCCGGGGGTCACCTCACAGCGCCTCGAGAAGGTGTCCTGTTTGAGTCCCTGTGCAAATATCTTCTCAACCATGACCCGTAGGTTACACTTTTCCCCTCGTTTTTTCCAGTCAGTTGGGGCCAGAGAGACAAGCTTTTCTATGGGCGTTACCAAGGCCAGAGTGCAGAAAACAAAGGCACAATTGTTAGTAGGAATGCAGGTATTGAAGGGGCATTAGCTGTTGGCTGATCGCACAGGGCAATTCATACCCATTTTCAAAAGAAAAAATAAATGTTTTAAAAAATAAAATAAAAAATGCCCCGCAGATTCCAGACATTGGATTAGAACTCAGGTCTCCAAAATTCCAAGACCAAGCACTTACCACTTGAGCCACTGGCGGATGTGCTTCTGAGAGTTGGTTTTGGGCCAATATATCTTTCTTCTGCATGCCCCTGCGAGCATACCCATTTGCATTGTGAAACATGTTCACTGAAGAAAATGAGGAAAGAACATCTGGCCCCCCAGCTCCACCAAATACCAGCTAACTGCAGTGGCTTAGAGGTTAAGTGCTTGCGTTACAGCGCTGGGGGCCTGGGTTCGAGTCCTGCTTTCGGCACTTAAACGGAATAGTGGGGTAATCTCCTTGTACAGTTGCTGTGAAACATAGCAGAGAAGTGGGACTGTGAAAGTGAGGGAGTGCAGGCTGAAGGAGGAAGGGGGGCAAGCTAAAGGAGGAGCTAGGGCAGGCAAAAGGGAGAGGGAGGGGTGGATGCAGTGGTCGTGTGGAGAGGAGGCGGGGTAGATCTAGAAGGGCATGGCGTAGGTTCCCTGGTAAAGGGAGGAAGAAAGAATAGAGGAGGCCAGGAAGTGCCCGCTAGTGCCGGATGAGGATAAAAATGTCAGCCCATTGTGGGGTCCATTCCATCTTCCCTTCCTCAATGGCCCCTTTCCCCACATTAGAACCCTCCCTCCACTATTCAGGGCCCACTTTATCCCACCCCCCCACTCACCCAGGCCGCTCCTCTTCTCCACAGCGACCCCTTCATCCAGCCCTACCTTCCCTTTTTGCCTACCCGGCCTCCTCCTTTATTTACTCTGCACTTCCTCTCCCCCACCTCTACAGTCCTGCCTCCTTTCCACCCTCCCTTTACCAGGGAACTCATTACATAACCACTGAACCTTTTAGAAGGACTGGGTCCCCTCAACTGATTACCCAACTACTCTGTTTCTGTGCCGAAAGCAGGACTCGAGCCCAGGCCCCCAGTGCTGTAACACAAGTACTTAACCTCTAGGCCACTGCAGTTAGCTGGTGTTGGGTGGAGCGGGGGGCCAGATGGTCTATCCTCCTTGGCTCCAGTGAACATGTTTCACAACTGAAATGGTTATGCTCACGGGGGCATGCAGAAGAAAGATATATACGCCCAAAAGCTACCCTCAGAAGCACAGCCACCAATGGCTCAAGTAGTAAGTCCTTGGTCTTGGAATGCTGGAGACCTGAGTTCTAATCCAATGTCTGCAATCTCCTGGGCATGTTTTTTTTAATTAAAAAAATATATTTTTTAGTTGAAAATGGGTATGCATTGCCCTGAGCAATCAGCCAACAGCCAATGCCCCTTCAATACCTGCTTTCCTACTAGCAGTTGTGCCTTTGTTTTCTGCACTCTGGCCTAGGTAACACCCATACAAAAGTTTGTCTCTCTGGCCCCAGTTGCCTGGAAAAAAACGAGGGGAAAAGGTGTAATCTACGGGTCATGGTTGATACAATAATTGCCCTGGGACTCAAACAGGACACCTTCACGAGGTGCTATGAGGTGACCACCGGCCCCTGCATAGCAAGCAAACCTGTATCAGCATCTCACCAGCAACTGAATGTGTCGCCTGCAGGCTACACATAAGAGGCTGCAGTAGGTGCATTAACCCATCGGGCTGTGGACCCTCCTTCCTCTGAGAGCAGGAAACTGAATTTCCATGTTGCCTTCCTTTGGCACATTTGATCTATCTTTCAACCCAATTCAGAGGGTGTTTTGCTTCACGGAGAGATGATAATCATTGTGAGGTGTCAGCCACTAATAGCTAAGCAGGTCAGTTAAATCTTTGACTTTGTCATTGGGGTGTACTGATATGCGCTGGGCAGTCTTCTGTCCTGTGCTACTGTATGCATTCTTATTGCTGCTTGTTCACGATTCCTAAATGTAAACATTGAAAGATTTGAAAGACTCTTGATGCACCAAGCACTTCCCACTCTTTGCCCTGGGGGTGAGAGGGCTGCTTTCGGCCTTCAACACCCTCAATTATGGAGTGGCCGGCTCCACCACTGAGAATGAGGGGCTAATCCTGGTCGGAAACGGGCAGAGGTCTGCGCCCTGCGTCCTCCACGCGTCCCTAACGCTCCCAAACGCGACCACAGCCCTTACGGGCACAGCCCTATGTCGGTGCAGCCTCTATGGTGCAGCCACCCAGGTAGCTTAGGGTTAGGATATGTGCTCTTCAACATAAGCCTGGCCAACCAGGCCCTGGAGAGTGTCACAGCATGCTCTGTAATCCCCTAGTGATGGTGGCCTTGGTGACGATGATCTTGCTGGAATACTGATGCCTTTTTTCCTCCCAGAAGCCCCAGAAGCCTATTGAAATGAAGGGGTGTGCACCTCTCACTGGCCTCTGTTTACCCTCTGGCTAACTGAAATTAGTTCTGGGCTTTCCAGGCAAATGTATCCATTCGGGAGAGAGCTAGGAATAGGAAGGCTCTTTCTGCAGGCTCGGTGGGGAAGAGTCAGAGAGCTACATGCCTGAGGCATCTTTCTTCCTCCTTTGCTCATTGTGTTCCCTAACTTCTAACTCTCTGCCAGGCCAGGCCCTGTTTCTTTTACTGCCAACCCCCCCTAACCCCTCGTCTTCCACCTACTTCCCGCTCTATTATGCCTTCTCCTTTTCTGCTCTCTTCTGTGGCCCTTTGAAAATGAATGCAGGCCTAGCTAAGCCTCATGAAGGAAATCTACCAACAAAAGATGCATTCCTTGCTTATGGGAGGTGCTGTGAGACGAGCAAGAAGGGCTGAAGGGGTGATTGGGTTGTTGAGTCGGGAAGCACTAGAGGTGTAGCCAGGATTGTCTAGCAAATGGAGCCTGATGCTAATGTAGTTGGGCCCACTGCACTGACAAAAATATCTGTAAATACCCACACAGCGCTGCTGAGTGGGCATTTACAGATTTTTGGTGGGCCTTGCCCCTCAGGCCCTACCCTGCCTACGCCTCTGTTCTCTCCCCCAGGGCAAAGAGTGGGAAAGGCTCGCTACAGCAAGAGTCTATCAAATCTTTCACTTTTGAGAGCAGAGTGTTTACATTTAAAAATCTTGAACAAGCAGCAATACCAAAGCATACAGTAGTAGTGGACAGAAGACTGCCCTGCACATATCAGTACACCCCAATGACAAAGGCAAAGATTTAACTGACCTGCTTAGCTATTAGTGGGTGACACCTCACAATGAGTATCATCTCTCCGTGAAGCAAAACATCCTCTGAATTGGGGTGAAAGACAGATCTAATGTGCCAAAGGAAGGCAACATGGAAATTCAGTGTTCTGCCCTCAGGAAGGAGGGTCGACAGCCCAATGGGTTAATGCACCTACTGCAGCCTCCTATGTGTAGCCTGTAGGCGACACATTCAGTTGCTGGTGAGATGCTGATAAGGTTTGCTTGCATTGCAGGGGCCGGGGGTCACCTCACAGCGCCTCGAGAAGGTGTCCTGTTTGAGTCCCTGTGCAAATATCTTCTCAACCATGACCCGTAGGTTACACTTTTCCCCTCGTTTTTTCCAGTCAGTTGGGGCCAGAGAGACAAGCTTTTCTATGGGCGTTACCAAGGCCAGAGTGCAGAAAACAAAGGCACAATTGTTAGTAGGAATGCAGGTATTGAAGGGGCATTAGCTGTTGGCTGATCGCACAGGGCAATTCATACCCATTTTCAAAAGAAAAAATAAATGTTTTAAAAAATAAAATAAAAAATGCCCCGCAGATTCCAGACATTGGATTAGAACTCAGGTCTCCAAAATTCCAAGACCAAGCACTTACCACTTGAGCCACTGGCGGATGTGCTTCTGAGAGTTGGTTTTGGGCCAATATATCTTTCTTCTGCATGCCCCTGCGAGCATACCCATTTGCATTGTGAAACATGTTCACTGAAGAAAATGAGGAAAGAACATCTGGCCCCCCAGCTCCACCAAATGCCAGCTAACTGCAGTGGCTTAGAGGTTAAGTGCTTGCGTTACAGCGCTGGGGGCCTGGGTTCGAGTCCTGCTTTCGGCACTTAAACGGAATAGTGGGGTAATCTCCTTGTACAGTTGCTGTGAAACATAGCAGAGAAGTGGGACTGTGAAAGTGAGGGAGTGCAGGCTGAAGGAGGAAGGGGGGCAAGCTAAAGGAGGAGCTAGGGCAGGCAAAAGGGAGAGGGAGGGGTGGATGCAGTGGTCGTGTGGAGAGGAGGCGGGGTAGATCTAGAAGGGCATGGCGTAGGTTCCCTGGTAAAGGGAGGAAGAAAGAATAGAGGAGGCCAGGAAGTGCCCGCTAGTGCCGGATGAGGATAAAAATGTCAGCCCATTGTGGGGTCCATTCCATCTTCCCTTCCTCAATGGCCCCTTTCCCCACATTAGAACCCTCCCTCCACTATTCAGGGCCCACTTTATCCCACCCCCCCACTCACCCAGGCCGCTCCTCTTCTCCACAGCGACCCCTTCATCCAGCCCTACCTTCCCTTTTTGCCTACCCGGCCTCCTCCTTTATTTACTCTGCACTTCCTCTCCCCCACCTCTACAGTCCTGCCTCCTTTCCACCCTCCCTTTACCAGGGAACTCATTACATAACCACTGAACCTTTTAGAAGGACTGGGTCCCCTCAACTGATTACCCAACTACTCTGTTTCTGTGCCGAAAGCAGGACTCGAGCCCAGGCCCCCAGTGCTGTAACACAAGTACTTAACCTCTAGGCCACTGCAGTTAGCTGGTGTTGGGTGGAGCGGGGGGCCAGATGGTCTATCCTCCTTGGCTCCAGTGAACATGTTTCACAACTGAAATGGTTATGCTCACGGGGGCATGCAGAAGAAAGATATATACGCCCAAAAGCTACCCTCAGAAGCACAGCCACCAATGGCTCAAGTAGTAAGTCCTTGGTCTTGGAATGCTGGAGACCTGAGTTCTAATCCAATGTCTGCAATCTCCTGGGCATGTTTTTTTTAATTAAAAAAATATATTTTTTAGTTGAAAATGGGTATGCATTGCCCTGAGCAATCAGCCAACAGCCAATGCCCCTTCAATACCTGCTTTCCTACTAGCAGTTGTGCCTTTGTTTTCTGCACTCTGGCCTAGGTAACACCCATACAAAAGTTTGTCTCTCTGGCCCCAGTTGCCTGGAAAAAAACGAGGGGAAAAGGTGTAATCTACGGGTCATGGTTGATACAATAATTGCCCTGGGACTCAAACAGGACACCTTCACGAGGTGCTATGAGGTGACCACCGGCCCCTGCATAGCAAGCAAACCTGTATCAGCATCTCACCAGCAACTGAATGTGTCGCCTGCAGGCTACACATAAGAGGCTGCAGTAGGTGCATTAACCCATCGGGCTGTGGACCCTCCTTCCTCTGAGAGCAGGAAACTGAATTTCCATGTTGCCTTCCTTTGGCACATTTGATCTATCTTTCAACCCAATTCAGAGGGTGTTTTGCTTCACGGAGAGATGATAATCATTGTGAGGTGTCAGCCACTAATAGCTAAGCAGGTCAGTTAAATCTTTGACTTTGTCATTGGGGTGTACTGATATGCGCTGGGCAGTCTTCTGTCCTGTGCTACTGTATGCATTCTTATTGCTGCTTGTTCACGATTCCTAAATGTAAACATTGAAAGATTTGAAAGACTCTTGATGCACCAAGCACTTCCCACTCTTTGCCCTGGGGGTGAGAGGGCTGCTTTCGGCCTTCAACACCCTCAATTATGGAGTGGCCGGCTCCACCACTGAGAATGAGGGGCTAATCCTGGTCGGAAACGGGCAGAGGTCTGCGCCCTGCGTCCTCCACGCGTCCCTAACGCTCCCAAACGCGACCACAGCCCTTACGGGCACAGCCCTATGTCGGTGCAGCCTCTATGGTGCAGCCACCCAGGTAGCTTAGGGTTAGGATATGTGCTCTTCAACATAAGCCTGGCCAACCAGGCCCTGGAGAGTGTCACAGCATGCTCTGTAATCCCCTAGTGATGGTGGCCTTGGTGACGATGATCTTGCTGGAATACTGATGCCTTTTTTCCTCCCAGAAGCCCCAGAAGCCTATTGAAATGAAGGGGTGTGCACCTCTCACTGGCCTCTGTTTACCCTCTGGCTAACTGAAATTAGTTCTGGGCTTTCCAGGCAAATGTATCCATTCGGGAGAGAGCTAGGAATAGGAAGGCTCTTTCTGCAGGCTCGGTGGGGAAGAGTCAGAGAGCTACATGCCTGAGGCATCTTTCTTCCTCCTTTGCTCATTGTGTTCCCTAACTTCTAACTCTCTGCCAGGCCAGGCCCTGTTTCTTTTACTGCCAACCCCCCCTAACCCCTCGTCTTCCACCTACTTCCCGCTCTATTATGCCTTCTCCTTTTCTGCTCTCTTCTGTGGCCCTTTGAAAATGAATGCAGGCCTAGCTAAGCCTCATGAAGGAAATCTACCAACAAAAGATGCATTCCTTGCTTATGGGAGGTGCTGTGAGACGAGCAAGAAGGGCTGAAGGGGTGATTGGGTTGTTGAGTCGGGAAGCACTAGAGGTGTAGCCAGGATTGTCTAGCAAATGGAGCCTGATGCTAATGTAGTTGGGCCCACTGCACTGACAAAAATATCTGTAAATACCCACACAGCGCTGCTGAGTGGGCATTTACAGATTTTTGGTGGGCCTTGCCCCTCAGGCCCTACCCTGCCTACGCCTCTGTTCTCTCCCCCAGGGCAAAGAGTGGGAAAGGCTCGCTACATCAAGAGTCTATCAAATCTTTCACTTTTGAGAGCAGAGTGTTTACATTTAAAAATCTTGAACAAGCAGCAATACCAAAGCATACAGTAGTAGTGGACAGAAGACTGCCCTGCACATATCAGTACACCCCAATGACAAAGGCAAAGATTTAACTGACCTGCTTAGCTATTAGTGGGTGACACCTCACAATGAGTATCATCTCTCCGTGAAGCAAAACATCCTCTGAATTGGGGTGAAAGACAGATCTAATGTGCCAAAGGAAGGCAACATGGAAATTCAGTGTTCTGCCCTCAGGAAAGAGGGTCGACAGCCCAATGGGTTAATGCACCTACTGCAGCCTCCTATGTGTAGCCTGTAGGCGACACATTCAGTTGCTGGTGAGATGCTGATAAGGTTTGCTTGCTATGCAGGGGCCGGGGGTCACCTCACAGCGCCTCGAGAAGGTGTCCTGTTTGAGTCCCTGTGCAAATATCTTCTCAACCATGACCCGTAGGTTACACTTTTCCCCTCGTTTTTTCCAGTCAGTTGGGGCCAGAGAGACAAGCTTTTCTATGGGCGTTACCAAGGCCAGAGTGCAGAAAACAAAGGCACAATTGTTAGTAGGAATGCAGGTATTGAAGGGGCATTAGCTGTTGGCTGATCGCACAGGGCAATTCATACCCATTTTCAAAAGAAAAAATAAATGTTTTAAAAAATAAAATAAAAAATGCCCCGCAGATTCCAGACATTGGATTAGAACTCAGGTCTCCAAAATTCCAAGACCATGCACTTACCACTTGAGCCACTGGCGGATGTGCTTCTGAGAGTTGGTTTTGGGCCAATATATCTTTCTTCTGCATGCCCCTGCGAGCATACCCATTTGCATTGTGAAACATGTTCACTGAAGAAAATGAGGAAAGAACATCTGGCCCCCCAGCTCCACCAAATACCAGCTAACTGCAGTGGCTTAGAGGTTAAGTGCTTGCATTACAGCGCTGGGGGCCTGGGTTCGAGTCCTGCTTTCGGCACTTAAACGGAATAGTGGGGTAATCTCCTTGTACAGTTGCTGTGAAACATAGCAGAGAAGTGGGACTGTGAAAGTGAGGGAGTGCAGGCTGAAGGAGGAAGGGGGGCAAGCTAAAGGAGGAGGTAGGGCAGGCAAAAGGGAGAGGGAGGGGTGGATGCAGTGGTCGTGTGGAGAGGAGGCGGGGTAGATCTAGAAGGGCATGGCGTAGGTTCCCTGGTAAAGGGAGGAAGAAAGAATAGAGGAGGCCAGGAAGTGCCCGCTAGTGCCGGATGAGGATAAAAATGTCAGCCCATTGTGGGGTCCATTCCATCTTCCCCTTCCTCAATGGCCCCTTTCCCCACATTAGAACCCTCCCTCCACTATTCAGGGCCCACTTTATCCCACCCCCCCACTCACCCAGGCCGCTCCTCTTCTCCACAGCGACCCCTTCATCCAGCCCTACCTTCCCTTTTTGCCTACCCGGCCTCCTCCTTTATTTACTCTGCACTTCCTCTCCCCCACCTCTACAGTCCTGCCTCCTTTCCACCCTCCCTTTACCAGGGAACTCATTACATAACCACTGAACCTTTTAGAAGGACTGGGTCCCCTCAACTGATTACCCAACTACTCTGTTTCTGTGCCGAAAGCAGGACTCGAGCCCAGGCCCCCAGTGCTGTAACACAAGTACTTAACCTCTAGGCCACTGCAGTTAGCTGGTGTTGGGTGGAGCGGGGGGCCAGATGGTCTATCCTCCTTGGCTCCAGTGAACATGTTTCACAACTGAAATGGTTATGCTCACGGGGGCATGCAGAAGAAAGATATATACGCCCAAAAGCTACCCTCAGAAGCACAGCCACCAATGGCTCAAGTAGTAAGTCCTTGGTCTTGGAATGCTGGAGACCTGAGTTCTAATCCAATGTCTGCAATCTCCTGGGCATGTTTTTTTTAATTAAAAAAATATATTTTTTAGTTGAAAATGGGTATGCATTGCCCTGAGCAATCAGCCAACAGCCAATGCCCCTTCAATACCTGCTTTCCTACTAGCAGTTGTGCCTTTGTTTTCTGCACTCTGGCCTAGGTAACACCCATACAAAAGTTTGTCTCTCTGGCCCCAGTTGCCTGGAAAAAAACGAGGGGAAAAGGTGTAATCTACGGGTCATGGTTGATACAATAATTGCCCTGGGACTCAAACAGGACACCTTCACGAGGTGCTATGAGGTGACCACCGGCCCCTGCATAGCAAGCAAACCTGTATCAGCATCTCACCAGCAACTGAATGTGTCGCCTGCAGGCTACACATAAGAGGCTGCAGTAGGTGCATTAACCCATCGGGCTGTGGACCCTCCTTCCTCTGAGAGCAGGAAACTGAATTTCCATGTTGCCTTCCTTTGGCACATTTGATCTATCTTTCAACCCAATTCAGAGGGTGTTTTGCTTCACGGAGAGATGATAATCATTGTGAGGTGTCAGCCACTAATAGCTAAGCAGGTCAGTTAAATCTTTGACTTTGTCATTGGGGTGTACTGATATGCGCTGGGCAGTCTTCTGTCCTGTGCTACTGTATGCATTCTTATTGCTGCTTGTTCACGATTCCTAAATGTAAACATTGAAAGATTTGAAAGACTCTTGATGCACCAAGCACTTCCCACTCTTTGCCCTGGGGGTGAGAGGGCTGCTTTCGGCCTTCAACACCCTCAATTATGGAGTGGCCGGCTCCACCACTGAGAATGAGGGGCTAATCCTGGTCGGAAACGGGCAGAGGTCTGCGCCCTGCGTCCTCCACGCGTCCCTAACGCTCCCAAACGCGACCACAGCCCTTACGGGCACAGCCCTATGTCGGTGCAGCCTCTATGGTGCAGCCACCCAGGTAGCTTAGGGTTAGGATATGTGCTCTTCAACATAAGCCTGGCCAACCAGGCCCTGGAGAGTGTCACAGCATGCTCTGTAATCCCCTAGTGATGGTGGCCTTGGTGACGATGATCTTGCTGGAATACTGATGCCTTTTTTCCTCCCAGAAGCCCCAGAAGCCTATTGAAATGAAGGGGTGTGCACCTCTCACTGGCCTCTGTTTACCCTCTGGCTAACTGAAATTAGTTCTGGGCTTTCCAGGCAAATGTATCCATTCGGGAGAGAGCTAGGAATAGGAAGGCTCTTTCTGCAGGCTCGGTGGGGAAGAGTCAGAGAGCTACATGCCTGAGGCATCTTTCTTCCTCCTTTGCTCATTGTGTTCCCTAACTTCTAACTCTCTGCCAGGCCAGGCCCTGTTTCTTTTACTGCCAACCCCCCCTAACCCCTCGTCTTCCACCTACTTCCCGCTCTATTATGCCTTCTCCTTTTCTGCTCTCTTCTGTGGCCCTTTGAAAATGAATGCAGGCCTAGCTAAGCCTCATGAAGGAAATCTACCAACAAAAGATGCATTCCTTGCTTATGGGAGGTGCTGTGAGACGAGCAAGAAGGGCTGAAGGGGTGATTGGGTTGTTGAGTCGGGAAGCACTAGAGGTGTAGCCAGGATTGTCTAGCAAATGGAGCCTGATGCTAATGTAGTTGGGCCCACTGCACTGACAAAAATATCTGTAAATACCCACACAGCGCTGCTGAGTGGGCATTTACAGATTTTTGGTGGGCCTTGCCCCTCAGGCCCTACCCTGCCTACGCCTCTGTTCTCTCCCCCAGGGCAAAGAGTGGGAAAGGCTCGCTACAGCAAGAGTCTATCAAATCTTTCACTTTTGAGAGCAGAGTGTTTACATTTAAAAATCTTGAACAAGCAGCAATACCAAAGCATACAGTAGTAGTGGACAGAAGACTGCCCTGCACATATCAGTACACCCCAATGACAAAGGCAAAGATTTAACTGACCTGCTTAGCTATTAGTGGGTGACACCTCACAATGAGTATCATCTCTCCGTGAAGCAAAACATCCTCTGAATTGGGGTGAAAGACAGATCTAATGTGCCAAAGGAAGGCAACATGGAAATTCAGTGTTCTGCCCTCAGGAAGGAGGGTCGACAGCCCAATGGGTTAATGCACCTACTGCAGCCTCCTATGTGTAGCCTGTAGGCGACACATTCAGTTGCTGGTGAGATGCTGATAAGGTTTGCTTACATTGCAGGGGCCGGGGGTCACCTCACAGCGCCTCGAGAAGGTGTCCTGTTTGAGTCCCTGTGCAAATATCTTCTCAACCATGACCCGTAGGTTACACTTTTCCCCTCGTTTTTTCCAGTCAGTTGGGGCCAGAGAGACAAGCTTTTCTATGGGCGTTACCAAGGCCAGAGTGCAGAAAACAAAGGCACAATTGTTAGTAGGAATGCAGGTATTGAAGCTAAAGGAGGAGGTAGGGCAGGCAAAAGGGAGAGGGAGGGGTGGATGCAGTGGTCGTGTGGAGAGGAGGCGGGGTAGATCTAGAAGGGCATGGCGTAGGTTCCCTGGTAAAGGGAGGAAGAAAGAATAGAGGAGGCCAGGAAGTGCCCGCTAGTGCCGGATGAGGATAAAAATGTCAGCCCATTGTGGGGTCCATTCCATCTTCCCCTTCCTCAATGGCCCCTTTCCCCACATTAGAACCCTCCCTCCACTATTCAGGGCCCACTTTATCCCACCCCCCCACTCACCCAGGCCGCTCCTCTTCTCCACAGCGACCCCTTCATCCAGCCCTACCTTCCCTTTTTGCCTACCCGGCCTCCTCCTTTATTTACTCTGCACTTCCTCTCCCCCACCTCTACAGTCCTGCCTCCTTTCCACCCTCCCTTTACCAGGGAACTCATTACATAACCACTGAACCTTTTAGAAGGACTGGGTCCCCTCAACTGATTACCCAACTACTCTGTTTCTGTGCCGAAAGCAGGACTCGAACCCAGGCCCCCAGTGCTGTAACACAAGTACTTAACCTCTAGGCCACTGCAGTTAGCTGGTGTTGGGTGGAGCGGGGGGCCAGATGGTCTATCCTCCTTGGCTCCAGTGAACATGTTTCACAACTGAAATGGTTATGCTCACGGGGGCATGCAGAAGAAAGATATATACGCCCAAAAGCTACCCTCAGAAGCACAGCCACCAATGGCTCAAGTAGTAAGTGCTTGGTCTTGGAATGCTGGAGACCTGAGTTCTAATCCAATGTCTGCAATCTCCTGGGCATGTTTTTTTTAATTAAAAAAATATATTTTTTAGTTGAAAATGGGTATGCATTGCCCTGAGCAATCAGCCAACAGCCAATGCCCCTTCAATACCTGCTTTCCTACTAGCAGTTGTGCCTTTGTTTTCTGCACTCTGGCCTAGGTAACACCCATACAAAAGTTTGTCTCTCTGGCCCCAGTTGCCTGGAAAAAAACGAGGGGAAAAGGTGTAATCTACGGGTCATGGTTGATACAATAATTGCCCTGGGACTCAAACAGGACACCTTCACGAGGTGCTATGAGGTGACCACCGGCCCCTGCATAGCAAGCAAACCTGTATCAGCATCTCACCAGCAACTGAATGTGTCGCCTGCAGGCTACACATAAGAGGCTGCAGTAGGTGCATTAACCCATCGGGCTGTGGACCCTCCTTCCTCTGAGAGCAGGAAACTGAATTTCCATGTTGCCTTCCTTTGGCACATTTGATCTATCTTTCAACCCAATTCAGAGGGTGTTTTGCTTCACGGAGAGATGATAATCATTGTGAGGTGTCAGCCACTAATAGCTAAGCAGGTCAGTTAAATCTTTGACTTTGTCATTGGGGTGTACTGATATGCGCTGGGCAGTCTTCTGTCCTGTGCTACTGTATGCATTCTTATTGCTGCTTGTTCACGATTCCTAAATGTAAACATTGAAAGATTTGAAAGACTCTTGATGCACCAAGCACTTCCCACTCTTTGCCCTGGGGGTGAGAGGGCTGCTTTCGGCCTTCAACACCCTCAATTATGGAGTGGCCGGCTCCACCACTGAGAATGAGGGGCTAATCCTGGTCGGAAACGGGCAGAGGTCTGCGCCCTGCGTCCTCCACGCGTCCCTAACGCTCCCAAACGCGACCACAGCCCTTACGGGCACAGCCCTATGTCGGTGCAGCCTCTATGGTGCAGCCACCCAGGTAGCTTAGGGTTAGGATATGTGCTCTTCAACATAAGCCTGGCCAACCAGGCCCTGGAGAGTGTCACAGCATGCTCTGTAATCCCCTAGTGATGGTGGCCTTGGTGACGATGATCTTGCTGGAATACTGATGCCTTTTTTCCTCCCAGAAGCCCCAGAAGCCTATTGAAATGAAGGGGTGTGCACCTCTCACTGGCCTCTGTTTACCCTCTGGCTAACTGAAATTAGTTCTGGGCTTTCCAGGCAAATGTATCCATTCGGGAGAGAGCTAGGAATAGGAAGGCTCTTTCTGCAGGCTCGGTGGGGAAGAGTCAGAGAGCTACATGCCTGAGGCATCTTTCTTCCTCCTTTGCTCATTGTGTTCCCTAACTTCTAACTCTCTGCCAGGCCAGGCCCTGTTTCTTTTACTGCCAACCCCCCCTAACCCCTCGTCTTCCACCTACTTCCCGCTCTATTATGCCTTCTCCTTTTCTGCTCTCTTCTGTGGCCCTTTGAAAATGAATGCAGGCCTAGCTAAGCCTCATGAAGGAAATCTACCAACAAAAGATGCATTCCTTGCTTATGGGAGGTGCTGTGAGACGAGCAAGAAGGGCTGAAGGGGTGATTGGGTTGTTGAGTCGGGAAGCACTAGAGGTGTAGCCAGGATTGTCTAGCAAATGGAGCCTGATGCTAATGTAGTTGGGCCCACTGCACTGACAAAAATATCTGTAAATACCCACACAGCGCTGCTGAGTGGGCATTTACAGATTTTTGGTGGGCCTTGCCCCTCAGGCCCTACCCTGCCTACGCCTCTGTTCTCTCCCCCAGGGCAAAGAGTGGGAAAGGCTCGCTACAGCAAGAGTCTATCAAATCTTTCACTTTTGAGAGCAGAGTGTTTACATTTAAAAATCTTGAACAAGCAGCAATACCAAAGCATACAGTAGTAGTGGACAGAAGACTGCCCTGCACATATCAGTACACCCCAATGACAAAGGCAAAGATTTAACTGACCTGCTTAGCTATTAGTGGGTGACACCTCACAATGAGTATCATCTCTCCGTGAAGCAAAACATCCTCTGAATTGGGGTGAAAGACAGATCTAATGTGCCAAAGGAAGGCAACATGGAAATTCAGTGTTCTGCCCTCAGGAAGGAGGGTCGACAGCCCAATGGGTTAATGCACCTACTGCAGCCTCCTATGTGTAGCCTGTAGGCGACACATTCAGTTGCTGGTGAGATGCTGATAAGGTTTGCTTACATTGCAGGGGCCGGGGGTCACCTCACAGCGCCTCGAGAAGGTGTCCTGTTTGAGTCCCTGTGCAAATATCTTCTCAACCATGACCCGTAGGTTACACTTTTCCCCTCGTTTTTTCCAGTCAGTTGGGGCCAGAGAGACAAGCTTTTCTATGGGCGTTACCAAGGCCAGAGTGCAGAAAACAAAGGCACAATTGTTAGTAGGAATGCAGGTATTGAAGCTAAAGGAGGAGGTAGGGCAGGCAAAAGGGAGAGGGAGGGGTGGATGCAGTGGTCGTGTGGAGAGGAGGCGGGGTAGATCTAGAAGGGCATGGCGTAGGTTCCCTGGTAAAGGGAGGAAGAAAGAATAGAGGAGGCCAGGAAGTGCCCGCTAGTGCCGGATGAGGATAAAAATGTCAGCCCATTGTGGGGTCCATTCCATCTTCCCCTTCCTCAATGGCCCCTTTCCCCACATTAGAACCCTCCCTCCACTATTCAGGGCCCACTTTATCCCACCCCCCCACTCACCCAGGCCGCTCCTCTTCTCCACAGCGACCCCTTCATCCAGCCCTACCTTCCCTTTTTGCCTACCCGGCCTCCTCCTTTATTTACTCTGCACTTCCTCTCCCCCACCTCTACAGTCCTGCCTCCTTTCCACCCTCCCTTTACCAGGGAACTCATTACATAACCACTGAACCTTTTAGAAGGACTGGGTCCCCTCAACTGATTACCCAACTACTCTGTTTCTGTGCCGAAAGCAGGACTCGAACCCAGGCCCCCAGTGCTGTAACACAAGTACTTAACCTCTAGGCCACTGCAGTTAGCTGGTGTTGGGTGGAGCGGGGGGCCAGATGGTCTATCCTCCTTGGCTCCAGTGAACATGTTTCACAACTGAAATGGTTATGCTCACGGGGGCATGCAGAAGAAAGATATATACGCCCAAAAGCTACCCTCAGAAGCACAGCCACCAATGGCTCAAGTAGTAAGTGCTTGGTCTTGGAATGCTGGAGACCTGAGTTCTAATCCAATGTCTGCAATCTCCTGGGCATGTTTTTTTTAATTAAAAAAATATATTTTTTAGTTGAAAATGGGTATGCATTGCCCTGAGCAATCAGCCAACAGCCAATGCCCCTTCAATACCTGCTTTCCTACTAGCAGTTGTGCCTTTGTTTTCTGCACTCTGGCCTAGGTAACACCCATACAAAAGTTTGTCTCTCTGGCCCCAGTTGCCTGGAAAAAAACGAGGGGAAAAGGTGTAATCTACGGGTCATGGTTGATACAATAATTGCCCTGGGACTCAAACAGGACACCTTCACGAGGTGCTATGAGGTGACCACCGGCCCCTGCATAGCAAGCAAACCTGTATCAGCATCTCACCAGCAACTGAATGTGTCGCCTGCAGGCTACACATAAGAGGCTGCAGTAGGTGCATTAACCCATCGGGCTGTGGACCCTCCTTCCTCTGAGAGCAGGAAACTGAATTTCCATGTTGCCTTCCTTTGGCACATTTGATCTATCTTTCAACCCAATTCAGAGGGTGTTTTGCTTCACGGAGAGATGATAATCATTGTGAGGTGTCAGCCACTAATAGCTAAGCAGGTCAGTTAAATCTTTGACTTTGTCATTGGGGTGTACTGATATGCGCTGGGCAGTCTTCTGTCCTGTGCTACTGTATGCATTCTTATTGCTGCTTGTTCACGATTCCTAAATGTAAACATTGAAAGATTTGAAAGACTCTTGATGCACCAAGCACTTCCCACTCTTTGCCCTGGGGGTGAGAGGGCTGCTTTCGGCCTTCAACACCCTCAATTATGGAGTGGCCGGCTCCACCACTGAGAATGAGGGGCTAATCCTGGTCGGAAACGGGCAGAGGTCTGCGCCCTGCGTCCTCCACGCGTCCCTAACGCTCCCAAACGCGACCACAGCCCTTACGGGCACAGCCCTATGTCGGTGCAGCCTCTATGGTGCAGCCACCCAGGTAGCTTAGGGTTAGGATATGTGCTCTTCAACATAAGCCTGGCCAACCAGGCCCTGGAGAGTGTCACAGCATGCTCTGTAATCCCCTAGTGATGGTGGCCTTGGTGACGATGATCTTGCTGGAATACTGATGCCTTTTTTCCTCCCAGAAGCCCCAGAAGCCTATTGAAATGAAGGGGTGTGCACCTCTCACTGGCCTCTGTTTACCCTCTGGCTAACTGAAATTAGTTCTGGGCTTTCCAGGCAAATGTATCCATTCGGGAGAGAGCTAGGAATAGGAAGGCTCTTTCTGCAGGCTCGGTGGGGAAGAGTCAGAGAGCTACATGCCTGAGGCATCTTTCTTCCTCCTTTGCTCATTGTGTTCCCTAACTTCTAACTCACTGCCAGGCCAGGCCCTGTTTCTTTTACTGCCAACCCCCCCTAACCCCTCGTCTTCCACCTACTTCCCGCTCTATTATGCCTTCTCCTTTTCTGCTCTCTTCTGTGGCCCTTTGAAAATGAATGCAGGCCTAGCTAAGCCTCATGAAGGAAATCTACCAACAAAAGATGCATTCCTTGCTTATGGGAGGTGCTGTGAGACGAGCAAGAAGGGCTGAAGGGGTGATTGGGTTGTTGAGTCGGGAAGCACTAGAGGTGTAGCCAGGATTGTCTAGCAAATGGAGCCTGATGCTAATGTAGTTGGGCCCACTGCACTGACAAAAATATCTGTAAATACCCACACAGCGCTGCTGAGTGGGCATTTACAGATTTTTGGTGGGCCTTGCCCCTCAGGCCCTACCCTGCCTACGCCTCTGTTCTCTCCCCCAGGGCAAAGAGTGGGAAAGGCTCGCTACAGCAAGAGTCTATCAAATCTTTCACTTTTGAGAGCAGAGTGTTTACATTTAAAAATCTTGAACAAGCAGCAATACCAAAGCATACAGTAGTAGTGGACAGAAGACTGCCCTGCACATATCAGTACACCCCAATGACAAAGGCAAAGATTTAACTGACCTGCTTAGCTATTAGTGGGTGACACCTCACAATGAGTATCATCTCTCCGTGAAGCAAAACATCCTCTGAATTGGGGTGAAAGACAGATCTAATGTGCCAAAGGAAGGCAACATGGAAATTCAGTGTTCTGCCCTCAGGAAAGAGGGTCGACAGCCCAATGGGTTAATGCACCTACTGCAGCCTCCTATGTGTAGCCTGTAGGCGACACATTCAGTTGCTGGTGAGATGCTGATAAGGTTTGCTTGCTATGCAGGGGCCGGGGGTCACCTCACAGCGCCTCGAGAAGGTGTCCTGTTTGAGTCCCTGTGCAAATATCTTCTCAACCATGACCCGTAGGTTACACTTTTCCCCTCGTTTTTTCCAGTCAGTTGGGGCCAGAGAGACAAGCTTTTCTATGGGCGTTACCAAGGCCAGAGTGCAGAAAACAAAGGCACAATTGTTAGTAGGAATGCAGGTATTGAAGGGGCATTAGCTGTTGGCTGATCGCACAGGGCAATTCATACCCATTTTCAAAAGAAAAAATAAATGTTTTAAAAAATAAAATAAAAAATGCCCCGCAGATTCCAGACATTGGATTAGAACTCAGGTCTCCAAAATTCCAAGACCATGCACTTACCACTTGAGCCACTGGCGGATGTGCTTCTGAGAGTTGGTTTTGGGCCAATATATCTTTCTTCTGCATGCCCCTGCGAGCATACCCATTTGCATTGTGAAACATGTTCACTGAAGAAAATGAGGAAAGAACATCTGGCCCCCCAGCTCCACCAAATACCAGCTAACTGCAGTGGCTTAGAGGTTAAGTGCTTGCATTACAGCGCTGGGGGCCTGGGTTCGAGTCCTGCTTTCGGCACTTAAACGGAATAGTGGGGTAATCTCCTTGTACAGTTGCTGTGAAACATAGCAGAGAAGTGGGACTGTGAAAGTGAGGGAGTGCAGGCTGAGGAAGGGGGGCAAGCTAAAGGAGGAGGTAGGGCAGGCAAAAGGGAGAGGGAGGGGTGGATGCAGTGGTCGTGTGGAGAGGAGGCGGGGTAGATCTAGAAGGGCATGGCGTAGGTTCCCTGGTAAAGGGAGGAAGAAAGAATAGAGGAGGCCAGGAAGTGCCCGCTAGTGCCGGATGAGGATAAAAATGTCAGCCCATTGTGGGGTCCATTCCATCTTCCCCTTCCTCAATGGCCCCTTTCCCCACATTAGAACCCTCCCTCCACTATTCAGGGCCCACTTTATCCCACCCCCCCCACTCACCCAGGCCGCTCCTCTTCTCCACAGCGACCCCTTCATCCAGCCCTACCTTCCCTTTTTGCCTACCCGGCCTCCTCCTTTATTTACTCTGCACTTCCTCTCCCCCACCTCTACAGTCCTGCCTCCTTTCCACCCTCCCTTTACCAGGGAACTCATTACATAACCACTGAACCTTTTAGAAGGACTGGGTCCCCTCAACTGATTACCCAACTACTCTGTTTCTGTGCCGAAAGCAGGACTCGAACCCAGGCCCCCAGTGCTGTAACACAAGTACTTAACCTCTAGGCCACTGCAGTTAGCTGGTGTTGGGTGGAGCGGGGGGCCAGATGGTCTATCCTCCTTGGCTCCAGTGAACATGTTTCACAACTGAAATGGTTATGCTCACGGGGGCATGCAGAAGAAAGATATATACGCCCAAAAGCTACCCTCAGAAGCACAGCCACCAATGGCTCAAGTAGTAAGTGCTTGGTCTTGGAATGCTGGAGACCTGAGTTCTAATCCAATGTCTGCAATCTCCTGGGCATGTTTTTTTTAATTAAAAAAATATATTTTTTAGTTGAAAATGGGTATGCATTGCCCTGAGCAATCAGCCAACAGCCAATGCCCCTTCAATACCTGCTTTCCTACTAGCAGTTGTGCCTTTGTTTTCTGCACTCTGGCCTAGGTAACACCCATACAAAAGTTTGTCTCTCTGGCCCCAGTTGCCTGGAAAAAAACGAGGGGAAAAGGTGTAATCTACGGGTCATGGTTGATACAATAATTGCCCTGGGACTCAAACAGGACACCTTCACGAGGTGCTATGAGGTGACCACCGGCCCCTGCATAGCAAGCAAACCTGTATCAGCATCTCACCAGCAACTGAATGTGTCGCCTGCAGGCTACACATAAGAGGCTGCAGTAGGTGCATTAACCCATCGGGCTGTGGACCCTCCTTCCTCTGAGAGCAGGAAACTGAATTTCCATGTTGCCTTCCTTTGGCACATTTGATCTATCTTTCAACCCAATTCAGAGGGTGTTTTGCTTCACGGAGAGATGATAATCATTGTGAGGTGTCAGCCACTAATAGCTAAGCAGGTCAGTTAAATCTTTGACTTTGTCATTGGGGTGTACTGATATGCGCTGGGCAGTCTTCTGTCCTGTGCTACTGTATGCATTCTTATTGCTGCTTGTTCACGATTCCTAAATGTAAACATTGAAAGATTTGAAAGACTCTTGATGCACCAAGCACTTCCCACTCTTTGCCCTGGGGGTGAGAGGGCTGCTTTCGGCCTTCAACACCCTCAATTATGGAGTGGCCGGCTCCACCACTGAGAATGAGGGGCTAATCCTGGTCGGAAACGGGCAGAGGTCTGCGCCCTGCGTCCTCCACGCGTCCCTAACGCTCCCAAACGCGACCACAGCCCTTATGGGCACAGCCCTATGTCGGTGCAGCCTCTATGGTGCAGCCACCCAGGTAGCTTAGGGTTAGGATATGTGCTCTTCAACATAAGCCTGGCCAACCAGGCCCTGGAGAGTGTCACAGCATGCTCTGTAATCCCCTAGTGATGGTGGCCTTGGTGACGATGATCTTGCTGGAATACTGATGCCTTTTTTCCTCCCAGAAGCCCCAGAAGCCTATTGAAATGAAGGGGTGTGCACCTCTCACTGGCCTCTGTTTACCCTCTGGCTAACTGAAATTAGTTCTGGGCTTTCCAGGCAAATGTATCCATTCGGGAGAGAGCTAGGAATAGGAAGGCTCTTTCTGCAGGCTCGGTGGGGAAGAGTCAGAGAGCTACATGCCTGAGGCATCTTTCTTCCTCCTTTGCTCATTGTGTTCCCTAACTTCTAACTCTCTGCCAGGCCAGGCCCTGTTTCTTTTACTGCCAACCCCCCCTAACCCCTCGTCTTCCACCTACTTCCCGCTCTATTATGCCTTCTCCTTTTCTGCTCTCTTCTGTGGCCCTTTGAAAATGAATGCAGGCCTAGCTAAGCCTCATGAAGGAAATCTACCAACAAAAGATGCATTCCTTGCTTATGGGAGGTGCTGTGAGACGAGCAAGAAGGGCTGAAGGGGTGATTGGGTTGTTGAGTCGGGAAGCACTAGAGGTGTAGCCAGGATTGTCTAGCAAATGGAGCCTGATGCTAATGTAGTTGGGCCCACTGCACTGACAAAAATATCTGTAAATACCCACACAGCGCTGCTGAGTGGGCATTTACAGATTTTTGGTGGGCCTTGCCCCTCAGGCCCTACCCTGCCTACGCCTCTGTTCTCTCCCCCAGGGCAAAGAGTGGGAAAGGCTCGCTACAGCAAGAGTCTATCAAATCTTTCACTTTTGAGAGCAGAGTGTTTACATTTAAAAATCTTGAACAAGCAGCAATACCAAAGCATACAGTAGTAGTGGACAGAAGACTGCCCTGCACATATCAGTACACCCCAATGACAAAGGCAAAGATTTAACTGACCTGCTTAGCTATTAGTGGGTGACACCTCACAATGAGTATCATCTCTCCGTGAAGCAAAACATCCTCTGAATTGGGGTGAAAGACAGATCTAATGTGCCAAAGGAAGGCAACATGGAAATTCAGTGTTCTGCCCTCAGGAAGGAGGGTCGACAGCCCAATGGGTTAATGCACCTACTGCAGCCTCCTATGTGTAGCCTGTAGGCGACACATTCAGTTGCTGGTGAGATGCTGATAAGGTTTGCTTGCATTGCAGGGGCCGGGGGTCACCTCACAGCGCCTCGAGAAGGTGTCCTGTTTGAGTCCCTGTGCAAATATCTTCTCAACCATGACCCGTAGGTTACACTTTTCCCCTCGTTTTTTCCAGTCAGTTGGGGCCAGAGAGACAAGCTTTTCTATGGGCGTTACCAAGGCCAGAGTGCAGAAAACAAAGGCACAATTGTTAGTAGGAATGCAGGTATTGAAGGGGCATTAGCTGTTGGCTGATCGCACAGGGCAATTCATACCCATTTTCAAAAGAAAAAATAAATGTTTTAAAAAATAAAATAAAAAATGCCCCGCAGATTCCAGACATTGGATTAGAACTCAGGTCTCCAAAATTCCAAGACCAAGCACTTACCACTTGAGCCACTGGCGGATGTGCTTCTGAGAGTTGGTTTTGGGCCAATATATCTTTCTTCTGCATGCCCCTGCGAGCATACCCATTTGCATTGTGAAACATGTTCACTGAAGAAAATGAGGAAAGAACATCTGGCCCCCCAGCTCCACCAAATACCAGCTAACTGCAGTGGCTTAGAGGTTAAGTGCTTGCGTTACAGCGCTGGGGGCCTGGGTTCGAGTCCTGCTTTCGGCACTTAAACGGAATAGTGGGGTAATCTCCTTGTACAGTTGCTGTGAAACATAGCAGAGAAGTGGGACTGTGAAAGTGAGGGAGTGCAGGCTGAAGGAGGAAGGGGGGCAAGCTAAAGGAGGAGGTAGGGCAGGCAAAAGGGAGAGGGAGGGGTGGATGCAGTGGTCGTGTGGAGAGGAGGCGGGGTAGATCTAGAAGGGCATGGCGTAGGTTCCCTGGTAAAGGGAGGAAGAAAGAATAGAGGAGGCCAGGAAGTGCCCGCTAGTGCCGGATGAGGATAAAAATGTCAGCCCATTGTGGGGTCCATTCCATCTTCCCTTCCTCAATGGCCCCTTTCCCCACATTAGAACCCTCCCTCCACTATTCAGGGCCCACTTTATCCCACCCCCCCACTCACCCAGGCCGCTCCTCTTCTCCACAGCGACCCCTTCATCCAGCCCTACCTTCCCTTTTTGCCTACCCGGCCTCCTCCTTTATTTACTCTGCACTTCCTCTCCCCCACCTCTACAGTCCTGCCTCCTTTCCACCCTCCCTTTACCAGGGAACTCATTACATAACCACTGAACCTTTTAGAAGGACTGGGTCCCCTCAACTGATTACCCAACTACTCTGTTTCTGTGCCGAAAGCAGGACTCGAGCCCAGGCCCCCAGTGCTGTAACACAAGTACTTAACCTCTAGGCCACTGCAGTTAGCTGGTGTTGGGTGGAGCGGGGGGCCAGATGGTCTATCCTCCTTGGCTCCAGTGAACATGTTTCACAACTGAAATGGTTATGCTCACGGGGGCATGCAGAAGAAAGATATATACGCCCAAAAGCTACCCTCAGAAGCACAGCCACCAATGGCTCAAGTAGTAAGTGCTTGGTCTTGGAATGCTGGAGACCTGAGTTCTAATCCAATGTCTGCAATCTCCTGGGCATGTTTTTTTTAATTAAAAAAATATATTTTTTAGTTGAAAATGGGTATGCATTGCCCTGAGCAATCAGCCAACAGCCAATGCCCCTTCAATACCTGCTTTCCTACTAGCAGTTGTGCCTTTGTTTTCTGCACTCTGGCCTAGGTAACACCCATACAAAAGTTTGTCTCTCTGGCCCCAGTTGCCTGGAAAAAAACGAGGGGAAAAGGTGTAATCTACGGGTCATGGTTGATACAATAATTGCCCTGGGACTCAAACAGGACACCTTCACGAGGTGCTATGAGGTGACCACCGGCCCCTGCATAGCAAGCAAACCTGTATCAGCATCTCACCAGCAACTGAATGTGTCGCCTGCAGGCTACACATAAGAGGCTGCAGTAGGTGCATTAACCCATCGGGCTGTGGACCCTCCTTCCTCTGAGAGCAGGAAACTGAATTTCCATGTTGCCTTCCTTTGGCACATTTGATCTATCTTTCAACCCAATTCAGAGGGTGTTTTGCTTCACGGAGAGATGATAATCATTGTGAGGTGTCAGCCACTAATAGCTAAGCAGGTCAGTTAAATCTTTGACTTTGTCATTGGGGTGTACTGATATGCGCTGGGCAGTCTTCTGTCCTGTGCTACTGTATGCATTCTTATTGCTGCTTGTTCACGATTCCTAAATGTAAACATTGAAAGATTTGAAAGACTCTTGATGCACCAAGCACTTCCCACTCTTTGCCCTGGGGGTGAGAGGGCTGCTTTCGGCCTTCAACACCCTCAATTATGGAGTGGCCGGCTCCACCACTGAGAATGAGGGGCTAATCCTGGTCGGAAACGGGCAGAGGTCTGCGCCCTGCGTCCTCCACGCGTCCCTAACGCTCCCAAACGCGACCACAGCCCTTACGGGCACAGCCCTATGTCGGTGCAGCCTCTATGGTGCAGCCACCCAGGTAGCTTAGGGTTAGGATATGTGCTCTTCAACATAAGCCTGGCCAACCAGGCCCTGGAGAGTGTCACAGCATGCTCTGTAATCCCCTAGTGATGGTGGCCTTGGTGACGATGATCTTGCTGGAATACTGATGCCTTTTTTCCTCCCAGAAGCCCCAGAAGCCTATTGAAATGAAGGGGTGTGCACCTCTCACTGGCCTCTGTTTACCCTCTGGCTAACTGAAATTAGTTCTGGGCTTTCCAGGCAAATGTATCCATTCGGGAGAGAGCTAGGAATAGGAAGGCTCTTTCTGCAGGCTCGGTGGGGAAGAGTCAGAGAGCTACATGCCTGAGGCATCTTTCTTCCTCCTTTGCTCATTGTGTTCCCTAACTTCTAACTCTCTGCCAGGCCAGGCCCTGTTTCTTTTACTGCCAACCCCCCCTAACCCCTCGTCTTCCACCTACTTCCCGCTCTATTATGCCTTCTCCTTTTCTGCTCTCTTCTGTGGCCCTTTGAAAATGAATGCAGGCCTAGCTAAGCCTCATGAAGGAAATCTACCAACAAAAGATGCATTCCTTGCTTATGGGAGGTGCTGTGAGACGAGCAAGAAGGGCTGAAGGGGTGATTGGGTTGTTGAGTCGGGAAGCACTAGAGGTGTAGCCAGGATTGTCTAGCAAATGGAGCCTGATGCTAATGTAGTTGGGCCCACTGCACTGACAAAAATATCTGTAAATACCCACACAGCGCTGCTGAGTGGGCATTTACAGATTTTTGGTGGGCCTTGCCCCTCAGGCCCTACCCTGCCTACGCCTCTGTTCTCTCCCCCAGGGCAAAGAGTGGGAAAGGCTCGCTACAGCAAGAGTCTATCAAATCTTTCACTTTTGAGAGCAGAGTGTTTACATTTAAAAATCTTGAACAAGCAGCAATACCAAAGCATACAGTAGTAGTGGACAGAAGACTGCCCTGCACATATCAGTACACCCCAATGACAAAGGCAAAGATTTAACTGACCTGCTTAGCTATTAGTGGGTGACACCTCACAATGAGTATCATCTCTCCGTGAAGCAAAACATCCTCTGAATTGGGGTGAAAGACAGATCTAATGTGCCAAAGGAAGGCAACATGGAAATTCAGTGTTCTGCCCTCAGGAAGGAGGGTCGACAGCCCAATGGGTTAATGCACCTACTGCAGCCTCCTATGTGTAGCCTGTAGGCGACACATTCAGTTGCTGGTGAGATGCTGATAAGGTTTGCTTGCATTGCAGGGGCCGGGGGTCACCTCACAGCGCCTCGAGAAGGTGTCCTGTTTGAGTCCCTGTGCAAATATCTTCTCAACCATGACCCGTAGGTTACACTTTTCCCCTCGTTTTTCCCAGTCAGTTGGGGCCAGAGAGACAAGCTTTTCTATGGGCGTTACCAAGGCCAGAGTGCAGAAAACAAAGGCACAATTGTTAGTAGGAATGCAGGTATTGAAGGGGCATTAGCTGTTGGCTGATCGCACAGGGCAATTCATACCCATTTTCAAAAGAAAAAATAAATGTTTTAAAAAATAAAATAAAAAATGCCCCGCAGATTCCAGACATTGGATTAGAACTCAGGTCTCCAAAATTCCAAGACCAAGCACTTACCACTTGAGCCACTGGCGGATGTGCTTCTGAGAGTTGGTTTTGGGCCAATATATCTTTCTTCTGCATGCCCCTGCGAGCATACCCATTTGCATTGTGAAACATGTTCACTGAAGAAAATGAGGAAAGAACATCTGGCCCCCCAGCTCCACCAAATACCAGCTAACTGCAGTGGCTTAGAGGTTAAGTGCTTGCGTTACAGCGCTGGGGGCCTGGGTTCGAGTCCTGCTTTCGGCACTTAAACGGAATAGTGGGGTAATCTCCTTGTACAGTTGCTGTGAAACATAGCAGAGAAGTGGGACTGTGAAAGTGAGGGAGTGCAGGCTGAAGGAGGAAGGGGGGCAAGCTAAAGGAGGAGGTAGGGCAGGCAAAAGGGAGAGGGAGGGGTGGATGCAGTGGTCGTGTGGAGAGGAGGCGGGGTAGATCTAGAAGGGCATGGCGTAGGTTCCCTGGTAAAGGGAGGAAGAAAGAATAGAGGAGGCCAGGAAGTGCCCGCTAGTGCCGGATGAGGATAAAAATGTCAGCCCATTGTGGGGTCCATTCCATCTTCCCTTCCTCAATGGCCCCTTTCCCCACATTAGAACCCTCCCTCCACTATTCAGGGCCCACTTTATCCCACCCCCCCACTCACCCAGGCCGCTCCTCTTCTCCACAGCGACCCCTTCATCCAGCCCTACCTTCCCTTTTTGCCTACCCGGCCTCCTCCTTTATTTACTCTGCACTTCCTCTCCCCCACCTCTACAGTCCTGCCTCCTTTCCACCCTCCCTTTACCAGGGAACTCATTACATAACCACTGAACCTTTTAGAAGGACTGGGTCCCCTCAACTGATTACCCAACTACTCTGTTTCTGTGCCGAAAGCAGGACTCGAGCCCAGGCCCCCAGTGCTGTAACACAAGTACTTAACCTCTAGGCCACTGCAGTTAGCTGGTGTTGGGTGGAGCGGGGGGCCAGATGGTCTATCCTCCTTGGCTCCAGTGAACATGTTTCACAACTGAAATGGTTATGCTCACGGGGGCATGCAGAAGAAAGATATATACGCCCAAAAGCTACCCTCAGAAGCACAGCCACCAATGGCTCAAGTAGTAAGTGCTTGGTCTTGGAATGCTGGAGACCTGAGTTCTAATCCAATGTCTGCAATCTCCTGGGCATGTTTTTTTTAATTAAAAAAATATATTTTTTAGTTGAAAATGGGTATGCATTGCCCTGAGCAATCAGCCAACAGCCAATGCCCCTTCAATACCTGCTTTCCTACTAGCAGTTGTGCCTTTGTTTTCTGCACTCTGGCCTAGGTAACACCCATACAAAAGTTTGTCTCTCTGGCCCCAGTTGCCTGGAAAAAAACGAGGGGAAAAGGTGTAATCTACGGGTCATGGTTGATACAATAATTGCCCTGGGACTCAAACAGGACACCTTCACGAGGTGCTATGAGGTGACCACCGGCCCCTGCATAGCAAGCAAACCTGTATCAGCATCTCACCAGCAACTGAATGTGTCGCCTGCAGGCTACACATAAGAGGCTGCAGTAGGTGCATTAACCCATCGGGCTGTGGACCCTCCTTCCTCTGAGAGCAGGAAACTGAATTTCCATGTTGCCTTCCTTTGGCACATTTGATCTATCTTTCAACCCAATTCAGAGGGTGTTTTGCTTCACGGAGAGATGATAATCATTGTGAGGTGTCAGCCACTAATAGCTAAGCAGGTCAGTTAAATCTTTGACTTTGTCATTGGGGTGTACTGATATGCGCTGGGCAGTCTTCTGTCCTGTGCTACTGTATGCATTCTTATTGCTGCTTGTTCACGATTCCTAAATGTAAACATTGAAAGATTTGAAAGACTCTTGATGCACCAAGCACTTCCCACTCTTTGCCCTGGGGGTGAGAGGGCTGCTTTCGGCCTTCAACACCCTCAATTATGGAGTGGCCGGCTCCACCACTGAGAATGAGGGGCTAATCCTGGTCGGAAACGGGCAGAGGTCTGCGCCCTGCGTCCTCCACGCGTCCCTAACGCTCCCAAACGCGACCACAGCCCTTACGGGCACAGCCCTATGTCGGTGCAGCCTCTATGGTGCAGCCACCCAGGTAGCTTAGGGTTAGGATATGTGCTCTTCAACATAAGCCTGGCCAACCAGGCCCTGGAGAGTGTCACAGCATGCTCTGTAATCCCCTAGTGATGGTGGCCTTGGTGACGATGATCTTGCTGGAATACTGATGCCTTTTTTCCTCCCAGAAGCCCCAGAAGCCTATTGAAATGAAGGGGTGTGCACCTCTCACTGGCCTCTGTTTACCCTCTGGCTAACTGAAATTAGTTCTGGGCTTTCCAGGCAAATGTATCCATTCGGGAGAGAGCTAGGAATAGGAAGGCTCTTTCTGCAGGCTCGGTGGGGAAGAGTCAGAGAGCTACATGCCTGAGGCATCTTTCTTCCTCCTTTGCTCATTGTGTTCCCTAACTTCTAACTCTCTGCCAGGCCAGGCCCTGTTTCTTTTACTGCCAACCCCCCCTAACCCCTCGTCTTCCACCTACTTCCCGCTCTATTATGCCTTCTCCTTTTCTGCTCTCTTCTGTGGCCCTTTGAAAATGAATGCAGGCCTAGCTAAGCCTCATGAAGGAAATCTACCAACAAAAGATGCATTCCTTGCTTATGGGAGGTGCTGTGAGACGAGCGAGAAGGGCTGAAGGGGTGATTGGGTTGTTGAGTCGGGAAGCACTAGAGGTGTAGCCAGGATTGTCTAGCAAATGGAGCCTGATGCTAATGTAGTTGGGCCCACTGCACTGACAAAAATATCTGTAAATACCCACACAGCGCTGCTGAGTGGGCATTTACAGATTTTTGGTGGGCCTTGCCCCTCAGGCCCTACCCTGCCTACGCCTCTGTTCTCTCCCCCAGGGCAAAGAGTGGGAAAGGCTCGCTACAGCAAGAGTCTATCAAATCTTTCACTTTTGAGAGCAGAGTGTTTACATTTAAAAATCTTGAACAAGCAGCAATACCAAAGCATACAGTAGTAGTGGACAGAAGACTGCCCTGCACATATCAGTACACCCCAATGACAAAGGCAAAGATTTAACTGACCTGCTTAGCTATTAGTGGGTGACACCTCACAATGAGTATCATCTCTCCGTGAAGCAAAACATCCTCTGAATTGGGGTGAAAGACAGATCTAATGTGCCAAAGGAAGGCAACATGGAAATTCAGTGTTCTGCCCTCAGGAAGGAGGGTCGACAGCCCAATGGGTTAATGCACCTACTGCAGCCTCCTATGTGTAGCCTGTAGGCGACACATTCAGTTGCTGGTGAGATGCTGATAAGGTTTGCTTGCATTGCAGGGGCCGGGGGTCACCTCACAGCGCCTCGAGAAGGTGTCCTGTTTGAGTCCCTGTGCAAATATCTTCTCAACCATGACCCGTAGGTTACACTTTTCCCCTCGTTTTTTCCAGTCAGTTGGGGCCAGAGAGACAAGCTTTTCTATGGGCGTTACCAAGGCCAGAGTGCAGAAAACAAAGGCACAATTGTTAGTAGGAATGCAGGTATTGAAGGGGCATTAGCTGTTGGCTGATCGCACAGGGCAATTCATACCCATTTTCAAAAGAAAAAATAAATGTTTTAAAAAATAAAATAAAAAATGCCCCGCAGATTCCAGACATTGGATTAGAACTCAGGTCTCCAAAATTCCAAGACCAAGCACTTACCACTTGAGCCACTGGCGGATGTGCTTCTGAGAGTTGGTTTTGGGCCAATATATCTTTCTTCTGCATGCCCCTGCGAGCATACCCATTTGCATTGTGAAACATGTTCACTGAAGAAAATGAGGAAAGAACATCTGGCCCCCCAGCTCCACCAAATACCAGCTAACTGCAGTGGCTTAGAGGTTAAGTGCTTGCGTTACAGCGCTGGGGGCCTGGGTTCGAGTCCTGCTTTCGGCACTTAAACGGAATAGTGGGGTAATCTCCTTGTACAGTTGCTGTGAAACATAGCAGAGAAGTGGGACTGTGAAAGTGAGGGAGTGCAGGCTGAAGGAGGAAGGGGGGCAAGCTAAAGGAGGAGGTAGGGCAGGCAAAAGGGAGAGGGAGGGGTGGATGCAGTGGTCGTGTGGAGAGGAGGCGGGGTAGATCTAGAAGGGCATGGCGTAGGTTCCCTGGTAAAGGGAGGAAGAAAGAATAGAGGAGGCCAGGAAGTGCCCGCTAGTGCCGGATGAGGATAAAAATGTCAGCCCATTGTGGGGTCCATTCCATCTTCCCTTCCTCAATGGCCCCTTTCCCCACATTAGAACCCTCCCTCCACTATTCAGGGCCCACTTTATCCCACCCCCCCACTCACCCAGGCCGCTCCTCTTCTCCACAGCGACCCCTTCATCCAGCCCTACCTTCCCTTTTTGCCTACCCGGCCTCCTCCTTTATTTACTCTGCACTTCCTCTCCCCCACCTCTACAGTCCTGCCTCCTTTCCACCCTCCCTTTACCAGGGAACTCATTACATAACCACTGAACCTTTTAGAAGGACTGGGTCCCCTCAACTGATTACCCAACTACTCTGTTTCTGTGCCGAAAGCAGGACTCGAGCCCAGGCCCCCAGTGCTGTAACACAAGTACTTAACCTCTAGGCCACTGCAGTTAGCTGGTGTTGGGTGGAGCGGGGGGCCAGATGGTCTATCCTCCTTGGCTCCAGTGAACATGTTTCACAACTGAAATGGTTATGCTCACGGGGGCATGCAGAAGAAAGATATATACGCCCAAAAGCTACCCTCAGAAGCACAGCCACCAATGGCTCAAGTAGTAAGTGCTTGGTCTTGGAATGCTGGAGACCTGAGTTCTAATCCAATGTCTGCAATCTCCTGGGCATGTTTTTTTTAATTAAAAAAATATATTTTTTAGTTGAAAATGGGTATGCATTGCCCTGAGCAATCAGCCAACAGCCAATGCCCCTTCAATACCTGCTTTCCTACTAGCAGTTGTGCCTTTGTTTTCTGCACTCTGGCCTAGGTAACACCCATACAAAAGTTTGTCTCTCTGGCCCCAGTTGCCTGGAAAAAAACGAGGGGAAAAGGTGTAATCTACGGGTCATGGTTGATACAATAATTGCCCTGGGACTCAAACAGGACACCTTCACGAGGTGCTATGAGGTGACCACCGGCCCCTGCATAGCAAGCAAACCTGTATCAGCATCTCACCAGCAACTGAATGTGTCGCCTGCAGGCTACACATAAGAGGCTGCAGTAGGTGCATTAACCCATCGGGCTGTGGACCCTCCTTCCTCTGAGAGCAGGAAACTGAATTTCCATGTTGCCTTCCTTTGGCACATTTGATCTATCTTTCAACCCAATTCAGAGGGTGTTTTGCTTCACGGAGAGATGATAATCATTGTGAGGTGTCAGCCACTAATAGCTAAGCAGGTCAGTTAAATCTTTGACTTTGTCATTGGGGTGTACTGATATGCGCTGGGCAGTCTTCTGTCCTGTGCTACTGTATGCATTCTTATTGCTGCTTGTTCACGATTCCTAAATGTAAACATTGAAAGATTTGAAAGACTCTTGATGCACCAAGCACTTCCCACTCTTTGCCCTGGGGGTGAGAGGGCTGCTTTCGGCCTTCAACACCCTCAATTATGGAGTGGCCGGCTCCACCACTGAGAATGAGGGGCTAATCCTGGTCGGAAACGGGCAGAGGTCTGCGCCCTGCGTCCTCCACGCGTCCCTAACGCTCCCAAACGCGACCACAGCCCTTACGGGCACAGCCCTATGTCGGTGCAGCCTCTATGGTGCAGCCACCCAGCTTAGGGTTAGGATATGTGCTCTTCAACATAAGCCTGGCCAACCAGGCCCTGGAGAGTGTCACAGCATGCTCTGTAATCCCCTAGTGATGGTGGCCTTGGTGACGATGATCTTGCTGGAATACTGATGCCTTTTTTCCTCCCAGAAGCCCCAGAAGCCTATTGAAATGAAGGGGTGTGCACCTCTCACTGGCCTCTGTTTACCCTCTGGCTAACTGAAATTAGTTCTGGGCTTTCCAGGCAAATGTATCCATTCGGGAGAGAGCTAGGAATAGGAAGGCTCTTTCTGCAGGCTCGGTGGGGAAGAGTCAGAGAGCTACATGCCTGAGGCATCTTTCTTCCTCCTTTGCTCATTGTGTTCCCTAACTTCTAACTCTCTGCCAGGCCAGGCCCTGTTTCTTTTACTGCCAACCCCCCCTAACCCCTCGTCTTCCACCTACTTCCCGCTCTATTATGCCTTCTCCTTTTCTGCTCTCTTCTGTGGCCCTTTGAAAATGAATGCAGGCCTAGCTAAGCCTCATGAAGGAAATCTACCAACAAAAGATGCATTCCTTGCTTATGGGAGGTGCTGTGAGACGAGCAAGAAGGGCTGAAGGGGTGATTGGGTTGTTGAGTCGGGAAGCACTAGAGGTGTAGCCAGGATTGTCTAGCAAATGGAGCCTGATGCTAATGTAGTTGGGCCCACTGCACTGACAAAAATATCTGTAAATACCCACACAGCGCTGCTGAGTGGGCATTTACAGATTTTTGGTGGGCCTTGCCCCTCAGGCCCTACCCTGCCTACGCCTCTGTTCTCTCCCCCAGGGCAAAGAGTGGGAAAGGCTCGCTACAGCAAGAGTCTATCAAATCTTTCACTTTTGAGAGCAGAGTGTTTACATTTAAAAATCTTGAACAAGCAGCAATACCAAAGCATACAGTAGTAGTGGACAGAAGACTGCCCTGCACATATCAGTACACCCCAATGACAAAGGCAAAGATTTAACTGACCTGCTTAGCTATTAGTGGGTGACACCTCACAATGAGTATCATCTCTCCGTGAAGCAAAACATCCTCTGAATTGGGGTGAAAGACAGATCTAATGTGCCAAAGGAAGGCAACATGGAAATTCAGTGTTCTGCCCTCAGGAAGGAGGGTCGACAGCCCAATGGGTTAATGCACCTACTGCAGCCTCCTATGTGTAGCCTGTAGGCGACACATTCAGTTGCTGGTGAGATGCTGATAAGGTTTGCTTGCTATGCAGGGGCCGGGGGTCACCTCACAGCGCCTCGAGAAGGTGTCCTGTTTGAGTCCCTGTGCAAATATCTTCTCAACCATGACCCGTAGGTTACACTTTTCCCCTCGTTTTTTCCAGTCAGTTGGGGCCAGAGAGACAAGCTTTTCTATGGGCGTTACCAAGGCCAGAGTGCAGAAAACAAAGGCACAATTGTTAGTAGGAATGCAGGTATTGAAGGGGCATTAGCTGTTGGCTGATCGCACAGGGCAATTCATACCCATTTTCAAAAGAAAAAATGAATGTTTTAAAAAATAAAATAAAAAATGCCCCGCAGATTCCAGACATTGGATTAGAACTCAGGTCTCCAAAATTCCAAGACCAAGCACTTACCACTTGAGCCACTGGCGGATGTGCTTCTGAGAGTTGGTTTTGGGCCAATATATCTTTCTTCTGCATGCCCCTGCGAGCATACCCATTTGCATTGTGAAACATGTTCACTGAAGAAAATGAGGAAAGAACATCTGGCCCCCCAGCTCCACCAAATACCAGCTAACTGCAGTGGCTTAGAGGTTAAGTGCTTGCGTTACAGCGCTGGGGGCCTGGGTTCGAGTCCTGCTTTCGGCACTTAAACGGAATAGTGGGGTAATCTCCTTGTACAGTTGCTGTGAAACATAGCAGAGAAGTGGGACTGTGAAAGTGAGGGAGTGCAGGCTGAAGGAGGAAGGGGGGCAAGCTAAAGGAGGAGGTAGGGCAGGCAAAAGGGAGAGGGAGGGGTGGATGCAGTGGTCGTGTGGAGAGGAGGCGGGGTAGATCTAGAAGGGCATGGCGTAGGTTCCCTGGTAAAGGGAGGAAGAAAGAATAGAGGAGGCCAGGAAGTGCCCGCTAGTGCCGGATGAGGATAAAAATGTCAGCCCATTGTGGGGTCCATTCCATCTTCCCTTCCTCAATGGCCCCTTTCCCCACATTAGAACCCTCCCTCCACTATTCAGGGCCCACTTTATCCCACCCCCCCACTCACCCAGGCCGCTCCTCTTCTCCACAGCGACCCCTTCATCCAGCCCTACCTTCCCTTTTTGCCTACCCGGCCTCCTCCTTTATTTACTCTGCACTTCCTCTCCCCCACCTCTACAGTCCTGCCTCCTTTCCACCCTCCCTTTACCAGGGAACTCATTACATAACCACTGAACCTTTTAGAAGGACTGGGTCCCCTCAACTGATTACCCAACTACTCTGTTTCTGTGCCGAAAGCAGGACTCGAGCCCAGGCCCCCAGTGCTGTAACACAAGTACTTAACCTCTAGGCCACTGCAGTTAGCTGGTGTTGGGTGGAGCGGGGGGCCAGATGGTCTATCCTCCTTGGCTCCAGTGAACATGTTTCACAACTGAAATGGTTATGCTCACGGGGGCATGCAGAAGAAAGATATATACGCCCAAAAGCTACCCTCAGAAGCACAGCCACCAATGGCTCAAGTAGTAAGTGCTTGGTCTTGGAATGCTGGAGACCTGAGTTCTAATCCAATGTCTGCAATCTCCTGGGCATGTTTTTTTTAATTAAAAAAATATATTTTTTAGTTGAAAATGGGTATGCATTGCCCTGAGCAATCAGCCAACAGCCAATGCCCCTTCAATACCTGCTTTCCTACTAGCAGTTGTGCCTTTGTTTTCTGCACTCTGGCCTAGGTAACACCCATACAAAAGTTTGTCTCTCTGGCCCCAGTTGCCTGGAAAAAAACGAGGGGAAAAGGTGTAATCTACGGGTCATGGTTGATACAATAATTGCCCTGGGACTCAAACAGGACACCTTCACGAGGTGCTATGAGGTGACCACCGGCCCCTGCATAGCAAGCAAACCTGTATCAGCATCTCACCAGCAACTGAATGTGTCGCCTGCAGGCTACACATAAGAGGCTGCAGTAGGTGCATTAACCCATCGGGCTGTGGACCCTCCTTCCTCTGAGAGCAGGAAACTGAATTTCCATGTTGCCTTCCTTTGGCACATTTGATCTATCTTTCAACCCAATTCAGAGGGTGTTTTGCTTCACGGAGAGATGATAATCATTGTGAGGTGTCAGCCACTAATAGCTAAGCAGGTCAGTTAAATCTTTGACTTTGTCATTGGGGTGTACTGATATGCGCTGGGCAGTCTTCTGTCCTGTGCTACTGTATGCATTCTTATTGCTGCTTGTTCACGATTCCTAAATGTAAACATTGAAAGATTTGAAAGACTCTTGATGCACCAAGCACTTCCCACTCTTTGCCCTGGGGGTGAGAGGGCTGCTTTCGGCCTTCAACACCCTCAATTATGGAGTGGCCGGCTCCACCACTGAGAATGAGGGGCTAATCCTGGTCGGAAACGGGCAGAGGTCTGCGCCCTGCGTCCTCCACGCGTCCCTAACGCTCCCAAACGCGACCACAGCCCTTACGGGCACAGCCCTATGTCGGTGCAGCCTCTATGGTGCAGCCACCCAGGTAGCTTAGGGTTAGGATATGTGCTCTTCAACATAAGCCTGGCCAACCAGGCCCTGGAGAGTGTCACAGCATGCTCTGTAATCCCCTAGTGATGGTGGCCTTGGTGACGATGATCTTGCTGGAATACTGATGCCTTTTTTCCTCCCAGAAGCCCCAGAAGCCTATTGAAATGAAGGGGTGTGCACCTCTCACTGGCCTCTGTTTACCCTCTGGCTAACTGAAATTAGTTCTGGGCTTTCCAGGCAAATGTATCCATTCGGGAGAGAGCTAGGAATAGGAAGGCTCTTTCTGCAGGCTCGGTGGGGAAGAGTCAGAGAGCTACATGCCTGAGGCATCTTTCTTCCTCCTTTGCTCATTGTGTTCCCTAACTTCTAACTCTCTGCCAGGCCAGGCCCTGTTTCTTTTACTGCCAACCCCCCCTAACCCCTCGTCTTCCACCTACTTCCCGCTCTATTATGCCTTCTCCTTTTCTGCTCTCTTCTGTGGCCCTTTGAAAATGAATGCAGGCCTAGCTAAGCCTCATGAAGGAAATCTACCAACAAAAGATGCATTCCTTGCTTATGGGAGGTGCTGTGAGACGAGCAAGAAGGGCTGAAGGGGTGATTGGGTTGTTGAGTCGGGAAGCACTAGAGGTGTAGCCAGGATTGTCTAGCAAATGGAGCCTGATGCTAATGTAGTTGGGCCCACTGCACTGACAAAAATATCTGTAAATACCCACACAGCGCTGCTGAGTGGGCATTTACAGATTTTTGGTGGGCCTTGCCCCTCAGGCCCTACCCTGCCTACGCCTCTGTTCTCTCCCCCAGGGCAAAGAGTGGGAAAGGCTCGCTACAGCAAGAGTCTATCAAATCTTTCACTTTTGAGAGCAGAGTGTTTACATTTAAAAATCTTGAACAAGCAGCAATACCAAAGCATACAGTAGTAGTGGACAGAAGACTGCCCTGCACATATCAGTACACCCCAATGACAAAGGCAAAGATTTAACTGACCTGCTTAGCTATTAGTGGGTGACACCTCACAATGAGTATCATCTCTCCGTGAAGCAAAACATCCTCTGAATTGGGGTGAAAGACAGATCTAATGTGCCAAAGGAAGGCAACATGGAAATTCAGTGTTCTGCCCTCAGGAAGGAGGGTCGACAGCCCAATGGGTTAATGCACCTACTGCAGCCTCCTATGTGTAGCCTGTAGGCGACACATTCAGTTGCTGGTGAGATGCTGATAAGGTTTGCTTGCTATGCAGGGGCCGGGGGTCACCTCACAGCGCCTCGAGAAGGTGTCCTGTTTGAGTCCCTGTGCAAATATCTTCTCAACCATGACCCGTAGGTTACACTTTTCCCCTCGTTTTTTCCAGTCAGTTGGGGCCAGAGAGACAAGCTTTTCTATGGGCGTTACCAAGGCCAGAGTGCAGAAAACAAAGGCACAATTGTTAGTAGGAATGCAGGTATTGAAGGGGCATTAGCTGTTGGCTGATCGCACAGGGCAATTCATACCCATTTTCAAAAGAAAAAATGAATGTTTTAAAAAATAAAATAAAAAATGCCCCGCAGATTCCAGACATTGGATTAGAACTCAGGTCTCCAAAATTCCAAGACCAAGCACTTACCACTTGAGCCACTGGCGGATGTGCTTCTGAGAGTTGGTTTTGGGCCAATATATCTTTCTTCTGCATGCCCCTGCGAGCATACCCATTTGCATTGTGAAACATGTTCACTGAAGAAAATGAGGAAAGAACATCTGGCCCCCCAGCTCCACCAAATACCAGCTAACTGCAGTGGCTTAGAGGTTAAGTGCTTGCGTTACAGCGCTGGGGGCCTGGGTTCGAGTCCTGCTTTCGGCACTTAAACGGAATAGTGGGGTAATCTCCTTGTACAGTTGCTGTGAAACATAGCAGAGAAGTGGGACTGTGAAAGTGAGGGAGTGCAGGCTGAAGGAGGAAGGGGGGCAAGCTAAAGGAGGAGGTAGGGCAGGCAAAAGGGAGAGGGAGGGGTGGATGCAGTGGTCGTGTGGAGAGGAGGCGGGGTAGATCTAGAAGGGCATGGCGTAGGTTCCCTGGTAAAGGGAGGAAGAAAGAATAGAGGAGGCCAGGAAGTGCCCGCTAGTGCCGGATGAGGATAAAAATGTCAGCCCATTGTGGGGTCCATTCCATCTTCCCCTTCCTCAATGGCCCCTTTCCCCACATTAGAACCCTCCCTCCACTATTCAGGGCCCACTTTATCCCACCCCCCCACTCACCCAGGCCGCTCCTCTTCTCCACAGCGACCCCTTCATCCAGCCCTACCTTCCCTTTTTGCCTACCCGGCCTCCTCCTTTATTTACTCTGCACTTCCTCTCCCCCACCTCTACAGCCCTGCCTCCTTTCCACCCTCCCTTTACCAGGGAACTCATTACATAACCACTGAACCTTTTAGAAGGACTGGGTCCCCTCAACTGATTACCCAACTACTCTGTTTCTGTGCCGAAAGCAGGACTCGAACCCAGGCCCCCAGTGCTGTAACACAAGTACTTAACCTCTAGGCCACTGCAGTTAGCTGGTGTTGGGTGGAGCGGGGGGCCAGATGGTCTATCCTCCTTGGCTCCAGTGAACATGTTTCACAACTGAAATGGTTATGCTCACGGGGGCATGCAGAAGAAAGATATATACGCCCAAAAGCTACCCTCAGAAGCACAGCCACCAATGGCTCAAGTAGTAAGTGCTTGGTCTTGGAATGCTGGAGACCTGAGTTCTAATCCAATGTCTGCAATCTCCTGGGCATGTTTTTTTTAATTAAAAAAATATATTTTTTAGTTGAAAATGGGTATGCATTGCCCTGAGCAATCAGCCAACAGCCAATGCCCCTTCAATACCTGCTTTCCTACTAGCAGTTGTGCCTTTGTTTTCTGCACTCTGGCCTAGGTAACACCCATACAAAAGTTTGTCTCTCTGGCCCCAGTTGCCTGGAAAAAAACGAGGGGAAAAGGTGTAATCTACGGGTCATGGTTGATACAATAATTGCCCTGGGACTCAAACAGGACACCTTCACGAGGTGCTATGAGGTGACCACCGGCCCCTGCATAGCAAGCAAACCTGTATCAGCATCTCACCAGCAACTGAATGTGTCGCCTGCAGGCTACACATAAGAGGCTGCAGTAGGTGCATTAACCCATCGGGCTGTGGACCCTCCTTCCTCTGAGAGCAGGAAACTGAATTTCCATGTTGCCTTCCTTTGGCACATTTGATCTATCTTTCAACCCAATTCAGAGGGTGTTTTGCTTCACGGAGAGATGATAATCATTGTGAGGTGTCAGCCACTAATAGCTAAGCAGGTCAGTTAAATCTTTGACTTTGTCATTGGGGTGTACTGATATGCGCTGGGCAGTCTTCTGTCCTGTGCTACTGTATGCATTCTTATTGCTGCTTGTTCACGATTCCTAAATGTAAACATTGAAAGATTTGAAAGACTCTTGATGCACCAAGCACTTCCCACTCTTTGCCCTGGGGGTGAGAGGGCTGCTTTCGGCCTTCAACACCCTCAATTATGGAGTGGCCGGCTCCACCACTGAGAATGAGGGGCTAATCCTGGTCGGAAACGGGCAGAGGTCTGCGCCCTGCGTCCTCCACGCGTCCCTAACGCTCCCAAACGCGACCACAGCCCTTACGGGCACAGCCCTATGTCGGTGCAGCCTCTATGGTGCAGCCACCCAGGTAGCTTAGGGTTAGGATATGTGCTCTTCAACATAAGCCTGGCCAACCAGGCCCTGGAGAGTGTCACAGCATGCTCTGTAATCCCCTAGTGATGGTGGCCTTGGTGACGATGATCTTGCTGGAATACTGATGCCTTTTTTCCTCCCAGAAGCCCCAGAAGCCTATTGAAATGAAGGGGTGTGCACCTCTCACTGGCCTCTGTTTACCCTCTGGCTAACTGAAATTAGTTCTGGGCTTTCCAGGCAAATGTATCCATTCGGGAGAGAGCTAGGAATAGGAAGGCTCTTTCTGCAGGCTCGGTGGGGAAGAGTCAGAGAGCTACATGCCTGAGGCATCTTTCTTCCTCCTTTGCTCATTGTGTTCCCTAACTTCTAACTCTCTGCCAGGCCAGGCCCTGTTTCTTTTACTGCCAACCCCCCCTAACCCCTCGTCTTCCACCTACTTCCCGCTCTATTATGCCTTCTCCTTTTCTGCTCTCTTCTGTGGCCCTTTGAAAATGAATGCAGGCCTAGCTAAGCCTCATGAAGGAAATCTACCAACAAAAGATGCATTCCTTGCTTATGGGAGGTGCTGTGAGACGAGCAAGAAGGGCTGAAGGGGTGATTGGGTTGTTGAGTCGGGAAGCACTAGAGGTGTAGCCAGGATTGTCTAGCAAATGGAGCCTGATGCTAATGTAGTTGGGCCCACTGCACTGACAAAAATATCTGTAAATACCCACACAGCGCTGCTGAGTGGGCATTTACAGATTTTTGGTGGGCCTTGCCCCTCAGGCCCTACCCTGCCTACGCCTCTGTTCTCTCCCCCAGGGCAAAGAGTGGGAAAGGCTCGCTACAGCAAGAGTCTATCAAATCTTTCACTTTTGAGAGCAGAGTGTTTACATTTAAAAATCTTGAACAAGCAGCAATACCAAAGCATACAGTAGTAGTGGACAGAAGACTGCCCTGCACATATCAGTACACCCCAATGACAAAGGCAAAGATTTAACTGACCTGCTTAGCTATTAGTGGGTGACACCTCACAATGAGTATCATCTCTCCGTGAAGCAAAACATCCTCTGAATTGGGGTGAAAGACAGATCTAATGTGCCAAAGGAAGGCAACATGGAAATTCAGTGTTCTGCCCTCAGGAAGGAGGGTCGACAGCCCAATGGGTTAATGCACCTACTGCAGCCTCCTATGTGTAGCCTGTAGGCGACACATTCAGTTGCTGGTGAGATGCTGATAAGGTTTGCTTACATTGCAGGGGCCGGGGGTCACCTCACAGCGCCTCGAGAAGGTGTCCTGTTTGAGTCCCTGTGCAAATATCTTCTCAACCATGACCCGTAGGTTACACTTTTCCCCTCGTTTTTTCCAGTCAGTTGGGGCCAGAGAGACAAGCTTTTCTATGGGCGTTACCAAGGCCAGAGTGCAGAAAACAAAGGCACAATTGTTAGTAGGAATGCAGGTATTGAAGCTAAAGGAGGAGGTAGGGCAGGCAAAAGGGAGAGGGAGGGGTGGATGCAGTGGTCGTGTGGAGAGGAGGCGGGGTAGATCTAGAAGGGCATGGCGTAGGTTCCCTGGTAAAGGGAGGAAGAAAGAATAGAGGAGGCCAGGAAGTGCCCGCTAGTGCCGGATGAGGATAAAAATGTCAGCCCATTGTGGGGTCCATTCCATCTTCCCCTTCCTCAATGGCCCCTTTCCCCACATTAGAACCCTCCCTCCACTATTCAGGGCCCACTTTATCCCACCCCCCCACTCACCCAGGCCGCTCCTCTTCTCCACAGCGACCCCTTCATCCAGCCCTACCTTCCCTTTTTGCCTACCCGGCCTCCTCCTTTATTTACTCTGCACTTCCTCTCCCCCACCTCTACAGTCCTGCCTCCTTTCCACCCTCCCTTTACCAGGGAACTCATTACATAACCACTGAACCTTTTAGAAGGACTGGGTCCCCTCAACTGATTACCCAACTACTCTGTTTCTGTGCCGAAAGCAGGACTCGAACCCAGGCCCCCAGTGCTGTAACACAAGTACTTAACCTCTAGGCCACTGCAGTTAGCTGGTGTTGGGTGGAGCGGGGGGCCAGATGGTCTATCCTCCTTGGCTCCAGTGAACATGTTTCACAACTGAAATGGTTATGCTCACGGGGGCATGCAGAAGAAAGATATATACGCCCAAAAGCTACCCTCAGAAGCACAGCCACCAATGGCTCAAGTAGTAAGTGCTTGGTCTTGGAATGCTGGAGACCTGAGTTCTAATCCAATGTCTGCAATCTCCTGGGCATGTTTTTTTTAATTAAAAAAATATATTTTTTAGTTGAAAATGGGTATGCATTGCCCTGAGCAATCAGCCAACAGCCAATGCCCCTTCAATACCTGCTTTCCTACTAGCAGTTGTGCCTTTGTTTTCTGCACTCTGGCCTAGGTAACACCCATACAAAAGTTTGTCTCTCTGGCCCCAGTTGCCTGGAAAAAAACGAGGGGAAAAGGTGTAATCTACGGGTCATGGTTGATACAATAATTGCCCTGGGACTCAAACAGGACACCTTCACGAGGTGCTATGAGGTGACCACCGGCCCCTGCATAGCAAGCAAACCTGTATCAGCATCTCACCAGCAACTGAATGTGTCGCCTGCAGGCTACACATAAGAGGCTGCAGTAGGTGCATTAACCCATCGGGCTGTGGACCCTCCTTCCTCTGAGAGCAGGAAACTGAATTTCCATGTTGCCTTCCTTTGGCACATTTGATCTATCTTTCAACCCAATTCAGAGGGTGTTTTGCTTCACGGAGAGATGATAATCATTGTGAGGTGTCAGCCACTAATAGCTAAGCAGGTCAGTTAAATCTTTGACTTTGTCATTGGGGTGTACTGATATGCGCTGGGCAGTCTTCTGTCCTGTGCTACTGTATGCATTCTTATTGCTGCTTGTTCACGATTCCTAAATGTAAACATTGAAAGATTTGAAAGACTCTTGATGCACCAAGCACTTCCCACTCTTTGCCCTGGGGGTGAGAGGGCTGCTTTCGGCCTTCAACACCCTCAATTATGGAGTGGCCGGCTCCACCACTGAGAATGAGGGGCTAATCCTGGTCGGAAACGGGCAGAGGTCTGCGCCCTGCGTCCTCCACGCGTCCCTAACGCTCCCAAACGCGACCACAGCCCTTACGGGCACAGCCCTATGTCGGTGCAGCCTCTATGGTGCAGCCACCCAGGTAGCTTAGGGTTAGGATATGTGCTCTTCAACATAAGCCTGGCCAACCAGGCCCTGGAGAGTGTCACAGCATGCTCTGTAATCCCCTAGTGATGGTGGCCTTGGTGACGATGATCTTGCTGGAATACTGATGCCTTTTTTCCTCCCAGAAGCCCCAGAAGCCTATTGAAATGAAGGGGTGTGCACCTCTCACTGGCCTCTGTTTACCCTCTGGCTAACTGAAATTAGTTCTGGGCTTTCCAGGCAAATGTATCCATTCGGGAGAGAGCTAGGAATAGGAAGGCTCTTTCTGCAGGCTCGGTGGGGAAGAGTCAGAGAGCTACATGCCTGAGGCATCTTTCTTCCTCCTTTGCTCATTGTGTTCCCTAACTTCTAACTCTCTGCCAGGCCAGGCCCTGTTTCTTTTACTGCCAACCCCCCCTAACCCCTCGTCTTCCACCTACTTCCCGCTCTATTATGCCTTCTCCTTTTCTGCTCTCTTCTGTGGCCCTTTGAAAATGAATGCAGGCCTAGCTAAGCCTCATGAAGGAAATCTACCAACAAAAGATGCATTCCTTGCTTATGGGAGGTGCTGTGAGACGAGCAAGAAGGGCTGAAGGGGTGATTGGGTTGTTGAGTCGGGAAGCACTAGAGGTGTAGCCAGGATTGTCTAGCAAATGGAGCCTGATGCTAATGTAGTTGGGCCCACTGCACTGACAAAAATATCTGTAAATACCCACACAGCGCTGCTGAGTGGGCATTTACAGATTTTTGGTGGGCCTTGCCCCTCAGGCCCTACCCTGCCTACGCCTCTGTTCTCTCCCCCAGGGCAAAGAGTGGGAAAGGCTCGCTACAGCAAGAGTCTATCAAATCTTTCACTTTTGAGAGCAGAGTGTTTACATTTAAAAATCTTGAACAAGCAGCAATACCAAAGCATACAGTAGTAGTGGACAGAAGACTGCCCTGCACATATCAGTACACCCCAATGACAAAGGCAAAGATTTAACTGACCTGCTTAGCTATTAGTGGGTGACACCTCACAATGAGTATCATCTCTCCGTGAAGCAAAACATCCTCTGAATTGGGGTGAAAGACAGATCTAATGTGCCAAAGGAAGGCAACATGGAAATTCAGTGTTCTGCCCTCAGGAAGGAGGGTCGACAGCCCAATGGGTTAATGCACCTACTGCAGCCTCCTATGTGTAGCCTGTAGGCGACACATTCAGTTGCTGGTGAGATGCTGATAAGGTTTGCTTACATTGCAGGGGCCGGGGGTCACCTCACAGCGCCTCGAGAAGGTGTCCTGTTTGAGTCCCTGTGCAAATATCTTCTCAACCATGACCCGTAGGTTACACTTTTCCCCTCGTTTTTTCCAGTCAGTTGGGGCCAGAGAGACAAGCTTTTCTATGGGCGTTACCAAGGCCAGAGTGCAGAAAACAAAGGCACAATTGTTAGTAGGAATGCAGGTATTGAAGCTAAAGGAGGAGGTAGGGCAGGCAAAAGGGAGAGGGAGGGGTGGATGCAGTGGTCGTGTGGAGAGGAGGCGGGGTAGATCTAGAAGGGCATGGCGTAGGTTCCCTGGTAAAGGGAGGAAGAAAGAATAGAGGAGGCCAGGAAGTGCCCGCTAGTGCCGGATGAGGATAAAAATGTCAGCCCATTGTGGGGTCCATTCCATCTTCCCCTTCCTCAATGGCCCCTTTCCCCACATTAGAACCCTCCCTCCACTATTCAGGGCCCACTTTATCCCACCCCCCCACTCACCCAGGCCGCTCCTCTTCTCCACAGCGACCCCTTCATCCAGCCCTACCTTCCCTTTTTGCCTACCCGGCCTCCTCCTTTATTTACTCTGCACTTCCTCTCCCCCACCTCTACAGTCCTGCCTCCTTTCCACCCTCCCTTTACCAGGGAACTCATTACATAACCACTGAACCTTTTAGAAGGACTGGGTCCCCTCAACTGATTACCCAACTACTCTGTTTCTGTGCCGAAAGCAGGACTCGAACCCAGGCCCCCAGTGCTGTAACACAAGTACTTAACCTCTAGGCCACTGCAGTTAGCTGGTGTTGGGTGGAGCGGGGGGCCAGATGGTCTATCCTCCTTGGCTCCAGTGAACATGTTTCACAACTGAAATGGTTATGCTCACGGGGGCATGCAGAAGAAAGATATATACGCCCAAAAGCTACCCTCAGAAGCACAGCCACCAATGGCTCAAGTAGTAAGTGCTTGGTCTTGGAATGCTGGAGACCTGAGTTCTAATCCAATGTCTGCAATCTCCTGGGCATGTTTTTTTTAATTAAAAAAATATATTTTTTAGTTGAAAATGGGTATGCATTGCCCTGAGCAATCAGCCAACAGCCAATGCCCCTTCAATACCTGCTTTCCTACTAGCAGTTGTGCCTTTGTTTTCTGCACTCTGGCCTAGGTAACACCCATACAAAAGTTTGTCTCTCTGGCCCCAGTTGCCTGGAAAAAAACGAGGGGAAAAGGTGTAATCTACGGGTCATGGTTGATACAATAATTGCCCTGGGACTCAAACAGGACACCTTCACGAGGTGCTATGAGGTGACCACCGGCCCCTGCATAGCAAGCAAACCTGTATCAGCATCTCACCAGCAACTGAATGTGTCGCCTGCAGGCTACACATAAGAGGCTGCAGTAGGTGCATTAACCCATCGGGCTGTGGACCCTCCTTCCTCTGAGAGCAGGAAACTGAATTTCCATGTTGCCTTCCTTTGGCACATTTGATCTATCTTTCAACCCAATTCAGAGGGTGTTTTGCTTCACGGAGAGATGATAATCATTGTGAGGTGTCAGCCACTAATAGCTAAGCAGGTCAGTTAAATCTTTGACTTTGTCATTGGGGTGTACTGATATGCGCTGGGCAGTCTTCTGTCCTGTGCTACTGTATGCATTCTTATTGCTGCTTGTTCACGATTCCTAAATGTAAACATTGAAAGATTTGAAAGACTCTTGATGCACCAAGCACTTCCCACTCTTTGCCCTGGGGGTGAGAGGGCTGCTTTCGGCCTTCAACACCCTCAATTATGGAGTGGCCGGCTCCACCACTGAGAATGAGGGGCTAATCCTGGTCGGAAACGGGCAGAGGTCTGCGCCCTGCGTCCTCCACGCGTCCCTAACGCTCCCAAACGCGACCACAGCCCTTACGGGCACAGCCCTATGTCGGTGCAGCCTCTATGGTGCAGCCACCCAGGTAGCTTAGGGTTAGGATATGTGCTCTTCAACATAAGCCTGGCCAACCAGGCCCTGGAGAGTGTCACAGCATGCTCTGTAATCCCCTAGTGATGGTGGCCTTGGTGACGATGATCTTGCTGGAATACTGATGCCTTTTTTCCTCCCAGAAGCCCCAGAAGCCTATTGAAATGAAGGGGTGTGCACCTCTCACTGGCCTCTGTTTACCCTCTGGCTAACTGAAATTAGTTCTGGGCTTTCCAGGCAAATGTATCCATTCGGGAGAGAGCTAGGAATAGGAAGGCTCTTTCTGCAGGCTCGGTGGGGAAGAGTCAGAGAGCTACATGCCTGAGGCATCTTTCTTCCTCCTTTGCTCATTGTGTTCCCTAACTTCTAACTCTCTGCCAGGCCAGGCCCTGTTTCTTTTACTGCCAACCCCCCCTAACCCCTCGTCTTCCACCTACTTCCCGCTCTATTATGCCTTCTCCTTTTCTGCTCTCTTCTGTGGCCCTTTGAAAATGAATGCAGGCCTAGCTAAGCCTCATGAAGGAAATCTACCAACAAAAGATGCATTCCTTGCTTATGGGAGGTGCTGTGAGACGAGCAAGAAGGGCTGAAGGGGTGATTGGGTTGTTGAGTCGGGAAGCACTAGAGGTGTAGCCAGGATTGTCTAGCAAATGGAGCCTGATGCTAATGTAGTTGGGCCCACTGCACTGACAAAAATATCTGTAAATACCCACACAGCGCTGCTGAGTGGGCATTTACAGATTTTTGGTGGGCCTTGCCCCTCAGGCCCTACCCTGCCTACGCCTCTGTTCTCTCCCCCAGGGCAAAGAGTGGGAAAGGCTCGCTACAGCAAGAGTCTATCAAATCTTTCACTTTTGAGAGCAGAGTGTTTACATTTAAAAATCTTGAACAAGCAGCAATACCAAAGCATACAGTAGTAGTGGACAGAAGACTGCCCTGCACATATCAGTACACCCCAATGACAAAGGCAAAGATTTAACTGACCTGCTTAGCTATTAGTGGGTGACACCTCACAATGAGTATCATCTCTCCGTGAAGCAAAACATCCTCTGAATTGGGGTGAAAGACAGATCTAATGTGCCAAAGGAAGGCAACATGGAAATTCAGTGTTCTGCCCTCAGGAAGGAGGGTCGACAGCCCAATGGGTTAATGCACCTACTGCAGCCTCCTATGTGTAGCCTGTAGGCGACACATTCAGTTGCTGGTGAGATGCTGATAAGGTTTGCTTACATTGCAGGGGCCGGGGGTCACCTCACAGCGCCTCGAGAAGGTGTCCTGTTTGAGTCCCTGTGCAAATATCTTCTCAACCATGACCCGTAGGTTACACTTTTCCCCTCGTTTTTTCCAGTCAGTTGGGGCCAGAGAGACAAGCTTTTCTATGGGCGTTACCAAGGCCAGAGTGCAGAAAACAAAGGCACAATTGTTAGTAGGAATGCAGGTATTGAAGCTAAAGGAGGAGGTAGGGCAGGCAAAAGGGAGAGGGAGGGGTGGATGCAGTGGTCGTGTGGAGAGGAGGCGGGGTAGATCTAGAAGGGCATGGCGTAGGTTCCCTGGTAAAGGGAGGAAGAAAGAATAGAGGAGGCCAGGAAGTGCCCGCTAGTGCCGGATGAGGATAAAAATGTCAGCCCATTGTGGGGTCCATTCCATCTTCCCCTTCCTCAATGGCCCCTTTCCCCACATTAGAACCCTCCCTCCACTATTCAGGGCCCACTTTATCCCACCCCCCCACTCACCCAGGCCGCTCCTCTTCTCCACAGCGACCCCTTCATCCAGCCCTACCTTCCCTTTTTGCCTACCCGGCCTCCTCCTTTATTTACTCTGCACTTCCTCTCCCCCACCTCTACAGTCCTGCCTCCTTTCCACCCTCCCTTTACCAGGGAACTCATTACATAACCACTGAACCTTTTAGAAGGACTGGGTCCCCTCAACTGATTACCCAACTACTCTGTTTCTGTGCCGAAAGCAGGACTCGAACCCAGGCCCCCAGTGCTGTAACACAAGTACTTAACCTCTAGGCCACTGCAGTTAGCTGGTGTTGGGTGGAGCGGGGGGCCAGATGGTCTATCCTCCTTGGCTCCAGTGAACATGTTTCACAACTGAAATGGTTATGCTCACGGGGGCATGCAGAAGAAAGATATATACGCCCAAAAGCTACCCTCAGAAGCACAGCCACCAATGGCTCAAGTAGTAAGTGCTTGGTCTTGGAATGCTGGAGACCTGAGTTCTAATCCAATGTCTGCAATCTCCTGGGCATGTTTTTTTTAATTAAAAAAATATATTTTTTAGTTGAAAATGGGTATGCATTGCCCTGAGCAATCAGCCAACAGCCAATGCCCCTTCAATACCTGCTTTCCTACTAGCAGTTGTGCCTTTGTTTTCTGCACTCTGGCCTAGGTAACACCCATACAAAAGTTTGTCTCTCTGGCCCCAGTTGCCTGGAAAAAAACGAGGGGAAAAGGTGTAATCTACGGGTCATGGTTGATACAATAATTGCCCTGGGACTCAAACAGGACACCTTCACGAGGTGCTATGAGGTGACCACCGGCCCCTGCATAGCAAGCAAACCTGTATCAGCATCTCACCAGCAACTGAATGTGTCGCCTGCAGGCTACACATAAGAGGCTGCAGTAGGTGCATTAACCCATCGGGCTGTGGACCCTCCTTCCTCTGAGAGCAGGAAACTGAATTTCCATGTTGCCTTCCTTTGGCACATTTGATCTATCTTTCAACCCAATTCAGAGGGTGTTTTGCTTCACGGAGAGATGATAATCATTGTGAGGTGTCAGCCACTAATAGCTAAGCAGGTCAGTTAAATCTTTGACTTTGTCATTGGGGTGTACTGATATGCGCTGGGCAGTCTTCTGTCCTGTGCTACTGTATGCATTCTTATTGCTGCTTGTTCACGATTCCTAAATGTAAACATTGAAAGATTTGAAAGACTCTTGATGCACCAAGCACTTCCCACTCTTTGCCCTGGGGGTGAGAGGGCTGCTTTCGGCCTTCAACACCCTCAATTATGGAGTGGCCGGCTCCACCACTGAGAATGAGGGGCTAATCCTGGTCGGAAACGGGCAGAGGTCTGCGCCCTGCGTCCTCCACGCGTCCCTAACGCTCCCAAACGCGACCACAGCCCTTACGGGCACAGCCCTATGTCGGTGCAGCCTCTATGGTGCAGCCACCCAGGTAGCTTAGGGTTAGGATATGTGCTCTTCAACATAAGCCTGGCCAACCAGGCCCTGGAGAGTGTCACAGCATGCTCTGTAATCCCCTAGTGATGGTGGCCTTGGTGACGATGATCTTGCTGGAATACTGATGCCTTTTTTCCTCCCAGAAGCCCCAGAAGCCTATTGAAATGAAGGGGTGTGCACCTCTCACTGGCCTCTGTTTACCCTCTGGCTAACTGAAATTAGTTCTGGGCTTTCCAGGCAAATGTATCCATTCGGGAGAGAGCTAGGAATAGGAAGGCTCTTTCTGCAGGCTCGGTGGGGAAGAGTCAGAGAGCTACATGCCTGAGGCATCTTTCTTCCTCCTTTGCTCATTGTGTTCCCTAACTTCTAACTCTCTGCCAGGCCAGGCCCTGTTTCTTTTACTGCCAACCCCCCCTAACCCCTCGTCTTCCACCTACTTCCCGCTCTATTATGCCTTCTCCTTTTCTGCTCTCTTCTGTGGCCCTTTGAAAATGAATGCAGGCCTAGCTAAGCCTCATGAAGGAAATCTACCAACAAAAGATGCATTCCTTGCTTATGGGAGGTGCTGTGAGACGAGCAAGAAGGGCTGAAGGGGTGATTGGGTTGTTGAGTCGGGAAGCACTAGAGGTGTAGCCAGGATTGTCTAGCAAATGGAGCCTGATGCTAATGTAGTTGGGCCCACTGCACTGACAAAAATATCTGTAAATACCCACACAGCGCTGCTGAGTGGGCATTTACAGATTTTTGGTGGGCCTTGCCCCTCAGGCCCTACCCTGCCTACGCCTCTGTTCTCTCCCCCAGGGCAAAGAGTGGGAAAGGCTCGCTACAGCAAGAGTCTATCAAATCTTTCACTTTTGAGAGCAGAGTGTTTACATTTAAAAATCTTGAACAAGCAGCAATACCAAAGCATACAGTAGTAGTGGACAGAAGACTGCCCTGCACATATCAGTACACCCCAATGACAAAGGCAAAGATTTAACTGACCTGCTTAGCTATTAGTGGGTGACACCTCACAATGAGTATCATCTCTCCGTGAAGCAAAACATCCTCTGAATTGGGGTGAAAGACAGATCTAATGTGCCAAAGGAAGGCAACATGGAAATTCAGTGTTCTGCCCTCAGGAAGGAGGGTCGACAGCCCAATGGGTTAATGCACCTACTGCAGCCTCCTATGTGTAGCCTGTAGGCGACACATTCAGTTGCTGGTGAGATGCTGATAAGGTTTGCTTACATTGCAGGGGCCGGGGGTCACCTCACAGCGCCTCGAGAAGGTGTCCTGTTTGAGTCCCTGTGCAAATATCTTCTCAACCATGACCCGTAGGTTACACTTTTCCCCTCGTTTTTTCCAGTCAGTTGGGGCCAGAGAGACAAGCTTTTCTATGGGCGTTACCAAGGCCAGAGTGCAGAAAACAAAGGCACAATTGTTAGTAGGAATGCAGGTATTGAAGCTAAAGGAGGAGGTAGGGCAGGCAAAAGGGAGAGGGAGGGGTGGATGCAGTGGTCGTGTGGAGAGGAGGCGGGGTAGATCTAGAAGGGCATGGCGTAGGTTCCCTGGTAAAGGGAGGAAGAAAGAATAGAGGAGGCCAGGAAGTGCCCGCTAGTGCCGGATGAGGATAAAAATGTCAGCCCATTGTGGGGTCCATTCCATCTTCCCCTTCCTCAATGGCCCCTTTCCCCACATTAGAACCCTCCCTCCACTATTCAGGGCCCACTTTATCCCACCCCCCCACTCACCCAGGCCGCTCCTCTTCTCCACAGCGACCCCTTCATCCAGCCCTACCTTCCCTTTTTGCCTACCCGGCCTCCTCCTTTATTTACTCTGCACTTCCTCTCCCCCACCTCTACAGTCCTGCCTCCTTTCCACCCTCCCTTTACCAGGGAACTCATTACATAACCACTGAACCTTTTAGAAGGACTGGGTCCCCTCAACTGATTACCCAACTACTCTGTTTCTGTGCCGAAAGCAGGACTCGAACCCAGGCCCCCAGTGCTGTAACACAAGTACTTAACCTCTAGGCCACTGCAGTTAGCTGGTGTTGGGTGGAGCGGGGGGCCAGATGGTCTATCCTCCTTGGCTCCAGTGAACATGTTTCACAACTGAAATGGTTATGCTCACGGGGGCATGCAGAAGAAAGATATATACGCCCAAAAGCTACCCTCAGAAGCACAGCCACCAATGGCTCAAGTAGTAAGTGCTTGGTCTTGGAATGCTGGAGACCTGAGTTCTAATCCAATGTCTGCAATCTCCTGGGCATGTTTTTTTTAATTAAAAAAATATATTTTTTAGTTGAAAATGGGTATGCATTGCCCTGAGCAATCAGCCAACAGCCAATGCCCCTTCAATACCTGCTTTCCTACTAGCAGTTGTGCCTTTGTTTTCTGCACTCTGGCCTAGGTAACACCCATACAAAAGTTTGTCTCTCTGGCCCCAGTTGCCTGGAAAAAAACGAGGGGAAAAGGTGTAATCTACGGGTCATGGTTGATACAATAATTGCCCTGGGACTCAAACAGGACACCTTCACGAGGTGCTATGAGGTGACCACCGGCCCCTGCATAGCAAGCAAACCTGTATCAGCATCTCACCAGCAACTGAATGTGTCGCCTGCAGGCTACACATAAGAGGCTGCAGTAGGTGCATTAACCCATCGGGCTGTGGACCCTCCTTCCTCTGAGAGCAGGAAACTGAATTTCCATGTTGCCTTCCTTTGGCACATTTGATCTATCTTTCAACCCAATTCAGAGGGTGTTTTGCTTCACGGAGAGATGATAATCATTGTGAGGTGTCAGCCACTAATAGCTAAGCAGGTCAGTTAAATCTTTGACTTTGTCATTGGGGTGTACTGATATGCGCTGGGCAGTCTTCTGTCCTGTGCTACTGTATGCATTCTTATTGCTGCTTGTTCACGATTCCTAAATGTAAACATTGAAAGATTTGAAAGACTCTTGATGCACCAAGCACTTCCCACTCTTTGCCCTGGGGGTGAGAGGGCTGCTTTCGGCCTTCAACACCCTCAATTATGGAGTGGCCGGCTCCACCACTGAGAATGAGGGGCTAATCCTGGTCGGAAACGGGCAGAGGTCTGCGCCCTGCGTCCTCCACGCGTCCCTAACGCTCCCAAACGCGACCACAGCCCTTACGGGCACAGCCCTATGTCGGTGCAGCCTCTATGGTGCAGCCACCCAGGTAGCTTAGGGTTAGGATATGTGCTCTTCAACATAAGCCTGGCCAACCAGGCCCTGGAGAGTGTCACAGCATGCTCTGTAATCCCCTAGTGATGGTGGCCTTGGTGACGATGATCTTGCTGGAATACTGATGCCTTTTTTCCTCCCAGAAGCCCCAGAAGCCTATTGAAATGAAGGGGTGTGCACCTCTCACTGGCCTCTGTTTACCCTCTGGCTAACTGAAATTAGTTCTGGGCTTTCCAGGCAAATGTATCCATTCGGGAGAGAGCTAGGAATAGGAAGGCTCTTTCTGCAGGCTCGGTGGGGAAGAGTCAGAGAGCTACATGCCTGAGGCATCTTTCTTCCTCCTTTGCTCATTGTGTTCCCTAACTTCTAACTCACTGCCAGGCCAGGCCCTGTTTCTTTTACTGCCAACCCCCCCTAACCCCTCGTCTTCCACCTACTTCCCGCTCTATTATGCCTTCTCCTTTTCTGCTCTCTTCTGTGGCCCTTTGAAAATGAATGCAGGCCTAGCTAAGCCTCATGAAGGAAATCTACCAACAAAAGATGCATTCCTTGCTTATGGGAGGTGCTGTGAGACGAGCAAGAAGGGCTGAAGGGGTGATTGGGTTGTTGAGTCGGGAAGCACTAGAGGTGTAGCCAGGATTGTCTAGCAAATGGAGCCTGATGCTAATGTAGTTGGGCCCACTGCACTGACAAAAATATCTGTAAATACCCACACAGCGCTGCTGAGTGGGCATTTACAGATTTTTGGTGGGCCTTGCCCCTCAGGCCCTACCCTGCCTACGCCTCTGTTCTCTCCCCCAGGGCAAAGAGTGGGAAAGGCTCGCTACAGCAAGAGTCTATCAAATCTTTCACTTTTGAGAGCAGAGTGTTTACATTTAAAAATCTTGAACAAGCAGCAATACCAAAGCATACAGTAGTAGTGGACAGAAGACTGCCCTGCACATATCAGTACACCCCAATGACAAAGGCAAAGATTTAACTGACCTGCTTAGCTATTAGTGGGTGACACCTCACAATGAGTATCATCTCTCCGTGAAGCAAAACATCCTCTGAATTGGGGTGAAAGACAGATCTAATGTGCCAAAGGAAGGCAACATGGAAATTCAGTGTTCTGCCCTCAGGAAGGAGGGTCGACAGCCCAATGGGTTAATGCACCTACTGCAGCCTCCTATGTGTAGCCTGTAGGCGACACATTCAGTTGCTGGTGAGATGCTGATAAGGTTTGCTTGCATTGCAGGGGCCGGGGGTCACCTCACAGCGCCTCGAGAAGGTGTCCTGTTTGAGTCCCTGTGCAAATATCTTCTCAACCATGACCCGTAGGTTACACTTTTCCCCTCGTTTTTTCCAGTCAGTTGGGGCCAGAGAGACAAGCTTTTCTATGGGCGTTACCAAGGCCAGAGTGCAGAAAACAAAGGCACAATTGTTAGTAGGAATGCAGGTATTGAAGGGGCATTAGCTGTTGGCTGATCGCACAGGGCAATTCATACCCATTTTCAAAAGAAAAAATAAATGTTTTAAAAAATAAAATAAAAAATGCCCCGCAGATTCCAGACATTGGATTAGAACTCAGGTCTCCAAAATTCCAAGACCAAGCACTTACCACTTGAGCCACTGGCGGATGTGCTTCTGAGAGTTGGTTTTGGGCCAATATATCTTTCTTCTGCATGCCCCTGCGAGCATACCCATTTGCATTGTGAAACATGTTCACTGAAGAAAATGAGGAAAGAACATCTGGCCCCCCAGCTCCACCAAATACCAGCTAACTGCAGTGGCTTAGAGGTTAAGTGCTTGCGTTACAGCGCTGGGGGCCTGGGTTCGAGTCCTGCTTTCGGCACTTAAACGGAATAGTGGGGTAATCTCCTTGTACAGTTGCTGTGAAACATAGCAGAGAAGTGGGACTGTGAAAGTGAGGGAGTGCAGGCTGAAGGAGGAAGGGGGGCAAGCTAAAGGAGGAGCTAGGGCAGGCAAAAGGGAGAGGGAGGGGTGGATGCAGTGGTCGTGTGGAGAGGAGGCGGGGTAGATCTAGAAGGGCATGGCGTAGGTTCCCTGGTAAAGGGAGGAAGAAAGAATAGAGGAGGCCAGGAAGTGCCCGCTAGTGCCGGATGAGGATAAAAATGTCAGCCCATTGTGGGGTCCATTCCATCTTCCCTTCCTCAATGGCCCCTTTCCCCACATTAGAACCCTCCCTCCACTATTCAGGGCCCACTTTATCCCACCCCCCCACTCACCCAGGCCGCTCCTCTTCTCCACAGCGACCCCTTCATCCAGCCCTACCTTCCCTTTTTGCCTACCCGGCCTCCTCCTTTATTTACTCTGCACTTCCTCTCCCCCACCTCTACAGTCCTGCCTCCTTTCCACCCTCCCTTTACCAGGGAACTCATTACATAACCACTGAACCTTTTAGAAGGACTGGGTCCCCTCAACTGATTACCCAACTACTCTGTTTCTGTGCCGAAAGCAGGACTCGAGCCCAGGCCCCCAGTGCTGTAACACAAGTACTTAACCTCTAGGCCACTGCAGTTAGCTGGTGTTGGGTGGAGCGGGGGGCCAGATGGTCTATCCTCCTTGGCTCCAGTGAACATGTTTCACAACTGAAATGGTTATGCTCACGGGGGCATGCAGAAGAAAGATATATACGCCCAAAAGCTACCCTCAGAAGCACAGCCACCAATGGCTCAAGTAGTAAGTCCTTGGTCTTGGAATGCTGGAGACCTGAGTTCTAATCCAATGTCTGCAATCTCCTGGGCATGTTTTTTTTAATTAAAAAAATATATTTTTTAGTTGAAAATGGGTATGCATTGCCCTGAGCAATCAGCCAACAGCCAATGCCCCTTCAATACCTGCTTTCCTACTAGCAGTTGTGCCTTTGTTTTCTGCACTCTGGCCTAGGTAACACCCATACAAAAGTTTGTCTCTCTGGCCCCAGTTGCCTGGAAAAAAACGAGGGGAAAAGGTGTAATCTACGGGTCATGGTTGATACAATAATTGCCCTGGGACTCAAACAGGACACCTTCACGAGGTGCTATGAGGTGACCACCGGCCCCTGCATAGCAAGCAAACCTGTATCAGCATCTCACCAGCAACTGAATGTGTCGCCTGCAGGCTACACATAAGAGGCTGCAGTAGGTGCATTAACCCATCGGGCTGTGGACCCTCCTTCCTCTGAGAGCAGGAAACTGAATTTCCATGTTGCCTTCCTTTGGCACATTTGATCTATCTTTCAACCCAATTCAGAGGGTGTTTTGCTTCACGGAGAGATGATAATCATTGTGAGGTGTCAGCCACTAATAGCTAAGCAGGTCAGTTAAATCTTTGACTTTGTCATTGGGGTGTACTGATATGCGCTGGGCAGTCTTCTGTCCTGTGCTACTGTATGCATTCTTATTGCTGCTTGTTCACGATTCCTAAATGTAAACATTGAAAGATTTGAAAGACTCTTGATGCACCAAGCACTTCCCACTCTTTGCCCTGGGGGTGAGAGGGCTGCTTTCGGCCTTCAACACCCTCAATTATGGAGTGGCCGGCTCCACCACTGAGAATGAGGGGCTAATCCTGGTCGGAAACGGGCAGAGGTCTGCGCCCTGCGTCCTCCACGCGTCCCTAACGCTCCCAAACGCGACCACAGCCCTTACGGGCACAGCCCTATGTCGGTGCAGCCTCTATGGTGCAGCCACCCAGGTAGCTTAGGGTTAGGATATGTGCTCTTCAACATAAGCCTGGCCAACCAGGCCCTGGAGAGTGTCACAGCATGCTCTGTAATCCCCTAGTGATGGTGGCCTTGGTGACGATGATCTTGCTGGAATACTGATGCCTTTTTTCCTCCCAGAAGCCCCAGAAGCCTATTGAAATGAAGGGGTGTGCACCTCTCACTGGCCTCTGTTTACCCTCTGGCTAACTGAAATTAGTTCTGGGCTTTCCAGGCAAATGTATCCATTCGGGAGAGAGCTAGGAATAGGAAGGCTCTTTCTGCAGGCTCGGTGGGGAAGAGTCAGAGAGCTACATGCCTGAGGCATCTTTCTTCCTCCTTTGCTCATTGTGTTCCCTAACTTCTAACTCTCTGCCAGGCCAGGCCCTGTTTCTTTTACTGCCAACCCCCCCTAACCCCTCGTCTTCCACCTACTTCCCGCTCTATTATGCCTTCTCCTTTTCTGCTCTCTTCTGTGGCCCTTTGAAAATGAATGCAGGCCTAGCTAAGCCTCATGAAGGAAATCTACCAACAAAAGATGCATTCCTTGCTTATGGGAGGTGCTGTGAGACGAGCAAGAAGGGCTGAAGGGGTGATTGGGTTGTTGAGTCGGGAAGCACTAGAGGTGTAGCCAGGATTGTCTAGCAAATGGAGCCTGATGCTAATGTAGTTGGGCCCACTGCACTGACAAAAATATCTGTAAATACCCACACAGCGCTGCTGAGTGGGCATTTACAGATTTTTGGTGGGCCTTGCCCCTCAGGCCCTACCCTGCCTACGCCTCTGTTCTCTCCCCCAGGGCAAAGAGTGGGAAAGGCTCGCTACATCAAGAGTCTATCAAATCTTTCACTTTTGAGAGCAGAGTGTTTACATTTAAAAATCTTGAACAAGCAGCAATACCAAAGCATACAGTAGTAGTGGACAGAAGACTGCCCTGCACATATCAGTACACCCCAATGACAAAGGCAAAGATTTAACTGACCTGCTTAGCTATTAGTGGGTGACACCTCACAATGAGTATCATCTCTCCGTGAAGCAAAACATCCTCTGAATTGGGGTGAAAGACAGATCTAATGTGCCAAAGGAAGGCAACATGGAAATTCAGTGTTCTGCCCTCAGGAAAGAGGGTCGACAGCCCAATGGGTTAATGCACCTACTGCAGCCTCCTATGTGTAGCCTGTAGGCGACACATTCAGTTGCTGGTGAGATGCTGATAAGGTTTGCTTGCTATGCAGGGGCCGGGGGTCACCTCACAGCGCCTCGAGAAGGTGTCCTGTTTGAGTCCCTGTGCAAATATCTTCTCAACCATGACCCGTAGGTTACACTTTTCCCCTCGTTTTTTCCAGTCAGTTGGGGCCAGAGAGACAAGCTTTTCTATGGGCGTTACCAAGGCCAGAGTGCAGAAAACAAAGGCACAATTGTTAGTAGGAATGCAGGTATTGAAGGGGCATTAGCTGTTGGCTGATCGCACAGGGCAATTCATACCCATTTTCAAAAGAAAAAATAAATGTTTTAAAAAATAAAATAAAAAATGCCCCGCAGATTCCAGACATTGGATTAGAACTCAGGTCTCCAAAATTCCAAGACCATGCACTTACCACTTGAGCCACTGGCGGATGTGCTTCTGAGAGTTGGTTTTGGGCCAATATATCTTTCTTCTGCATGCCCCTGCGAGCATACCCATTTGCATTGTGAAACATGTTCACTGAAGAAAATGAGGAAAGAACATCTGGCCCCCCAGCTCCACCAAATACCAGCTAACTGCAGTGGCTTAGAGGTTAAGTGCTTGCGTTACAGCGCTGGGGGCCTGGGTTCGAGTCCTGCTTTCGGCACTTAAACGGAATAGTGGGGTAATCTCCTTGTACAGTTGCTGTGAAACATAGCAGAGAAGTGGGACTGTGAAAGTGAGGGAGTGCAGGCTGAAGGAGGAAGGGGGGCAAGCTAAAGGAGGAGGTAGGGCAGGCAAAAGGGAGAGGGAGGGGTGGATGCAGTGGTCGTGTGGAGAGGAGGCGGGGTAGATCTAGAAGGGCATGGCGTAGGTTCCCTGGTAAAGGGAGGAAGAAAGAATAGAGGAGGCCAGGAAGTGCCCGCTAGTGCCGGATGAGGATAAAAATGTCAGCCCATTGTGGGGTCCATTCCATCTTCCCCTTCCTCAATGGCCCCTTTCCCCACATTAGAACCCTCCCTCCACTATTCAGGGCCCACTTTATCCCACCCCCCCACTCACCCAGGCCGCTCCTCTTCTCCACAGCGACCCCTTCATCCAGCCCTACCTTCCCTTTTTGCCTACCCGGCCTCCTCCTTTATTTACTCTGCACTTCCTCTCCCCCACCTCTACAGCCCTGCCTCCTTTCCACCCTCCCTTTACCAGGGAACTCATTACATAACCACTGAACCTTTTAGAAGGACTGGGTCCCCTCAACTGATTACCCAACTACTCTGTTTCTGTGCCGAAAGCAGGACTCGAACCCAGGCCCCCAGTGCTGTAACACAAGTACTTAACCTCTAGGCCACTGCAGTTAGCTGGTGTTGGGTGGAGCGGGGGGCCAGATGGTCTATCCTCCTTGGCTCCAGTGAACATGTTTCACAACTGAAATGGTTATGCTCACGGGGGCATGCAGAAGATAGATATATACGCCCAAAAGCTACCCTCAGAAGCACAGCCACCAATGGCTCAAGTAGTAAGTGCTTGGTCTTGGAATGCTGGAGACCTGAGTTCTAATCCAATGTCTGCAATCTCCTGGGCATGTTTTTTTTAATTAAAAAAATATATTTTTTAGTTGAAAATGGGTATGCATTGCCCTGAGCAATCAGCCAACAGCCAATGCCCCTTCAATACCTGCTTTCCTACTAGCAGTTGTGCCTTTGTTTTCTGCACTCTGGCCTAGGTAACACCCATACAAAAGTTTGTCTCTCTGGCCCCAGTTGCCTGGAAAAAAACGAGGGGAAAAGGTGTAATCTACGGGTCATGGTTGATACAATAATTGCCCTGGGACTCAAACAGGACACCTTCACGAGGTGCTATGAGGTGACCACCGGCCCCTGCATAGCAAGCAAACCTGTATCAGCATCTCACCAGCAACTGAATGTGTCGCCTGCAGGCTACACATAAGAGGCTGCAGTAGGTGCATTAACCCATCGGGCTGTGGACCCTCCTTCCTCTGAGAACAGGAAACTGAATTTCCATGTTGCCTTCCTTTGGCACATTTGATCTATCTTTCAACCCAATTCAGAGGGTGTTTTGCTTCACGGAGAGATGATAATCATTGTGAGGTGTCAGCCACTAATAGCTAAGCAGGTCAGTTAAATCTTTGACTTTGTCATTGGGGTGTACTGATATGCGCTGGGCAGTCTTCTGTCCTGTGCTACTGTATGCATTCTTATTGCTGCTTGTTCACGATTCCTAAATGTAAACATTGAAAGATTTGAAAGACTCTTGATGCACCAAGCACTTCCCACTCTTTGCCCTGGGGGTGAGAGGGCTGCTTTCGGCCTTCAACACCCTCAATTATGGAGTGGCCGGCTCCACCACTGAGAATGAGGGGCTAATCCTGGTCGGAAACGGGCAGAGGTCTGCGCCCTGCGTCCTCCACGCGTCCCTAACGCTCCCAAACGCGACCACAGCCCTTACGGGCACAGCCCTATGTCGGTGCAGCCTCTATGGTGCAGCCACCCAGGTAGCTTAGGGTTAGGATATGTGCTCTTCAACATAAGCCTGGCCAACCAGGCCCTGGAGAGTGTCACAGCATGCTCTGTAATCCCCTAGTGATGGTGGCCTTGGTGACGATGATCTTGCTGGAATACTGATGCCTTTTTTCCTCCCAGAAGCCCCAGAAGCCTATTGAAATGAAGGGGTGTGCACCTCTCACTGGCCTCTGTTTACCCTCTGGCTAACTGAAATTAGTTCTGGGCTTTCCAGGCAAATGTATCCATTCGGGAGAGAGCTAGGAATAGGAAGGCTCTTTCTGCAGGCTCGGTGGGGAAGAGTCAGAGAGCTACATGCCTGAGGCATCTTTCTTCCTCCTTTGCTCATTGTGTTCCCTAACTTCTAACTCTCTGCCAGGCCAGGCCCTGTTTCTTTTACTGCCAACCCCCCCTAACCCCTCGTCTTCCACCTACTTCCCGCTCTATTATGCCTTCTCCTTTTCTGCTCTCTTCTGTGGCCCTTTGAAAATGAATGCAGGCCTAGCTAAGCCTCATGAAGGAAATCTACCAACAAAAGATGCATTCCTTGCTTATGGGAGGTGCTGTGAGACGAGCAAGAAGGGCTGAAGGGGTGATTGGGTTGTTGAGTCGGGAAGCACTAGAGGTGTAGCCAGGATTGTCTAGCAAATGGAGCCTGATGCTAATGTAGTTGGGCCCACTGCACTGACAAAAATATCTGTAAATACCCACACAGCGCTGCTGAGTGGGCATTTACAGATTTTTGGTGGGCCTTGCCCCTCAGGCCCTACCCTGCCTACGCCTCTGTTCTCTCCCCCAGGGCAAAGAGTGGGAAAGGCTCGCTACAGCAAGAGTCTATCAAATCTTTCACTTTTGAGAGCAGAGTGTTTACATTTAAAAATCTTGAACAAGCAGCAATACCAAAGCATACAGTAGTAGTGGACAGAAGACTGCCCTGCACATATCAGTACACCCCAATGACAAAGGCAAAGATTTAACTGACCTGCTTAGCTATTAGTGGGTGACACCTCACAATGAGTATCATCTCTCCGTGAAGCAAAACATCCTCTGAATTGGGGTGAAAGACAGATCTAATGTGCCAAAGGAAGGCAACATGGAAATTCAGTGTTCTGCCCTCAGGAAGGAGGGTCGACAGCCCAATGGGTTAATGCACCTACTGCAGCCTCCTATGTGTAGCCTGTAGGCGACACATTCAGTTGCTGGTGAGATGCTGATAAGGTTTGCTTGCTATGCAGGGGCCGGGGGTCACCTCACAGCGCCTCGAGAAGGTGTCCTGTTTGAGTCCCTGTGCAAATATCTTCTCAACCATGACCCGTAGGTTACACTTTTCCCCTCGTTTTTTCCAGTCAGTTGGGGCCAGAGAGACAAGCTTTTCTATGGGCGTTACCAAGGCCAGAGTGCAGAAAACAAAGGCACAATTGTTAGTAGGAATGCAGGTATTGAAGGGGCATTAGCTGTTGGCTGATCGCACAGGGCAATTCATACCCATTTTCAAAAGAAAAAATAAATGTTTTAAAAAATAAAATAAAAAATGCCCCGCAGATTCCAGACATTGGATTAGAACTCAGGTCTCCAAAATTCCAAGACCAAGCACTTACCACTTGAGCCACTGGCGGATGTGCTTCTGAGAGTTGGTTTTGGGCCAATATATCTTTCTTCTGCATGCCCCTGCGAGCATACCCATTTGCATTGTGAAACATGTTCACTGAAGAAAATGAGGAAAGAACATCTGGCCCCCCAGCTCCACCAAATACCAGCTAACTGCAGTGGCTTAGAGGTTAAGTGCTTGCGTTACAGCGCTGGGGGCCTGGGTTCGAGTCCTGCTTTCGGCACTTAAACGGAGTAGTGGGGTAATCTCCTTGTACAGTTGCTGTGAAACATAGCAGAGAAGTGGGACTGTGAAAGTGAGGGAGTGCAGGCTGAAGGAGGAAGGGGGGCAAGCTAAAGGAGGAGGTAGGGCAGGCAAAAGGGAGAGGGAGGGGTGGATGCAGTGGTCGTGTGGAGAGGAGGCGGGGTAGATCTAGAAGGGCATGGCGTAGGTTCCCTGGTAAAGGGAGGAAGAAAGAATAGAGGAGGCCAGGAAGTGCCCGCTAGTGCCGGATGAGGATAAAAATGTCAGCCCATTGTGGGGTCCATTCCATCTTCCCCTTCCTCAATGGCCCCTTTCCCCACATTAGAACCCTCCCTCCACTATTCAGGGCCCACTTTATCCCACCCCCCCACTCACCCAGGCCGCTCCTCTTCTCCACAGCGACCCCTTCATCCAGCCCTACCTTCCCTTTTTGCCTACCCGGCCTCCTCCTTTATTTACTCTGCACTTCCTCTCCCCCACCTCTACAGCCCTGCCTCCTTTCCACCCTCCCTTTACCAGGGAACTCATTACATAACCACTGAACCTTTTAGAAGGACTGGGTCCCCTCAACTGATTACCCAACTACTCTGTTTCTGTGCCGAAAGCAGGACTCGAACCCAGGCCCCCAGTGCTGTAACACAAGTACTTAACCTCTAGGCCACTGCAGTTAGCTGGTGTTGGGTGGAGCGGGGGGCCAGATGGTCTATCCTCCTTGGCTCCAGTGAACATGTTTCACAACTGAAATGGTTATGCTCACGGGGGCATGCAGAAGAAAGATATATACGCCCAAAAGCTACCCTCAGAAGCACAGCCACCAATGGCTCAAGTAGTAAGTGCTTGGTCTTGGAATGCTGGAGACCTGAGTTCTAATCCAATGTCTGCAATCTCCTGGGCATGTTTTTTTTAATTAAAAAAATATATTTTTTAGTTGAAAATGGGTATGCATTGCCCTGAGCAATCAGCCAACAGCCAATGCCCCTTCAATACCTGCTTTCCTACTAGCAGTTGTGCCTTTGTTTTCTGCACTTTGGCCTAGGTAACACCCATACAAAAGTTTGTCTCTCTGGCCCCAGTTGCCTGGAAAAAAACGAGGGGAAAAGGTGTAATCTACGGGTCATGGTTGATACAATAATTGCCCTGGGACTCAAACAGGACACCTTCACGAGGTGCTATGAGGTGACCACCGGCCCCTGCATAGCAAGCAAACCTGTATCAGCATCTCACCAGCAACTGAATGTGTCGCCTGCAGGCTACACATAAGAGGCTGCAGTAGGTGCATTAACCCATCGGGCTGTGGACCCTCCTTCCTCTGAGAACAGGAAACTGAATTTCCATGTTGCCTTCCTTTGGCACATTTGATCTATCTTTCAACCCAATTCAGAGGGTGTTTTGCTTCACGGAGAGATGATAATCATTGTGAGGTGTCAGCCACTAATAGCTAAGCAGGTCAGTTAAATCTTTGACTTTGTCATTGGGGTGTACTGATATGCGCTGGGCAGTCTTCTGTCCTGTGCTACTGTATGCATTCTTATTGCTGCTTGTTCACGATTCCTAAATGTAAACATTGAAAGATTTGAAAGACTCTTGATGCACCAAGCACTTCCCACTCTTTGCCCTGGGGGTGAGAGGGCTGCTTTCGGCCTTCAACACCCTCAATTATGGAGTGGCCGGCTCCACCACTGAGAATGAGGGGCTAATCCTGGTCGGAAACGGGCAGAGGTCTGCGCCCTGCGTCCTCCACGCGTCCCTAACGCTCCCAAACGCGACCACAGCCCTTACGGGCACAGCCCTATGTCGGTGCAGCCTCTATGGTGCAGCCACCCAGGTAGCTTAGGGTTAGGATATGTGCTCTTCAACATAAGCCTGGCCAACCAGGCCCTGGAGAGTGTCACAGCATGCTCTGTAATCCCCTAGTGATGGTGGCCTTGGTGACGATGATCTTGCTGGAATACTGATGCCTTTTTTCCTCCCAGAAGCCCCAGAAGCCTATTGAAATGAAGGGGTGTGCACCTCTCACTGGCCTCTGTTTACCCTCTGGCTAACTGAAATTAGTTCTGGGCTTTCCAGGCAAATGTATCCATTCGGGAGAGAGCTAGGAATAGGAAGGCTCTTTCTGCAGGCTCGGTGGGGAAGAGTCAGAGAGCTACATGCCTGAGGCATCTTTCTTCCTCCTTTGCTCATTGTGTTCCCTAACTTCTAACTCTCTGCCAGGCCAGGCCCTGTTTCTTTTACTGCCAACCCCCCCTAACCCCTCGTCTTCCACCTACTTCCCGCTCTATTATGCCTTCTCCTTTTCTGCTCTCTTCTGTGGCCCTTTGAAAATGAATGCAGGCCTAGCTAAGCCTCATGAAGGAAATCTACCAACAAAAGATGCATTCCTTGCTTATGGGAGGTGCTGTGAGACGAGCAAGAAGGGCTGAAGGGGTGATTGGGTTGTTGAGTCGGGAAGCACTAGAGGTGTAGCCAGGATTGTCTAGCAAATGGAGCCTGATGCTAATGTAGTTGGGCCCACTGCACTGACAAAAATATCTGTAAATACCCACACAGCGCTGCTGAGTGGGCATTTACAGATTTTTGGTGGGCCTTGCCCCTCAGGCCCTACCCTGCCTACGCCTCTGTTCTCTCCCCCAGGGCAAAGAGTGGGAAAGGCTCGCTACAGCAAGAGTCTATCAAATCTTTCACTTTTGAGAGCAGAGTGTTTACATTTAAAAATCTTGAACAAGCAGCAATACCAAAGCATACAGTAGTAGTGGACAGAAGACTGCCCTGCACAAATCAGTACACCCCAATGACAAAGGCAAAGATTTAACTGACCTGCTTAGCTATTAGTGGGTGACACCTCACAATGAGTATCATCTCTCCGTGAAGCAAAACATCCTCTGAATTGGGGTGAAAGACAGATCTAATGTGCCAAAGGAAGGCAACATGGAAATTCAGTGTTCTGCCCTCAGGAAGGAGGGTCGACAGCCCAATGGGTTAATGCACCTACTGCAGCCTCCTATGTGTAGCCTGTAGGCGACACATTCAGTTGCTGGTGAGATGCTGATAAGGTTTGCTTGCTATGCAGGGGCCGGGGGTCACCTCACAGCGCCTCGAGAAGGTGTCCTGTTTGAGTCCCTGTGCAAATATCTTCTCAACCATGACCCGTAGGTTACACTTTTCCCCTCGTTTTTTCCAGTCAGTTGGGGCCAGAGAGACAAGCTTTTCTATGGGCGTTACCAAGGCCAGAGTGCAGAAAACAAAGGCACAATTGTTAGTAGGAATGCAGGTATTGAAGGGGCATTAGCTGTTGGCTGATCGCACAGGGCAATTCATACCCATTTTCAAAAGAAAAAATAAATGTTTTAAAAAATAAAATAAAAAATGCCCCGCAGATTCCAGACATTGGATTAGAACTCAGGTCTCCAAAATTCCAAGACCAAGCACTTACCACTTGAGCCACTGGCGGATGTGCTTCTGAGAGTTGGTTTTGGGCCAATATATCTTTCTTCTGCATGCCCCTGCGAGCATACCCATTTGCATTGTGAAACATGTTCACTGAAGAAAATGAGGAAAGAACATCTGGCCCCCCAGCTCCACCAAATACCAGCTAACTGCAGTGGCTTAGAGGTTAAGTGCTTGCGTTACAGCGCTGGGGGCCTGGGTTCGAGTCCTGCTTTCGGCACTTAAACGGAATAGTGGGGTAATCTCCTTGTACAGTTGCTGTGAAACATAGCAGAGAAGTGGGACTGTGAAAGTGAGGGAGTGCAGGCTGAAGGAGGAAGGGGGGCAAGCTAAAGGAGGAGGTAGGGCAGGCAAAAGGGAGAGGGAGGGGTGGATGCAGTGGTCGTGTGGAGAGGAGGCGGGGTAGATCTAGAAGGGCATGGCGTAGGTTCCCTGGTAAAGGGAGGAAGAAAGAATAGAGTAGGCCAGGAAGTGCCCGCTAGTGCCGGATGAGGATAAAAATGTCAGCCCATTGTGGGGTCCATTCCATCTTCCCCTTCCTCAATGGCCCCTTTCCCCACATTAGAACCCTCCCTCCACTATTCAGGGCCCACTTTATCCCACCCCCCCACTCACCCAGGCCGCTCCTCTTCTCCACAGCGACCCCTTCATCCAGCCCTACCTTCCCTTTTTGCCTACCCGGCCTCCTCCTTTATTTACTCTGCACTTCCTCTCCCCCACCTCTACAGCCCTGCCTCCTTTCCACCCTCCCTTTACCAGGGAACTCATTACATAACCACTGAACCTTTTAGAAGGACTGGGTCCCCTCAACTGATTACCCAACTACTCTGTTTCTGTGCCGAAAGCAGGACTCGAACCCAGGCCCCCAGTGCTGTAACACAAGTACTTAACCTCTAGGCCACTGCAGTTAGCTGGTGTTGGGTGGAGCGGGGGGCCAGATGGTCTATCCTCCTTGGCTCCAGTGAACATGTTTCACAACTGAAATGGTTATGCTCACGGGGGCATGCAGAAGAAAGATATATACGCCCAAAAGCTACCCTCAGAAGCACAGCCACCAATGGCTCAAGTAGTAAGTGCTTGGTCTTGGAATGCTGGAGACCTGAGTTCTAATCCAATGTCTGCAATCTCCTGGGCATGTTTTTTTTAATTAAAAAAATATATTTTTTAGTTGAAAATGGGTATGCATTGCCCTGAGCAATCAGCCAACAGCCAATGCCCCTTCAATACCTGCTTTCCTACTAGCAGTTGTGCCTTTGTTTTCTGCACTCTGGCCTAGGTAACACCCATACAAAAGTTTGTCTCTCTGGCCCCAGTTGCCTGGAAAAAAACGAGGGGAAAAGGTGTAATCTACGGGTCATGGTTGATACAATAATTGCCCTGGGACTCAAACAGGACACCTTCACGAGGTGCTATGAGGTGACCACCGGCCCCTGCATAGCAAGCAAACCTGTATCAGCATCTCACCAGCAACTGAATGTGTCGCCTGCAGGCTACACATAAGAGGCTGCAGTAGGTGCATTAACCCATCGGGCTGTGGACCCTCCTTCCTCTGAGAACAGGAAACTGAATTTCCATGTTGCCTTCCTTTGGCACATTTGATCTATCTTTCAACCCAATTCAGAGGGTGTTTTGCTTCACGGAGAGATGATAATCATTGTGAGGTGTCAGCCACTAATAGCTAAGCAGGTCAGTTAAATCTTTGACTTTGTCATTGGGGTGTACTGATATGCGCTGGGCAGTCTTCTGTCCTGTGCTACTGTATGCATTCTTATTGCTGCTTGTTCACGATTCCTAAATGTAAACATTGAAAGATTTGAAAGACTCTTGATGCACCAAGCACTTCCCACTCTTTGCCCTGGGGGTGAGAGGGCTGCTTTCGGCCTTCAACACCCTCAATTATGGAGTGGCCGGCTCCACCACTGAGAATGAGGGGCTAATCCTGGTCGGAAACGGGCAGAGGTCTGCGCCCTGCGTCCTCCACGCGTCCCTAACGCTCCCAAACGCGACCACAGCCCTTACGGGCACAGCCCTATGTCGGTGCAGCCTCTATGGTGCAGCCACCCAGGTAGCTTAGGGTTAGGATATGTGCTCTTCAACATAAGCCTGGCCAACCAGGCCCTGGAGAGTGTCACAGCATGCTCTGTAATCCCCTAGTGATGGTGGCCTTGGTGACGATGATCTTGCTGGAATACTGATGCCTTTTTTCCTCCCAGAAGCCCCAGAAGCCTATTGAAATGAAGGGGTGTGCACCTCTCACTGGCCTCTGTTTACCCTCTGGCTAACTGAAATTAGTTCTGGGCTTTCCAGGCAAATGTATCCATTCGGGAGAGAGCTAGGAATAGGAAGGCTCTTTCTGCAGGCTCGGTGGGGAAGAGTCAGAGAGCTACATGCCTGAGGCATCTTTCTTCCTCCTTTGCTCATTGTGTTCCCTAACTTCTAACTCTCTGCCAGGCCAGGCCCTGTTTCTTTTACTGCCAACCCCCCCTAACCCCTCGTCTTCCACCTACTTCCCGCTCTATTATGCCTTCTCCTTTTCTGCTCTCTTCTGTGGCCCTTTGAAAATGAATGCAGGCCTAGCTAAGCCTCATGAAGGAAATCTACCAACAAAAGATGCATTCCTTGCTTATGGGAGGTGCTGTGAGACGAGCAAGAAGGGCTGAAGGGGTGATTGGGTTGTTGAGTCGGGAAGCACTAGAGGTGTAGCCAGGATTGTCTAGCAAATGGAGCCTGATGCTAATGTAGTTGGGCCCACTGCACTGACAAAAATATCTGTAAATACCCACACAGCGCTGCTGAGTGGGCATTTACAGATTTTTGGTGGGCCTTGCCCCTCAGGCCCTACCCTGCCTACGCCTCTGTTCTCTCCCCCAGGGCAAAGAGTGGGAAAGGCTCGCTACAGCAAGAGTCTATCAAATCTTTCACTTTTGAGAGCAGAGTGTTTACATTTAAAAATCTTGAACAAGCAGCAATACCAAAGCATACAGTAGTAGTGGACAGAAGACTGCCCTGCACATATCAGTACACCCCAATGACAAAGGCAAAGATTTAACTGACCTGCTTAGCTATTAGTGGGTGACACCTCACAATGAGTATCATCTCTCCGTGAAGCAAAACATCCTCTGAATTGGGGTGAAAGACAGATCTAATGTGCCAAAGGAAGGCAACATGGAAATTCAGTGTTCTGCCCTCAGGAAGGAGGGTCGACAGCCCAATGGGTTAATGCACCTACTGCAGCCTCCTATGTGTAGCCTGTAGGCGACACATTCAGTTGCTGGTGAGATGCTGATAAGGTTTGCTTGCATTGCAGGGGCCGGGGGTCACCTCACAGCGCCTCGAGAAGGTGTCCTGTTTGAGTCCCTGTGCAAATATCTTCTCAACCATGACCCGTAGGTTACACTTTTCCCCTCGTTTTTTCCAGTCAGTTGGGGCCAGAGAGACAAGCTTTTCTATGGGCGTTACCAAGGCCAGAGTGCAGAAAACAAAGGCACAATTGTTAGTAGGAATGCAGGTATTGAAGGGGCATTAGCTGTTGGCTGATCGCACAGGGCAATTCATACCCATTTTCAAAAGAAAAAATAAATGTTTTAAAAAATAAAATAAAAAATGCCCCGCAGATTCCAGACATTGGATTAGAACTCAGGTCTCCAAAATTCCAAGACCAAGCACTTACCACTTGAGCCACTGGCGGATGTGCTTCTGAGAGTTGGTTTTGGGCCAATATATCTTTCTTCTGCATGCCCCTGCGAGCATACCCATTTGCATTGTGAAACATGTTCACTGAAGAAAATGAGGAAAGAACATCTGGCCCCCCAGCTCCACCAAATACCAGCTAACTGCAGTGGCTTAGAGGTTAAGTGCTTGCGTTACAGCGCTGGGGGCCTGGGTTCGAGTCCTGCTTTCGGCACTTAAACGGAATAGTGGGGTAATCTCCTTGTACAGTTGCTGTGAAACATAGCAGAGAAGTGGGACTGTGAAAGTGAGGGAGTGCAGGCTGAAGGAGGAAGGGGGGCAAGCTAAAGGAGGAGGTAGGGCAGGCAAAAGGGAGAGGGAGGGGTGGATGCAGTGGTCGTGTGGAGAGGAGGCGGGGTAGATCTAGAAGGGCATGGCGTAGGTTCCCTGGTAAAGGGAGGAAGAAAGAATAGAGGAGGCCAGGAAGTGCCCGCTAGTGCCGGATGAGGATAAAAATGTCAGCCCATTGTGGGGTCCATTCCATCTTCCCTTCCTCAATGGCCCCTTTCCCCACATTAGAACCCTCCCTCCACTATTCAGGGCCCACTTTATCCCACTCACCCAGGCCGCTCCTCTTCTCCACAGCGACCCCTTCATCCAGCCCTACCTTCCCTTTTTGCCTACCCGGCCTCCTCCTTTATTTACTCTGCACTTCCTCTCCCCCACCTCTACAGTCCTGCCTCCTTTCCACCCTCCCTTTACCAGGGAACTCATTACATAACCACTGAACCTTTTAGAAGGACTGGGTCCCCTCAACTGATTACCCAACTACTCTGTTTCTGTGCCGAAAGCAGGACTCGAGCCCAGGCCCCCAGTGCTGTAACACAAGTACTTAACCTCTAGGCCACTGCAGTTAGCTGGTGTTGGGTGGAGCGGGGGGCCAGATGGTCTATCCTCCTTGGCTCCAGTGAACATGTTTCACAACTGAAATGGTTATGCTCACGGGGGCATGCAGAAGAAAGATATATACGCCCAAAAGCTACCCTCAGAAGCACAGCCACCAATGGCTCAAGTAGTAAGTGCTTGGTCTTGGAATGCTGGAGACCTGAGTTCTAATCCAATGTCTGCAATCTCCTGGGCATGTTTTTTTTAATTAAAAAAATATATTTTTTAGTTGAAAATGGGTATGCATTGCCCTGAGCAATCAGCCAACAGCCAATGCCCCTTCAATACCTGCTTTCCTACTAGCAGTTGTGCCTTTGTTTTCTGCACTCTGGCCTAGGTAACACCCATACAAAAGTTTGTCTCTCTGGCCCCAGTTGCCTGGAAAAAAACGAGGGGAAAAGGTGTAATCTACGGGTCATGGTTGATACAATAATTGCCCTGGGACTCAAACAGGACACCTTCACGAGGTGCTATGAGGTGACCACCGGCCCCTGCATAGCAAGCAAACCTGTATCAGCATCTCACCAGCAACTGAATGTGTCGCCTGCAGGCTACACATAAGAGGCTGCAGTAGGTGCATTAACCCATCGGGCTGTGGACCCTCCTTCCTCTGAGAGCAGGAAACTGAATTTCCATGTTGCCTTCCTTTGGCACATTTGATCTATCTTTCAACCCAATTCAGAGGGTGTTTTGCTTCACGGAGAGATGATAATCATTGTGAGGTGTCAGCCACTAATAGCTAAGCAGGTCAGTTAAATCTTTGACTTTGTCATTGGGGTGTACTGATATGCGCTGGGCAGTCTTCTGTCCTGTGCTACTGTATGCATTCTTATTGCTGCTTGTTCACGATTCCTAAATGTAAACATTGAAAGATTTGAAAGACTCTTGATGCACCAAGCACTTCCCACTCTTTGCCCTGGGGGTGAGAGGGCTGCTTTCGGCCTTCAACACCCTCAATTATGGAGTGGCCGGCTCCACCACTGAGAATGAGGGGCTAATCCTGGTCGGAAACGGGCAGAGGTCTGCGCCCTGCGTCCTCCACGCGTCCCTAACGCTCCCAAACGCGACCACAGCCCTTACGGGCACAGCCCTATGTCGGTGCAGCCTCTATGGTGCAGCCACCCAGGTAGCTTAGGGTTAGGATATGTGCTCTTCAACATAAGCCTGGCCAACCAGGCCCTGGAGAGTGTCACAGCATGCTCTGTAATCCCCTAGTGATGGTGGCCTTGGTGACGATGATCTTGCTGGAATACTGATGCCTTTTTTCCTCCCAGAAGCCCCAGAAGCCTATTGAAATGAAGGGGTGTGCACCTCTCACTGGCCTCTGTTTACCCTCTGGCTAACTGAAATTAGTTCTGGGCTTTCCAGGCAAATGTATCCATTCGGGAGAGAGCTAGGAATAGGAAGGCTCTTTCTGCAGGCTCGGTGGGGAAGAGTCAGAGAGCTACATGCCTGAGGCATCTTTCTTCCTCCTTTGCTCATTGTGTTCCCTAACTTCTAACTCTCTGCCAGGCCAGGCCCTGTTTCTTTTACTGCCAACCCCCCCTAACCCCTCGTCTTCCACCTACTTCCCGCTCTATTATGCCTTCTCCTTTTCTGCTCTCTTCTGTGGCCCTTTGAAAATGAATGCAGGCCTAGCTAAGCCTCATGAAGGAAATCTACCAACAAAAGATGCATTCCTTGCTTATGGGAGGTGCTGTGAGACGAGCAAGAAGGGCTGAAGGGGTGATTGGGTTGTTGAGTCGGGAAGCACTAGAGGTGTAGCCAGGATTGTCTAGCAAATGGAGCCTGATGCTAATGTAGTTGGGCCCACTGCACTGACAAAAATATCTGTAAATACCCACACAGCGCTGCTGAGTGGGCATTTACAGATTTTTGGTGGGCCTTGCCCCTCAGGCCCTACCCTGCCTACGCCTCTGTTCTCTCCCCCAGGGCAAAGAGTGGGAAAGGCTCGCTACAGCAAGAGTCTATCAAATCTTTCACTTTTGAGAGCAGAGTGTTTACATTTAAAAATCTTGAACAAGCAGCAATACCAAAGCATACAGTAGTAGTGGACAGAAGACTGCCCTGCACATATCAGTACACCCCAATGACAAAGGCAAAGATTTAACTGACCTGCTTAGCTATTAGTGGGTGACACCTCACAATGAGTATCATCTCTCCGTGAAGCAAAACATCCTCTGAATTGGGGTGAAAGACAGATCTAATGTGCCAAAGGAAGGCAACATGGAAATTCAGTGTTCTGCCCTCAGGAAAGAGGGTCGACAGCCCAATGGGTTAATGCACCTACTGCAGCCTCCTATGTGTAGCCTGTAGGCGACACATTCAGTTGCTGGTGAGATGCTGATAAGGTTTGCTTGCTATGCAGGGGCCGGGGGTCACCTCACAGCGCCTCGAGAAGGTGTCCTGTTTGAGTCCCTGTGCAAATATCTTCTCAACCATGACCCGTAGGTTACACTTTTCCCCTCGTTTTTTCCAGTCAGTTGGGGCCAGAGAGACAAGCTTTTCTATGGGCGTTACCAAGGCCAGAGTGCAGAAAACAAAGGCACAATTGTTAGTAGGAATGCAGGTATTGAAGGGGCATTAGCTGTTGGCTGATCGCACAGGGCAATTCATACCCATTTTCAAAAGAAAAAATAAATGTTTTAAAAAATAAAATAAAAAATGCCCCGCAGATTCCAGACATTGGATTAGAACTCAGGTCTCCAAAATTCCAAGACCAAGCACTTACCACTTGAGCCACTGGCGGATGTGCTTCTGAGAGTTGGTTTTGGGCCAATATATCTTTCTTCTGCATGCCCCTGCGAGCATACCCATTTGCATTGTGAAACATGTTCACTGAAGAAAATGAGGAAAGAACATCTGGCCCCCCAGCTCCACCAAATACCAGCTAACTGCAGTGGCTTAGAGGTTAAGTGCTTGCGTTACAGCGCTGGGGGCCTGGGTTCGAGTCCTGCTTTCGGCACTTAAACGGAATAGTGGGGTAATCTCCTTGTACAGTTGCTGTGAAACATAGCAGAGAAGTGGGACTGTGAAAGTGAGGGAGTGCAGGCTGAAGGAGGAAGGGGGGCAAGCTAAAGGAGGAGGTAGGGCAGGCAAAAGGGAGAGGGAGGGGTGGATGCAGTGGTCGTGTGGAGAGGAGGCGGGGTAGATCTAGAAGGGCATGGCGTAGGTTCCCTGGTAAAGGGAGGAAGAAAGAATAGAGGAGGCCAGGAAGTGCCCGCTAGTGCCGGATGAGGATAAAAATGTCAGCCCATTGTGGGGTCCATTCCATCTTCCCTTCCTCAATGGCCCCTTTCCCCACATTAGAACCCTCCCTCCACTATTCAGGGCCCACTTTATCCCACCCCCCCCACTCACCCAGGCCGCTCCTCTTCTCCACAGCGACCCCTTCATCCAGCCCTACCTTCCCTTTTTGCCTACCCGGCCTCCTCCTTTATTTACTCTGCACTTCCTCTCCCCCACCTCTACAGTCCTGCCTCCTTTCCACCCTCCCTTTACCAGGGAACTCATTACATAACCACTGAACCTTTTAGAAGGACTGGGTCCCCTCAACTGATTACCCAACTACTCTGTTTCTGTGCCGAAAGCAGGACTCGAGCCCAGGCCCCCAGTGCTGTAACACAAGTACTTAACCTCTAGGCCACTGCAGTTAGCTGGTGTTGGGTGGAGCGGGGGGCCAGATGGTCTATCCTCCTTGGCTCCAGTGAACATGTTTCACAACTGAAATGGTTATGCTCACGGGGGCATGCAGAAGAAAGATATATACGCCCAAAAGCTACCCTCAGAAGCACAGCCACCAATGGCTCAAGTAGTAAGTGCTTGGTCTTGGAATGCTGGAGACCTGAGTTCTAATCCAATGTCTGCAATCTCCTGGGCATGTTTTTTTTAATTAAAAAAATATATTTTTTAGTTGAAAATGGGTATGCATTGCCCTGAGCAATCAGCCAACAGCCAATGCCCCTTCAATACCTGCTTTCCTACTAGCAGTTGTGCCTTTGTTTTCTGCACTCTGGCCTAGGTAACACCCATACAAAAGTTTGTCTCTCTGGCCCCAGTTGCCTGGAAAAAAACGAGGGGAAAAGGTGTAATCTACGGGTCATGGTTGATACAATAATTGCCCTGGGACTCAAACAGGACACCTTCACGAGGTGCTATGAGGTGACCACCGGCCCCTGCATAGCAAGCAAACCTGTATCAGCATCTCACCAGCAACTGAATGTGTCGCCTGCAGGCTACACATAAGAGGCTGCAGTAGGTGCATTAACCCATCGGGCTGTGGACCCTCCTTCCTCTGAGAGCAGGAAACTGAATTTCCATGTTGCCTTCCTTTGGCACATTTGATCTATCTTTCAACCCAATTCAGAGGGTGTTTTGCTTCACGGAGAGATGATAATCATTGTGAGGTGTCAGCCACTAATAGCTAAGCAGGTCAGTTAAATCTTTGACTTTGTCATTGGGGTGTACTGATATGCGCTGGGCAGTCTTCTGTCCTGTGCTACTGTATGCATTCTTATTGCTGCTTGTTCACGATTCCTAAATGTAAACATTGAAAGATTTGAAAGACGCTTGATGCACCAAGCACTTCCCACTCTTTGCCCTGGGGGTGAGAGGGCTGCTTTCGGCCTTCAACACCCTCAATTATGGAGTGGCCGGCTCCACCACTGAGAATGAGGGGCTAATCCTGGTCGGAAACGGGCAGAGGTCTGCGCCCTGCGTCCTCCACGCGTCCCTAACGCTCCCAAACGCGACCACAGCCCTTACGGATACAGCCCTATGTCGGTGCAGCCTCTATGGTGCAGCCACCCAGGTAGCTTAGGGTTAGGATATGTGCTCTTCAACATAAGCCTGGCCAACCAGGCCCTGGAGAGTGTCACAGCATGCTCTGTAATCCCCTAGTGATGGTGGCCTTGGTGACGATGATCTTGCTGGAATACTGATGCCTTTTTTCCTCCCAGAAGCCCCAGAAGCCTATTGAAATGAAGGGGTGTGCACCTCTCACTGGCCTCTGTTTACCCTCTGGCTAACTGAAATTAGTTCTGGGCTTTCCAGGCAAATGTATCCATTCGGGAGAGAGCTAGGAATAGGAAGGCTCTTTCTGCAGGCTCGGTGGGGAAGAGTCAGAGAGCTACATGCCTGAGGCATCTTTCTTCCTCCTTTGCTCATTGTGTTCCCTAACTTCTAACTCTCTGCCAGGCCAGGCCCTGTTTCTTTTACTGCCAACCCCCCCTAACCCCTCGTCTTCCACCTACTTCCCGCTCTATTATGCCTTCTCCTTTTCTGCTCTCTTCTGTGGCCCTTTGAAAATGAATGCAGGCCTAGCTAAGCCTCATGAAGGAAATCTACCAACAAAAGATGCATTCCTTGCTTATGGGAGGTGCTGTGAGACGAGCAAGAAGGGCTGAAGGGGTGATTGGGTTGTTGAGTCGGGAAGCACTAGAGGTGTAGCCAGGATTGTCTAGCAAATGGAGCCTGATGCTAATGTAGTTGGGCCCACTGCACTGACAAAAATATCTGTAAATACCCACACAGCGCTGCTGAGTGGGCATTTACAGATTTTTGGTGGGCCTTGCCCCTCAGGCCCTACCCTGCCTACGCCTCTGTTCTCTCCCCCAGGGCAAAGAGTGGGAAAGGCTCGCTACAGCAAGAGTCTATCAAATCTTTCACTTTTGAGAGCAGAGTGTTTACATTTAAAAATCTTGAACAAGCAGCAATACCAAAGCATACAGTAGTAGTGGACAGAAGACTGCCCTGCACATATCAGTACACCCCAATGACAAAGGCAAAGATTTAACTGACCTGCTTAGCTATTAGTGGGTGACACCTCACAATGAGTATCATCTCTCCGTGAAGCAAAACATCCTCTGAATTGGGGTGAAAGACAGATCTAATGTGCCAAAGGAAGGCAACATGGAAATTCAGTGTTCTGCCCTCAGGAAAGAGGGTCGACAGCCCAATGGGTTAATGCACCTACTGCAGCCTCCTATGTGTAGCCTGTAGGCGACACATTCAGTTGCTGGTGAGATGCTGATAAGGTTTGCTTGCTATGCAGGGGCCGGGGGTCACCTCACAGCGCCTCGAGAAGGTGTCCTGTTTGAGTCCCTGTGCAAATATCTTCTCAACCATGACCCGTAGGTTACACTTTTCCCCTCGTTTTTTCCAGTCAGTTGGGGCCAGAGAGACAAGCTTTTCTATGGGCGTTACCAAGGCCAGAGTGCAGAAAACAAAGGCACAATTGTTAGTAGGAATGCAGGTATTGAAGGGGCATTAGCTGTTGGCTGATCGCACAGGGCAATTCATACCCATTTTCAAAAGAAAAAATAAATGTTTTAAAAAATAAAATAAAAAATGCCCCGCAGATTCCAGACATTGGATTAGAACTCAGGTCTCCAAAATTCCAAGACCAAGCACTTACCACTTGAGCCACTGGCGGATGTGCTTCTGAGAGTTGGTTTTGGGCCAATATATCTTTCTTCTGCATGCCCCTGCGAGCATACCCATTTGCATTGTGAAACATGTTCACTGAAGAAAATGAGGAAAGAACATCTGGCCCCCCAGCTCCACCAAATACCAGCTAACTGCAGTGGCTTAGAGGTTAAGTGCTTGCGTTACAGCGCTGGGGGCCTGGGTTCGAGTCCTGCTTTCGGCACTTAAACGGAATAGTGGGGTAATCTCCTTGTACAGTTGCTGTGAAACATAGCAGAGAAGTGGGACTGTGAAAGTGAGGGAGTGCAGGCTGAAGGAGGAAGGGGGGCAAGCTAAAGGAGGAGGTAGGGCAGGCAAAAGGGAGAGGGAGGGGTGGATGCAGTGGTCGTGTGGAGAGGAGGCGGGGTAGATCTAGAAGGGCATGGCGTAGGTTCCCTGGTAAAGGGAGGAAGAAAGAATAGAGGAGGCCAGGAAGTGCCCGCTAGTGCCGGATGAGGATAAAAATGTCAGCCCATTGTGGGGTCCATTCCATCTTCCCTTCCTCAATGGCCCCTTTCCCCACATTAGAACCCTCCCTCCACTATTCAGGGCCCACTTTATCCCACCCCCCCCCACTCACCCAGGCCGCTCCTCTTCTCCACAGCGACCCCTTCATCCAGCCCTACCTTCCCTTTTTGCCTACCCGGCCTCCTCCTTTATTTACTCTGCACTTCCTCTCCCCCACCTCTACAGTCCTGCCTCCTTTCCACCCTCCCTTTACCAGGGAACTCATTACATAACCACTGAACCTTTTAGAAGGACTGGGTCCCCTCAACTGATTACCCAACTACTCTGTTTCTGTGCCGAAAGCAGGACTCGAGCCCAGGCCCCCAGTGCTGTAACACAAGTACTTAACCTCTAGGCCACTGCAGTTAGCTGGTGTTGGGTGGAGCGGGGGGCCAGATGGTCTATCCTCCTTGGCTCCAGTGAACATGTTTCACAACTGAAATGGTTATGCTCACGGGGGCATGCAGAAGAAAGATATATACGCCCAAAAGCTACCCTCAGAAGCACAGCCACCAATGGCTCAAGTAGTAAGTGCTTGGTCTTGGAATGCTGGAGACCTGAGTTCTAATCCAATGTCTGCAATCTCCTGGGCATGTTTTTTTTAATTAAAAAAATATATTTTTTAGTTGAAAATGGGTATGCATTGCCCTGAGCAATCAGCCAACAGCCAATGCCCCTTCAATACCTGCTTTCCTACTAGCAGTTGTGCCTTTGTTTTCTGCACTCTGGCCTAGGTAACACCCATACAAAAGTTTGTCTCTCTGGCCCCAGTTGCCTGGAAAAAAACGAGGGGAAAAGGTGTAATCTACGGGTCATGGTTGATACAATAATTGCCCTGGGACTCAAACAGGACACCTTCACGAGGTGCTATGAGGTGACCACCGGCCCCTGCATAGCAAGCAAACCTGTATCAGCATCTCACCAGCAACTGAATGTGTCGCCTGCAGGCTACACATAAGAGGCTGCAGTAGGTGCATTAACCCATCGGGCTGTGGACCCTCCTTCCTCTGAGAGCAGGAAACTGAATTTCCATGTTGCCTTCCTTTGGCACATTTGATCTATCTTTCAACCCAATTCAGAGGGTGTTTTGCTTCACGGAGAGATGATAATCATTGTGAGGTGTCAGCCACTAATAGCTAAGCAGGTCAGTTAAATCTTTGACTTTGTCATTGGGGTGTACTGATATGCGCTGGGCAGTCTTCTGTCCTGTGCTACTGTATGCATTCTTATTGCTGCTTGTTCACGATTCCTAAATGTAAACATTGAAAGATTTGAAAGACGCTTGATGCACCAAGCACTTCCCACTCTTTGCCCTGGGGGTGAGAGGGCTGCTTTCGGCCTTCAACACCCTCAATTATGGAGTGGCCGGCTCCACCACTGAGAATGAGGGGCTAATCCTGGTCGGAAACGGGCAGAGGTCTGCGCCCTGCGTCCTCCACGCGTCCCTAACGCTCCCAAACGCGACCACAGCCCTTACGGATACAGCCCTATGTCGGTGCAGCCTCTATGGTGCAGCCACCCAGGTAGCTTAGGGTTAGGATATGTGCTCTTCAACATAAGCCTGGCCAACCAGGCCCTGGAGAGTGTCACAGCATGCTCTGTAATCCCCTAGTGATGGTGGCCTTGGTGACGATGATCTTGCTGGAATACTGATGCCTTTTTTCCTCCCAGAAGCCCCAGAAGCCTATTGAAATGAAGGGGTGTGCACCTCTCACTGGCCTCTGTTTACCCTCTGGCTAACTGAAATTAGTTCTGGGCTTTCCAGGCAAATGTATCCATTCGGGAGAGAGCTAGGAATAGGAAGGCTCTTTCTGCAGGCTCGGTGGGGAAGAGTCAGAGAGCTACATGCCTGAGGCATCTTTCTTCCTCCTTTGCTCATTGTGTTCCCTAACTTCTAACTCTCTGCCAGGCCAGGCCCTGTTTCTTTTACTGCCAACCCCCCCTAACCCCTCGTCTTCCACCTACTTCCCGCTCTATTATGCCTTCTCCTTTTCTGCTCTCTTCTGTGGCCCTTTGAAAATGAATGCAGGCCTAGCTAAGCCTCATGAAGGAAATCTACCAACAAAAGATGCATTCCTTGCTTATGGGAGGTGCTGTGAGACGAGCAAGAAGGGCTGAAGGGGTGATTGGGTTGTTGAGTCGGGAAGCACTAGAGGTGTAGCCAGGATTGTCTAGCAAATGGAGCCTGATGCTAATGTAGTTGGGCCCACTGCACTGACAAAAATATCTGTAAATACCCACACAGCGCTGCTGAGTGGGCATTTACAGATTTTTGGTGGGCCTTGCCCCTCAGGCCCTACCCTGCCTACGCCTCTGTTCTCTCCCCCAGGGCAAAGAGTGGGAAAGGCTCGCTACAGCAAGAGTCTATCAAATCTTTCACTTTTGAGAGCAGAGTGTTTACATTTAAAAATCTTGAACAAGCAGCAATACCAAAGCATACAGTAGTAGTGGACAGAAGACTGCCCTGCACATATCAGTACACCCCAATGACAAAGGCAAAGATTTAACTGACCTGCTTAGCTATTAGTGGGTGACACCTCACAATGAGTATCATCTCTCCGTGAAGCAAAACATCCTCTGAATTGGGGTGAAAGACAGATCTAATGTGCCAAAGGAAGGCAACATGGAAATTCAGTGTTCTGCCCTCAGGAAAGAGGGTCGACAGCCCAATGGGTTAATGCACCTACTGCAGCCTCCTATGTGTAGCCTGTAGGCGACACATTCAGTTGCTGGTGAGATGCTGATAAGGTTTGCTTGCTATGCAGGGGCCGGGGGTCACCTCACAGCGCCTCGAGAAGGTGTCCTGTTTGAGTCCCTGTGCAAATATCTTCTCAACCATGACCCGTAGGTTACACTTTTCCCCTCGTTTTTTCCAGTCAGTTGGGGCCAGAGAGACAAGCTTTTCTATGGGCGTTACCAAGGCCAGAGTGCAGAAAACAAAGGCACAATTGTTAGTAGGAATGCAGGTATTGAAGGGGCATTAGCTGTTGGCTGATCGCACAGGGCAATTCATACCCATTTTCAAAAGAAAAAATAAATGTTTTAAAAAATAAAATAAAAAATGCCCCGCAGATTCCAGACATTGGATTAGAACTCAGGTCTCCAAAATTCCAAGACCAAGCACTTACCACTTGAGCCACTGGCGGATGTGCTTCTGAGAGTTGGTTTTGGGCCAATATATCTTTCTTCTGCATGCCCCTGCGAGCATACCCATTTGCATTGTGAAACATGTTCACTGAAGAAAATGAGGAAAGAACATCTGGCCCCCCAGCTCCACCAAATACCAGCTAACTGCAGTGGCTTAGAGGTTAAGTGCTTGCATTACAGCGCTGGGGGCCTGGGTTCGAGTCCTGCTTTCGGCACTTAAACGGAATAGTGGGGTAATCTCCTTGTACAGTTGCTGTGAAACATAGCAGAGAAGTGGGACTGTGAAAGTGAGGGAGTGCAGGCTGAAGGAGGAAGGGGGGCAAGCTAAAGGAGGAGGTAGGGCAGGCAAAAGGGAGAGGGAGGGGTGGATGCAGTGGTCGTGTGGAGAGGAGGCGGGGTAGATCTAGAAGGGCATGGCGTAGGTTCCCTGGTAAAGGGAGGAAGAAAGAATAGAGGAGGCCAGGAAGTGCCCGCTAGTGCCGGATGAGGATAAAAATGTCAGCCCATTGTGGGGTCCATTCCATCTTCCCCTTCCTCAATGGCCCCTTTCCCCACATTAGAACCCTCCCTCCACTATTCAGGGCCCACTTTATCCCACCCCCCCACTCACCCAGGCCGCTCCTCTTCTCCACAGCGACCCCTTCATCCAGCCCTACCTTCCCTTTTTGCCTACCCGGCCTCCTCCTTTATTTACTCTGCACTTCCTCTCCCCCACCTCTACAGTCCTGCCTCCTTTCCACCCTCCCTTTACCAGGGAACTCATTACATAACCACTGAACCTTTTAGAAGGACTGGGTCCCCTCAACTGATCACCCAACTACTCTGTTTCTGTGCCGAAAGCAGGACTCGAGCCCAGGCCCCCAGTGCTGTAACACAAGTACTTAACCTCTAGGCCACTGCAGTTAGCTGGTGTTGGGTGGAGCGGGGGGCCAGATGGTCTATCCTCCTTGGCTCCAGTGAACATGTTTCACAACTGAAATGGTTATGCTCACGGGGGCATGCAGAAGAAAGATATATACGCCCAAAAGCTACCCTCAGAAGCACAGCCACCAATGGCTCAAGTAGTAAGTGCTTGGTCTTGGAATGCTGGAGACCTGAGTTCTAATCCAATGTCTGCAATCTCCTGGGCATGTTTTTTTTAATTAAAAAAATATATTTTTTAGTTGAAAATGGGTATGCATTGCCCTGAGCAATCAGCCAACAGCCAATGCCCCTTCAATACCTGCTTTCCTACTAGCAGTTGTGCCTTTGTTTTCTGCACTCTGGCCTAGGTAACACCCATACAAAAGTTTGTCTCTCTGGCCCCAGTTGCCTGGAAAAGAACGAGGGGAAAAGGTGTAATCTACGGGTCATGGTTGATACAATAATTGCCCTGGGACTCAAACAGGACACCTTCACGAGGTGCTATGAGGTGACCACCGGCCCCTGCATAGCAAGCAAACCTGTATCAGCATCTCACCAGCAACTGAATGTGTCGCCTGCAGGCTACACATAAGAGGCTGCAGTAGGTGCATTAACCCATCGGGCTGTGGACCCTCCTTCCTCTGAGAGCAGGAAACTGAATTTCCATGTTGCCTTCCTTTGGCACATTTGATCTATCTTTCAACCCAATTCAGAGGGTGTTTTGCTTCACGGAGAGATGATAATCATTGTGAGGTGTCAGCCACTAATAGCTAAGCAGGTCAGTTAAATCTTTGACTTTGTCATTGGGGTGTACTGATATGCGCTGGGCAGTCTTCTGTCCTGTGCTACTGTATGCATTCTTATTGCTGCTTGTTCACGATTCCTAAATGTAAACATTGAAAGATTTGAAAGACTCTTGATGCACCAAGCACTTCCCACTCTTTGCCCTGGGGGTGAGAGGGCTGCTTTCGGCCTTCAACACCCTCAATTATGGAGTGGCCGGCTCCACCACTGAGAATGAGGGGCTAATCCTGGTCGGAAACGGGCAGAGGTCTGCGCCCTGCGTCCTCCACGCGTCCCTAACGCTCCCAAACGCGACCACAGCCCTTACGGGCACAGCCCTATGTCGGTGCAGCCTCTATGGTGCAGCCACCCAGGTAGCTTAGGGTTAGGATATGTGCTCTTCAACATAAGCCTGGCCAACCAGGCCCTGGAGAGTGTCACAGCATGCTCTGTAATCCCCTAGTGATGGTGGCCTTGGTGACGATGATCTTGCTGGAATACTGATGCCTTTTTTCCTCCCAGAAGCCCCAGAAGCCTATTGAAATGAAGGGGTGTGCACCTCTCACTGGCCTCTGTTTACCCTCTGGCTAACTGAAATGAGTTCTGGGCTTTCCAGGCAAATGTATCCATTCGGGAGAGAGCTAGGAATAGGAAGGCTCTTTCTGCAGGCTCGGTGGGGAAGAGTCAGAGAGCTACATGCCTGAGGCATCTTTCTTCCTCCTTTGCTCATTGTGTTCCCTAACTTCTAACTCTCTGCCAGGCCAGGCCCTGTTTCTTTTACTGCCAACCCCCCCTAACCCCTCGTCTTCCACCTACTTCCCGCTCTATTATGCCTTCTCCTTTTCTGCTCTCTTCTGTGGCCCTTTGAAAATGAATGCAGGCCTAGCTAAGCCTCATGAAGGAAATCTACCAACAAAAGATGCATTCCTTGCTTATGGGAGGTGCTGTGAGACGAGCAAGAAGGGCTGAAGGGGTGATTGGGTTGTTGAGTCGGGAAGCACTAGAGGTGTAGCCAGGATTGTCTAGCAAATGGAGCCTGATGCTAATGTAGTTGGGCCCACTGCACTGACAAAAATATCTGTAAATACCCACACAGCGCTGCTGAGTGGGCATTTACAGATTTTTGGTGGGCCTTGCCCCTCAGGCCCTACCCTGCCTACGCCTCTGTTCTCTCCCCCAGGGCAAAGAGTGGGAAAGGCTCGCTACAGCAAGAGTCTATCAAATCTTTCACTTTTGAGAGCTGAGTGTTTACATTTAAAAATCTTGAACAAGCAGCAATACCAAAGCATACAGTAGTAGTGGACAGAAGACTGCCCTGCACATATCAGTACACCCCAATGACAAAGGCAAAGATTTAACTGACCTGCTTAGCTATTAGTGGGTGACACCTCACAATGAGTATCATCTCTCCGTGAAGCAAAACATCCTCTGAATTGGGGTGAAAGACAGATCTAATGTGCCAAAGGAAGGCAACATGGAAATTCAGTGTTCTGCCCTCAGGAAAGAGGGTCGACAGCCCAATGGGTTAATGCACCTACTGCAGCCTCCTATGTGTAGCCTGTAGGCGACACATTCAGTTGCTGGTGAGATGCTGATAAGGTTTGCTTGCTATGCAGGGGCCGGGGGTCACCTCACAGCGCCTCGAGAAGGTGTCCTGTTTGAGTCCCTGTGCAAATATCTTCTCAACCATGACCCGTAGGTTACACTTTTCCCCTCGTTTTTTCCAGTCAGTTGGGGCCAGAGAGACAAGCTTTTCTATGGGCGTTACCAAGGCCAGAGTGCAGAAAACAAAGGCACAATTGTTAGTAGGAATGCAGGTATTGAAGGGGCATTAGCTGTTGGCTGATCGCACAGGGCAATTCATACCCATTTTCAAAAGAAAAAATAAATGTTTTAAAAAATAAAATAAAAAATGCCCCGCAGATTCCAGACATTGGATTAGAACTCAGGTCTCCAAAATTCCAAGACCAAGCACTTACCACTTGAGCCACTGGCGGATGTGCTTCTGAGAGTTGGTTTTGGGCCAATATATCTTTCTTCTGCATGCCCCTGCGAGCATACCCATTTGCATTGTGAAACATGTTCACTGAAGAAAATGAGGAAAGAACATCTGGCCCCCCAGCTCCACCAAATACCAGCTAACTGCAGTGGCTTAGAGGTTAAGTGCTTGCGTTACAGCGCTGGGGGCCTGGGTTCGAGTCCTGCTTTCGGCACTTAAACGGAATAGTGGGGTAATCTCCTTGTACAGTTGCTGTGAAACATAGCAGAGAAGTGGGACTGTGAAAGTGAGGGAGTGCAGGCTGAAGGAGGAAGGGGGGCAAGCTAAAGGAGGAGGTAGGGCAGGCAAAAGGGAGAGGGAGGGGTGGATGCAGTGGTCGTGTGGAGAGGAGGCGGGGTAGATCTAGAAGGGCATGGCGTAGGTTCCCTGGTAAAGGGAGGAAGAAAGAATAGAGGAGGCCAGGAAGTGCCCGCTAGTGCCGGATGAGGATAAAAATGTCAGCCCATTGTGGGGTCCATTCCATCTTCCCCTTCCTCAATGGCCCCTTTCCCCACATTAGAACCCTCCCTCCACTATTCAGGGCCCACTTTATCCCACCCCCCCACTCACCCAGGCCGCTCCTCTTCTCCACAGCGACCCCTTCATCCAGCCCTACCTTCCCTTTTTGCCTACCCGGCCTCCTCCTTTATTTACTCTGCACTTCCTCTCCCCCACCTCTACAGTCCTGCCTCCTTTCCACCCTCCCTTTACCAGGGAACTCATTACATAACCACTGAACCTTTTAGAAGGACTGGGTCCCCTCAACTGATCACCCAACTACTCTGTTTCTGTGCCGAAAGCAGGACTCGAGCCCAGGCCCCCAGTGCTGTAACACAAGTACTTAACCTCTAGGCCACTGCAGTTAGCTGGTGTTGGGTGGAGCGGGGGGCCAGATGGTCTATCCTCCTTGGCTCCAGTGAACATGTTTCACAACTGAAATGGTTATGCTCACGGGGGCATGCAGAAGAAAGATATATACGCCCAAAAGCTACCCTCAGAAGCACAGCCACCAATGGCTCAAGTAGTAAGTGCTTGGTCTTGGAATGCTGGAGACCTGAGTTCTAATCCAATGTCTGCAATCTCCTGGGCATGTTTTTTTTAATTAAAAAAATATATTTTTTAGTTGAAAATGGGTATGCATTGCCCTGAGCAATCAGCCAACAGCCAATGCCCCTTCAATACCTGCTTTCCTACTAGCAGTTGTGCCTTTGTTTTCTGCACTCTGGCCTAGGTAACACCCATACAAAAGTTTGTCTCTCTGGCCCCAGTTGCCTGGAAAAAAACGAGGGGAAAAGGTGTAATCTACGGGTCATGGTTGATACAATAATTGCCCTGGGACTCAAACAGGACACCTTCACGAGGTGCTATGAGGTGACCACCGGCCCCTGCATAGCAAGCAAACCTGTATCAGCATCTCACCAGCAACTGAATGTGTCGCCTGCAGGCTACACATAAGAGGCTGCAGTAGGTGCATTAACCCATCGGGCTGTGGACCCTCCTTCCTCTGAGAGCAGGAAACTGAATTTCCATGTTGCCTTCCTTTGGCACATTTGATCTATCTTTCAACCCAATTCAGAGGGTGTTTTGCTTCACGGAGAGATGATAATCATTGTGAGGTGTCAGCCACTAATAGCTAAGCAGGTCAGTTAAATCTTTGACTTTGTCATTGGGGTGTACTGATATGCGCTGGGCAGTCTTCTGTCCTGTGCTACTGTATGCATTCTTATTGCTGCTTGTTCACGATTCCTAAATGTAAACATTGAAAGATTTGAAAGACTCTTGATGCACCAAGCACTTCCCACTCTTTGCCCTGGGGGTGAGAGGGCTGCTTTCGGCCTTCAACACCCTCAATTATGGAGTGGCCGGCTCCACCACTGAGAATGAGGGGCTAATCCTGGTCGGAAACGGGCAGAGGTCTGCGCCCTGCGTCCTCCACGCGTCCCTAACGCTCCCAAACGCGACCACAGCCCTTACGGGCACAGCCCTATGTCGGTGCAGCCTCTATGGTGCAGCCACCCAGGTAGCTTAGGGTTAGGATATGTGCTCTTCAACATAAGCCTGGCCAACCAGGCCCTGGAGAGTGTCACAGCATGCTCTGTAATCCCCTAGTGATGGTGGCCTTGGTGACGATGATCTTGCTGGAATACTGATGCCTTTTTTCCTCCCAGAAGCCCCAGAAGCCTATTGAAATGAAGGGGTGTGCACCTCTCACTGGCCTCTGTTTACCCTCTGGCTAACTGAAATTAGTTCTGGGCTTTCCAGGCAAATGTATCCATTCGGGAGAGAGCTAGGAATAGGAAGGCTCTTTCTGCAGGCTCGGTGGGGAAGAGTCAGAGAGCTACATGCCTGAGGCATCTTTCTTCCTCCTTTGCTCATTGTGTTCCCTAACTTCTAACTCTCTGCCAGGCCAGGCCCTGTTTCTTTTACTGCCAACCCCCCCTAACCCCTCGTCTTCCACCTACTTCCCGCTCTATTATGCCTTCTCCTTTTCTGCTCTCTTCTGTGGCCCTTTGAAAATGAATGCAGGCCTAGCTAAGCCTCATGAAGGAAATCTACCAACAAAAGATGCATTCCTTGCTTATGGGAGGTGCTGTGAGACGAGCAAGAAGGGCTGAAGGGGTGATTGGGTTGTTGAGTCGGGAAGCACTAGAGGTGTAGCCAGGATTGTCTAGCAAATGGAGCCTGATGCTAATGTAGTTGGGCCCACTGCACTGACAAAAATATCTGTAAATACCCACACAGCGCTGCTGAGTGGGCATTTACAGATTTTTGGTGGGCCTTGCCCCTCAGGCCCTACCCTGCCTACGCCTCTGTTCTCTCCCCCAGGGCAAAGAGTGGGAAAGGCTCGCTACAGCAAGAGTCTATCAAATCTTTCACTTTTGAGAGCAGAGTGTTTACATTTAAAAATCTTGAACAAGCAGCAATACCAAAGCATACAGTAGTAGTGGACAGAAGACTGCCCTGCACATATCAGTACACCCCAATGACAAAGGCAAAGATTTAACTGACCTGCTTAGCTATTAGTGGGTGACACCTCACAATGAGTATCATCTCTCCGTGAAGCAAAACATCCTCTGAATTGGGGTGAAAGACAGATCTAATGTGCCAAAGGAAGGCAACATGGAAATTCAGTGTTCTGCCCTCAGGAAAGAGGGTCGACAGCCCAATGGGTTAATGCACCTACTGCAGCCTCCTATGTGTAGCCTGTAGGCGACACATTCAGTTGCTGGTGAGATGCTGATAAGGTTTGCTTGCTATGCAGGGGCCGGGGGTCACCTCACAGCGCCTCGAGAAGGTGTCCTGTTTGAGTCCCTGTGCAAATATCTTCTCAACCATGACCCGTAGGTTACACTTTTCCCCTCGTTTTTTCCAGTCAGTTGGGGCCAGAGAGACAAGCTTTTCTATGGGCGTTACCAAGGCCAGAGTGCAGAAAACAAAGGCACAATTGTTAGTAGGAATGCAGGTATTGAAGGGGCATTAGCTGTTGGCTGATCGCACAGGGCAATTCATACCCATTTTCAAAAGAAAAAATAAATGTTTTAAAAAATAAAATAAAAAATGCCCCGCAGATTCCAGACATTGGATTAGAACTCAGGTCTCCAAAATTCCAAGACCAAGCACTTACCACTTGAGCCACTGGCGGATGTGCTTCTGAGAGTTGGTTTTGGGCCAATATATCTTTCTTCTGCATGCCCCTGCGAGCATACCCATTTGCATTGTGAAACATGTTCACTGAAGAAAATGAGGAAAGAACATCTGGCCCCCCAGCTCCACCAAATACCAGCTAACTGCAGTGGCTTAGAGGTTAAGTGCTTGCGTTACAGCGCTGGGGGCCTGGGTTCGAGTCCTGCTTTCGGCACTTAAACGGAATAGTGGGGTAATCTCCTTGTACAGTTGCTGTGAAACATAGCAGAGAAGTGGGACTGTGAAAGTGAGGGAGTGCAGGCTGAAGGAGGAAGGGGGGCAAGCTAAAGGAGGAGGTAGGGCAGGCAAAAGGGAGAGGGAGGGGTGGATGCAGTGGTCGTGTGGAGAGGAGGCGGGGTAGATCTAGAAGGGCATGGCGTAGGTTCCCTGGTAAAGGGAGGAAGAAAGAATAGAGGAGGCCAGGAAGTGCCCGCTAGTGCCGGATGAGGATAAAAATGTCAGCCCATTGTGGGGTCCATTCCATCTTCCCCTTCCTCAATGGCCCCTTTCCCCACATTAGAACCCTCCCTCCACTATTCAGGGCCCACTTTATCCCACCCCCCCCACTCACCCAGGCCGCTCCTCTTCTCCACAGCGACCCCTTCATCCAGCCCTACCTTCCCTTTTTGCCTACCCGGCCTCCTCCTTTATTTACTCTGCACTTCCTCTCCCCCACCTCTACAGTCCTGCCTCCTTTCCACCCTCCCTTTACCAGGGAACTCATTACATAACCACTGAACCTTTTAGAAGGACTGGGTCCCCTCAACTGATTACCCAACTACTCTGTTTCTGTGCCGAAAGCAGGACTCGAACCCAGGCCCCCAGTGCTGTAACACAAGTACTTAACCTCTAGGCCACTGCAGTTAGCTGGTGTTGGGTGGAGCGGGGGGCCAGATGGTCTATCCTCCTTGGCTCCAGTGAACATGTTTCACAACTGAAATGGTTATGCTCACGGGGGCATGCAGAAGAAAGATATATACGGCCAAAAGCTACCCTCAGAAGCACAGCCACCAATGGCTCAAGTAGTAAGTGCTTGGTCTTGGAATGCTGGAGACCTGAGTTCTAATCCAATGTCTGCAATCTCCTGGGCATGTTTTTTTTAATTAAAAAAATATATTTTTTAGTTGAAAATGGGTATGCATTGCCCTGAGCAATCAGCCAACAGCCAATGCCCCTTCAATACCTGCTTTCCTACTAGCAGTTGTGCCTTTGTTTTCTGCACTCTGGCCTAGGTAACACCCATACAAAAGTTTGTCTCTCTGGCCCCAGTTGCCTGGAAAAGAACGAGGGGAAAAGGTGTAATCTACGGGTCATGGTTGATACAATAATTGCCCTGGGACTCAAACAGGACACCTTCACGAGGTGCTATGAGGTGACCACCGGCCCCTGCATAGCAAGCAAACCTGTATCAGCATCTCACCAGCAACTGAATGTGTCGCCTGCAGGCTACACATAAGAGGCTGCAGTAGGTGCATTAACCCATCGGGCTGTGGACCCTCCTTCCTCTGAGAGCAGGAAACTGAATTTCCATGTTGCCTTCCTTTGGCACATTTGATCTATCTTTCAACCCAATTCAGAGGGTGTTTTGCTTCACGGAGAGATGATAATCATTGTGAGGTGTCAGCCACTAATAGCTAAGCAGGTCAGTTAAATCTTTGACTTTGTCATTGGGGTGTACTGATATGCGCTGGGCAGTCTTCTGTCCTGTGCTACTGTATGCATTCTTATTGCTGCTTGTTCACGATTCCTAAATGTAAACATTGAAAGATTTGAAAGACTCTTGATGCACCAAGCACTTCCCACTCTTTGCCCTGGGGGTGAGAGGGCTGCTTTCGGCCTTCAACACCCTCAATTATGGAGTGGCCGGCTCCACCACTGAGAATGAGGGGCTAATCCTGGTCGGAAACGGGCAGAGGTCTGCGCCCTGCGTCCTCCACGCGTCCCTAACGCTCCCAAACGCGACCACAGCCCTTACGGGCACAGCCCTATGTCGGTGCAGCCTCTATGGTGCAGCCACCCAGGTAGCTTAGGGTTAGGATATGTGCTCTTCAACATAAGCCTGGCCAACCAGGCCCTGGAGAGTGTCACAGCATGCTCTGTAATCCCCTAGTGATGGTGGCCTTGGTGACGATGATCTTGCTGGAATACTGATGCCTTTTTTCCTCCCAGAAGCCCCAGAAGCCTATTGAAATGAAGGGGTGTGCACCTCTCACTGGCCTCTGTTTACCCTCTGGCTAACTGAAATTAGTTCTGGGCTTTCCAGGCAAATGTATCCATTCGGGAGAGAGCTAGGAATAGGAAGGCTCTTTCTGCAGGCTCGGTGGGGAAGAGTCAGAGAGCTACATGCCTGAGGCATCTTTCTTCCTCCTTTGCTCATTGTGTTCCCTAACTTCTAACTCTCTGCCAGGCCAGGCCCTGTTTCTTTTACTGCCAACCCCCCCTAACCCCTCGTCTTCCACCTACTTCCCGCTCTATTATGCCTTCTCCTTTTCTGCTCTCTTCTGTGGCCCTTTGAAAATGAATGCAGGCCTAGCTAAGCCTCATGAAGGAAATCTACCAACAAAAGATGCATTCCTTGCTTATGGGAGGTGCTGTGAGACGAGCAAGAAGGGCTGAAGGGGTGATTGGGTTGTTGAGTCGGGAAGCACTAGAGGTGTAGCCAGGATTGTCTAGCAAATGGAGCCTGATGCTAATGTAGTTGGGCCCACTGCACTGACAAAAATATCTGTAAATACCCACACAGCGCTGCTGAGTGGGCATTTACAGATTTTTGGTGGGCCTTGCCCCTCAGGCCCTACCCTGCCTACGCCTCTGTTCTCTCCCCCAGGGCAAAGAGTGGGAAAGGCTCGCTACAGCAAGAGTCTATCAAATCTTTCACTTTTGAGAGCAGAGTGTTTACATTTAAAAATCTTGAACAAGCAGCAATACCAAAGCATACAGTAGTAGTGGACAGAAGACTGCCCTGCACATATCAGTACACCCCAATGACAAAGGCAAAGATTTAACTGACCTGCTTAGCTATTAGTGGGTGACACCTCACAATGAGTATCATCTCTCCGTGAAGCAAAACATCCTCTGAATTGGGGTGAAAGACAGATCTAATGTGCAAAAGGAAGGCAACATGGAAATTCAGTGTTCTGCCCTCAGGAAGGAGGGTCGACAGCCCAATGGGTTAATGCACCTACTGCAGCCTCCTATGAGTAGCCTGTAGGCGACACATTCAGTTGCTGGTGAGATGCTGATAAGGTTTGCTTGCATTGCAGGGGCCGGGGGTCACCTCACAGCGCCTCGAGAAGGTGTCCTGTTTGAGTCCCTGTGCAAATATCTTCTCAACCATGACCCGTAGGTTACACTTTTCCCCTCGTTTTTTCCAGTCAGTTGGGGCCAGAGAGACAAGCTTTTCTATGGGCGTTACCAAGGCCAGAGTGCAGAAAACAAAGGCACAATTGTTAGTAGGAATGCAGGTATTGAAGGGGCATTAGCTGTTGGCTGATCGCACAGGGCAATTCATACCCATTTTCAAAAGAAAAAATAAATGTTTTAAAAAATAAAATAAAAAATGCCCCGCAGATTCCAGACATTGGATTAGAACTCAGGTCTCCAAAATTCCAAGACCAAGCACTTACCACTTGAGCCACTGGCGGATGTGCTTCTGAGAGTTGGTTTTGGGCCAATATATCTTTCTTCTGCATGCCCCTGCGAGCATACCCATTTGCATTGTGAAACATGTTCACTGAAGAAAATGAGGAAAGAACATCTGCCCCCCCAGCTCCACCAAATACCAGCTAACTGCAGTGGCTTAGAGGTTAAGTGCTTGCGTTACAGCGCTGGGAGCCTGGGTTCGAGTCCTGCTTTCGGCACTTAAACGGAATAGTGGGGTAATCTCCTTGTACAGTTGCTGTGAAACATAGCAGAGAAGTGGGACTGTGAAAGTGAGGGAGTGCAGGCTGAAGGAGGAAGGGGGGCAAGCTAAAGGAGGAGGTAGGGCAGGCAAAAGGGAGAGGGAGGGGTGGATGCAGTGGTCGTGTGGAGAGGAGGCGGGGTAGATCTAGAAGGGCATGGCGTAGGTTCCCTGGTAAAGGGAGGAAGAAAGAATAGAGGAGGCCAGGAAGTGCCCGCTAGTGCCGGATGAGGATAAAAATGTCAGCCCATTGTGGGGTCCATTCCATCTTCCCCTTCCTCAATGGCCCCTTTCCCCACATTAGAACCCTCCCTCCACTATTCAGGGCCCACTTTATCCCACTCACCCAGGCCGCTCCTCTTCTCCACAGCGACCCCTTCATCCAGCCCTACCTTCCCTTTTTGCCTACCCGGCCTCCTCCTTTATTTACTCTGCACTTCCTCTCCCCCACCTCTACAGTCCTGCCTCCTTTCCACCCTCCCTTTACCAGGGAACTCATTACATAACCACTGAACCTTTTAGAAGGACTGGGTCCCCTCAACTGATCACCCAACTACTCTGTTTCTGTGCCGAAAGCAGGACTCGAGCCCAGGCCCCCAGTGCTGTAACACAAGTACTTAACCTCTAGGCCACTGCAGTTAGCTGGTGTTGGGTGGAGCGGGGGGCCAGATGGTCTATCCTCCTTGGCTCCAGTGAACATGTTTCACAACTGAAATGGTTATGCTCACGGGGGCATGCAGAAGAAAGATATATACGCCCAAAAGCTACCCTCAGAAGCACAGCCACCAATGGCTCAAGTAGTAAGTGCTTGGTCTTGGAATGCTGGAGACCTGAGTTCTAATCCAATGTCTGCAATCTCCTGGGCATGTTTTTTTTAATTAAAAAAATATATTTTTTAGTTGAAAATGGGTATGCATTGCCCTGAGCAATCAGCCAACAGCCAATGCCCCTTCAATACCTGCTTTCCTACTAGCAGTTGTGCCTTTGTTTTCTGCACTCTGGCCTAGGTAACACCCATACAAAAGTTTGTCTCTCTGGCCCCAGTTGCCTGGAAAAAAACGAGGGGAAAAGGTGTAATCTACGGGTCATGGTTGATACAATAATTGCCCTGGGACTCAAACAGGACACCTTCACGAGGTGCTATGAGGTGACCACCGGCCCCTGCATAGCAAGCAAACCTGTATCAGCATCTCACCAGCAACTGAATGTGTCGCCTGCAGGCTACACATAAGAGGCTGCAGTAGGTGCATTAACCCATCGGGCTGTGGACCCTCCTTCCTCTGAGAGCAGGAAACTGAATTTCCATGTTGCCTTCCTTTGGCACATTTGATCTATCTTTCAACCCAATTCAGAGGGTGTTTTGCTTCACGGAGAGATGATAATCATTGTGAGGTGTCAGCCACTAATAGCTAAGCAGGTCAGTTAAATCTTTGACTTTGTCATTGGGGTGTACTGATATGCGCTGGGCAGTCTTCTGTCCTGTGCTACTGTATGCATTCTTATTGCTGCTTGTTCACGATTCCTAAATGTAAACATTGAAAGATTTGAAAGACTCTTGATGCACCAAGCACTTCCCACTCTTTGCCCTGGGGGTGAGAGGGCTGCTTTCGGCCTTCAACACCCTCAATTATGGAGTGGCCGGCTCCACCACTGAGAATGAGGGGCTAATCCTGGTCGGAAACGGGCAGAGGTCTGCGCCCTGCGTCCTCCACGCGTCCCTAACGCTCCCAAACGCGACCACAGCCCTTACGGGCACAGCCCTATGTCGGTGCAGCCTCTATGGTGCAGCCACCCAGGTAGCTTAGGGTTAGGATATGTGCTCTTCAACATAAGCCTGGCCAACCAGGCCCTGGAGAGTGTCACAGCATGCTCTGTAATCCCCTAGTGATGGTGGCCTTGGTGACGATGATCTTGCTGGAATACTGATGCCTTTTTTCCTCCCAGAAGCCCCAGAAGCCTATTGAAATGAAGGGGTGTGCACCTCTCACTGGCCTCTGTTTACCCTCTGGCTAACTGAAATTAGTTCTGGGCTTTCCAGGCAAATGTATCCATTCGGGAGAGAGCTAGGAATAGGAAGGCTCTTTCTGCAGGCTCGGTGGGGAAGAGTCAGAGAGCTACATGCCTGAGGCATCTTTCTTCCTCCTTTGCTCATTGTGTTCCCTAACTTCTAACTCTCTGCCAGGCCAGGCCCTGTTTCTTTTACTGCCAACCCCCCCTAACCCCTCGTCTTCCACCTACTTCCCGCTCTATTATGCCTTCTCCTTTTCTGCTCTCTTCTGTGGCCCTTTGAAAATGAATGCAGGCCTAGCTAAGCCTCATGAAGGAAATCTACCAACAAAAGATGCATTCCTTGCTTATGGGAGGTGCTGTGAGACGAGCAAGAAGGGCTGAAGGGGTGATTGGGTTGTTGAGTCGGGAAGCACTAGAGGTGTAGCCAGGATTGTCTAGCAAATGGAGCCTGATGCTAATGTAGTTGGGCCCACTGCACTGACAAAAATATCTGTAAATACCCACACAGCGCTGCTGAGTGGGCATTTACAGATTTTTGGTGGGCCTTGCCCCTCAGGCCCTACCCTGCCTACGCCTCTGTTCTCTCCCCCAGGGCAAAGAGTGGGAAAGGCTCGCTACAGCAAGAGTCTATCAAATCTTTCACTTTTGAGAGCAGAGTGTTTACATTTAAAAATCTTGAACAAGCAGCAATACCAAAGCATACAGTAGTAGTGGACAGAAGACTGCCCTGCACATATCAGTACACCCCAATGACAAAGGCAAAGATTTAACTGACCTGCTTAGCTATTAGTGGGTGACACCTCACAATGAGTATCATCTCTCCGTGAAGCAAAACATCCTCTGAATTGGGGTGAAAGACAGATCTAATGTGCCAAAGGAAGGCAACATGGAAATTCAGTGTTCTGCCCTCAGGAAGGAGGGTCGACAGCCCAATGGGTTAATGCACCTACTGCAGCCTCCTATGAGTAGCCTGTAGGCGACACATTCAGTTGCTGGTGAGATGCTGATAAGGTTTGCTTGCATTGCAGGGGCCGGGGGTCACCTCACAGCGCCTCGAGAAGGTGTCCTGTTTGAGTCCCTGTGCAAATATCTTCTCAACCATGACCCGTAGGTTACACTTTTCCCCTCGTTTTTTCCAGTCAGTTGGGGCCAGAGAGACAAGCTTTTCTATGGGCGTTACCAAGGCCAGAGTGCAGAAAACAAAGGCACAATTGTTAGTAGGAATGCAGGTATTGAAGGGGCATTAGCTGTTGGCTGATCGCACAGGGCAATTCATACCCATTTTCAAAAGAAAAAATAAATGTTTTAAAAAATAAAATAAAAAATGCCCCGCAGATTCCAGACATTGGATTAGAACTCAGGTCTCCAAAATTCCAAGACCAAGCACTTACCAATTGAGCCACTGGCGGATGTGCTTCTGAGAGTTGGTTTTGGGCCAATATATCTTTCTTCTGCATGCCCCTGCGAGCATACCCATTTGCATTGTGAAACATGTTCACTGAAGAAAATGAGGAAAGAACATCTGGCCCCCCAGCTCCACCAAATACCAGCTAACTGCAGTGGCTTAGAGGTTAAGTGCTTGCGTTACAGCGCTGGGGGCCTGGGTTCGAGTCCTGCTTTCGGCACTTAAACGGAATAGTGGGGTAATCTCCTTGTACAGTTGCTGTGAAACATAGCAGAGAAGTGGGACTGTGAAAGTGAGGGAGTGCAGGCTGAAGGAGGAAGGGGGGCAAGCTAAAGGAGGAGGTAGGGCAGGCAAAAGGGAGAGGGAGGGGTGGATGCAGTGGTCGTGTGGAGAGGAGGCGGGGTAGATCTAGAAGGGCATGGCGTAGGTTCCCTGGTAAAGGGAGGAAGAAAGAAAAGAGGAGGCCAGGAAGTGCCCGCTAGTGCCGGAGGAGGATAAAAATGTCAGCCCATTGTGGGGTCCATTCCATCTTCCCCTTCCTCAATGGCCCCTTTCCCCACATTAGAACCCTCCCTCCACTATTCAGGGCCCACTTTATCCCACCCCCCCACTCACCCAGGCCGCTCCTCTTCTCCACAGCGACCCCTTCATCCAGCCCTACCTTCCCTTTTTGCCTACCCGGCCTCCTCCTTTATTTACTCTGCACTTCCTCTCCCCCACCTCTACAGTCCTGCCTCCTTTCCACCCTCCCTTTACCAGGGAACTCATTACATAACCACTGAACCTTTTAGAAGGACTGGGTCCCCTCAACTGATTACCCAACTACTCTGTTTCTGTGCCGAAAGCAGGACTCGAACCCAGGCCCCCAGTGCTGTAACACAAGTACTTAACCTCTAGGCCACTGCAGTTAGCTGGTGTTGGGTGGAGCGGGGGGCCAGATGGTCTATCCTCCTTGGCTCCAGTGAACATGTTTCACAACTGAAATGGTTATGCTCACGGGGGCATGCAGAAGAAAGATATATACGCCCAAAAGCTACCCTCAGAAGCACAGCCACCAATGGCTCAAGTAGTAAGTGCTTGGTCTTGGAATGCTGGAGACCTGAGTTCTAATCCAATGTCTGCAATCTCCTGGGCATGTTTTTTTTAATTAAAAAAATATATTTTTTAGTTGAAAATGGGTATGCATTGCCCTGAGCAATCAGCCAACAGCCAATGCCCCTTCAATACCTGCTTTCCTACTAGCAGTTGTGCCTTTGTTTTCTGCACTCTGGCCAAGGTAACACCCATACAAAAGTTTGTCTCTCTGGCCCCAGTTGCCTGGAAAAAAACGAGGGGAAAAGGTGTAATCTACGGGTCATGGTTGATACAATAATTGCCCTGGGACTCAAACAGGACACCTTCACGAGGTGCTATGAGGTGACCACCGGCCCCTGCATAGCAAGCAAACCTGTATCAGCATCTCACCAGCAACTGAATGTGTCGCCTGCAGGCTACACATAAGAGGCTGCAGTAGGTGCATTAACCCATCGGGCTGTGGACCCTCCTTCCTCTGAGAGCAGGAAACTGAATTTCCATGTTGCCTTCCTTTGGCACATTTGATCTATCTTTCAACCCAATTCAGAGGGTGTTTTGCTTCACGGAGAGATGATAATCATTGTGAGGTGTCAGCCACTAATAGCTAAGCAGGTCAGTTAAATCTTTGACTTTGTCATTGGGGTGTACTGATATGCGCTGGGCAGTCTTCTGTCCTGTGCTACTGTATGCATTCTTATTGCTGCTTGTTCACGATTCCTAAATGTAAACATTGAAAGATTTGAAAGACTCTTGATGCACCAAGCACTTCCCACTCTTTGCCCTGGGGGTGAGAGGGCTGCTTTCGGCCTTCAACACCCTCAATTATGGAGTGGCCGGCTCCACCACTGAGAATGAGGGGCTAATCCTGGTCGGAAACGGGCAGAGGTCTGCGCCCTGCGTCCTCCACGCGTCCCTAACGCTCCCAAACGCGACCACAGCCCTTACGGGCACAGCCCTATGTCGGTGCAGCCTCTATGGTGCAGCCACCCAGGTAGCTTAGGGTTAGGATATGTGCTCTTCAACATAAGCCTGGCCAACCAGGCCCTGGAGAGTGTCACAGCATGCTCTGTAATCCCCTAGTGATGGTGGCCTTGGTGACGATGATCTTGCTGGAATACTGATGCCTTTTTTCCTCCCAGAAGCCCCAGAAGCCTATTGAAATGAAGGGGTGTGCACCTCTCACTGGCCTCTGTTTACCCTCTGGCTAACTGAAATTAGTTCTGGGCTTTCCAGGCAAATGTATCCATTCGGGAGAGAGCTAGGAATAGGAAGGCTCTTTCTGCAGGCTCGGTGGGGAAGAGTCAGAGAGCTACATGCCTGAGGCATCTTTCTTCCTCCTTTGCTCATTGTGTTCCCTAACTTCTAACTCTCTGCCAGGCCAGGCCCTGTTTCTTTTACTGCCAACCCCCCCTAACCCCTCGTCTTCCACCTACTTCCCGCTCTATTATGCCTTCTCCTTTTCTGCTCTCTTCTGTGGCCCTTTGAAAATGAATGCAGGCCTAGCTAAGCCTCATGAAGGAAATCTACCAACAAAAGATGCATTCCTTGCTTATGGGAGGTGCTGTGAGACGAGCAAGAAGGGCTGAAGGGGTGATTGGGTTGTTGAGTCGGGAAGCACTAGAGGTGTAGCCAGGATTGTCTAGCAAATGGAGCCTGATGCTAATGTAGTTGGGCCCACTGCACGGACAAAAATATCTGTAAATACCCACACAGCGCTGCTGAGTGGGCATTTACAGATTTTTGGTGGGCCTTGCCCCTCAGGCCCTACCCTGCCTACGCCTCTGTTCTCTCCCCCAGGGCAAAGAGTGGGAAAGGCTCGCTACAGCAAGAGTCTATCAAATCTTTCACTTTTGAGAGCAGAGTGTTTACATTTAAAAATCTTGAACAAGCAGCAATACCAAAGCATACAGTAGTAGTGGACAGAAGACTGCCCTGCACATATCAGTACACCCCAATGACAAAGGCAAAGATTTAACTGACCTGCTTAGCTATTAGTGGGTGACACCTCACAATGAGTATCATCTCTCCGTGAAGCAAAACATCCTCTGAATTGGGGTGAAAGACAGATCTAATGTGCCAAAGGAAGGCAACATGGAAATTCAGTGTTCTGCCCTCAGGAAGGAGGGTCGACAGCCCAATGGGTTAATGCACCTACTGCAGCCTCCTATGAGTAGCCTGTAGGCGACACATTCAGTTGCTGGTGAGATGCTGATAAGGTTTGCTTGCATTGCAGGGGCCGGGGGTCACCTCACAGCGCCTCGAGAAGGTGTCCTGTTTGAGTCCCTGTGCAAATATCTTCTCAACCATGACCCGTAGGTTACACTTTTCCCCTCGTTTTTTCCAGTCAGTTGGGGCCAGAGAGACAAGCTTTTCTATGGGCGTTACCAAGGCCAGAGTGCAGAAAACAAAGGCACAATTGTTAGTAGGAATGCAGGTATTGAAGGGGCATTAGCTGTTGGCTGATCGCACAGGGCAATTCATACCCATTTTCAAAAGAAAAAATAAATGTTTTAAAAAATAAAATAAAAAATGCCCCGCAGATTCCAGACATTGGATTAGAACTCAGGTCTCCAAAATTCCAAGACCAAGCACTTACCACTTGAGCCACTGGCGGATGTGCTTCTGAGAGTTGGTTTTGGGCCAATATATCTTTCTTCTGCATGCCCCTGCGAGCATACCCATTTGCATTGTGAAACATGTTCACTGAAGAAAATGAGGAAAGAACATCTGCCCCCCCAGCTCCACCAAATACCAGCTAACTGCAGTGGCTTAGAGGTTAAGTGCTTGCGTTACAGCGCTGGGGGCCTGGGTTCGAGTCCTGCTTTCGGCACTTAAACGGAATAGTGGGGTAATCTCCTTGTACAGTTGCTGTGAAACATAGCAGAGAAGTGGGACTGTGAAAGTGAGGGAGTGCAGGCTGAAGGAGGAAGGGGGGCAAGCTAAAGGAGGAGGTAGGGCAGGCAAAAGGGAGAGGGAGGGGTGGATGCAGTGGTCGTGTGGAGAGGAGGCGGGGTAGATCTAGAAGGGCATGGCGTAGGTTCCCTGGTAAAGGGAGGAAGAAAGAATAGAGGAGGCCAGGAAGTGCCCGCTAGTGCCGGAGGAGGATAAAAATGTCAGCCCATTGTGGGGTCCATTCCATCTTCCCCTTCCTCAATGGCCCCTTTCCCCACATTAGAACCCTCCCTCCACTATTCAGGGCCCACTTTATCCCACCCCCCCACTCACCCAGGCCGCTCCTCTTCTCCACAGCGACCCCTTCATCCAGCCCTACCTTCCCTTTTTGCCTACCCGGCCTCCTCCTTTATTTACTCTGCACTTCCTCTCCCCCACCTCTACAGTCCTGCCTCCTTTCCACCCTCCCTTTACCAGGGAACTCATTACATAACCACTGAACCTTTTAGAAGGACTGGGTCCCCTCAACTGATTACCCAACTACTCTGTTTCTGTGCCGAAAGCAGGACTCGAACCCAGGCCCCCAGTGCTGTAACACAAGTACTTAACCTCTAGGCCACTGCAGTTAGCTGGTGTTGGGTGGAGCGGGGGGCCAGATGGTCTATCCTCCTTGGCTCCAGTGAACATGTTTCACAACTGAAATGGTTATGCTCACGGGGGCATGCAGAAGAAAGATATATACGCCCAAAAGCTACCCTCAGAAGCACAGCCACCAATGGCTCAAGTAGTAAGTGCTTGGTCTTGGAATGCTGGAGACCTGAGTTCTAATCCAATGTCTGCAATCTCCTGGGCATGTTTTTTTTAATTAAAAAAATATATTTTTTAGTTGAAAATGGGTATGCATTGCCCTGAGCAATCAGCCAACAGCCAATGCCCCTTCAATACCTGCTTTCCTACTAGCAGTTGTGCCTTTGTTTTCTGCACTCTGGCCTAGGTAACACCCATACAAAAGTTTGTCTCTCTGGCCCCAGTTGCCTGGAAAAAAACGAGGGGAAAAGGTGTAATCTACGGGTCATGGTTGATACAATAATTGCCCTGGGACTCAAACAGGACACCTTCACGAGGTGCTATGAGGTGACCACCGGCCCCTGCATAGCAAGCAAACCTGTATCAGCATCTCACCAGCAACTGAATGTGTCGCCTGCAGGCTACACATAAGAGGCTGCAGTAGGTGCATTAACCCATCGGGCTGTGGACCCTCCTTCCTCTGAGAGCAGGAAACTGAATTTCCATGTTGCCTTCCTTTGGCACATTTGATCTATCTTTCAACCCAATTCAGAGGGTGTTTTGCTTCACGGAGAGATGATAATCATTGTGAGGTGTCAGCCACTAATAGCTAAGCAGGTCAGTTAAATCTTTGACTTTGTCATTGGGGTGTACTGATATGCGCTGGGCAGTCTTCTGTCCTGTGCTACTGTATGCATTCTTATTGCTGCTTGTTCACGATTCCTAAATGTAAACATTGAAAGATTTGAAAGACTCTTGATGCACCAAGCACTTCCCACTCTTTGCCCTGGGGGTGAGAGGGCTGCTTTCGGCCTTCAACACCCTCAATTATGGAGTGGCCGGCTCCACCACTGAGAATGAGGGGCTAATCCTGGTCGGAAACGGGCAGAGGTCTGCGCCCTGCGTCCTCCACGCGTCCCTAACGCTCCCAAACGCGACCACAGCCCTTACGGGCACAGCCCTATGTCGGTGCAGCCTCTATGGTGCAGCCACCCAGGTAGCTTAGGGTTAGGATATGTGCTCTTCAACATAAGCCTGGCCAACCAGGCCCTGGAGAGTGTCACAGCATGCTCTGTAATCCCCTAGTGATGGTGGCCTTGGTGACGATGATCTTGCTGGAATACTGATGCCTTTTTTCCTCCCAGAAGCCCCAGAAGCCTATTGAAATGAAGGGGTGTGCACCTCTCACTGGCCTCTGTTTACCCTCTGGCTAACTGAAATTAGTTCTGGGCTTTCCAGGCAAATGTATCCATTCGGGAGAGAGCTAGGAATAGGAAGGCTCTTTCTGCAGGCTCGGTGGGGAAGAGTCAGAGAGCTACATGCCTGAGGCATCTTTCTTCCTCCTTTGCTCATTGTGTTCCCTAACTTCTAACTCTCTGCCAGGCCAGGCCCTGTTTCTTTTACTGCCAACCCCCCCTAACCCCTCGTCTTCCACCTACTTCCCGCTCTATTATGCCTTCTCCTTTTCTGCTCTCTTCTGTGGCCCTTTGAAAATGAATGCAGGCCTAGCTAAGCCTCATGAAGGAAATCTACCAACAAAAGATGCATTCCTTGCTTATGGGAGGTGCTGTGAGACGAGCAAGAAGGGCTGAAGGGGTGATTGGGTTGTTGAGTCGGGAAGCACTAGAGGTGTAGCCAGGATTGTCTAGCAAATGGAGCCTGATGCTAATGTAGTTGGGCCCACTGCACTGACAAAAATATCTGTAAATACCCACACAGCGCTGCTGAGTGGGCATTTACAGATTTTTGGTGGGCCTTGCCCCTCAGGCCCTACCCTGCCTACGCCTCTGTTCTCTCCCCCAGGGCAAAGAGTGGGAAAGGCTCGCTACAGCAAGAGTCTATCAAATCTTTCACTTTTGAGAGCAGAGTGTTTACATTTAAAAATCTTGAACAAGCAGCAATACCAAAGCATACAGTAGTAGTGGACAGAAGACTGCCCTGCACATATCAGTACACCCCAATGACAAAGGCAAAGATTTAACTGACCTGCTTAGCTATTAGTGGGTGACACCTCACAATGAGTATCATCTCTCCGTGAAGCAAAACATCCTCTGAATTGGGGTGAAAGACAGATCTAATGTGCCAAAGGAAGGCAACATGGAAATTCAGTGTTCTGCCCTCAGGAAGGAGGGTCGACAGCCCAATGGGTTAATGCACCTACTGCAGCCTCCTATGAGTAGCCTGTAGGCGACACATTCAGTTGCTGGTGAGATGCTGATAAGGTTTGCTTGCATTGCAGGGGCCGGGGGTCACCTCACAGCGCCTCGAGAAGGTGTCCTGTTTGAGTCCCTGTGCAAATATCTTCTCAACCATGACCCGTAGGTTACACTTTTCCCCTCGTTTTTTCCAGTCAGTTGGGGCCAGAGAGACAAGCTTTTCTATGGGCGTTACCAAGGCCAGAGTGCAGAAAACAAAGGCACAATTGTTAGTAGGAATGCAGGTATTGAAGGGGCATTAGCTGTTGGCTGATCGCACAGGGCAATTCATACCCATTTTCAAAAGAAAAAATAAATGTTTTAAAAAATAAAATAAAAAATGCCCCGCAGATTCCAGACATTGGATTAGAACTCAGGTCTCCAAAATTCCAAGACCAAGCACTTACCACTTGAGCCACTGGCGGATGTGCTTCTGAGAGTTGGTTTTGGGCCAATATATCTTTCTTCTGCATGCCCCTGCGAGCATACCCATTTGCATTGTGAAACATGTTCACTGAAGAAAATGAGGAAAGAACATCTGCCCCCCCAGCTCCACCAAATACCAGCTAACTGCAGTGGCTTAGAGGTTAAGTGCTTGCGTTACAGCGCTGGGGGCCTGGGTTCGAGTCCTGCTTTCGGCACTTAAACGGAATAGTGGGGTAATCTCCTTGTACAGTTGCTGTGAAACATAGCAGAGAAGTGGGACTGTGAAAGTGAGGGAGTGCAGGCTGAAGGAGGAAGGGGGGCAAGCTAAAGGAGGAGGTAGGGCAGGCAAAAGGGAGAGGGAGGGGTGGATGCAGTGGTCGTGTGGAGAGGAGGCGGGGTAGATCTAGAAGGGCATGGCGTAGGTTCCCTGGTAAAGGGAGGAAGAAAGAATAGAGGAGGCCAGGAAGTGCCCGCTAGTGCCGGATGAGGATAAAAATGTCAGCCCATTGTGGGGTCCTGGCCCCTTTCCCCACATTAGAACCCTCCCTCCACTATTCAGGGCCCACTTTATCCCACTCACCCAGGCCGCTCCTCTTCTCCACAGCGACCCCTTCATCCAGCCCTACCTTCCCTTTTTGCCTACCCGGCCTCCTCCTTTATTTACTCTGCACTTCCTCTCCCCCACCTCTACAGTCCTGCCTCCTTTCCACCCTCCCTTTACCAGGGAACTCATTACATAACCACTGAACCTTTTAGAAGGACTGGGTCCCCTCAACTGATCACCCAACTACTCTGTTTCTGTGCCGAAAGCAGGACTCGAGCCCAGGCCCCCAGTGCTGTAACACAAGTACTTAACCTCTAGGCCACTGCAGTTAGCTGGTGTTGGGTGGAGCGGGGGGCCAGATGGTCTATCCTCCTTGGCTCCAGTGAACATGTTTCACAACTGAAATGGTTATGCTCACGGGGGCATGCAGAAGAAAGATATATACGCCCAAAAGCTACCCTCAGAAGCACAGCCACCAATGGCTCAAGTAGTAAGTGCTTGGTCTTGGAATGCTGGAGACCTGAGTTCTAATCCAATGTCTGCAATCTCCTGGGCATGTTTTTTTTAATTAAAAAAATATATTTTTTAGTTGAAAATGGGTATGCATTGCCCTGAGCAATCAGCCAACAGCCAATGCCCCTTCAATACCTGCTTTCCTACTAGCAGTTGTGCCTTTGTTTTCTGCACTCTGGCCTAGGTAACACCCATACAAAAGTTTGTCTCTCTGGCCCCAGTTGCCTGGAAAAAAACGAGGGGAAAAGGTGTAATCTACGGGTCATGGTTGATACAATAATTGCCCTGGGACTCAAACAGGACACCTTCACGAGGTGCTATGAGGTGACCACCGGCCCCTGCATAGCAAGCAAACCTGTATCAGCATCTCACCAGCAACTGAATGTGTCGCCTGCAGGCTACACATAAGAGGCTGCAGTAGGTGCATTAACCCATCGGGCTGTGGACCCTCCTTCCTCTGAGAGCAGGAAACTGAATTTCCATGTTGCCTTCCTTTGGCACATTTGATCTATCTTTCAACCCAATTCAGAGGGTGTTTTGCTTCACGGAGAGATGATAATCATTGTGAGGTGTCAGCCACTAATAGCTAAGCAGGTCAGTTAAATCTTTGACTTTGTCATTGGGGTGTACTGATATGCGCTGGGCAGTCTTCTGTCCTGTGCTACTGTATGCATTCTTATTGCTGCTTGTTCACGATTCCTAAATGTAAACATTGAAAGATTTGAAAGACTCTTGATGCACCAAGCACTTCCCACTCTTTGCCCTGGGGGTGAGAGGGCTGCTTTCGGCCTTCAACACCCTCAATTATGGAGTGGCCGGCTCCACCACTGAGAATGAGGGGCTAATCCTGGTCGGAAACGGGCAGAGGTCTGCGCCCTGCGTCCTCCACGCGTCCCTAACGCTCCCAAACGCGACCACAGCCCTTACGGGCACAGCCCTATGTCGGTGCAGCCTCTATGGTGCAGCCACCCAGGTAGCTTAGGGTTAGGATATGTGCTCTTCAACATAAGCCTGGCCAACCAGGCCCTGGAGAGTGTCACAGCATGCTCTGTAATCCCCTAGTGATGGTGGCCTTGGTGACGATGATCTTGCTGGAATACTGATGCCTTTTTTCCTCCCAGAAGCCCCAGAAGCCTATTGAAATGAAGGGGTGTGCACCTCTCACTGGCCTCTGTTTACCCTCTGGCTAACTGAAATTAGTTCTGGGCTTTCCAGGCAAATGTATCCATTCGGGAGAGAGCTAGGAATAGGAAGGCTCTTTCTGCAGGCTCGGTGGGGAAGAGTCAGAGAGCTACATGCCTGAGGCATCTTTCTTCCTCCTTTGCTCATTGTGTTCCCTAACTTCTAACTCTCTGCCAGGCCAGGCCCTGTTTCTTTTACTGCCAACCCCCCCTAACCCCTCGTCTTCCACCTACTTCCCGCTCTATTATGCCTTCTCCTTTTCTGCTCTCTTCTGTGGCCCTTTGAAAATGAATGCAGGCCTAGCTAAGCCTCATGAAGGAAATCTACCAACAAAAGATGCATTCCTTGCTTATGGGAGGTGCTGTGAGACGAGCAAGAAGGGCTGAAGGGGTGATTGGGTTGTTGAGTCGGGAAGCACTAGAGGTGTAGCCAGGATTGTCTAGCAAATGGAGCCTGATGCTAATGTAGTTGGGCCCACTGCACTGACAAAAATATCTGTAAATACCCACACAGCGCTGCTGAGTGGGCATTTACAGATTTTTGGTGGGCCTTGCCCCTCAGGCTCTACCCTGCCTACGCCTCTGTTCTCTCCCCCAGGGCAAAGAGTGGGAAAGGCTCGCTACAGCAAGAGTCTATCAAATCTTTCACTTTTGAGAGCAGAGTGTTTACATTTAAAAATCTTGAACAAGCAGCAATACCAAAGCATACAGTAGTAGTGGACAGAAGACTGCCCTGCACATATCAGTACACCCCAATGACAAAGGCAAAGATTTAACTGACCTGCTTAGCTATTAGTGGGTGACACCTCACAATGAGTATCATCTCTCCGTGAAGCAAAACATCCTCTGAATTGGGGTGAAAGACAGATCTAATGTGCCAAAGGAAGGCAACATGGAAATTCAGTGTTCTGCCCTCAGGAAGGAGGGTCGACAGCCCAATGGGTTAATGCACCTACTGCAGCCTCCTATGAGTAGCCTGTAGGCGACACATTCAGTTGCTGGTGAGATGCTGATAAGGTTTGCTTGCATTGCAGGGGCCGGGGGTCACCTCACAGCGCCTCGAGAAGGTGTCCTGTTTGAGTCCCTGTGCAAATATCTTCTCAACCATGACCCGTAGGTTACACTTTTCCCCTCGTTTTTTCCAGTCAGTTGGGGCCAGAGAGACAAGCTTTTCTATGGGCGTTACCAAGGCCAGAGTGCAGAAAACAAAGGCACAATTGTTAGTAGGAATGCAGGTATTGAAGGGGCATTAGCTGTTGGCTGATCGCACAGGGCAATTCATACCCATTTTCAAAAGAAAAAATAAATGTTTTAAAAAATAAAATAAAAAATGCCCCGCAGATTCCAGACATTGGATTAGAACTCAGGTCTCCAAAATTCCAAGACCAAGCACTTACCACTTGAGCCACTGGCGGATGTGCTTCTGAGAGTTGGTTTTGGGCCAATATATCTTTCTTCTGCATGCCCCTGCGAGCATACCCATTTGCATTGTGAAACATGTTCACTGAAGAAAATGAGGAAAGAACATCTGCCCCCCCAGCTCCACCAAATACCAGCTAACTGCAGTGGCTTAGAGGTTAAGTGCTTGCGTTACAGCGCTGGGGGCCTGGGTTCGAGTCCTGCTTTCGGCACTTAAACGGAATAGTGGGGTAATCTCCTTGTACAGTTGCTGTGAAACATAGCAGAGAAGTGGGACTGTGAAAGTGAGGGAGTGCAGGCTGAAGGAGGAAGGGGGGCAAGCTAAAGGAGGAGGTAGGGCAGGCAAAAGGGAGAGGGAGGGGTGGATGCAGTGGTCGTGTGGAGAGGAGGCGGGGTAGATCTAGAAGGGCATGGCGTAGGTTCCCTGGTAAAGGGAGGAAGAAAGAATAGAGGAGGCCAGGAAGTGCCCGCTAGTGCCGGAGGAGGATAAAAATGTCAGCCCATTGTGGGGTCCATTCCATCTTCCCCTTCCTCAATGGCCCCTTTCCCCACATTAGAACCCTCCCTCCACTATTCAGGGCCCACTTTATCCCACCCCCCCACTCACCCAGGCCGCTCCTCTTCTCCACAGCGACCCCTTCATCCAGCCCTACCTTCCCTTTTTGCCTACCCGGCCTCCTCCTTTATTTACTCTGCACTTCCTCTCCCCCACCTCTACAGTCCTGCCTCCTTTCCACCCTCCCTTTACCAGGGAACTCATTACATAACCACTGAACCTTTTAGAAGGACTGGGTCCCCTCAACTGATTACCCAACTACTCTGTTTCTGTGCCGAAAGCAGGACTCGAACCCAGGCCCCCAGTGCTGTAACACAAGTACTTAACCTCTAGGCCACTGCAGTTAGCTGGTGTTGGGTGGAGCGGGGGGCCAGATGGTCTATCCTCCTTGGCTCCAGTGAACATGTTTCACAACTGAAATGGTTATGCTCACGGGGGCATGCAGAAGAAAGATATATACGCCCAAAAGCTACCCTCAGAAGCACAGCCACCAATGGCTCAAGTAGTAAGTGCTTGGTCTTGGAATGCTGGAGACCTGAGTTCTAATCCAATGTCTGCAATCTCCTGGGCATGTTTTTTTTAATTAAAAAAATATATTTTTTAGTTGAAAATGGGTATGCATTGCCCTGAGCAATCAGCCAACAGCCAATGCCCCTTCAATACCTGCTTTCCTACTAGCAGTTGTGCCTTTGTTTTCTGCACTCTGGCCTAGGTAACACCCATACAAAAGTTTGTCTCTCTGGCCCCAGTTGCCTGGAAAAAAACGAGGGGAAAAGGTGTAATCTACGGGTCATGGTTGATACAATAATTGCCCTGGGACTCAAACAGGACACCTTCACGAGGTGCTATGAGGTGACCACCGGCCCCTGCATAGCAAGCAAACCTGTATCAGCATCTCACCAGCAACTGAATGTGTCGCCTGCAGGCTACACATAAGAGGCTGCAGTAGGTGCATTAACCCATCGGGCTGTGGACCCTCCTTCCTCTGAGAGCAGGAAACTGAATTTCCATGTTGCCTTCCTTTGGCACATTTGATCTATCTTTCAACCCAATTCAGAGGGTGTTTTGCTTCACGGAGAGATGATAATCATTGTGAGGTGTCAGCCACTAATAGCTAAGCAGGTCAGTTAAATCTTTGACTTTGTCATTGGGGTGTACTGATATGCGCTGGGCAGTCTTCTGTCCTGTGCTACTGTATGCATTCTTATTGCTGCTTGTTCACGATTCCTAAATGTAAACATTGAAAGATTTGAAAGACTCTTGATGCACCAAGCACTTCCCACTCTTTGCCCTGGGGGTGAGAGGGCTGCTTTCGGCCTTCAACACCCTCAATTATGGAGTGGCCGGCTCCACCACTGAGAATGAGGGGCTAATCCTGGTCGGAAACGGGCAGAGGTCTGCGCCCTGCGTCCTCCACGCGTCCCTAACGCTCCCAAACGCGACCACAGCCCTTACGGGCACAGCCCTATGTCGGTGCAGCCTCTATGGTGCAGCCACCCAGGTAGCTTAGGGTTAGGATATGTGCTCTTCAACATAAGCCTGGCCAACCAGGCCCTGGAGAGTGTCACAGCATGCTCTGTAATCCCCTAGTGATGGTGGCCTTGGTGACGATGATCTTGCTGGAATACTGATGCCTTTTTTCCTCCCAGAAGCCCCAGAAGCCTATTGAAATGAAGGGGTGTGCACCTCTCACTGGCCTCTGTTTACCCTCTGGCTAACTGAAATTAGTTCTGGGCTTTCCAGGCAAATGTATCCATTCGGGAGAGAGCTAGGAATAGGAAGGCTCTTTCTGCAGGCTCGGTGGGGAAGAGTCAGAGAGCTACATGCCTGAGGCATCTTTCTTCCTCCTTTGCTCATTGTGTTCCCTAACTTCTAACTCTCTGCCAGGCCAGGCCCTGTTTCTTTTACTGCCAACCCCCCCTAACCCCTCGTCTTCCACCTACTTCCCGCTCTATTATGCCTTCTCCTTTTCTGCTCTCTTCTGTGGCCCTTTGAAAATGAATGCAGGCCTAGCTAAGCCTCATGAAGGAAATCTACCAACAAAAGATGCATTCCTTGCTTATGGGAGGTGCTGTGAGACGAGCAAGAAGGGCTGAAGGGGTGATTGGGTTGTTGAGTCGGGAAGCACTAGAGGTGTAGCCAGGATTGTCTAGCAAATGGAGCCTGATGCTAATGTAGTTGGGCCCACTGCACTGACAAAAATATCTGTAAATACCCACACAGCGCTGCTGAGTGGGCATTTACAGATTTTTGGTGGGCCTTGCCCCTCAGGCCCTACCCTGCCTACGCCTCTGTTCTCTCCCCCAGGGCAAAGAGTGGGAAAGGCTCGCTACAGCAAGAGTCTATCAAATCTTTCACTTTTGAGAGCAGAGTGTTTACATTTAAAAATCTTGAACAAGCAGCAATACCAAAGCATACAGTAGTAGTGGACAGAAGACTGCCCTGCACATATCAGTACACCCCAATGACAAAGGCAAAGATTTAACTGACCTGCTTAGCTATTAGTGGGTGACACCTCACAATGAGTATCATCTCTCCGTGAAGCAAAACATCCTCTGAATTGGGGTGAAAGACAGATCTAATGTGCCAAAGGAAGGCAACATGGAAATTCAGTGTTCTGCCCTCAGGAAGGAGGGTCGACAGCCCAATGGGTTAATGCACCTACTGCAGCCTCCTATGAGTAGCCTGTAGGCGACACATTCAGTTGCTGGTGAGATGCTGATAAGGTTTGCTTGCATTGCAGGGGCCGGGGGTCACCTCACAGCGCCTCGAGAAGGTGTCCTGTTTGAGTCCCTGTGCAAATATCTTCTCAACCATGACCCGTAGGTTACACTTTTCCCCTCGTTTTTTCCAGTCAGTTGGGGCCAGAGAGACAAGCTTTTCTATGGGCGTTACCAAGGCCAGAGTGCAGAAAACAAAGGCACAATTGTTAGTAGGAATGCAGGTATTGAAGGGGCATTAGCTGTTGGCTGATCGCACAGGGCAATTCATACCCATTTTCAAAAGAAAAAATAAATGTTTTAAAAAATAAAATAAAAAATGCCCCGCAGATTCCAGACATTGGATTAGAACTCAGGTCTCCAAAATTCCAAGACCAAGCACTTACCACTTGAGCCACTGGCGGATGTGCTTCTGAGAGTTGGTTTTGGGCCAATATATCTTTCTTCTGCATGCCCCTGCGAGCATACCCATTTGCATTGTGAAACATGTTCACTGAAGAAAATGAGGAAAGAACATCTGCCCCCCCAGCTCCACCAAATACCAGCTAACTGCAGTGGCTTAGAGGTTAAGTGCTTGCGTTACAGCGCTGGGGGCCTGGGTTCGAGTCCTGCTTTCGGCACTTAAACGGAATAGTGGGGTAATCTCCTTGTACAGTTGCTGTGAAACATAGCAGAGAAGTGGGACTGTGAAAGTGAGGGAGTGCAGGCTGAAGGAGGAAGGGGGGCAAGCTAAAGGAGGAGGTAGGGCAGGCAAAAGGGAGAGGGAGGGGTGGATGCAGTGGTCGTGTGGAGAGGAGGCGGGGTAGATCTAGAAGGGCATGGCGTAGGTTCCCTGGTAAAGGGAGGAAGAAAGAATAGAGGAGGCCAGGAAGTGCCCGCTAGTGCCGGATGAGGATAAAAATGTCAGCCCATTGTGGGGTCCATTCCATCTTCCCCTTCCTCAATGGCCCCTTTCCCCACATTAGAACCCTCCCTCCACTATTCAGGGCCCACTTTATCCCACCCCCCCCACTCACCCAGGCCGCTCCTCTTCTCCACAGCGACCCCTTCATCCAGCCCTACCTTCCCTTTTTGCCTACCCGGCCTCCTCCTTTATTTACTCTGCACTTCCTCTCCCCCACCTCTACAGTCCTGCCTCCTTTCCACCCTCCCTTTACCAGGGAACTCATTACATAACCACTGAACCTTTTAGAAGGACTGGGTCCCCTCAACTGATTACCCAACTACTCTGTTTCTGTGCCGAAAGCAGGACTCGAACCCAGGCCCCCAGTGCTGTAACACAAGTACTTAACCTCTAGGCCACTGCAGTTAGCTGGTGTTGGGTGGAGCGGGGGGCCAGATGGTCTATCCTCCTTGGCTCCAGTGAACATGTTTCACAACTGAAATGGTTATGCTCACGGGGGCATGCAGAAGAAAGATATATACGCCCAAAAGCTACCCTCAGAAGCACAGCCACCAATGGCTCAAGTAGTAAGTGCTTGGTCTTGGAATGCTGGAGACCTGAGTTCTAATCCAATGTCTGCAATCTCCTGGGCATGTTTTTTTTAATTAAAAAAATATATTTTTTAGTTGAAAATGGGTATGCATTGCCCTGAGCAATCAGCCAACAGCCAATGCCCCTTCAATACCTGCTTTCCTACTAGCAGTTGTGCCTTTGTTTTCTGCACTCTGGCCTAGGTAACACCCATACAAAAGTGTGTCTCTCTGGCCCCAGTTGCCTGGAAAAAAACGAGGGGAAAAGGTGTAATCTACGGGTCATGGTTGATACAATAATTGCCCTGGGACTCAAACAGGACACCTTCACGAGGTGCTATGAGGTGACCACCGGCCCCTGCATAGCAAGCAAACCTGTATCAGCATCTCACCAGCAACTGAATGTGTCGCCTGCAGGCTACACATAAGAGGCTGCAGTAGGTGCATTAACCCATCGGGCTGTGGACCCTCCTTCCTCTGAGAGCAGGAAACTGAATTTCCATGTTGCCTTCCTTTGGCACATTTGATCTATCTTTCAACCCAATTCAGAGGGTGTTTTGCTTCACGGAGAGATGATAATCATTGTGAGGTGTCAGCCACTAATAGCTAAGCAGGTCAGTTAAATCTTTGACTTTGTCATTGGGGTGTACTGATATGCGCTGGGCAGTCTTCTGTCCTGTGCTACTGTATGCATTCTTATTGCTGCTTGTTCACGATTCCTAAATGTAAACATTGAAAGATTTGAAAGACTCTTGATGCACCAAGCACTTCCCACTCTTTGCCCTGGGGGTGAGAGGGCTGCTTTCGGCCTTCAACACCCTCAATTATGGAGTGGCCGGCTCCACCACTGAGAATGAGGGGCTAATCCTGGTCGGAAACGGGCAGAGGTCTGCGCCCTGCGTCCTCCACGCGTCCCTAACGCTCCCAAACGCGACCACAGCCCTTACGGGCACAGCCCTATGTCGGTGCAGCCTCTATGGTGCAGCCACCCAGGTAGCTTAGGGTTAGGATATGTGCTCTTCAACATAAGCCTGGCCAACCAGGCCCTGGAGAGTGTCACAGCATGCTCTGTAATCCCCTAGTGATGGTGGCCTTGGTGACGATGATCTTGCTGGAATACTGATGCCTTTTTTCCTCCCAGAAGCCCCAGAAGCCTATTGAAATGAAGGGGTGTGCACCTCTCACTGGCCTCTGTTTACCCTCTGGCTAACTGAAATTAGTTCTGGGCTTTCCAGGCAAATGTATCCATTCGGGAGAGAGCTAGGAATAGGAAGGCTCTTTCTGCAGGCTCGGTGGGGAAGAGTCAGAGAGCTACATGCCTGAGGCATCTTTCTTCCTCCTTTGCTCATTGTGTTCCCTAACTTCTAACTCTCTGCCAGGCCAGGCCCTGTTTCTTTTACTGCCAACCCCCCCTAACCCCTCGTCTTCCACCTACTTCCCGCTCTATTATGCCTTCTCCTTTTCTGCTCTCTTCTGTGGCCCTTTGAAAATGAATGCAGGCCTAGCTAAGCCTCATGAAGGAAATCTACCAACAAAAGATGCATTCCTTGCTTATGGGAGGTGCTGTGAGACGAGCAAGAAGGGCTGAAGGGGTGATTGGGTTGTTGAGTCGGGAAGCACTAGAGGTGTAGCCAGGATTGTCTAGCAAATGGAGCCTGATGCTAATGTAGTTGGGCCCACTGCACTGACAAAAATATCTGTAAATACCCACACAGCGCTGCTGAGTGGGCATTTACAGATTTTTGGTGGGCCTTGCCCCTCAGGCCCTACCCTGCCTACGCCTCTGTTCTCTCCCCCAGGGCAAAGAGTGGGAAAGGCTCGCTACAGCAAGAGTCTATCAAATCTTTCACTTTTGAGAGCAGAGTGTTTACATTTAAAAATCTTGAACAAGCAGCAATACCAAAGCATACAGTAGTAGTGGACAGAAGACTGCCCTGCACATATCAGTACACCCCAATGACAAAGGCAAAGATTTAACTGACCTGCTTAGCTATTAGTGGGTGACACCTCACAATGAGTATCATCTCTCCGTGAAGCAAAACATCCTCTGAATTGGGGTGAAAGACAGATCTAATGTGCCAAAGGAAGGCAACATGGAAATTCAGTGTTCTGCCCTCAGGAAGGAGGGTCGACAGCCCAATGGGTTAATGCACCTACTGCAGCCTCCTATGTGTAGCCTGTAGGCGACACATTCAGTTGCTGGTGAGATGCTGATAAGGTTTGCTTGCATTGCAGGGGCCGGGGGTCACCTCACAGCGCCTCGAGAAGGTGTCCTGTTTGAGTCCCTGTGCAAATATCTTCTCAACCATGACCCGTAGGTTACACTTTTCCCCTCGTTTTTTCCAGTCAGTTGGGGCCAGAGAGACAAGCTTTTCTATGGGCGTTACCAAGGCCAGAGTGCAGAAAACAAAGGCACAATTGTTAGTAGGAATGCAGGTATTGAAGGGGCATTAGCTGTTGGCTGATCGCACAGGGCAATTCATACCCATTTTCAAAAGAAAAAATAAATGTTTTAAAAAATAAAATAAAAAATGCCCCGCAGATTCCAGACATTGGATTAGAACTCAGGTCTCCAAAATTCCAAGACCAAGCACTTACCACTTGAGCCACTGGCGGATGTGCTTCGGAGAGTTGGTTTTGGGCCAATATATCTTTCTTCTGCATGCCCCTGCGAGCATACCCATTTGCATTGTGAAACATGTTCACTGAAGAAAATGAGGAAAGAACATCTGGCCCCCCAGCTCCACCAAATACCAGCTAACTGCAGTGGCTTAGAGGTTAAGTGCTTGCGTTACAGCGCTGGGGGCCTGGGTTCGAGTCCTGCTTTCGGCACTTAAACGGAATAGTGGGGTAATCTCCTTGTACAGTTGCTGTGAAACATAGCAGAGAAGTGGGACTGTGAAAGTGAGGGAGTGCAGGCTGAAGGAGGAAGGGGGGCAAGCTAAAGGAGGAGGTAGGGCAGGCAAAAGGGAGAGGGAGGGGTGGATGCAGTGGTCGTGTGGAGAGGAGGCGGGGTAGATCTAGAAGGGCATGGCGTAGGTTCCCTGGTAAAGGGAGGAAGAAAGAATAGAGGAGGCCAGGAAGTGCCCGCTAGTGCCGGATGAGGATAAAAATGTCAGCCCATTGTGGGGTCCATTCCATCTTCCCCTTCCTCAATGGCCCCTTTCCCCACATTAGAACCCTCCCTCCACTATTCAGGGCCCACTTTATCCCACCCCCCCACTCACCCAGGCCGCTCCTCTTCTCCACAGCGACCCCTTCATCCAGCCCTACCTTCCCTTTTTGCCTACCCGGCCTCCTCCTTTATTTACTCTGCACTTCCTCTCCCCCACCTCTACAGTCCTGCCTCCTTTCCACCCTCCCTTTACCAGGGAACTCATTACATAACCACTGAACCTTTTAGAAGGACTGGGTCCCCTCAACTGATTACCCAACTACTCTGTTTCTGTGCCGAAAGCAGGACTCGAACCCAGGCCCCCAGTGCTGTAACACAAGTACTTAACCTCTAGGCCACTGCAGTTAGCTGGTGTTGGGTGGAGCGGGGGGCCAGATGGTCTATCCTCCTTGGCTCCAGTGAACATGTTTCACAACTGAAATGGTTATGCTCACGGGGGCATGCAGAAGAAAGATATATACGCCCAAAAGCTACCCTCAGAAGCACAGCCACCAATGGCTCAAGTAGTAAGTGCTTGGTCTTGGAATGCTGGAGACCTGAGTTCTAATCCAATGTCTGCAATCTCCTGGGCATGTTTTTTTTAATTAAAAAAATATATTTTTTAGTTGAAAATGGGTATGCATTGCCCTGAGCAATCAGCCAACAGCCAATGCCCCTTCAATACCTGCTTTCCTACTAGCAGTTGTGCCTTTGTTTTCTGCACTCTGGCCTAGGTAACACCCATACAAAAGTTTGTCTCTCTGGCCCCAGTTGCCTGGAAAAAAACGAGGGGAAAAGGTGTAATCTACGGGTCATGGTTGATACAATAATTGCCCTGGGACTCAAACAGGACACCTTCACGAGGTGCTATGAGGTGACCACCGGCCCCTGCATAGCAAGCAAACCTGTATCAGCATCTCACCAGCAACTGAATGTGTCGCCTGCAGGCTACACATAAGAGGCTGCAGTAGGTGCATTAACCCATCGGGCTGTGGACCCTCCTTCCTCTGAGAGCAGGAAACTGAATTTCCATGTTGCCTTCCTTTGGCACATTTGATCTATCTTTCAACCCAATTCAGAGGGTGTTTTGCTTCACGGAGAGATGATAATCATTGTGAGGTGTCAGCCACTAATAGCTAAGCAGGTCAGTTAAATCTTTGACTTTGTCATTGGGGTGTACTGATATGCGCTGGGCAGTCTTCTGTCCTGTGCTACTGTATGCATTCTTATTGCTGCTTGTTCACGATTCCTAAATGTAAACATTGAAAGATTTGAAAGACTCTTGATGCACCAAGCACTTCCCACTCTTTGCCCTGGGGGTGAGAGGGCTGCTTTCGGCCTTCAACACCCTCAATTATGGAGTGGCCGGCTCCACCACTGAGAATGAGGGGCTAATCCTGGTCGGAAACGGGCAGAGGTCTGCGCCCTGCGTCCTCCACGCGTCCCTAACGCTCCCAAACGCGACCACAGCCCTTACGGGCACAGCCCTATGTCGGTGCAGCCTCTATGGTGCAGCCACCCAGGTAGCTTAGGGTTAGGATATGTGCTCTTCAACATAAGCCTGGCCAACCAGGCCCTGGAGAGTGTCACAGCATGCTCTGTAATCCCCTAGTGATGGTGGCCTTGGTGACGATGATCTTGCTGGAATACTGATGCCTTTTTTCCTCCCAGAAGCCCCAGAAGCCTATTGAAATGAAGGGGTGTGCACCTCTCACTGGCCTCTGTTTACCCTCTGGCTAACTGAAATTAGTTCTGGGCTTTCCAGGCAAATGTATCCATTCGGGAGAGAGCTAGGAATAGGAAGGCTCTTTCTGCAGGCTCGGTGGGGAAGAGTCAGAGAGCTACATGCCTGAGGCATCTTTCTTCCTCCTTTGCTCATTGTGTTCCCTAACTTCTAACTCTCTGCCAGGCCAGGCCCTGTTTCTTTTACTGCCAACCCCCCCTAACCCCTCGTCTTCCACCTACTTCCCGCTCTATTATGCCTTCTCCTTTTCTGCTCTCTTCTGTGGCCCTTTGAAAATGAATGCAGGCCTAGCTAAGCCTCATGAAGGAAATCTACCAACAAAAGATGCATTCCTTGCTTATGGGAGGTGCTGTGAGACGAGCAAGAAGGGCTGAAGGGGTGATTGGGTTGTTGAGTCGGGAAGCACTAGAGGTGTAGCCAGGATTGTCTAGCAAATGGAGCCTGATGCTAATGTAGTTGGGCCCACTGCACTGACAAAAATATCTGTAAATACCCACACAGCGCTGCTGAGTGGGCATTTACAGATTTTTGGTGGGCCTTGCCCCTCAGGCCCTACCCTGCCTACGCCTCTGTTCTCTCCCCCAGGGCAAAGAGTGGGAAAGGCTCGCTACAGCAAGAGTCTATCAAATCTTTCACTTTTGAGAGCAGAGTGTTTACATTTAAAAATCTTGAACAAGCAGCAATACCAAAGCATACAGTAGTAGTGGACAGAAGACTGCCCTGCACATATCAGTACACCCCAATGACAAAGGCAAAGATTTAACTGACCTGCTTAGCTATTAGTGGGTGACACCTCACAATGAGTATCATCTCTCCGTGAAGCAAAACATCCTCTGAATTGGGGTGAAAGACAGATCTAATGTGCCAAAGGAAGGCAACATGGAAATTCAGTGTTCTGCCCTCAGGAAGGAGGGTCGACAGCCCAATGGGTTAATGCACCTACTGCAGCCTCCTATGTGTAGCCTGTAGGCGACACATTCAGTTGCTGGTGAGATGCTGATAAGGTTTGCTTGCATTGCAGGGGCCGGGGGTCACCTCACAGCGCCTCGAGAAGGTGTCCTGTTTGAGTCCCTGTGCAAATATCTTCTCAACCATGACCCGTAGGTTACACTTTTCCCCTCGTTTTTTCCAGTCAGTTGGGGCCAGAGAGACAAGCTTTTCTATGGGCGTTACCAAGGCCAGAGTGCAGAAAACAAAGGCACAATTGTTAGTAGGAATGCAGGTATTGAAGGGGCATTAGCTGTTGGCTGATCGCACAGGGCAATTCATACCCATTTTCAAAAGAAAAAATAAATGTTTTAAAAAATAAAATAAAAAATGCCCCGCAGATTCCAGACATTGGATTAGAACTCAGGTCTCCAAAATTCCAAGACCAAGCACTTACCACTTGAGCCACTGGCGGATGTGCTTCTGAGAGTTGGTTTTGGGCCAATATATCTTTCTTCTGCATGCCCCTGCGAGCATACCCATTTGCATTGTGAAACATGTTCACTGAAGAAAATGAGGAAAGAACATCTGGCCCCCCAGCTCCACCAAATACCAGCTAACTGCAGTGGCTTAGAGGTTAAGTGCTTGCGTTACAGCGCTGGGGGCCTGGGTTCGAGTCCTGCTTTCGGCACTTAAACGGAATAGTGGGGTAATCTCCTTGTACAGTTGCTGTGAAACATAGCAGAGAAGTGGGACTGTGAAAGTGAGGGAGTGCAGGCTGAAGGAGGAAGGGGGGCAAGCTAAAGGAGGAGGTAGGGCAGGCAAAAGGGAGAGGGAGGGGTGGATGCAGTGGTCGTGTGGAGAGGAGGCGGGGTAGATCTAGAAGGGCATGGCGTAGGTTCCCTGGTAAAGGGAGGAAGAAAGAATAGAGGAGGCCAGGAAGTGCCCGCTAGTGCCGGATGAGGATAAAAATGTCAGCCCATTGTGGGGTCCATTCCATCTTCCCTTCCTCAATGGCCCCTTTCCCCACATTAGAACCCTCCCTCCACTATTCAGGGCCCACTTTATCCCACCCCCCCACTCACCCAGGCCGCTCCTCTTCTCCACAGCGACCCCTTCATCCAGCCCTACCTTCCCTTTTTGCCTACCCGGCCTCCTCCTTTATTTACTCTGCACTTCCTCTCCCCCACCTCTACAGTCCTGCCTCCTTTCCACCCTCCCTTTACCAGGGAACTCATTACATAACCACTGAACCTTTTAGAAGGACTGGGTCCCCTCAACTGATTACCCAACTACTCTGTTTCTGTGCCGAAAGCAGGACTCGAGCCCAGGCCCCCAGTGCTGTAACACAAGTACTTAACCTCTAGGCCACTGCAGTTAGCTGGTGTTGGGTGGAGCGGGGGGCCAGATGGTCTATCCTCCTTGGCTCCAGTGAACATGTTTCACAACTGAAATGGTTATGCTCACGGGGGCATGCAGAAGAAAGATATATACGCCCAAAAGCTACCCTCAGAAGCACAGCCACCAATGGCTCAAGTAGTAAGTGCTTGGTCTTGGAATGCTGGAGACCTGAGTTCTAATCCAATGTCTGCAATCTCCTGGGCATGTTTTTTTTAATTAAAAAAATATATTTTTTAGTTGAAAATGGGTATGCATTGCCCTGAGCAATCAGCCAACAGCCAATGCCCCTTCAATACCTGCTTTCCTACTAGCAGTTGTGCCTTTGTTTTCTGCACTCTGGCCTAGGTAACACCCATACAAAAGTTTGTCTCTCTGGCCCCAGTTGCCTGGAAAAAAACGAGGGGAAAAGGTGTAATCTACGGGTCATGGTTGATACAATAATTGCCCTGGGACTCAAACAGGACACCTTCACGAGGTGCTATGAGGTGACCACCGGCCCCTGCATAGCAAGCAAACCTGTATCAGCATCTCACCAGCAACTGAATGTGTCGCCTGCAGGCTACACATAAGAGGCTGCAGTAGGTGCATTAACCCATCGGGCTGTGGACCCTCCTTCCTCTGAGAGCAGGAAACTGAATTTCCATGTTGCCTTCCTTTGGCACATTTGATCTATCTTTCAACCCAATTCAGAGGGTGTTTTGCTTCACGGAGAGATGATAATCATTGTGAGGTGTCAGCCACTAATAGCTAAGCAGGTCAGTTAAATCTTTGACTTTGTCATTGGGGTGTACTGATATGCGCTGGGCAGTCTTCTGTCCTGTGCTACTGTATGCATTCTTATTGCTGCTTGTTCACGATTCCTAAATGTAAACATTGAAAGATTTGAAAGACTCTTGATGCACCAAGCACATCCCACTCTTTGCCCTGGGGGTGAGAGGGCTGCTTTCGGCCTTCAACACCCTCAATTATGGAGTGGCCGGCTCCACCACTGAGAATGAGGGGCTAATCCTGGTCGGAAACGGGCAGAGGTCTGCGCCCTGCGTCCTCCACGCGTCCCTAACGCTCCCAAACGCGACCACAGCCCTTACGGGCACAGCCCTATGTCGGTGCAGCCTCTATGGTGCAGCCACCCAGGTAGCTTAGGGTTAGGATATGTGCTCTTCAACATAAGCCTGGCCAACCAGGCCCTGGAGAGTGTCACAGCATGCTCTGTAATCCCCTAGTGATGGTGGCCTTGGTGACGATGATCTTGCTGGAATACTGATGCCTTTTTTCCTCCCAGAAGCCCCAGAAGCCTATTGAAATGAAGGGGTGTGCACCTCTCACTGGCCTCTGTTTACCCTCTGGCTAACTGAAATTAGTTCTGGGCTTTCCAGGCAAATGTATCCATTCGGGAGAGAGCTAGGAATAGGAAGGCTCTTTCTGCAGGCTCGGTGGGGAAGAGTCAGAGAGCTACATGCCTGAGGCATCTTTCTTCCTCCTTTGCTCATTGTGTTCCCTAACTTCTAACTCTCTGCCAGGCCAGGCCCTGTTTCTTTTACTGCCAACCCCCCCTAACCCCTCGTCTTCCACCTACTTCCCGCTCTATTATGCCTTCTCCTTTTCTGCTCTCTTCTGTGGCCCTTTGAAAATGAATGCAGGCCTAGCTAAGCCTCATGAAGGAAATCTACCAACAAAAGATGCATTCCTTGCTTATGGGAGGTGCTGTGAGACGAGCAAGAAGGGCTGAAGGGGTGATTGGGTTGTTGAGTCGGGAAGCACTAGAGGTGTAGCCAGGATTGTCTAGCAAATGGAGCCTGATGCTAATGTAGTTGGGCCCACTGCACTGACAAAAATATCTGTAAATACCCACACAGCGCTGCTGAGTGGGCATTTACAGATTTTTGGTGGGCCTTGCCCCTCAGGCCCTACCCTGCCTACGCCTCTGTTCTCTCCCCCAGGGCAAAGAGTGGGAAAGGCTCGCTACATCAAGAGTCTATCAAATCTTTCACTTTTGAGAGCAGAGTGTTTACATTTAAAAATCTTGAACAAGCAGCAATACCAAAGCATACAGTAGTAGTGGACAGAAGACTGCCCTGCACATATCAGTACACCCCAATGACAAAGGCAAAGATTTAACTGACCTGCTTAGCTATTAGTGGGTGACACCTCACAATGAGTATCATCTCTCCGTGAAGCAAAACATCCTCTGAATTGGGGTGAAAGACAGATCTAATGTGCCAAAGGAAGGCAACATGGAAATTCAGTGTTCTGCCCTCAGGAAAGAGGGTCGACAGCCCAATGGGTTAATGCACCTACTGCAGCCTCCTATGTGTAGCCTGTAGGCGACACATTCAGTTGCTGGTGAGATGCTGATAAGGTTTGCTTGCTATGCAGGGGCCGGGGGTCACCTCACAGCGCCTCGAGAAGGTGTCCTGTTTGAGTCCCTGTGCAAATATCTTCTCAACCATGACCCGTAGGTTACACTTTTCCCCTCGTTTTTTCCAGTCAGTTGGGGCCAGAGAGACAAGCTTTTCTATGGGCGTTACCAAGGCCAGAGTGCAGAAAACAAAGGCACAATTGTTAGTAGGAATGCAGGTATTGAAGGGGCATTAGCTGTTGGCTGATCGCACAGGGCAATTCATACCCATTTTCAAAAGAAAAAATAAATGTTTTAAAAAATAAAATAAAAAATGCCCCGCAGATTCCAGACATTGGATTAGAACTCAGGTCTCCAAAATTCCAAGACCATGCACTTACCACTTGAGCCACTGGCGGATGTGCTTCTGAGAGTTGGTTTTGGGCCAATATATCTTTCTTCTGCATGCCCCTGCGAGCATACCCATTTGCATTGTGAAACATGTTCACTGAAGAAAATGAGGAAAGAACATCTGGCCCCCCAGCTCCACCAAATACCAGCTAACTGCAGTGGCTTAGAGGTTAAGTGCTTGCGTTACAGCGCCGGGGGCCTGGGTTCGAGTCCTGCTTTCGGCACTTAAACGGAATAGTGGGGTAATCTCCTTGTACAGTTGCTGTGAAACATAGCAGAGAAGTGGGACTGTGAAAGTGAGGGAGTGCAGGCTGAAGGAGGAAGGGGGGCAAGCTAAAGGAGGAGGTAGGGCAGGCAAAAGGGAGAGGGAGGGGTGGATGCAGTGGTCGTGTGGAGAGGAGGCGGGGTAGATCTAGAAGGGCATGGCGTAGGTTCCCTGGTAAAGGGAGGAAGAAAGAATAGAGGAGGCCAGGAAGTGCCCGCTAGTGCCGGATGAGGATAAAAATGTCAGCCCATTGTGGGGTCCATTCCATCTTCCCCTTCCTCAATGGCCCCTTTCCCCACATTAGAACCCTCCCTCCACTATTCAGGGCCCACTTTATCCCACCCCCCCCACTCACCCAGGCCGCTCCTCTTCTCCACAGCGACCCCTTCATCCAGCCCTACCTTCCCTTTTTGCCTACCCGGCCTCCTCCTTTATTTACTCTGCACTTCCTCTCCCCCACCTCTACAGTCCTGCCTCCTTTCCACCCTCCCTTTACCAGGGAACTCATTACATAACCACTGAACCTTTTAGAAGGACTGGGTCCCCTCAACTGATTACCCAACTACTCTGTTTCTGTGCCGAAAGCAGGACTCGAACCCAGGCCCCCAGTGCTGTAACACAAGTACTTAACCTCTAGGCCACTGCAGTTAGCTGGTGTTGGGTGGAGCGGGGGGCCAGATGGTCTATCCTCCTTGGCTCCAGTGAACATGTTTCACAACTGAAATGGTTATGCTCACGGGGGCATGCAGAAGAAAGATATATACGCCCAAAAGCTACCCTCAGAAGCACAGCCACCAATGGCTCAAGTAGTAAGTGCTTGGTCTTGGAATGCTGGAGACCTGAGTTCTAATCCAATGTCTGCAATCTCCTGGGCATGTTTTTTTTAATTAAAAAAATATATTTTTTAGTTGAAAATGGGTATGCATTGCCCTGAGCAATCAGCCAACAGCCAATGCCCCTTCAATACCTGCTTTCCTACTAGCAGTTGTGCCTTTGTTTTCTGCACTCTGGCCTAGGTAACACCCATACAAAAGTTTGTCTCTCTGGCCCCAGTTGCCTGGAAAAAAACGAGGGGAAAAGGTGTAATCTACGGGTCATGGTTGATACAATAATTGCCCTGGGACTCAAACAGGACACCTTCACGAGGTGCTATGAGGTGACCACCGGCCCCTGCATAGCAAGCAAACCTGTATCAGCATCTCACCAGCAACTGAATGTGTCGCCTGCAGGCTACACATAAGAGGCTGCAGTAGGTGCATTAACCCATCGGGCTGTGGACCCTCCTTCCTCTGAGAGCAGGAAACTGAATTTCCATGTTGCCTTCCTTTGGCACATTTGATCTATCTTTCAACCCAATTCAGAGGGTGTTTTGCTTCACGGAGAGATGATAATCATTGTGAGGTGTCAGCCACTAATAGCTAAGCAGGTCAGTTAAATCTTTGACTTTGTCATTGGGGTGTACTGATATGCGCTGGGCAGTCTTCTGTCCTGTGCTACTGTATGCATTCTTATTGCTGCTTGTTCACGATTCCTAAATGTAAACATTGAAAGATTTGAAAGACTCTTGATGCACCAAGCACTTCCCACTCTTTGCCCTGGGGGTGAGAGGGCTGCTTTCGGCCTTCAACACCCTCAATTATGGAGTGGCCGGCTCCACCACTGAGAATGAGGGGCTAATCCTGGTCGGAAACGGGCAGAGGTCTGCGCCCTGCGTCCTCCACGCGTCCCTAACGCTCCCAAACGCGACCACAGCCCTTACGGGCACAGCCCTATGTCGGTGCAGCCTCTATGGTGCAGCCACCCAGGTAGCTTAGGGTTAGGATATGTGCTCTTCAACATAAGCCTGGCCAACCAGGCCCTGGAGAGTGTCACAGCATGCTCTGTAATCCCCTAGTGATGGTGGCCTTGGTGACGATGATCTTGCTGGAATACTGATGCCTTTTTTCCTCCCAGAAGCCCCAGAAGCCTATTGAAATGAAGGGGTGTGCACCTCTCACTGGCCTCTGTTTACCCTCTGGCTAACTGAAATTAGTTCTGGGCTTTCCAGGCAAATGTATCCATTCGGGAGAGAGCTAGGAATAGGAAGGCTCTTTCTGCAGGCTCGGTGGGGAAGAGTCAGAGAGCTACATGCCTGAGGCATCTTTCTTCCTCCTTTGCTCATTGTGTTCCCTAACTTCTAACTCTCTGCCAGGCCAGGCCCTGTTTCTTTTACTGCCAACCCCCCCTAACCCCTCGTCTTCCACCTACTTCCCGCTCTATTATGCCTTCTCCTTTTCTGCTCTCTTCTGTGGCCCTTTGAAAATGAATGCAGGCCTAGCTAAGCCTCATGAAGGAAATCTACCAACAAAAGATGCATTCCTTGCTTATGGGAGGTGCTGTGAGACGAGCAAGAAGGGCTGAAGGGGTGATTGGGTTGTTGAGTCGGGAAGCACTAGAGGTGTAGCCAGGATTGTCTAGCAAATGGAGCCTGATGCTAATGTAGTTGGGCCCACTGCACTGACAAAAATATCTGTAAATACCCACACAGCGCTGCTGAGTGGGCATTTACAGATTTTTGGTGGGCCTTGCCCCTCAGGCCCTACCCTGCCTACGCCTCTGTTCTCTCCCCCAGGGCAAAGAGTGGGAAAGGCTCGCTACAGCAAGAGTCTATCAAATCTTTCACTTTTGAGAGCAGAGTGTTTACATTTAAAAATCTTGAACAAGCAGCAATACCAAAGCATACAGTAGTAGTGGACAGAAGACTGCCCTGCACATATCAGTACACCCCAATGACAAAGGCAAAGATTTAACTGACCTGCTTAGCTATTAGTGGGTGACACCTCACAATGAGTATCATCTCTCCGTGAAGCAAAACATCCTCTGAATTGGGGTGAAAGACAGATCTAATGTGCCAAAGGAAGGCAACATGGAAATTCAGTGTTCTGCCCTCAGGAAGGAGGGTCGACAGCCCAATGGGTTAATGCACCTACTGCAGCCTCCTATGTGTAGCCTGTAGGCGACACATTCAGTTGCTGGTGAGATGCTGATAAGGTTTGCTTGCATTGCAGGGGCCGGGGGTCACCTCACAGCGCCTCGAGAAGGTGTCCTGTTTGAGTCCCTGTGCAAATATCTTCTCAACCATGACCCGTAGGTTACACTTTTCCCCTCGTTTTTTCCAGTCAGTTGGGGCCAGAGAGACAAGCTTTTCTATGGGCGTTACCAAGGCCAGAGTGCAGAAAACAAAGGCACAATTGTTAGTAGGAATGCAGGTATTGAAGGGGCATTAGCTGTTGGCTGATCGCACAGGGCAATTCATACCCATTTTCAAAAGAAAAAATAAATGTTTTAAAAAATAAAATAAAAAATGCCCCGCAGATTCCAGACATTGGATTAGAACTCAGGTCTCCAAAATTCCAAGACCAAGCACTTACCACTTGAGCCACTGGCGGATGTGCTTCTGAGAGTTGGTTTTGGGCCAATATATCTTTCTTCTGCATGCCCCTGCGAGCATACCCATTTGCATTGTGAAACATGTTCACTGAAGAAAATGAGGAAAGAACATCTGGCCCCCCAGCTCCACCAAATACCAGCTAACTGCAGTGGCTTAGAGGTTAAGTGCTTGCGTTACAGCGCTGGGGGCCTGGGTTCGAGTCCTGCTTTCGGCACTTAAACGGAATAGTGGGGTAATCTCCTTGTACAGTTGCTGTGAAACATAGCAGAGAAGTGGGACTGTGAAAGTGAGGGAGTGCAGGCTGAAGGAGGAAGGGGGGCAAGCTAAAGGAGGAGGTAGGGCAGGCAAAAGGGAGAGGGAGGGGTGGATGCAGTGGTCGTGTGGAGAGGAGGCAGGGTAGATCTAGAAGGGCATGGCGTAGGTTCCCTGGTAAAGGGAGGAAGAAAGAATAGAGGAGGCCAGGAAGTGCCCGCTAGTGCCGGATGAGGATAAAAATGTCAGCCCATTGTGGGGTCCATTCCATCTTCCCTTCCTCAATGGCCCCTTTCCCCACATTAGAACCCTCCCTCCACTATTCAGGGCCCACTTTATCCCACCCCCCCACTCACCCAGGCCGCTCCTCTTCTCCACAGCGACCCCTTCATCCAGCCCTACCTTCCCTTTTTGCCTACCCGGCCTCCTCCTTTATTTACTCTGCACTTCCTCTCCCCCACCTCTACAGTCCTGCCTCCTTTCCACCCTCCCTTTACCAGGGAACTCATTACATAACCACTGAACCTTTTAGAAGGACTGGGTCCCCTCAACTGATTACCCAACTACTCTGTTTCTGTGCCGAAAGCAGGACTCGAGCCCAGGCCCCCAGTGCTGTAACACAAGTACTTAACCTCTAGGCCACTGCAGTTAGCTGGTGTTGGGTGGAGCGGGGGGCCAGATGGTCTATCCTCCTTGGCTCCAGTGAACATGTTTCACAACTGAAATGGTTATGCTCACGGGGGCATGCAGAAGAAAGATATATACGCCCAAAAGCTACCCTCAGAAGCACAGCCACCAATGGCTCAAGTAGTAAGTGCTTGGTCTTGGAATGCTGGAGACCTGAGTTCTAATCCAATGTCTGCAATCTCCTGGGCATGTTTTTTTTAATTAAAAAAATATATTTTTTAGTTGAAAATGGGTATGCATTGCCCTGAGCAATCAGCCAACAGCCAATGCCCCTTCAATACCTGCTTTCCTACTAGCAGTTGTGCCTTTGTTTTCTGCACTCTGGCCTAGGTAACACCCATACAAAAGTGTGTCTCTCTGGCCCCAGTTGCCTGGAAAAAAACGAGGGGAAAAGGTGTAATCTACGGGTCATGGTTGATACAATAATTGCCCTGGGACTCAAACAGGACACCTTCACGAGGTGCTATGAGGTGACCACCGGCCCCTGCATAGCAAGCAAACCTGTATCAGCATCTCACCAGCAACTGAATGTGTCGCCTGCAGGCTACACATAAGAGGCTGCAGTAGGTGCATTAACCCATCGGGCTGTGGACCCTCCTTCCTCTGAGAGCAGGAAACTGAATTTCCATGTTGCCTTCCTTTGGCACATTTGATCTATCTTTCAACCCAATTCAGAGGGTGTTTTGCTTCACGGAGAGATGATAATCATTGTGAGGTGTCAGCCACTAATAGCTAAGCAGGTCAGTTAAATCTTTGACTTTGTCATTGGGGTGTACTGATATGCGCTGGGCAGTCTTCTGTCCTGTGCTACTGTATGCATTCTTATTGCTGCTTGTTCACGATTCCTAAATGTAAACATTGAAAGATTTGAAAGACTCTTGATGCACCAAGCACATCCCACTCTTTGCCCTGGGGGTGAGAGGGCTGCTTTCGGCCTTCAACACCCTCAATTATGGAGTGGCCGGCTCCACCACTGAGAATGAGGGGCTAATCCTGGTCGGAAACGGGCAGAGGTCTGCGCCCTGCGTCCTCCACGCGTCCCTAACGCTCCCAAACGCGACCACAGCCCTTACGGGCACAGCCCTATGTCGGTGCAGCCTCTATGGTGCAGCCACCCAGGTAGCTTAGGGTTAGGATATGTGCTCTTCAACATAAGCCTGGCCAACCAGGCCCTGGAGAGTGTCACAGCATGCTCTGTAATCCCCTAGTGATGGTGGCCTTGGTGACGATGATCTTGCTGGAATACTGATGCCTTTTTTCCTCCCAGAAGCCCCAGAAGCCTATTGAAATGAAGGGGTGTGCACCTCTCACTGGCCTCTGTTTACCCTCTGGCTAACTGAAATTAGTTCTGGGCTTTCCAGGCAAATGTATCCATTCGGGAGAGAGCTAGGAATAGGAAGGCTCTTTCTGCAGGCTCGGTGGGGAAGAGTCAGAGAGCTACATGCCTGAGGCATCTTTCTTCCTCCTTTGCTCATTGTGTTCCCTAACTTCTAACTCTCTGCCAGGCCAGGCCCTGTTTCTTTTACTGCCAACCCCCCCTAACCCCTCGTCTTCCACCTACTTCCCGCTCTATTATGCCTTCTCCTTTTCTGCTCTCTTCTGTGGCCCTTTGAAAATGAATGCAGGCCTAGCTAAGCCTCATGAAGGAAATCTACCAACAAAAGATGCATTCCTTGCTTATGGGAGGTGCTGTGAGACGAGCAAGAAGGGCTGAAGGGGTGATTGGGTTGTTGAGTCGGGAAGCACTAGAGGTGTAGCCAGGATTGTCTAGCAAATGGAGCCTGATGCTAATGTAGTTGGGCCCACTGCACTGACAAAAATATCTGTAAATACCCACACAGCGCTGCTGAGTGGGCATTTACAGATTTTTGGTGGGCCTTGCCCCTCAGGCCCTACCCTGCCTACGCCTCTGTTCTCTCCCCCAGGGCAAAGAGTGGGAAAGGCTCGCTACATCAAGAGTCTATCAAATCTTTCACTTTTGAGAGCAGAGTGTTTACATTTAAAAATCTTGAACAAGCAGCAATACCAAAGCATACAGTAGTAGTGGACAGAAGACTGCCCTGCACATATCAGTACACCCCAATGACAAAGGCAAAGATTTAACTGACCTGCTTAGCTATTAGTGGGTGACACCTCACAATGAGTATCATCTCTCCGTGAAGCAAAACATCCTCTGAATTGGGGTGAAAGACAGATCTAATGTGCCAAAGGAAGGCAACATGGAAATTCAGTGTTCTGCCCTCAGGAAAGAGGGTCGACAGCCCAATGGGTTAATGCACCTACTGCAGCCTCCTATGTGTAGCCTGTAGGCGACACATTCAGTTGCTGGTGAGATGCTGATAAGGTTTGCTTGCTATGCAGGGGCCGGGGGTCACCTCACAGCGCCTCGAGAAGGTGTCCTGTTTGAGTCCCTGTGCAAATATCTTCTCAACCATGACCCGTAGGTTACACTTTTCCCCTCGTTTTTTCCAGTCAGTTGGGGCCAGAGAGACAAGCTTTTCTATGGGCGTTACCAAGGCCAGAGTGCAGAAAACAAAGGCACAATTGTTAGTAGGAATGCAGGTATTGAAGGGGCATTAGCTGTTGGCTGATCGCACAGGGCAATTCATACCCATTTTCAAAAGAAAAAATAAATGTTTTAAAAAATAAAATAAAAAATGCCCCGCAGATTCCAGACATTGGATTAGAACTCAGGTCTCCAAAATTCCAAGACCATGCACTTACCACTTGAGCCACTGGCGGATGTGCTTCTGAGAGTTGGTTTTGGGCCAATATATCTTTCTTCTGCATGCCCCTGCGAGCATACCCATTTGCATTGTGAAACATGTTCACTGAAGAAAATGAGGAAAGAACATCTGGCCCCCCAGCTCCACCAAATACCAGCTAACTGCAGTGGCTTAGAGGTTAAGTGCTTGCGTTACAGCGCCGGGGGCCTGGGTTCGAGTCCTGCTTTCGGCACTTAAACGGAATAGTGGGGTAATCTCCTTGTACAGTTGCTGTGAAACATAGCAGAGAAGTGGGACTGTGAAAGTGAGGGAGTGCAGGCTGAAGGAGGAAGGGGGGCAAGCTAAAGGAGGAGGTAGGGCAGGCAAAAGGGAGAGGGAGGGGTGGATGCAGTGGTCGTGTGGAGAGGAGGCGGGGTAGATCTAGAAGGGCATGGCGTAGGTTCCCTGGTAAAGGGAGGAAGAAAGAATAGAGGAGGCCAGGAAGTGCCCGCTAGTGCCGGATGAGGATAAAAATGTCAGCCCATTGTGGGGTCCATTCCATCTTCCCCTTCCTCAATGGCCCCTTTCCCCACATTAGAACCCTCCCTCCACTATTCAGGGCCCACTTTATCCCACCCCCCCCACTCACCCAGGCCGCTCCTCTTCTCCACAGCGACCCCTTCATCCAGCCCTACCTTCCCTTTTTGCCTACCCGGCCTCCTCCTTTATTTACTCTGCACTTCCTCTCCCCCACCTCTACAGTCCTGCCTCCTTTCCACCCTCCCTTTACCAGGGAACTCATTACATAACCACTGAACCTTTTAGAAGGACTGGGTCCCCTCAACTGATTACCCAACTACTCTGTTTCTGTGCCGAAAGCAGGACTCGAACCCAGGCCCCCAGTGCTGTAACACAAGTACTTAACCTCTAGGCCACTGCAGTTAGCTGGTGTTGGGTGGAGCGGGGGGCCAGATGGTCTATCCTCCTTGGCTCCAGTGAACATGTTTCACAACTGAAATGGTTATGCTCACGGGGGCATGCAGAAGAAAGATATATACGCCCAAAAGCTACCCTCAGAAGCACAGCCACCAATGGCTCAAGTAGTAAGTGCTTGGTCTTGGAATGCTGGAGACCTGAGTTCTAATCCAATGTCTGCAATCTCCTGGGCATGTTTTTTTTAATTAAAAAAATATATTTTTTAGTTGAAAATGGGTATGCATTGCCCTGAGCAATCAGCCAACAGCCAATGCCCCTTCAATACCTGCTTTCCTACTAGCAGTTGTGCCTTTGTTTTCTGCACTCTGGCCTAGGTAACACCCATACAAAAGTTTGTCTCTCTGGCCCCAGTTGCCTGGAAAAAAACGAGGGGAAAAGGTGTAATCTACGGGTCATGGTTGATACAATAATTGCCCTGGGACTCAAACAGGACACCTTCACGAGGTGCTATGAGGTGACCACCGGCCCCTGCATAGCAAGCAAACCTGTATCAGCATCTCACCAGCAACTGAATGTGTCGCCTGCAGGCTACACATAAGAGGCTGCAGTAGGTGCATTAACCCATCGGGCTGTGGACCCTCCTTCCTCTGAGAGCAGGAAACTGAATTTCCATGTTGCCTTCCTTTGGCACATTTGATCTATCTTTCAACCCAATTCAGAGGGTGTTTTGCTTCACGGAGAGATGATAATCATTGTGAGGTGTCAGCCACTAATAGCTAAGCAGGTCAGTTAAATCTTTGACTTTGTCATTGGGGTGTACTGATATGCGCTGGGCAGTCTTCTGTCCTGTGCTACTGTATGCATTCTTATTGCTGCTTGTTCACGATTCCTAAATGTAAACATTGAAAGATTTGAAAGACTCTTGATGCACCAAGCACTTCCCACTCTTTGCCCTGGGGGTGAGAGGGCTGCTTTCGGCCTTCAACACCCTCAATTATGGAGTGGCCGGCTCCACCACTGAGAATGAGGGGCTAATCCTGGTCGGAAACGGGCAGAGGTCTGCGCCCTGCGTCCTCCACGCGTCCCTAACGCTCCCAAACGCGACCACAGCCCTTACGGGCACAGCCCTATGTCGGTGCAGCCTCTATGGTGCAGCCACCCAGGTAGCTTAGGGTTAGGATATGTGCTCTTCAACATAAGCCTGGCCAACCAGGCCCTGGAGAGTGTCACAGCATGCTCTGTAATCCCCTAGTGATGGTGGCCTTGGTGACGATGATCTTGCTGGAATACTGATGCCTTTTTTCCTCCCAGAAGCCCCAGAAGCCTATTGAAATGAAGGGGTGTGCACCTCTCACTGGCCTCTGTTTACCCTCTGGCTAACTGAAATTAGTTCTGGGCTTTCCAGGCAAATGTATCCATTCGGGAGAGAGCTAGGAATAGGAAGGCTCTTTCTGCAGGCTCGGTGGGGAAGAGTCAGAGAGCTACATGCCTGAGGCATCTTTCTTCCTCCTTTGCTCATTGTGTTCCCTAACTTCTAACTCTCTGCCAGGCCAGGCCCTGTTTCTTTTACTGCCAACCCCCCCTAACCCCTCGTCTTCCACCTACTTCCCGCTCTATTATGCCTTCTCCTTTTCTGCTCTCTTCTGTGGCCCTTTGAAAATGAATGCAGGCCTAGCTAAGCCTCATGAAGGAAATCTACCAACAAAAGATGCATTCCTTGCTTATGGGAGGTGCTGTGAGACGAGCAAGAAGGGCTGAAGGGGTGATTGGGTTGTTGAGTCGGGAAGCACTAGAGGTGTAGCCAGGATTGTCTAGCAAATGGAGCCTGATGCTAATGTAGTTGGGCCCACTGCACTGACAAAAATATCTGTAAATACCCACACAGCGCTGCTGAGTGGGCATTTACAGATTTTTGGTGGGCCTTGCCCCTCAGGCCCTACCCTGCCTACGCCTCTGTTCTCTCCCCCAGGGCAAAGAGTGGGAAAGGCTCGCTACAGCAAGAGTCTATCAAATCTTTCACTTTTGAGAGCAGAGTGTTTACATTTAAAAATCTTGAACAAGCAGCAATACCAAAGCATACAGTAGTAGTGGACAGAAGACTGCCCTGCACATATCAGTACACCCCAATGACAAAGGCAAAGATTTAACTGACCTGCTTAGCTATTAGTGGGTGACACCTCACAATGAGTATCATCTCTCCGTGAAGCAAAACATCCTCTGAATTGGGGTGAAAGACAGATCTAATGTGCCAAAGGAAGGCAACATGGAAATTCAGTGTTCTGCCCTCAGGAAGGAGGGTCGACAGCCCAATGGGTTAATGCACCTACTGCAGCCTCCTATGAGTAGCCTGTAGGCGACACATTCAGTTGCTGGTGAGATGCTGATAAGGTTTGCTTGCATTGCAGGGGCCGGGGGTCACCTCACAGCGCCTCGAGAAGGTGTCCTGTTTGAGTCCCTGTGCAAATATCTTCTCAACCATGACCCGTAGGTTACACTTTTCCCCTCGTTTTTTCCAGTCAGTTGGGGCCAGAGAGACAAGCTTTTCTATGGGCGTTACCAAGGCCAGAGTGCAGAAAACAAAGGCACAATTGTTAGTAGGAATGCAGGTATTGAAGGGGCATTAGCTGTTGGCTGATCGCACAGGGCAATTCATACCCATTTTCAAAAGAAAAAATAAATGTTTTAAAAAATAAAATAAAAAATGCCCCGCAGATTCCAGACATTGGATTAGAACTCAGGTCTCCAAAATTCCAAGACCAAGCACTTACCACTTGAGCCACTGGCGGATGTGCTTCTGAGAGTTGGTTTTGGGCCAATATATCTTTCTTCTGCATGCCCCTGCGAGCATACCCATTTGCATTGTGAAACATGTTCACTGAAGAAAATGAGGAAAGAACATCTGCCCCCCCAGCTCCACCAAATACCAGCTAACTGCAGTGGCTTAGAGGTTAAGTGCTTGCGTTACAGCGCTGGGGGCCTGGGTTCGAGTCCTGCTTTCGGCACTTAAACGGAATAGTGGGGTAATCTCCTTGTACAGTTGCTGTGAAACATAGCAGAGAAGTGGGACTGTGAAAGTGAGGGAGTGCAGGCTGAAGGAGGAAGGGGGGCAAGCTAAAGGAGGAGGTAGGGCAGGCAAAAGGGAGAGGGAGGGGTGGATGCAGTGGTCGTGTGGAGAGGAGGCGGGGTAGATCTAGAAGGGCATGGCGTAGGTTCCCTGGTAAAGGGAGGAAGAAAGAATAGAGGAGGCCAGGAAGTGCCCGCTAGTGCCGGATGAGGATAAAAATGTCAGCCCATTGTGGGGTCCATTCCATCTTCCCCTTCCTCAATGGCCCCTTTCCCCACATTAGAACCCTCCCTCCACTATTCAGGGCCCACTTTATCCCACCCCCCCACTCACCCAGGCCGCTCCTCTTCTCCACAGCGACCCCTTCATCCAGCCCTACCTTCCCTTTTTGCCTACCCGGCCTCCTCCTTTATTTACTCTGCACTTCCTCTCCCCCACCTCTACAGTCCTGCCTCCTTTCCACCCTCCCTTTACCAGGGAACTCATTACATAACCACTGAACCTTTTAGAAGGACTGGGTCCCCTCAACTGATTACCCAACTACTCTGTTTCTGTGCCGAAAGCAGGACTCGAACCCAGGCCCCCAGTGCTGTAACACAAGTACTTAACCTCTAGGCCACTGCAGTTAGCTGGTGTTGGGTGGAGCGGGGGGCCAGATGGTCTATCCTCCTTGGCTCCAGTGAACATGTTTCACAACTGAAATGGTTATGCTCACGGGGGCATGCAGAAGAAAGATATATACGCCCAAAAGCTACCCTCAGAAGCACAGCCACCAATGGCTCAAGTAGTAAGTGCTTGGTCTTGGAATGCTGGAGACCTGAGTTCTAATCCAATGTCTGCAATCTCCTGGGCATGTTTTTTTTAATTAAAAAAATATATTTTTTAGTTGAAAATGGGTATGCATTGCCCTGAGCAATCAGCCAACAGCCAATGCCCCTTCAATACCTGCTTTCCTACTAGCAGTTGTGCCTTTGTTTTCTGCACTCTGGCCTAGGTAACACCCATACAAAAGTGTGTCTCTCTGGCCCCAGTTGCCTGGAAAAAAACGAGGGGAAAAGGTGTAATCTACGGGTCATGGTTGATACAATAATTGCCCTGGGACTCAAACAGGACACCTTCACGAGGTGCTATGAGGTGACCACCGGCCCCTGCATAGCAAGCAAACCTGTATCAGCATCTCACCAGCAACTGAATGTGTCGCCTGCAGGCTACACATAAGAGGCTGCAGTAGGTGCATTAACCCATCGGGCTGTGGACCCTCCTTCCTCTGAGAGCAGGAAACTGAATTTCCATGTTGCCTTCCTTTGGCACATTTGATCTATCTTTCAACCCAATTCAGAGGGTGTTTTGCTTCACGGAGAGATGATAATCATTGTGAGGTGTCAGCCACTAATAGCTAAGCAGGTCAGTTAAATCTTTGACTTTGTCATTGGGGTGTACTGATATGCGCTGGGCAGTCTTCTGTCCTGTGCTACTGTATGCATTCTTATTGCTGCTTGTTCACGATTCCTAAATGTAAACATTGAAAGATTTGAAAGACTCTTGATGCACCAAGCATTTCCCACTCTTTGCCCTGGGGGTGAGAGGGCTGCTTTCGGCCTTCAACACCCTCAATTATGGAGTGGCCGGCTCCACCACTGAGAATGAGGGGCTAATCCTGGTCGGAAACGGGCAGAGGTCTGCGCCCTGCGTCCTCCACGCGTCCCTAACGCTCCCAAACGCGACCACAGCCCTTACGGGCACAGCCCTATGTCGGTGCAGCCTCTATGGTGCAGCCACCCAGGTAGCTTAGGGTTAGGATATGTGCTCTTCAACATAAGCCTGGCCAACCAGGCCCTGGAGAGTGTCACAGCATGCTCTGTAATCCCCTAGTGATGGTGGCCTTGGTGACGATGATCTTGCTGGAATACTGATGCCTTTTTTCCTCCCAGAAGCCCCAGAAGCCTATTGAAATGAAGGGGTGTGCACCTCTCACTGGCCTCTGTTTACCCTCTGGCTAACTGAAATTAGTTCTGGGCTTTCCAGGCAAATGTATCCATTCGGGAGAGAGCTAGGAATAGGAAGGCTCTTTCTGCAGGCTCGGTGGGGAAGAGTCAGAGAGCTACATGCCTGAGGCATCTTTCTTCCTCCTTTGCTCATTGTGTTCCCTAACTTCTAACTCTCTGCCAGGCCAGGCCCTGTTTCTTTTACTGCCAACCCCCCCTAACCCCTCGTCTTCCACCTACTTCCCGCTCTATTATGCCTTCTCCTTTTCTGCTCTCTTCTGTGGCCCTTTGAAAATGAATGCAGGCCTAGCTAAGCCTCATGAAGGAAATCTACCAACAAAAGATGCATTCCTTGCTTATGGGAGGTGCTGTGAGACGAGCAAGAAGGGCTGAAGGGGTGATTGGGTTGTTGAGTCGGGAAGCACTAGAGGTGTAGCCAGGATTGTCTAGCAAATGGAGCCTGATGCTAATGTAGTTGGGCCCACTGCACTGACAAAAATATCTGTAAATACCCACACAGCGCTGCTGAGTGGGCATTTACAGATTTTTGGTGGGCCTTGCCCCTCAGGCCCTACCCTGCCTACGCCTCTGTTCTCTCCCCCAGGGCAAAGAGTGGGAAAGGCTCGCTACAGCAAGAGTCTATCAAATCTTTCACTTTTGAGAGCAGAGTGTTTACATTTAAAAATCTTGAACAAGCAGCAATACCAAAGCATACAGTAGTAGTGGACAGAAGACTGCCCTGCACATATCAGTACACCCCAATGACAAAGGCAAAGATTTAACTGACCTGCTTAGCTATTAGTGGGTGACACCTCACAATGAGTATCATCTCTCCGTGAAGCAAAACATCCTCTGAATTGGGGTGAAAGACAGATCTAATGTGCCAAAGGAAGGCAACATGGAAATTCAGTGTTCTGCCCTCAGGAAGGAGGGTCGACAGCCCAATGGGTTAATGCACCTACTGCAGCCTCCTATGTGTAGCCTGTAGGCGACACATTCAGTTGCTGGTGAGATGCTGATAAGGTTTGCTTGCATTGCAGGGGCCGGGGGTCACCTCACAACGCCTCGAGAAGGTGTCCTGTTTGAGTCCCTGTGCAAATATCTTCTCAACCATGACCCGTAGGTTACACTTTTCCCCTCGTTTTTTCCAGTCAGTTGGGGCCAGAGAGACAAGCTTTTCTATGGGCGTTACCAAGGCCAGAGTGCAGAAAACAAAGGCACAATTGTTAGTAGGAATGCAGGTATTGAAGGGGCATTAGCTGTTGGCTGATCGCACAGGGCAATTCATACCCATTTTCAAAAGAAAAAATAAATGTTTTAAAAAATAAAATAAAAAATGCCCCGCAGATTCCAGACATTGGATTAGAACTCAGGTCTCCAAAATTCCAAGACCAAGCACTTACCACTTGAGCCACTGGCGGATGTACTTCTGAGAGTTGGTTTTGGGCCAATATATCTTTCTTCTGCATGCCCCTGCGAGCATACCCATTTGCATTGTGAAACATGTTCACTGAAGAAAATGAGGAAAGAACATCTGGCCCCCCAGCTCCACCAAATACCAGCTAACTGCAGTGGCTTAGAGGTTAAGTGCTTGCGTTACAGCGCTGGGGGCCTGGGTTCGAGTCCTGCTTTCGGCACTTAAACGGAATAGTGGGGTAATCTCCTTGTACAGTTGCTGTGAAACATAGCAGAGAAGTGGGACTGTGAAAGTGAGGGAGTGCAGGCTGAAGGAGGAAGGGGGGCAAGCTAAAGGAGGAGGTAGGGCAGGCAAAAGGGAGAGGGAGGGGTGGATGCAGTGGTCGTGTGGAGAGGAGGCGGGGTAGATCTAGAAGGGCATGGCGTAGGTTCCCTGGTAAAGGGAGGAAGAAAGAATAGAGGAGGCCAGGAAGTGCCCGCTAGTGCCGGATGAGGATAAAAATGTCAGCCCATTGTGGGGTCCATTCCATCTTCCCCTTCCTCAATGGCCCCTTTCCCCACATTAGAACCCTCCCTCCACTATTCAGGGCCCACTTTATCCCACCCCCCCACTCACCCAGGCCGCTCCTCTTCTCCACAGCGACCCCTTCATCCAGCCCTACCTTCCCTTTTTGCCTACCCGGCCTCCTCCTTTATTTACTCTGCACTTCCTCTCCCCCACCTCTACAGTCCTGCCTCCTTTCCACCCTCCCTTTACCAGGGAACTCATTACATAACCACTGAACCTTTTAGAAGGACTGGGTCCCCTCAACTGATTACCCAACTACTCTGTTTCTGTGCCGAAAGCAGGACTCGAACCCAGGCCCCCAGTGCTGTAACACAAGTACTTAACCTCTAGGCCACTGCAGTTAGCTGGTGTTGGGTGGAGCGGGGGGCCAGATGGTCTATCCTCCTTGGCTCCAGTGAACATGTTTCACAACTGAAATGGTTATGCTCACGGGGGCATGCAGAAGAAAGATATATACGCCCAAAAGCTACCCTCAGAAGCACAGCCACCAATGGCTCAAGTAGTAAGTGCTTGGTCTTGGAATGCTGGAGACCTGAGTTCTAATCCAATGTCTGCAATCTCCTGGGCATGTTTTTTTTAATTAAAAAAATATATTTTTTAGTTGAAAATGGGTATGCATTGCCCTGAGCAATCAGCCAACAGCCAATGCCCCTTCAATACCTGCTTTCCTACTAGCAGTTGTGCCTTTGTTTTCTGCACTCTGGCCTAGGTAACACCCATACAAAAGTTTGTCTCTCTGGCCCCAGTTGCCTGGAAAAAAACGAGGGGAAAAGGTGTAATCTACGGGTCATGGTTGATACAATAATTGCCCTGGGACTCAAACAGGACACCTTCACGAGGTGCTATGAGGTGACCACCGGCCCCTGCATAGCAAGCAAACCTGTATCAGCATCTCACCAGCAACTGAATGTGTCGCCTGCAGGCTACACATAAGAGGCTGCAGTAGGTGCATTAACCCATCGGGCTGTGGACCCTCCTTCCTCTGAGAGCAGGAAACTGAATTTCCATGTTGCCTTCCTTTGGCACATTTGATCTATCTTTCAACCCAATTCAGAGGGTGTTTTGCTTCACGGAGAGATGATAATCATTGTGAGGTGTCAGCCACTAATAGCTAAGCAGGTCAGTTAAATCTTTGACTTTGTCATTGGGGTGTACTGATATGCGCTGGGCAGTCTTCTGTCCTGTGCTACTGTATGCATTCTTATTGCTGCTTGTTCACGATTCCTAAATGTAAACATTGAAAGATTTGAAAGACTCTTGATGCACCAAGCACTTCCCACTCTTTGCCCTGGGGGTGAGAGGGCTGCTTTCGGCCTTCAACACCCTCAATTATGGAGTGGCCGGCTCCACCACTGAGAATGAGGGGCTAATCCTGGTCGGAAACGGGCAGAGGTCTGCGCCCTGCGTCCTCCACGCGTCCCTAACGCTCCCAAACGCGACCACAGCCCTTACGGGCACAGCCCTATGTCGGTGCAGCCTCTATGGTGCAGCCACCCAGGTAGCTTAGGGTTAGGATATGTGCTCTTCAACATAAGCCTGGCCAACCAGGCCCTGGAGAGTGTCACAGCATGCTCTGTAATCCCCTAGTGATGGTGGCCTTGGTGACGATGATCTTGCTGGAATACTGATGCCTTTTTTCCTCCCAGAAGCCCCAGAAGCCTATTGAAATGAAGGGGTGTGCACCTCTCACTGGCCTCTGTTTACCCTCTGGCTAACTGAAATTAGTTCTGGGCTTTCCAGGCAAATGTATCCATTCGGGAGAGAGCTAGGAATAGGAAGGCTCTTTCTGCAGGCTCGGTGGGGAAGAGTCAGAGAGCTACATGCCTGAGGCATCTTTCTTCCTCCTTTGCTCATTGTGTTCCCTAACTTCTAACTCTCTGCCAGGCCAGGCCCTGTTTCTTTTACTGCCAACCCCCCCTAACCCCTCGTCTTCCACCTACTTCCCGCTCTATTATGCCTTCTCCTTTTCTGCTCTCTTCTGTGGCCCTTTGAAAATGAATGCAGGCCTAGCTAAGCCTCATGAAGGAAATCTACCAACAAAAGATGCATTCCTTGCTTATGGGAGGTGCTGTGAGACGAGCAAGAAGGGCTGAAGGGGTGATTGGGTTGTTGAGTCGGGAAGCACTAGAGGTGTAGCCAGGATTGTCTAGCAAATGGAGCCTGATGCTAATGTAGTTGGGCCCACTGCACTGACAAAAATATCTGTAAATACCCACACAGCGCTGCTGAGTGGGCATTTACAGATTTTTGGTGGGCCTTGCCCCTCAGGCCCTACCCTGCCTACGCCTCTGTTCTCTCCCCCAGGGCAAAGAGTGGGAAAGGCTCGCTACAGCAAGAGTCTATCAAATCTTTCACTTTTGAGAGCAGAGTGTTTACATTTAAAAATCTTGAACAAGCAGCAATACCAAAGCATACAGTAGTAGTGGACAGAAGACTGCCCTGCACATATCAGTACACCCCAATGACAAAGGCAAAGATTTAACTGACCTGCTTAGCTATTAGTGGGTGACACCTCACAATGAGTATCATCTCTCCGTGAAGCAAAACATCCTCTGAATTGGGGTGAAAGACAGATCTAATGTGCCAAAGGAAGGCAACATGGAAATTCAGTGTTCTGCCCTCAGGAAGGAGGGTCGACAGCCCAATGGGTTAATGCACCTACTGCAGCCTCCTATGAGTAGCCTGTAGGCGACACATTCAGTTGCTGGTGAGATGCTGATAAGGTTTGCTTGCATTGCAGGGGCCGGGGGTCACCTCACAGCGCCTCGAGAAGGTGTCCTGTTTGAGTCCCTGTGCAAATATCTTCTCAACCATGACCCGTAGGTTACACTTTTCCCCTCGTTTTTTCCAGTCAGTTGGGGCCAGAGAGACAAGCTTTTCTATGGGCGTTACCAAGGCCAGAGTGCAGAAAACAAAGGCACAATTGTTAGTAGGAATGCAGGTATTGAAGGGGCATTAGCTGTTGGCTGATCGCACAGGGCAATTCATACCCATTTTCAAAAGAAAAAATAAATGTTTTAAAAAATAAAATAAAAAATGCCCCGCAGATTCCAGACATTGGATTAGAACTCAGGTCTCCAAAATTCCAAGACCAAGCACTTACCACTTGAGCCACTGGCGGATGTGCTTCTGAGAGTTGGTTTTGGGCCAATATATCTTTCTTCTGCATGCCCCTGCGAGCATACCCATTTGCATTGTGAAACATGTTCACTGAAGAAAATGAGGAAAGAACATCTGCCCCCCCAGCTCCACCAAATACCAGCTAACTGCAGTGGCTTAGAGGTTAAGTGCTTGCGTTACAGCGCTGGGGGCCTGGGTTCGAGTCCTGCTTTCGGCACTTAAACGGAATAGTGGGGTAATCTCCTTGTACAGTTGCTGTGAAACATAGCAGAGAAGTGGGACTGTGAAAGTGAGGGAGTGCAGGCTGAAGGAGGAAGGGGGGCAAGCTAAAGGAGGAGGTAGGGCAGGCAAAAGGGAGAGGGAGGGGTGGATGCAGTGGTCGTGTGGAGAGGAGGCGGGGTAGATCTAGAAGGGCATGGCGTAGGTTCCCTGGTAAAGGGAGGAAGAAAGAATAGAGGAGGCCAGGAAGTGCCCGCTAGTGCCGGATGAGGATAAAAATGTCAGCCCATTGTGGGGTCCATTCCATCTTCCCCTTCCTCAATGGCCCCTTTCCCCACATTAGAACCCTCCCTCCACTATTCAGGGCCCACTTTATCCCACCCCCCCACTCACCCAGGCCGCTCCTCTTCTCCACAGCGACCCCTTCATCCAGCCCTACCTTCCCTTTTTGCCTACCCGGCCTCCTCCTTTATTTACTCTGCACTTCCTCTCCCCCACCTCTACAGTCCTGCCTCCTTTCCACCCTCCCTTTACCAGGGAACTCATTACATAACCACTGAACCTTTTAGAAGGACTGGGTCCCCTCAACTGATTACCCAACTACTCTGTTTCTGTGCCGAAAGCAGGACTCGAACCCAGGCCCCCAGTGCTGTAACACAAGTACTTAACCTCTAGGCCACTGCAGTTAGCTGGTGTTGGGTGGAGCGGGGGGCCAGATGGTCTATCCTCCTTGGCTCCAGTGAACATGTTTCACAACTGAAATGGTTATGCTCACGGGGGCATGCAGAAGAAAGATATATACGCCCAAAAGCTACCCTCAGAAGCACAGCCACCAATGGCTCAAGTAGTAAGTGCTTGGTCTTGGAATGCTGGAGACCTGAGTTCTAATCCAATGTCTGCAATCTCCTGGGCATGTTTTTTTTAATTAAAAAAATATATTTTTTAGTTGAAAATGGGTATGCATTGCCCTGAGCAATCAGCCAACAGCCAATGCCCCTTCAATACCTGCTTTCCTACTAGCAGTTGTGCCTTTGTTTTCTGCACTCTGGCCTAGGTAACACCCATACAAAAGTGTGTCTCTCTGGCCCCAGTTGCCTGGAAAAAAACGAGGGGAAAAGGTGTAATCTACGGGTCATGGTTGATACAATAATTGCCCTGGGACTCAAACAGGACACCTTCACGAGGTGCTATGAGGTGACCACCGGCCCCTGCATAGCAAGCAAACCTGTATCAGCATCTCACCAGCAACTGAATGTGTCGCCTGCAGGCTACACATAAGAGGCTGCAGTAGGTGCATTAACCCATCGGGCTGTGGACCCTCCTTCCTCTGAGAGCAGGAAACTGAATTTCCATGTTGCCTTCCTTTGGCACATTTGATCTATCTTTCAACCCAATTCAGAGGGTGTTTTGCTTCACGGAGAGATGATAATCATTGTGAGGTGTCAGCCACTAATAGCTAAGCAGGTCAGTTAAATCTTTGACTTTGTCATTGGGGTGTACTGATATGCGCTGGGCAGTCTTCTGTCCTGTGCTACTGTATGCATTCTTATTGCTGCTTGTTCACGATTCCTAAATGTAAACATTGAAAGATTTGAAAGACTCTTGATGCACCAAGCACTTCCCACTCTTTGCCCTGGGGGTGAGAGGGCTGCTTTCGGCCTTCAACACCCTCAATTATGGAGTGGCCGGCTCCACCACTGAGAATGAGGGGCTAATCCTGGTCGGAAACGGGCAGAGGTCTGCGCCCTGCGTCCTCCACGCGTCCCTAACGCTCCCAAACGCGACCACAGCCCTTACGGGCACAGCCCTATGTCGGTGCAGCCTCTATGGTGCAGCCACCCAGGTAGCTTAGGGTTAGGATATGTGCTCTTCAACATAAGCCTGGCCAACCAGGCCCTGGAGAGTGTCACAGCATGCTCTGTAATCCCCTAGTGATGGTGGCCTTGGTGACGATGATCTTGCTGGAATACTGATGCCTTTTTTCCTCCCAGAAGCCCCAGAAGCCTATTGAAATGAAGGGGTGTGCACCTCTCACTGGCCTCTGTTTACCCTCTGGCTAACTGAAATTAGTTCTGGGCTTTCCAGGCAAATGTATCCATTCGGGAGAGAGCTAGGAATAGGAAGGCTCTTTCTGCAGGCTCGGTGGGGAAGAGTCAGAGAGCTACATGCCTGAGGCATCTTTCTTCCTCCTTTGCTCATTGTGTTCCCTAACTTCTAACTCTCTGCCAGGCCAGGCCCTGTTTCTTTTACTGCCAACCCCCCCTAACCCCTCGTCTTCCACCTACTTCCCGCTCTATTATGCCTTCTCCTTTTCTGCTCTCTTCTGTGGCCCTTTGAAAATGAATGCAGGCCTAGCTAAGCCTCATGAAGGAAATCTACCAACAAAAGATGCATTCCTTGCTTATGGGAGGTGCTGTGAGACGAGCAAGAAGGGCTGAAGGGGTGATTGGGTTGTTGAGTCGGGAAGCACTAGAGGTGTAGCCAGGATTGTCTAGCAAATGGAGCCTGATGCTAATGTAGTTGGGCCCACTGCACTGACAAAAATATCTGTAAATACCCACACAGCGCTGCTGAGTGGGCATTTACAGATTTTTGGTGGGTCTTGCCCCTCAGGCCCTACCCTGCCTACGCCTCTGTTCTCTCCCCCAGGGCAAAGAGTGGGAAAGGCTCGCTACAGCAAGAGTCTATCAAATCTTTCACTTTTGAGAGCAGAGTGTTTACATTTAAAAATCTTGAACAAGCAGCAATACCAAAGCATACAGTAGTAGTGGACAGAAGACTGCCCTGCACATATCAGTACACCCCAATGACAAAGGCAAAGATTTAACTGACCTGCTTAGCTATTAGTGGGTGACACCTCACAATGAGTATCATCTCTCCGTGAAGCAAAACATCCTCTGAATTGGGGTGAAAGACAGATCTAATGTGCCAAAGGAAGGCAACATGGAAATTCAGTGTTCTGCCCTCAGGAAGGAGGGTCGACAGCCCAATGGGTTAATGCACCTACTGCAGCCTCCTATGTGTAGCCTGTAGGCGACACATTCAGTTGCTGGTGAGATGCTGATAAGGTTTGCTTGCATTGCAGGGGCCGGGGGTCACCTCACAACGCCTCGAGAAGGTGTCCTGTTTGAGTCCCTGTGCAAATATCTTCTCAACCATGACCCGTAGGTTACACTTTTCCCCTCGTTTTTTCCAGTCAGTTGGGGCCAGAGAGACAAGCTTTTCTATGGGCGTTACCAAGGCCAGAGTGCAGAAAACAAAGGCACAATTGTTAGTAGGAATGCAGGTATTGAAGGGGCATTAGCTGTTGGCTGATCGCACAGGGCAATTCATACCCATTTTCAAAAGAAAAAATAAATGTTTTAAAAAATAAAATAAAAAATGCCCCGCAGATTCCAGACATTGGATTAGAACTCAGGTCTCCAAAATTCCAAGACCAAGCACTTACCACTTGAGCCACTGGCGGATGTACTTCTGAGAGTTGGTTTTGGGCCAATATATCTTTCTTCTGCATGCCCCTGCGAGCATACCCATTTGCATTGTGAAACATGTTCACTGAAGAAAATGAGGAAAGAACATCTGGCCCCCCAGCTCCACCAAATACCAGCTAACTGCAGTGGCTTAGAGGTTAAGTGCTTGCGTTACAGCGCTGGGGGCCTGGGTTCGAGTCCTGCTTTCGGCACTTAAACGGAATAGTGGGGTAATCTCCTTGTACAGTTGCTGTGAAACATAGCAGAGAAGTGGGACTGTGAAAGTGAGGGAGTGCAGGCTGAAGGAGGAAGGGGGGCAAGCTAAAGGAGGAGGTAGGGCAGGCAAAAGGGAGAGGGAGGGGTGGATGCAGTGGTCGTGTGGAGAGGAGGCGGGGTAGATCTAGAAGGGCATGGCGTAGGTTCCCTGGTAAAGGGAGGAAGAAAGAATAGAGGAGGCCAGGAAGTGCCCGCTAGTGCCGGATGAGGATAAAAATGTCAGCCCATTGTGGGGTCCATTCCATCTTCCCCTTCCTCAATGGCCCCTTTCCCCACATTAGAACCCTCCCTCCACTATTCAGGGCCCACTTTATCCCACCCCCCCACTCACCCAGGCCGCTCCTCTTCTCCACAGCGACCCCTTCATCCAGCCCTACCTTCCCTTTTTGCCTACCCGGCCTCCTCCTTTATTTACTCTGCACTTCCTCTCCCCCACCTCTACAGTCCTGCCTCCTTTCCACCCTCCCTTTACCAGGGAACTCATTACATAACCACTGAACCTTTTAGAAGGACTGGGTCCCCTCAACTGATTACCCAACTACTCTGTTTCTGTGCCGAAAGCAGGACTCGAGCCCAGGCCCCCAGTGCTGTAACACAAGTACTTAACCTCTAGGCCACTGCAGTTAGCTGGTGTTGGGTGGAGCGGGGGGCCAGATGGTCTATCCTCCTTGGCTCCAGTGAACATGTTTCACAACTGAAATGGTTATGCTCACGGGGGCATGCAGAAGAAAGATATATACGCCCAAAAGCTACCCTCAGAAGCACAGCCACCAATGGCTCAAGTAGTAAGTGCTTGGTCTTGGAATGCTGGAGACCTGAGTTCTAATCCAATGTCTGCAATCTCCTGGGCATGTTTTTTTTAATTAAAAAAATATATTTTTTAGTTGAAAATGGGTATGCATTGCCCTGAGCAATCAGCCAACAGCCAATGCCCCTTCAATACCTGCTTTCCTACTAGCAGTTGTGCCTTTGTTTTCTGCACTCTGGCCTAGGTAACACCCATACAAAAGTTTGTCTCTCTGGCCCCAGTTGCCTGGAAAAAAACGAGGGGAAAAGGTGTAATCTACGGGTCATGGTTGATACAATAATTGCCCTGGGACTCAAACAGGACACCTTCACGAGGTGCTATGAGGTGACCACCGGCCCCTGCATAGCAAGCAAACCTGTATCAGCATCTCACCAGCAACTGAATGTGTCGCCTGCAGGCTACACATAAGAGGCTGCAGTAGGTGCATTAACCCATCGGGCTGTGGACCCTCCTTCCTCTGAGAGCAGGAAACTGAATTTCCATGTTGCCTTCCTTTGGCACATTTGATCTATCTTTCAACCCAATTCAGAGGGTGTTTTGCTTCACGGAGAGATGATAATCATTGTGAGGTGTCAGCCACTAATAGCTAAGCAGGTCAGTTAAATCTTTGACTTTGTCATTGGGGTGTACTGATATGCGCTGGGCAGTCTTCTGTCCTGTGCTACTGTATGCATTCTTATTGCTGCTTGTTCACGATTCCTAAATGTAAACATTGAAAGATTTGAAAGACTCTTGATGCACCAAGCACATCCCACTCTTTGCCCTGGGGGTGAGAGGGCTGCTTTCGGCCTTCAACACCCTCAATTATGGAGTGGCCGGCTCCACCACTGAGAATGAGGGGCTAATCCTGGTCGGAAACGGGCAGAGGTCTGCGCCCTGCGTCCTCCACACGTCCCTAACGCTCCCAAACGCGACCACAGCCCTTACGGGCACAGCCCTATGTCGGTGCAGCCTCTATGGTGCAGCCACCCAGGTAGCTTAGGGTTAGGATATGTGCTCTTCAACATAAGCCTGGCCAACCAGGCCCTGGAGAGTGTCACAGCATGCTCTGTAATCCCCTAGTGATGGTGGCCTTGGTGACGATGATCTTGCTGGAATACTGATGCCTTTTTTCCTCCCAGAAGCCCCAGAAGCCTATTGAAATGAAGGGGTGTGCACCTCTCACTGGCCTCTGTTTACCCTCTGGCTAACTGAAATTAGTTCTGGGCTTTCCAGGCAAATGTATCCATTCGGGAGAGAGCTAGGAATAGGAAGGCTCTTTCTGCAGGCTCGGTGGGGAAGAGTCAGAGAGCTACATGCCTGAGGCATCTTTCTTCCTCCTTTGCTCATTGTGTTCCCTAACTTCTAACTCTCTGCCAGGCCAGGCCCTGTTTCTTTTACTGCCAACCCCCCCTAACCCCTCGTCTTCCACCTACTTCCCGCTCTATTATGCCTTCTCCTTTTCTGCTCTCTTCTGTGGCCCTTTGAAAATGAATGCAGGCCTAGCTAAGCCTCATGAAGGAAATCTACCAACAAAAGATGCATTCCTTGCTTATGGGAGGTGCTGTGAGACGAGCAAGAAGGGCTGAAGGGGTGATTGGGTTGTTGAGTCGGGAAGCACTAGAGGTGTAGCCAGGATTGTCTAGCAAATGGAGCCTGATGCTAATGTAGTTGGGCCCACTGCACTGACAAAAATATCTGTAAATACCCACACAGCGCTGCTGAGTGGGCATTTACAGATTTTTGGTGGGCCTTGCCCCTCAGGCCCTACCCTGCCTACGCCTCTGTTCTCTCCCCCAGGGCAAAGAGTGGGAAAGGCTCGCTACAGCAAGAGTCTATCAAATCTTTCACTTTTGAGAGCAGAGTGTTTACATTTAAAAATCTTGAACAAGCAGCAATACCAAAGCATACAGTAGTAGTGGACAGAAGACTGCCCTGCACATATCAGTACACCCCAATGACAAAGGCAAAGATTTAACTGACCTGCTTAGCTATTAGTGGGTGACACCTCACAATGAGTATCATCTCTCCGTGAAGCAAAACATCCTCTGAATTGGGGTGAAAGACAGATCTAATGTGCCAAAGGAAGGCAACATGGAAATTCAGTGTTCTGCCCTCAGGAAAGAGGGTCGACAGCCCAATGGGTTAATGCACCTACTGCAGCCTCCTATGTGTAGCCTGTAGGCGACACATTCAGTTGCTGGTGAGATGCTGATAAGGTTTGCTTGCTATGCAGGGGCCGGGGGTCACCTCACAGCGCCTCGAGAAGGTGTCCTGTTTGAGTCCCTGTGCAAATATCTTCTCAACCATGACCCGTAGGTTACACTTTTCCCCTCGTTTTTTCCAGTCAGTTGGGGCCAGAGAGACAAGCTTTTCTATGGGCGTTACCAAGGCCAGAGTGCAGAAAACAAAGGCACAATTGTTAGTAGGAATGCAGGTATTGAAGGGGCATTAGCTGTTGGCTGATCGCACAGGGCAATTCATACCCATTTTCAAAAGAAAAAATAAATGTTTTAAAAAATAAAATAAAAAATGCCCCGCAGATTCCAGACATTGGATTAGAACTCAGGTCTCCAAAATTCCAAGACCATGCACTTACCACTTGAGCCACTGGCGGATGTGCTTCTGAGAGTTGGTTTTGGGCCAATATATCTTTCTTCTGCATGCCCCTGCGAGCATACCCATTTGCATTGTGAAACATGTTCACTGAAGAAAATGAGGAAAGAACATCTGGCCCCCCAGCTCCACCAAATACCAGCTAACTGCAGTGGCTTAGAGGTTAAGTGCTTGCGTTACAGCGCCGGGGGCCTGGGTTCGAGTCCTGCTTTCGGCACTTAAACGGAATAGTGGGGTAATCTCCTTGTACAGTTGCTGTGAAACATAGCAGAGAAGTGGGACTGTGAAAGTGAGGGAGTGCAGGCTGAAGGAGGAAGGGGGGCAAGCTAAAGGAGGAGGTAGGGCAGGCAAAAGGGAGAGGGAGGGGTGGATGCAGTGGTCGTGTGGAGAGGAGGCGGGGTAGATCTAGAAGGGCATGGCGTAGGTTCCCTGGTAAAGGGAGGAAGAAAGAATAGAGGAGGCCAGGAAGTGCCCGCTAGTGCCGGATGAGGATAAAAATGTCAGCCCATTGTGGGGTCCATTCCATCTTCCCCTTCCTCAATGGCCCCTTTCCCCACATTAGAACCCTCCCTCCACTATTCAGGGCCCACTTTATCCCACCCCCCCACTCACCCAGGCCGCTCCTCTTCTCCACAGCGACCCCTTCATCCAGCCCTACCTTCCCTTTTTGCCTACCCGGCCTCCTCCTTTATTTACTCTGCACTTCCTCTCCCCCACCTCTACAGTCCTGCCTCCTTTCCACCCTCCCTTTACCAGGGAACTCATTACATAACCACTGAACCTTTTAGAAGGACTGGGTCCCCTCAACTGATTACCCAACTACTCTGTTTCTGTGCCGAAAGCAGGACTCGAACCCAGGCCCCCAGTGCTGTAACACAAGTACTTAACCTCTAGGCCACTGCAGTTAGCTGGTGTTGGGTGGAGCGGGGGGCCAGATGGTCTATCCTCCTTGGCTCCAGTGAACATGTTTCACAACTGAAATGGTTATGCTCACGGGGGCATGCAGAAGAAAGATATATACGCCCAAAAGCTACCCTCAGAAGCACAGCCACCAATGGCTCAAGTAGTAAGTGCTTGGTCTTGGAATGCTGGAGACCTGAGTTCTAATCCAATGTCTGCAATCTCCTGGGCATGTTTTTTTTAATTAAAAAAATATATTTTTTAGTTGAAAATGGGTATGCATTGCCCTGAGCAATCAGCCAACAGCCAATGCCCCTTCAATACCTGCTTTCCTACTAGCAGTTGTGCCTTTGTTTTCTGCACTCTGGCCTAGGTAACACCCATACAAAAGTTTGTCTCTCTGGCCCCAGTTGCCTGGAAAAAAACGAGGGGAAAAGGTGTAATCTACGGGTCATGGTTGATACAATAATTGCCCTGGGACTCAAACAGGACACCTTCACGAGGTGCTATGAGGTGACCACCGGCCCCTGCATAGCAAGCAAACCTGTATCAGCATCTCACCACCAACTGAATGTGTCGCCTGCAGGCTACACATAAGAGGCTGCAGTAGGTGCATTAACCCATCGGGCTGTGGACCCTCCTTCCTCTGAGAGCAGGAAACTGAATTTCCATGTTGCCTTCCTTTGGCACATTTGATCTATCTTTCAACCCAATTCAGAGGGTGTTTTGCTTCACGGAGAGATGATAATCATTGTGAGGTGTCAGCCACTAATAGCTAAGCAGGTCAGTTAAATCTTTGACTTTGTCATTGGGGTGTACTGATATGCGCTGGGCAGTCTTCTGTCCTGTGCTACTGTATGCATTCTTATTGCTGCTTGTTCACGATTCCTAAATGTAAACATTGAAAGATTTGAAAGACTCTTGATGCACCAAGCACTTCCCACTCTTTGCCCTGGGGGTGAGAGGGCTGCTTTCGGCCTTCAACACCCTCAATTATGGAGTGGCCGGCTCCACCACTGAGAATGAGGGGCTAATCCTGGTCGGAAACGGGCAGAGGTCTGCGCCCTGCGTCCTCCACGCGTCCCTAACGCTCCCAAACGCGACCACAGCCCTTACGGGCACAGCCCTATGTCGGTGCAGCCTCTATGGTGCAGCCACCCAGGTAGCTTAGGGTTAGGATATGTGCTCTTCAACATAAGCCTGGCCAACCAGGCCCTGGAGAGTGTCACAGCATGCTCTGTAATCCCCTAGTGATGGTGGCCTTGGTGACGATGATCTTGCTGGAATACTGATGCCTTTTTTCCTCCCAGAAGCCCCAGAAGCCTATTGAAATGAAGGGGTGTGCACCTCTCACTGGCCTCTGTTTACCCTCTGGCTAACTGAAATTAGTTCTGGGCTTTCCAGGCAAATGTATCCATTCGGGAGAGAGCTAGGAATAGGAAGGCTCTTTCTGCAGGCTCGGTGGGGAAGAGTCAGAGAGCTACATGCCTGAGGCATCTTTCTTCCTCCTTTGCTCATTGTGTTCCCTAACTTCTAACTCTCTGCCAGGCCAGGCCCTGTTTCTTTTACTGCCAACCCCCCCTAACCCCTCGTCTTCCACCTACTTCCCGCTCTATTATGCCTTCTCCTTTTCTGCTCTCTTCTGTGGCCCTTTGAAAATGAATGCAGGCCTAGCTAAGCCTCATGAAGGAAATCTACCAACAAAAGATGCATTCCTTGCTTATGGGAGGTGCTGTGAGACGAGCAAGAAGGGCTGAAGGGGTGATTGGGTTGTTGAGTCGGGAAGCACTAGAGGTGTAGCCAGGATTGTCTAGCAAATGGAGCCTGATGCTAATGTAGTTGGGCCCACTGCACTGACAAAAATATCTGTAAATACCCACACAGCGCTGCTGAGTGGGCATTTACAGATTTTTGGTGGGCCTTGCCCCTCAGGCCCTACCCTGCCTACGCCTCTGTTCTCTCCCCCAGGGCAAAGAGTGGGAAAGGCTCGCTACAGCAAGAGTCTATCAAATCTTTCACTTTTGAGAGCAGAGTGTTTACATTTAAAAATCTTGAACAAGCAGCAATACCAAAGCATACAGTAGTAGTGGACAGAAGACTGCCCTGCACATATCAGTACACCCCAATGACAAAGGCAAAGATTTAACTGACCTGCTTAGCTATTAGTGGGTGACACCTCACAATGAGTATCATCTCTCCGTGAAGCAAAACATCCTCTGAATTGGGGTGAAAGACAGATCTAATGTGCCAAAGGAAGGCAACATGGAAATTCAGTGTTCTGCCCTCAGGAAGGAGGGTCGACAGCCCAATGGGTTAATGCACCTACTGCAGCCTCCTATGAGTAGCCTGTAGGCGACACATTCAGTTGCTGGTGAGATGCTGATAAGGTTTGCTTGCATTGCAGGGGCCGGGGGTCACCTCACAGCGCCTCGAGAAGGTGTCCTGTTTGAGTCCCTGTGCAAATATCTTCTCAACCATGACCCGTAGGTTACACTTTTCCCCTCGTTTTTTCCAGTCAGTTGGGGCCAGAGAGACAAGCTTTTCTATGGGCGTTACCAAGGCCAGAGTGCAGAAAACAAAGGCACAATTGTTAGTAGGAATGCAGGTATTGAAGGGGCATTAGCTGTTGGCTGATCGCACAGGGCAATTCATACCCATTTTCAAAAGAAAAAATAAATGTTTTAAAAAATAAAATAAAAAATGCCCCGCAGATTCCAGACATTGGATTAGAACTCAGGTCTCCAAAATTCCAAGACCAAGCACTTACCACTTGAGCCACTGGCGGATGTGCTTCTGAGAGTTGGTTTTGGGCCAATATATCTTTCTTCTGCATGCCCCTGCGAGCATACCCATTTGCATTGTGAAACATGTTCACTGAAGAAAATGAGGAAAGAACATCTGCCCCCCCAGCTCCACCAAATACCAGCTAACTGCAGTGGCTTAGAGGTTAAGTGCTTGCGTTACAGCGCTGGGGGCCTGGGTTCGAGTCCTGCTTTCGGCACTTAAACGGAATAGTGGGGTAATCTCCTTGTACAGTTGCTGTGAAACATAGCAGAGAAGTGGGACTGTGAAAGTGAGGGAGTGCAGGCTGAAGGAGGAAGGGGGGCAAGCTAAAGGAGGAGGTAGGGCAGGCAAAAGGGAGAGGGAGGGGTGGATGCAGTGGTCGTGTGGAGAGGAGGCGGGGTAGATCTAGAAGGGCATGGCGTAGGTTCCCTGGTAAAGGGAGGAAGAAAGAATAGAGGAGGCCAGGAAGTGCCCGCTAGTGCCGGATGAGGATAAAAATGTCAGCCCATTGTGGGGTCCATTCCATCTTCCCCTTCCTCAATGGCCCCTTTCCCCACATTAGAACCCTCCCTCCACTATTCAGGGCCCACTTTATCCCACCCCCCCACTCACCCAGGCCGCTCCTCTTCTCCACAGCGACCCCTTCATCCAGCCCTACCTTCCCTTTTTGCCTACCCGGCCTCCTCCTTTATTTACTCTGCACTTCCTCTCCCCCACCTCTACAGTCCTGCCTCCTTTCCACCCTCCCTTTACCAGGGAACTCATTACATAACCACTGAACCTTTTAGAAGGACTGGGTCCCCTCAACTGATTACCCAACTACTCTGTTTCTGTGCCGAAAGCAGGACTCGAACCCAGGCCCCCAGTGCTGTAACACAAGTACTTAACCTCTAGGCCACTGCAGTTAGCTGGTGTTGGGTGGAGCGGGGGGCCAGATGGTCTATCCTCCTTGGCTCCAGTGAACATGTTTCACAACTGAAATGGTTATGCTCACGGGGGCATGCAGAAGAAAGATATATACGCCCAAAAGCTACCCTCAGAAGCACAGCCACCAATGGCTCAAGTAGTAAGTGCTTGGTCTTGGAATGCTGGAGACCTGAGTTCTAATCCAATGTCTGCAATCTCCTGGGCATGTTTTTTTTAATTAAAAAAATATATTTTTTAGTTGAAAATGGGTATGCATTGCCCTGAGCAATCAGCCAACAGCCAATGCCCCTTCAATACCTGCTTTCCTACTAGCAGTTGTGCCTTTGTTTTCTGCACTCTGGCCTAGGTAACACCCATACAAAAGTGTGTCTCTCTGGCCCCAGTTGCCTGGAAAAAAACGAGGGGAAAAGGTGTAATCTACGGGTCATGGTTGATACAATAATTGCCCTGGGACTCAAACAGGACACCTTCACGAGGTGCTATGAGGTGACCACCGGCCCCTGCATAGCAAGCAAACCTGTATCAGCATCTCACCAGCAACTGAATGTGTCGCCTGCAGGCTACACATAAGAGGCTGCAGTAGGTGCATTAACCCATCGGGCTGTGGACCCTCCTTCCTCTGAGAGCAGGAAACTGAATTTCCATGTTGCCTTCCTTTGGCACATTTGATCTATCTTTCAACCCAATTCAGAGGGTGTTTTGCTTCACGGAGAGATGATAATCATTGTGAGGTGTCAGCCACTAATAGCTAAGCAGGTCAGTTAAATCTTTGACTTTGTCATTGGGGTGTACTGATATGCGCTGGGCAGTCTTCTGTCCTGTGCTACTGTATGCATTCTTATTGCTGCTTGTTCACGATTCCTAAATGTAAACATTGAAAGATTTGAAAGACTCTTGATGCACCAAGCACTTCCCACTCTTTGCCCTGGGGGTGAGAGGGCTGCTTTCGGCCTTCAACACCCTCAATTATGGAGTGGCCGGCTCCACCACTGAGAATGAGGGGCTAATCCTGGTCGGAAACGGGCAGAGGTCTGCGCCCTGCGTCCTCCACGCGTCCCTAACGCTCCCAAACGCGACCACAGCCCTTACGGGCACAGCCCTATGTCGGTGCAGCCTCTATGGTGCAGCCACCCAGGTAGCTTAGGGTTAGGATATGTGCTCTTCAACATAAGCCTGGCCAACCAGGCCCTGGAGAGTGTCACAGCATGCTCTGTAATCCCCTAGTGATGGTGGCCTTGGTGACGATGATCTTGCTGGAATACTGATGCCTTTTTTCCTCCCAGAAGCCCCAGAAGCCTATTGAAATGAAGGGGTGTGCACCTCTCACTGGCCTCTGTTTACCCTCTGGCTAACTGAAATTAGTTCTGGGCTTTCCAGGCAAATGTATCCATTCGGGAGAGAGCTAGGAATAGGAAGGCTCTTTCTGCAGGCTCGGTGGGGAAGAGTCAGAGAGCTACATGCCTGAGGCATCTTTCTTCCTCCTTTGCTCATTGTGTTCCCTAACTTCTAACTCTCTGCCAGGCCAGGCCCTGTTTCTTTTACTGCCAACCCCCCCTAACCCCTCGTCTTCCACCTACTTCCCGCTCTATTATGCCTTCTCCTTTTCTGCTCTCTTCTGTGGCCCTTTGAAAATGAATGCAGGCCTAGCTAAGCCTCATGAAGGAAATCTACCAACAAAAGATGCATTCCTTGCTTATGGGAGGTGCTGTGAGACGAGCAAGAAGGGCTGAAGGGGTGATTGGGTTGTTGAGTCGGGAAGCACTAGAGGTGTAGCCAGGATTGTCTAGCAAATGGAGCCTGATGCTAATGTAGTTGGGCCCACTGCACTGACAAAAATATCTGTAAATACCCACACAGCGCTGCTGAGTGGGCATTTACAGATTTTTGGTGGGCCTTGCCCCTCAGGCCCTACCCTGCCTACGCCTCTGTTCTCTCCCCCAGGGCAAAGAGTGGGAAAGGCTCGCTACAGCAAGAGTCTATCAAATCTTTCACTTTTGAGAGCAGAGTGTTTACATTTAAAAATCTTGAACAAGCAGCAATACCAAAGCATACAGTAGTAGTGGACAGAAGACTGCCCTGCACATATCAGTACACCCCAATGACAAAGGCAAAGATTTAACTGACCTGCTTAGCTATTAGTGGGTGACACCTCACAATGAGTATCATCTCTCCGTGAAGCAAAACATCCTCTGAATTGGGGTGAAAGACAGATCTAATGTGCCAAAGGAAGGCAACATGGAAATTCAGTGTTCTGCCCTCAGGAAGGAGGGTCGACAGCCCAATGGGTTAATGCACCTACTGCAGCCTCCTATGTGTAGCCTGTAGGCGACACATTCAGTTGCTGGTGAGATGCTGATAAGGTTTGCTTGCATTGCAGGGGCCGGGGGTCACCTCACAGCGCCTCGAGAAGGTGTCCTGTTTGAGTCCCTGTGCAAATATCTTCTCAACCATGACCCGTAGGTTACACTTTTCCCCTCGTTTTTTCCAGTCAGTTGGGGCCAGAGAGACAAGCTTTTCTATGGGCGTTACCAAGGCCAGAGTGCAGAAAACAAAGGCACAATTGTTAGTAGGAATGCAGGTATTGAAGGGGCATTAGCTGTTGGCTGATCGCACAGGGCAATTCATACCCATTTTCAAAAGAAAAAATAAATGTTTTAAAAAATAAAATAAAAAATGCCCCGCAGATTCCAGACATTGGATTAGAACTCAGGTCTCCAAAATTCCAAGACCAAGCACTTACCACTTGAGCCACTGGCGGATGTACTTCTGAGAGTTGGTTTTGGGCCAATATATCTTTCTTCTGCATGCCCCTGCGAGCATACCCATTTGCATTGTGAAACATGTTCACTGAAGAAAATGAGGAAAGAACATCTGGCCCCCCAGCTCCACCAAATACCAGCTAACTGCAGTGGCTTAGAGGTTAAGTGCTTGCGTTACAGCGCTGGGGGCCTGGGTTCGAGTCCTGCTTTCGGCACTTAAACGGAATAGTGGGGTAATCTCCTTGTACAGTTGCTGTGAAACATAGCAGAGAAGTGGGACTGTGAAAGTGAGGGAGTGCAGGCTGAAGGAGGAAGGGGGGCAAGCTAAAGGAGGAGGTAGGGCAGGCAAAAGGGAGAGGGAGGGGTGGATGCAGTGGTCGTGTGGAGAGGAGGCGGGGTAGATCTAGAAGGGCATGGCGTAGGTTCCCTGGTAAAGGGAGGAAGAAAGAATAGAGGAGGCCAGGAAGTGCCCGCTAGTGCCGGATGAGGATAAAAATGTCAGCCCATTGTGGGGTCCATTCCATCTTCCCCTTCCTCAATGGCCCCTTTCCCCACATTAGAACCCTCCCTCCACTATTCAGGGCCCACTTTATCCCACCCCCCCACTCACCCAGGCCGCTCCTCTTCTCCACAGCGACCCCTTCATCCAGCCCTACCTTCCCTTTTTGCCTACCCGGCCTCCTCCTTTATTTACTCTGCACTTCCTCTCCCCCACCTCTACAGTCCTGCCTCCTTTCCACCCTCCCTTTACCAGGGAACTCATTACATAACCACTGAACCTTTTAGAAGGACTGGGTCCCCTCAACTGATTACCCAACTACTCTGTTTCTGTGCCGAAAGCAGGACTCGAACCCAGGCCCCCAGTGCTGTAACACAAGTACTTAACCTCTAGGCCACTGCAGTTAGCTGGTGTTGGGTGGAGCGGGGGGCCAGATGGTCTATCCTCCTTGGCTCCAGTGAACATGTTTCACAACTGAAATGGTTATGCTCACGGGGGCATGCAGAAGAAAGATATATACGCCCAAAAGCTACCCTCAGAAGCACAGCCACCAATGGCTCAAGTAGTAAGTGCTTGGTCTTGGAATGCTGGAGACCTGAGTTCTAATCCAATGTCTGCAATCTCCTGGGCATGTTTTTTTTAATTAAAAAAATATATTTTTTAGTTGAAAATGGGTATGCATTGCCCTGAGCAATCAGCCAACAGCCAATGCCCCTTCAATACCTGCTTTCCTACTAGCAGTTGTGCCTTTGTTTTCTGCACTCTGGCCTAGGTAACACCCATACAAAAGTTTGTCTCTCTGGCCCCAGTTGCCTGGAAAAAAACGAGGGGAAAAGGTGTAATCTACGGGTCATGGTTGATACAATAATTGCCCTGGGACTCAAACAGGACACCTTCACGAGGTGCTATGAGGTGACCACCGGCCCCTGCATAGCAAGCAAACCTGTATCAGCATCTCACCAGCAACTGAATGTGTCGCCTGCAGGCTACACATAAGAGGCTGCAGTAGGTGCATTAACCCATCGGGCTGTGGACCCTCCTTCCTCTGAGAGCAGGAAACTGAATTTCCATGTTGCCTTCCTTTGGCACATTTGATCTATCTTTCAACCCAATTCAGAGGGTGTTTTGCTTCACGGAGAGATGATAATCATTGTGAGGTGTCAGCCACTAATAGCTAAGCAGGTCAGTTAAATCTTTGACTTTGTCATTGGGGTGTACTGATATGCGCTGGGCAGTCTTCTGTCCTGTGCTACTGTATGCATTCTTATTGCTGCTTGTTCACGATTCCTAAATGTAAACATTGAAAGATTTGAAAGACTCTTGATGCACCAAGCACTTCCCACTCTTTGCCCTGGGGGTGAGAGGGCTGCTTTCGGCCTTCAACACCCTCAATTATGGAGTGGCCGGCTCCACCACTGAGAATGAGGGGCTAATCCTGGTCGGAAACGGGCAGAGGTCTGCGCCCTGCGTCCTCCACGCGTCCCTAACGCTCCCAAACGCGACCACAGCCCTTACGGGCACAGCCCTATGTCGGTGCAGCCTCTATGGTGCAGCCACCCAGGTAGCTTAGGGTTAGGATATGTGCTCTTCAACATAAGCCTGGCCAACCAGGCCCTGGAGAGTGTCACAGCATGCTCTGTAATCCCCTAGTGATGGTGGCCTTGGTGACGATGATCTTGCTGGAATACTGATGCCTTTTTTCCTCCCAGAAGCCCCAGAAGCCTATTGAAATGAAGGGGTGTGCACCTCTCACTGGCCTCTGTTTACCCTCTGGCTAACTGAAATTAGTTCTGGGCTTTCCAGGCAAATGTATCCATTCGGGAGAGAGCTAGGAATAGGAAGGCTCTTTCTGCAGGCTCGGTGGGGAAGAGTCAGAGAGCTACATGCCTGAGGCATCTTTCTTCCTCCTTTGCTCATTGTGTTCCCTAACTTCTAACTCTCTGCCAGGCCAGGCCCTGTTTCTTTTACTGCCAACCCCCCCTAACCCCTCGTCTTCCACCTACTTCCCGCTCTATTATGCCTTCTCCTTTTCTGCTCTCTTCTGTGGCCCTTTGAAAATGAATGCAGGCCTAGCTAAGCCTCATGAAGGAAATCTACCAACAAAAGATGCATTCCTTGCTTATGGGAGGTGCTGTGAGACGAGCAAGAAGGGCTGAAGGGGTGATTGGGTTGTTGAGTCGGGAAGCACTAGAGGTGTAGCCAGGATTGTCTAGCAAATGGAGCCTGATGCTAATGTAGTTGGGCCCACTGCACTGACAAAAATATCTGTAAATACCCACACAGCGCTGCTGAGTGGGCATTTACAGATTTTTGGTGGGCCTTGCCCCTCAGGCCCTACCCTGCCTACGCCTCTGTTCTCTCCCCCAGGGCAAAGAGTGGGAAAGGCTCGCTACAGCAAGAGTCTATCAAATCTTTCACTTTTGAGAGCAGAGTGTTTACATTTAAAAATCTTGAACAAGCAGCAATACCAAAGCATACAGTAGTAGTGGACAGAAGACTGCCCTGCACATATCAGTACACCCCAATGACAAAGGCAAAGATTTAACTGACCTGCTTAGCTATTAGTGGGTGACACCTCACAATGAGTATCATCTCTCCGTGAAGCAAAACATCCTCTGAATTGGGGTGAAAGACAGATCTAATGTGCCAAAGGAAGGCAACATGGAAATTCAGTGTTCTGCCCTCAGGAAGGAGGGTCGACAGCCCAATGGGTTAATGCACCTACTGCAGCCTCCTATGTGTAGCCTGTAGGCGACACATTCAGTTGCTGGTGAGATGCTGATAAGGTTTGCTTGCATTGCAGGGGCCGGGGGTCACCTCACAGCGCCTCGAGAAGGTGTCCTGTTTGAGTCCCTGTGCAAATATCTTCTCAACCATGACCCGTAGGTTACACTTTTCCCCTCGTTTGTTCCAGTCAGTTGGGGCCAGAGAGACAAGCTTTTCTATGGGCGTTACCAAGGCCAGAGTGCAGAAAACAAAGGCACAATTGTTAGTAGGAATGCAGGTATTGAAGGGGCATTAGCTGTTGGCTGATCGCACAGGGCAATTCATACCCATTTTCAAAAGAAAAAATAAATGTTTTAAAAAATAAAATAAAAAATGCCCCGCAGATTCCAGACATTGGATTAGAACTCAGGTCTCCAAAATTCCAAGACCAAGCACTTACCACTTGAGCCACTGGCGGATGTGCTTCTGAGAGTTGGTTTTGGGCCAATATATCTTTCTTCTGCATGCCCCTGCGAGCATACCCATTTGCATTGTGAAACATGTTCACTGAAGAAAATGAGGAAAGAACATCTGGCCCCCCAGCTCCACCAAATACCAGCTAACTGCAGTGGCTTAGAGGTTAAGTGCTTGCGTTACAGCGCTGGGGGCCTGGGTTCGAGTCCTGCTTTCGGCACTTAAACGGAATAGTGGGGTAATCTCCTTGTACAGTTGCTGTGAAACATAGCAGAGAAGTGGGACTGTGAAAGTGAGGGAGTGCAGGCTGAAGGAGGAAGGGGGGCAAGCTAAAGGAGGAGGTAGGGCAGGCAAAAGGGAGAGGGAGGGGTGGATGCAGTGGTCGTGTGGAGAGGAGGCGGGGTAGATCTAGAAGGGCATGGCGTAGGTTCCCTGGTAAAGGGAGGAAGAAAGAATAGAGGAGGCCAGGAAGTGCCCACTAGTGCCGGATGAGGATAAAAATGTCAGCCCATTGTGGGGTCCATTCCATCTTCCCTTCCTCAATGGCCCCTTTCCCCACATTAGAACCCTCCCTCCACTATTCAGGGCCCACTTTATCCCACCCCCCCACTCACCCAGGCCGCTCCTCTTCTCCACAGCGACCCCTTCATCCAGCCCTACCTTCCCTTTTTGCCTACCCGGCCTCCTCCTTTATTTACTCTGCACTTCCTCTCCCCCACCTCTACAGTCCTGCCTCCTTTCCACCCTCCCTTTACCAGGGAACTCATTACATAACCACTGAACCTTTTAGAAGGACTGGGTCCCCTCAACTGATTACCCAACTACTCTGTTTCTGTGCCGAAAGCAGGACTCGAGCCCAGGCCCCCAGTGCTGTAACACAAGTACTTAACCTCTAGGCCACTGCAGTTAGCTGGTGTTGGGTGGAGCGGGGGGCCAGATGGTCTATCCTCCTTGGCTCCAGTGAACATGTTTCACAACTGAAATGGTTATGCTCACGGGGGCATGCAGAAGAAAGATATATACGCCCAAAAGCTACCCTCAGAAGCACAGCCACCAATGGCTCAAGTAGTAAGTGCTTGGTCTTGGAATGCTGGAGACCTGAGTTCTAATCCAATGTCTGCAATCTCCTGGGCATGTTTTTTTTAATTAAAAAAATATATTTTTTAGTTGAAAATGGGTATGCATTGCCCTGAGCAATCAGCCAACAGCCAATGCCCCTTCAATACCTGCTTTCCTACTAGCAGTTGTGCCTTTGTTTTCTGCACTCTGGCCTAGGTAACACCCATACAAAAGTTTGTCTCTCTGGCCCCAGTTGCCTGGAAAAAAACGAGGGGAAAAGGTGTAATCTACGGGTCATGGTTGATACAATAATTGCCCTGGGACTCAAACAGGACACCTTCACGAGGTGCTATGAGGTGACCACCGGCCCCTGCATAGCAAGCAAACCTGTATCAGCATCTCACCAGCAACTGAATGTGTCGCCTGCAGGCTACACATAAGAGGCTGCAGTAGGTGCATTAACCCATCGGGCTGTGGACCCTCCTTCCTCTGAGAGCAGGAAACTGAATTTCCATGTTGCCTTCCTTTGGCACATTTGATCTATCTTTCAACCCAATTCAGAGGGTGTTTTGCTTCACGGAGAGATGATAATCATTGTGAGGTGTCAGCCACTAATAGCTAAGCAGGTCAGTTAAATCTTTGACTTTGTCATTGGGGTGTACTGATATGCGCTGGGCAGTCTTCTGTCCTGTGCTACTGTATGCATTCTTATTGCTGCTTGTTCACGATTCCTAAATGTAAACATTGAAAGATTTGAAAGACTCTTGATGCACCAAGCACTTCCCACTCTTTGCCCTGGGGGTGAGAGGGCTGCTTTCGGCCTTCAACACCCTCAATTATGGAGTGGCCGGCTCCACCACTGAGAATGAGGGGCTAATCCTGGTCGGAAACGGGCAGAGGTCTGCGCCCTGCGTCCTCCACGCGTCCCTAACGCTCCCAAACGCGACCACAGCCCTTACGGGCACAGCCCTATGTCGGTGCAGCCTCTATGGTGCAGCCACCCAGGTAGCTTAGGGTTAGGATATGTGCTCTTCAACATAAGCCTGGCCAACCAGGCCCTGGAGAGTGTCACAGCATGCTCTGTAATCCCCTAGTGATGGTGGCCTTGGTGACGATGATCTTGCTGGAATACTGATGCCTTTTTTCCTCCCAGAAGCCCCAGAAGCCTATTGAAATGAAGGGGTGTGCACCTCTCACTGGCCTCTGTTTACCCTCTGGCTAACTGAAATTAGTTCTGGGCTTTCCAGGCAAATGTATCCATTCGGGAGAGAGCTAGGAATAGGAAGGCTCTTTCTGCAGGCTCGGTGGGGAAGAGTCAGAGAGCTACATGCCTGAGGCATCTTTCTTCCTCCTTTGCTCATTGTGTTCCCTAACTTCTAACTCTCTGCCAGGCCAGGCCCTGTTTCTTTTACTGCCAACCCCCCCTAACCCCTCGTCTTCCACCTACTTCCCGCTCTATTATGCCTTCTCCTTTTCTGCTCTCTTCTGTGGCCCTTTGAAAATGAATGCAGGCCTAGCTAAGCCTCATGAAGGAAATCTACCAACAAAAGATGCATTCCTTGCTTATGGGAGGTGCTGTGAGACGAGCAAGAAGGGCTGAAGGGGTGATTGGGTTGTTGAGTCGGGAAGCACTAGAGGTGTAGCCAGGATTGTCTAGCAAATGGAGCCTGATGCTAATGTAGTTGGGCCCACTGCACTGACAAAAATATCTGTAAATACCCACACAGCGCTGCTGAGTGGGCATTTACAGATTTTTGGTGGGCCTTGCCCCTCAGGCCCTACCCTGCCTACGCCTCTGTTCTCTCCCCCAGGGCAAAGAGTGGGAAAGGCTCGCTACAGCAAGAGTCTATCAAATCTTTCACTTTTGAGAGCAGAGTGTTTACATTTAAAAATCTTGAACAAGCAGCAATACCAAAGCATACAGTAGTAGTGGACAGAAGACTGCCCTGCACATATCAGTACACCCCAATGACAAAGGCAAAGATTTAACTGACCTGCTTAGCTATTAGTGGGTGACACCTCACAATGAGTATCATCTCTCCGTGAAGCAAAACATCCTCTGAATTGGGGTGAAAGACAGATCTAATGTGCCAAAGGAAGGCAACATGGAAATTCAGTGTTCTGCCCTCAGGAAGGAGGGTCGACAGCCCAATGGGTTAATGCACCTACTGCAGCCTCCTATGTGTAGCCTGTAGGCGACACATTCAGTTGCTGGTGAGATGCTGATAAGGTTTGCTTGCATTGCAGGGGCCGGGGGTCACCTCACAGCGCCTCGAGAAGGTGTCCTGTTTGAGTCCCTGTGCAAATATCTTCTCAACCATGACCCGTAGGTTACACTTTTCCCCTCGTTTTTTCCAGTCAGTTGGGGCCAGAGAGACAAGCTTTTCTATGGGCGTTACCAAGGCCAGAGTGCAGAAAACAAAGGCACAATTGTTAGTAGGAATGCAGGTATTGAAGGGGCATTAGCTGTTGGCTGATCGCACAGGGCAATTCATACCCATTTTCAAAAGAAAAAATAAATGTTTTAAAAAATAAAATAAAAAATGCCCCGCAGATTCCAGACATTGGATTAGAACTCAGGTCTCCAAAATTCCAAGACCAAGCACTTACCACTTGAGCCACTGGCGGATGTGCTTCTGAGAGTTGGTTTTGGGCCAATATATCTTTCTTCTGCATGCCCCTGCGAGCATACCCATTTGCATTGTGAAACATGTTCACTGAAGAAAATGAGGAAAGAACATCTGCCCCCCCAGCTCCACCAAATACCAGCTAACTGCAGTGGCTTAGAGGTTAAGTGCTTGCGTTACAGCGCTGGGGGCCTGGGTTCGAGTCCTGCTTTCGGCACTTAAACGGAATAGTGGGGTAATCTCCTTGTACAGTTGCTGTGAAACATAGCAGAGAAGTGGGACTGTGAAAGTGAGGGAGTGCAGGCTGAAGAAGGAAGGGGGGCAAGCTAAAGGAGGAGGTAGGGCAGGCAAAAGGGAGAGGGAGGGGTGGATGCAGTGGTCGTGTGGAGAGGAGGCGGGGTAGATCTAGAAGGGCATGGCGTAGGTTCCCTGGTAAAGGGAGGAAGAAAGAATAGAGGAGGCCAGGAAGTGCCCGCTAGTGCCGGATGAGGATAAAAATGTCAGCCCATTGTGGGGTCCATTCCATCTTCCCCTTCCTCAATGGCCCCTTTCCCCACATTAGAACCCTCCCTCCACTATTCAGGGCCCACTTTATCCCACCCCCCCACTCACCCAGGCCGCTCCTCTTCTCCACAGCGACCCCTTCATCCAGCCCTACCTTCCCTTTTTGCCTACCCGGCCTCCTCCTTTATTTACTCTGCACTTCCTCTCCCCCACCTCTACAGTCCTGCCTCCTTTCCACCCTCCCTTTACCAGGGAACTCATTACATAACCACTGAACCTTTTAGAAGGACTGGGTCCCCTCAACTGATTACCCAACTACTCTGTTTCTGTGCCGAAAGCAGGACTCGAACCCAGGCCCCCAGTGCTGTAACACAAGTACTTAACCTCTAGGCCACTGCAGTTAGCTGGTGTTGGGTGGAGCGGGGGGCCAGATGGTCTATCCTCCTTGGCTCCAGTGAACATGTTTCACAACTGAAATGGTTATGCTCACGGGGGCATGCAGAAGAAAGATATATACGCCCAAAAGCTACCCTCAGAAGCACAGCCACCAATGGCTCAAGTAGTAAGTGCTTGGTCTTGGAATGCTGGAGACCTGAGTTCTAATCCAATGTCTGCAATCTCCTGGGCATGTTTTTTTTAATTAAAAAAATATATTTTTTAGTTGAAAATGGGTATGCATTGCCCTGAGCAATCAGCCAACAGCCAATGCCCCTTCAATACCTGCTTTCCTACTAGCAGTTGTGCCTTTGTTTTCTGCACTCTGGCCTAGGTAACACCCATACAAAAGTTTGTCTCTCTGGCCCCAGTTGCCTGGAAAAAAACGAGGGGAAAAGGTGTAATCTACGGGTCATGGTTGATACAATAATTGCCCTGGGACTCAAACAGGACACCTTCACGAGGTGCTATGAGGTGACCACCGGCCCCTGCATAGCAAGCAAACCTGTATCAGCATCTCACCACCAACTGAATGTGTCGCCTGCAGGCTACACATAAGAGGCTGCAGTAGGTGCATTAACCCATCGGGCTGTGGACCCTCCTTCCTCTGAGAACAGGAAACTGAATTTCCATGTTGCCTTCCTTTGGCACATTTGATCTATCTTTCAACCCAATTCAGAGGGTGTTTTGCTTCACGGAGAGATGATAATCATTGTGAGGTGTCAGCCACTAATAGCTAAGCAGGTCAGTTAAATCTTTGACTTTGTCATTGGGGTGTACTGATATGCGCTGGGCAGTCTTCTGTCCTGTGCTACTGTATGCATTCTTATTGCTGCTTGTTCACGATTCCTAAATGTAAACATTGAAAGATTTGAAAGACTCTTGATGCACCAAGCACTTCCCACTCTTTGCCCTGGGGGTGAGAGGGCTGCTTTCGGCCTTCAACACCCTCAATTATGGAGTGGCCGGCTCCACCACTGAGAATGAGGGGCTAATCCTGGTCGGAAACGGGCAGAGGTCTGCGCCCTGCGTCCTCCACGCGTCCCTAACGCTCCCAAACGCGACCACAGCCCTTACGGGCACAGCCCTATGTCGGTGCAGCCTCTATGGTGCAGCCACCCAGGTAGCTTAGGGTTAGGATATGTGCTCTTCAACATAAGCCTGGCCAACCAGGCCCTGGAGAGTGTCACAGCATGCTCTGTAATCCCCTAGTGATGGTGGCCTTGGTGACGATGATCTTGCTGGAATACTGATGCCTTTTTTCCTCCCAGAAGCCCCAGAAGCCTATTGAAATGAAGGGGTGTGCACCTCTCACTGGCCTCTGTTTACCCTCTGGCTAACTGAAATTAGTTCTGGGCTTTCCAGGCAAATGTATCCATTCGGGAGAGAGCTAGGAATAGGAAGGCTCTTTCTGCAGGCTCGGTGGGGAAGAGTCAGAGAGCTACATGCCTGAGGCATCTTTCTTCCTCCTTTGCTCATTGTGTTCCCTAACTTCTAACTCTCTGCCAGGCCAGGCCCTGTTTCTTTTACTGCCAACCCCCCCTAACCCCTCGTCTTCCACCTACTTCCCGCTCTATTATGCCTTCTCCTTTTCTGCTCTCTTCTGTGGCCCTTTGAAAATGAATGCAGGCCTAGCTAAGCCTCATGAAGGAAATCTACCAACAAAAGATGCATTCCTTGCTTATGGGAGGTGCTGTGAGACGAGCAAGAAGGGCTGAAGGGGTGATTGGGTTGTTGAGTCGGGAAGCACTAGAGGTGTAGCCAGGATTGTCTAGCAAATGGAGCCTGATGCTAATGTAGTTGGGCCCACTGCACTGACAAAAATATCTGTAAATACCCACACAGCGCTGCTGAGTGGGCATTTACAGATTTTTGGTGGGCCTTGCCCCTCAGGCCCTACCCTGCCTACGCCTCTGTTCTCTCCCCCAGGGCAAAGAGTGGGAAAGGCTCGCTACAGCAAGAGTCTATCAAATCTTTCACTTTTGAGAGCAGAGTGTTTACATTTAAAAATCTTGAACAAGCAGCAATACCAAAGCATACAGTAGTAGTGGACAGAAGACTGCCCTGCACATATCAGTACACCCCAATGACAAAGGCAAAGATTTAACTGACCTGCTTAGCTATTAGTGGGTGACACCTCACAATGAGTATCATCTCTCCGTGAAGCAAAACATCCTCTGAATTGGGGTGAAAGACAGATCTAATGTGCCAAAGGAAGGCAACATGGAAATTCAGTGTTCTGCCCTCAGGAAGGAGGGTCGACAGCCCAATGGGTTAATGCACCTACTGCAGCCTCCTATGTGTAGCCTGTAGGCGACACATTCAGTTGCTGGTGAGATGCTGATAAGGTTTGCTTGCATTGCAGGGGCCGGGGGTCACCTCACAGCGCCTCGAGAAGGTGTCCTGTTTGAGTCCCTGTGCAAATATCTTCTCAACCATGACCCGTAGGTTACACTTTTCCCCTCGTTTTTTCCAGTCAGTTGGGGCCAGAGAGACAAGCTTTTCTATGGGCATTACCAAGGCCAGAGTGCAGAAAACAAAGGCACAATTGTTAGTAGGAATGCAGGTATTGAAGGGGCATTAGCTGTTGGCTGATCGCACAGGGCAATTCATACCCATTTTCAAAAGAAAAAATAAATGTTTTAAAAAATAAAATAAAAAATGCCCCGCAGATTCCAGACATTGGATTAGAACTCAGGTCTCCAAAATTCCAAGACCAAGCACTTACCACTTGAGCCACTGGCGGATGTGCTTCTGAGAGTTGGTTTTGGGCCAATATATCTTTCTTCTGCATGCCCCTGCGAGCATACCCATTTGCATTGTGAAACATGTTCACTGAAGAAAATGAGGAAAGAACATCTGGCCCCCCAGCTCCACCAAATACCAGCTAACTGCAGTGGCTTAGAGGTTAAGTGCTTGCGTTACAGCGCTGGGGGCCTGGGTTCGAGTCCTGCTTTCGGCACTTAAACGGAATAGTGGGGTAATCTCCTTGTACAGTTGCTGTGAAACATAGCAGAGAAGTGGGACTGTGAAAGTGAGGGAGTGCAGGCTGAAGGAGGAAGGGGGGCAAGCTAAAGGAGGAGGTAGGGCAGGCAAAAGGGAGAGGGAGGGGTGGATGCAGTGGTCGTGTGGAGAGGAGGCGGGGTAGATCTAGAAGGGCATGGCGTAGGTTCCCTGGTAAAGGGAGGAAGAAAGAATAGAGGAGGCCAGGAAGTGCCCGCTAGTGCCGGATGAGGATAAAAATGTCAGCCCATTGTGGGGTCCATTCCATCTTCCCTTCCTCAATGGCCCCTTTCCCCACATTAGAACCCTCCCTCCACTATTCAGGGCCCACTTTATCCCACCCCCCCACTCACCCAGGCCGCTCCTCTTCTCCACAGCGACCCCTTCATCCAGCCCTACCTTCCCTTTTTGCCTACCCGGCCTCCTCCTTTATTTACTCTGCACTTCCTCTCCCCCACCTCTACAGTCCTGCCTCCTTTCCACCCTCCCTTTACCAGGGAACTCATTACATAACCACTGAACCTTTTAGAAGGACTGGGTCCCCTCAACTGATTACCCAACTACTCTGTTTCTGTGCCGAAAGCAGGACTCGAGCCCAGGCCCCCAGTGCTGTAACACAAGTACTTAACCTCTAGGCCACTGCAGTTAGCTGGTGTTGGGTGGAGCGGGGGGCCAGATGGTCTATCCTCCTTGGCTCCAGTGAACATGTTTCACAACTGAAATGGTTATGCTCACGGGGGCATGCAGAAGAAAGATATATACGCCCAAAAGCTACCCTCAGAAGCACAGCCACCAATGGCTCAAGTAGTAAGTGCTTGGTCTTGGAATGCTGGAGACCTGAGTTCTAATCCAATGTCTGCAATCTCCTGGGCATGTTTTTTTTAATTAAAAAAATATATTTTTTAGTTGAAAATGGGTATGCATTGCCCTGAGCAATCAGCCAACAGCCAATGCCCCTTCAATACCTGCTTTCCTACTAGCAGTTGTGCCTTTGTTTTCTGCACTCTGGCCTAGGTAACACCCATACAAAAGTTTGTCTCTCTGGCCCCAGTTGCCTGGAAAAAAACGAGGGGAAAAGGTGTAATCTACGGGTCATGGTTGATACAATAATTGCCCTGGGACTCAAACAGGACACCTTCACGAGGTGCTATGAGGTGACCACCGGCCCCTGCATAGCAAGCAAACCTGTATCAGCATCTCACCAGCAACTGAATGTGTCGCCTGCAGGCTACACATAAGAGGCTGCAGTAGGTGCATTAACCCATCGGGCTGTGGACCCTCCTTCCTCTGAGAGCAGGAAACTGAATTTCCATGTTGCCTTCCTTTGGCACATTTGATCTATCTTTCAACCCAATTCAGAGGGTGTTTTGCTTCACGGAGAGATGATAATCATTGTGAGGTGTCAGCCACTAATAGCTAAGCAGGTCAGTTAAATCTTTGACTTTGTCATTGGGGTGTACTGATATGCGCTGGGCAGTCTTCTGTCCTGTGCTACTGTATGCATTCTTATTGCTGCTTGTTCACGATTCCTAAATGTAAACATTGAAAGATTTGAAAGACTCTTGATGCACCAAGCACTTCCCACTCTTTGCCCTGGGGGTGAGAGGGCTGCTTTCGGCCTTCAACACCCTCAATTATGGAGTGGCCGGCTCCACCACTGAGAATGAGGGGCTAATCCTGGTCGGAAACGGGCAGAGGTCTGCGCCCTGCGTCCTCCACGCGTCCCTAACGCTCCCAAACGCGACCACAGCCCTTACGGGCACAGCCCTATGTCGGTGCAGCCTCTATGGTGCAGCCACCCAGGTAGCTTAGGGTTAGGATATGTGCTCTTCAACATAAGCCTGGCCAACCAGGCCCTGGAGAGTGTCACAGCATGCTCTGTAATCCCCTAGTGATGGTGGCCTTGGTGACGATGATCTTGCTGGAATACTGATGCCTTTTTTCCTCCCAGAAGCCCCAGAAGCCTATTGAAATGAAGGGGTGTGCACCTCTCACTGGCCTCTGTTTACCCTCTGGCTAACTGAAATTAGTTCTGGGCTTTCCAGGCAAATGTATCCATTCGGGAGAGAGCTAGGAATAGGAAGGCTCTTTCTGCAGGCTCGGTGGGGAAGAGTCAGAGAGCTACATGCCTGAGGCATCTTTCTTCCTCCTTTGCTCATTGTGTTCCCTAACTTCTAACTCTCTGCCAGGCCAGGCCCTGTTTCTTTTACTGCCAACCCCCCCTAACCCCTCGTCTTCCACCTACTTCCCGCTCTATTATGCCTTCTCCTTTTCTGCTCTCTTCTGTGGCCCTTTGAAAATGAATGCAGGCCTAGCTAAGCCTCATGAAGGAAATCTACCAACAAAAGATGCATTCCTTGCTTATGGGAGGTGCTGTGAGACGAGCAAGAAGGGCTGAAGGGGTGATTGGGTTGTTGAGTCGGGAAGCACTAGAGGTGTAGCCAGGATTGTCTAGCAAATGGAGCCTGATGCTAATGTAGTTGGGCCCACTGCACTGACAAAAATATCTGTAAATACCCACACAGCGCTGCTGAGTGGGCATTTACAGATTTTTGGTGGGCCTTGCCCCTCAGGCCCTACCCTGCCTACGCCTCTGTTCTCTCCCCCAGGGCAAAGAGTGGGAAAGGCTCGCTACAGCAAGAGTCTATCAAATCTTTCACTTTTGAGAGCAGAGTGTTTACATTTAAAAATCTTGAACAAGCAGCAATACCAAAGCATACAGTAGTAGTGGACAGAAGACTGCCCTGCACATATCAGTACACCCCAATGACAAAGGCAAAGATTTAACTGACCTGCTTAGCTATTAGTGGGTGACACCTCACAATGAGTATCATCTCTCCGTGAAGCAAAACATCCTCTGAATTGGGGTGAAAGACAGATCTAATGTGCCAAAGGAAGGCAACATGGAAATTCAGTGTTCTGCCCTCAGGAAGGAGGGTCGACAGCCCAATGGGTTAATGCACCTACTGCAGCCTCCTATGTGTAGCCTGTAGGCGACACATTCAGTTGCTGGTGAGATGCTGATAAGGTTTGCTTGCTATGCAGGGGCCGGGGGTCACCTCACAGCGCCTCGAGAAGGTGTCCTGTTTGAGTCCCTGTGCAAATATCTTCTCAACCATGACCCGTAGGTTACACTTTTCCCCTCGTTTTTTCCAGTCAGTTGGGGCCAGAGAGACAAGCTTTTCTATGGGCGTTACCAAGGCCAGAGTGCAGAAAACAAAGGCACAATTGTTAGTAGGAATGCAGGTATTGAAGGGGCATTAGCTGTTGGCTGATCGCACAGGGCAATTCATACCCATTTTCAAAAGAAAAAATAAATGTTTTAAAAAATAAAATAAAAAATGCCCCGCAGATTCCAGACATTGGATTAGAACTCAGGTCTCCAAAATTCCAAGACCAAGCACTTACCACTTGAGCCACTGGCGGATGTGCTTCTGAGAGTTGGTTTTGGGCCAATATATCTTTCTTCTGCATGCCCCTGCGAGCATACCCATTTGCATTGTGAAACATGTTCACTGAAGAAAATGAGGAAAGAACATCTGGCCCCCCAGCTCCACCAAATACCAGCTAACTGCAGTGGCTTAGAGGTTAAGTGCTTGCGTTACAGCGCTGGGGGCCTGGGTTCGAGTCCTGCTTTCGGCACTTAAACGGAATAGTGGGGTAATCTCCTTGTACAGTTGCTGTGAAACATAGCAGAGAAGTGGGACTGTGAAAGTGAGGGAGTGCAGGCTGAAGGAGGAAGGGGGGCAAGCTAAAGGAGGAGGTAGGGCAGGCAAAAGGGAGAGGGAGGGGTGGATGCAGTGGTCGTGTGGAGAGGAGGCGGGGTAGATCTAGAAGGGCATGGCGTAGGTTCCCTGGTAAAGGGAGGAAGAAAGAATAGAGGAGGCCAGGAAGTGCCCGCTAGTGCCGGATGAGGATAAAAATGTCAGCCCATTGTGGGGTCCATTCCATCTTCCCCTTCCTCAATGGCCCCTTTCCCCACATTAGAACCCTCCCTCCACTATTCAGGGCCCACTTTATCCCACCCCCCCCCACTCACCCAGGCCGCTCCTCTTCTCCACAGCGACCCCTTCATCCAGCCCTACCTTCCCTTTTTGCCTACCCGGCCTCCTCCTTTATTTACTCTGCACTTCCTCTCCCCCACCTCTACAGTCCTGCCTCCTTTCCACCCTCCCTTTACCAGGGAACTCATTACATAACCACTGAACCTTTTAGAAGGACTGGGTCCCCTCAACTGATTACCCAACTACTCTGTTTCTGTGCCGAAAGCAGGACTCGAACCCAGGCCCCCAGTGCTGTAACACAAGTACTTAACCTCTAGGCCACTGCAGTTAGCTGGTGTTGGGTGGAGCGGGGGGCCAGATGGTCTATCCTCCTTGGCTCCAGTGAACATGTTTCACAACTGAAATGGTTATGCTCACGGGGGCATGCAGAAGAAAGATATATACGCTCAAAAGCTACCCTCAGAAGCACAGCCACCGATGGCTCAAGTAGTAAGTTCTTGGTCTTGGAATGCTGGAGACCTGGGTTCTAATCCAATGTCTGCAATCTCCTGGGCATGTTTTTTTTAATTAAAAAAATATATTTTTTTAGTTGAAAATGGGTATGCATTGCCCTGAGCAATCAGCCAACAGCCAATGCCCCTTCAATACCTGCTTTCCTACTAGCAGTTGTGCCTTTGTTTTCTGCACTCTGGCCTAGGTAACACCCATACAAAAGTTTGTCTCTCTGGCCCCAGTTGCCTGGAAAAAAACGAGGGGAAAAGGTGTAATCTACGGGTCATGGTTGATACAATAATTGCCCTGGGACTCAAACAGGACACCTTCACGAGGTGCTATGAGGTGACCACCGGCCCCTGCATAGCAAGCAAACCTGTATCAACATCTCACCAGCAACTGAATGTGTCGCCTGCAGGCTACACATAAGAGGCTGCAGTAGGTGCATTAACCCATCGGGCTGTGGACCCTCCTTCCTCTGAGAGCAGGAAACTGAATTTCCATGTTGCCTTCCTTTGGCACATTTGATCTATCTTTCAACCCAATTCAGAGGGTGTTTTGCTTCACGGAGAGATGATAATCATTGTGAGGTGTCAGCCACTAATAGCTAAGCAGGTCAGTTAAATCTTTGACTTTGTCATTGGGGTGTACTGATATGCGCTGGGCAGTCTTCTGTCCTGTGCTACTGTATGCATTCTTATTGCTGCTTGTTCACGATTCCTAAATGTAAACATTGAAAGATTTGAAAGACTCTTGATGCACCAAGCACTTCCCACTCTTTGCCCTGGGGGTGAGAGGGCTGCTTTCGGCCTTCAACACCCTCAATTATGGAGTGGCCGGCTCCACCACTGAGAATGAGGGGCTAATCCTGGTCGGAAACGGGCAGAGGTCTGCGCCCTGCGTCCTCCACGCGTCCCTAACGCTCCCAAACGCGACCACAGCCCTTACGGGCACAGCCCTATGTCGGTGCAGCCTCTATGGTGCAGCCACCCAGGTAGCTTAGGGTTAGGATATGTGCTCTTCAACATAAGCCTGGCCAACCAGGCCCTGGAGAGTGTCACAGCATGCTCTGTAATCCCCTAGTGATGGTGGCCTTGGTGACGATGATCTTGCTGGAATACTGATGCCTTTTTTCCTCCCAGAAGCCCCAGAAGCCTATTGAAATGAAGGGGTGTGCACCTCTCACTGGCCTCTGTTTACCCTCTGGCTAACTGAAATTAGTTCTGGGCTTTCCAGGCAAATGTATCCATTCGGGAGAGAGCTAGGAATAGGAAGGCTCTTTCTGCAGGCTCGGTGGGGAAGAGTCAGAGAGCTACATGCCTGAGGCATCTTTCTTCCTCCTTTGCTCATTGTGTTCCCTAACTTCTAACTCTCTGCCAGGCCAGGCCCTGTTTCTTTTACTGCCAACCCCCCCTAACCCCTCGTCTTCCACCTACTTCCCGCTCTATTATGCCTTCTCCTTTTCTGCTCTCTTCTGTGGCCCTTTGAAAATGAATGCAGGCCTAGCTAAGCCTCATGAAGGAAATCTACCAACAAAAGATGCATTCCTTGCTTATGGGAGGTGCTGTGAGACGAGCAAGAAGGGCTGAAGGGGTGATTGGGTTGTTGAGTCGGGAAGCACTAGAGGTGTAGCCAGGATTGTCTAGCAAATGGAGCCTGATGCTAATGTAGTTGGGCCCACTGCACTGACAAAAATATCTGTAAATACCCACACAGCGCTGCTGAGTGGGCATTTACAGATTTTTGGTGGGCCTTGCCCCTCAGGCCCTACCCTGCCTACGCCTCTGTTCTCTCCCCCAGGGCAAAGAGTGGGAAAGGCTCGCTACAGCAAGAGTCTATCAAATCTTTCACTTTTGAGAGCAGAGTGTTTACATTTAAAAATCTTGAACAAGCAGCAATACCAAAGCATACAGTAGTAGTGGACAGAAGACTGCCCTGCACATATCAGTACACCCCAATGACAAAGGCAAAGATTTAACTGACCTGCTTAGCTATTAGTGGGTGACACCTCACAATGAGTATCATCTCTCCGTGAAGCAAAACATCCTCTGAATTGGGGTGAAAGACAGATCTAATGTGCCAAAGGAAGGCAACATGGAAATTCAGTGTTCTGCCCTCAGGAAGGAGGGTCGACAGCCCAATGGGTTAATGCACCTACTGCAGCCTCCTATGTGTAGCCTGTAGGCGACACATTCAGTTGCTGGTGAGATGCTGATAAGGTTTGCTTGCTATGCAGGGGCCGGGGGTCACCTCACAGCGCCTCGAGAAGGTGTCCTGTTTGAGTCCCTGTGCAAATATCTTCTCAACCATGACCCGTAGGTTACACTTTTCCCCTCGTTTTTTCCAGTCAGTTGGGGCCAGAGAGACAAGCTTTTCTATGGGCGTTACCAAGGCCAGAGTGCAGAAAACAAAGGCACAATTGTTAGTAGGAATGCAGGTATTGAAGGGGCATTAGCTGTTGGCTGATCGCACAGGGCAATTCATACCCATTTTCAAAAGAAAAAATAAATGTTTTAAAAAATAAAATAAAAAATGCCCCGCAGATTCCAGACATTGGATTAGAACTCAGGTCTCCAAAATTCCAAGACCAAGCACTTACCACTTGAGCCACTGGCGGATGTGCTTCTGAGAGTTGGTTTTGGGCCAATATATCTTTCTTCTGCATGCCCCTGCGAGCATACCCATTTGCATTGTGAAACATGTTCACTGAAGAAAATGAGGAAAGAACATCTGGCCCCCCAGCTCCACCAAATACCAGCTAACTGCAGTGGCTTAGAGGTTAAGTGCTTGCGTTACAGCGCTGGGGGCCTGGGTTCGAGTCCTGCTTTCGGCACTTAAACGGAATAGTGGGGTAATCTCCTTGTACAGTTGCTGTGAAACATAGCAGAGAAGTGGGACTGTGAAAGTGAGGGAGTGCAGGCTGAAGGAGGAAGGGGGGCAAGCTAAAGGAGGAGGTAGGGCAGGCAAAAGGGAGAGGGAGGGGTGGATGCAGTGGTCGTGTGGAGAGGAGGCGGGGTAGATCTAGAAGGGCATGGCGTAGGTTCCCTGGTAAAGGGAGGAAGAAAGAATAGAGGAGGCCAGGAAGTGCCCGCTAGTGCCGGATGAGGATAAAAATGTCAGCCCATTGTGGGGTCCATTCCATCTTCCCCTTCCTCAATGGCCCCTTTCCCCACATTAGAACCCTCCCTCCACTATTCAGGGCCCACTTTATCCCACCCCCCCCACTCACCCAGGCCGCTCCTCTTCTCCACAGCGACCCCTTCATCCAGCCCTACCTTCCCTTTTTGCCTACCCGGCCTCCTCCTTTATTTACTCTGCACTTCCTCTCCCCCACCTCTACAGTCCTGCCTCCTTTCCACCCTCCCTTTACCAGGGAACTCATTACATAACCACTGAACCTTTTAGAAGGACTGGGTCCCCTCAACTGATTACCCAACTACTCTGTTTCTGTGCCGAAAGCAGGACTCGAGCCCAGGCCCCCAGTGCTGTAACACAAGTACTTAACCTCTAGGCCACTGCAGTTAGCTGGTGTTGGGTGGAGCGGGGGGCCAGATGGTCTATCCTCCTTGGCTCCAGTGAACATGTTTCACAACTGAAATGGTTATGCTCACGGGGGCATGCAGAAGAAAGATATATACGCCCAAAAGCTACCCTCAGAAGCACAGCCACCAATGGCTCAAGTAGTAAGTGCTTGGTCTTGGAATGCTGGAGACCTGAGTTCTAATCCAATGTCTGCAATCTCCTGGGCATGTTTTTTTTAATTAAAAAAATATATTTTTTAGTTGAAAATGGGTATGCATTGCCCTGAGCAATCAGCCAACAGCCAATGCCCCTTCAATACCTGCTTTCCTACTAGCAGTTGTGCCTTTGTTTTCTGCACTCTGGCCTAGGTAACACCCATACAACAGTTTGTCTCTCTGGCCCCAGTTGCCTGGAAAAAAACGAGGGGAAAAGGTGTAATCTACGGGTCATGGTTGATACAATAATTGCCCTGGGACTCAAACAGGACACCTTCACGAGGTGCTATGAGGTGACCACCGGCCCCTGCATAGCAAGCAAACCTGTATCAGCATCTCACCAGCAACTGAATGTGTCGCCTGCAGGCTACACATAAGAGGCTGCAGTAGGTGCATTAACCCATCGGGCTGTGGACCCTCCTTCCTCTGAGAGCAGGAAACTGAATTTCCATGTTGCCTTCCTTTGGCACATTTGATCTATCTTTCAACCCAATTCAGAGGGTGTTTTGCTTTACGGAGAGATGATAATCATTGTGAGGTGTCAGCCACTAATAGCTAAGCAGGTCAGTTAAATCTTTGACTTTGTCATTGGGGTGTACTGATATGCGCTGGGCAGTCTTCTGTCCTGTGCTACTGTATGCATTCTTATTGCTGCTTGTTCACGATTCCTAAATGTAAACATTGAAAGATTTGAAAGACTCTTGATGCACCAAGCACTTCCCACTCTTTGCCCTGGGGGTGAGAGGGCTGCTTTCGGCCTTCAACACCCTCAATTATGGAGTGGCCGGCTCCACCACTGAGAATGAGGGGCTAATCCTGGTCGGAAACGGGCAGAGGTCTGCGCCCTGCGTCCTCCACGCGTCCCTAACGCTCCCAAACGCGACCACAGCCCTTACGGGCACAGCCCTATGTCGGTGCAGCCTCTATGGTGCAGCCACCCAGGTAGCTTAGGGTTAGGATATGTGCTCTTCAACATAAGCCTGGCCAACCAGGCCCTGGAGAGTGTCACAGCATGCTCTGTAATCCCCTAGTGATGGTGGCCTTGGTGACGATGATCTTGCTGGAATACTGATGCCTTTTTTCCTCCCAGAAGCCCCAGAAGCCTATTGAAATGAAGGGGTGTGCACCTCTCACTGGCCTCTGTTTACCCTCTGGCTAACTGAAATTAGTTCTGGGCTTTCCAGGCAAATGTATCCATTCGGGAGAGAGCTAGGAATAGGAAGGCTCTTTCTGCAGGCTCGGTGGGGAAGAGTCAGAGAGCTACATGCCTGAGGCATCTTTCTTCCTCCTTTGCTCATTGTGTTCCCTAACTTCTAACTCTCTGCCAGGCCAGGCCCTGTTTCTTTTACTGCCAACCCCCCCTAACCCCTCGTCTTCCACCTACTTCCCGCTCTATTATGCCTTCTCCTTTTCTGCTCTCTTCTGTGGCCCTTTGAAAATGAATGCAGGCCTAGCTAAGCCTCATGAAGGAAATCTACCAACAAAAGATGCATTCCTTGCTTATGGGAGGTGCTGTGAGACGAGCAAGAAGGGCTGAAGGGGTGATTGGGTTGTTGAGTCGGGAAGCACTAGAGGTGTAGCCAGGATTGTCTAGCAAATGGAGCCTGATGCTAATGTAGTTGGGCCCACTGCACTGACAAAAATATCTGTAAATACCCACACAGCGCTGCTGAGTGGGCATTTACAGATTTTTGGTGGGCCTTGCCCCTCAGGCCCTACCCTGCCTACGCCTCTGTTCTCTCCCCCAGGGCAAAGAGTGGGAAAGGCTCGCTACAGCAAGAGTCTATCAAATCTTTCACTTTTGAGAGCAGAGTGTTTACATTTAAAAATCTTGAACAAGCAGCAATACCAAAGCATACAGTAGTAGTGGACAGAAGACTGCCCTGCACATATCAGTACACCCCAATGACAAAGGCAAAGATTTAACTGACCTGCTTAGCTATTAGTGGGTGACACCTCACAATGAGTATCATCTCTCCGTGAAGCAAAACATCCTCTGAATTGGGGTGAAAGACAGATCTAATGTGCCAAAGGAAGGCAACATGGAAATTCAGTGTTCTGCCCTCAGGAAGGAGGGTCGACAGCCCAATGGGTTAATGCACCTACTGCAGCCTCCTATGTGTAGCCTGTAGGCGACACATTCAGTTGCTGGTGAGATGCTGATAAGGTTTGCTTGCATTGCAGGGGCCGGGGGTCACCTCACAGCGCCTCGAGAAGGTGTCCTGTTTGAGTCCCTGTGCAAATATCTTCTCAACCATGACCCGTAGGTTACACTTTTCCCCTCGTTTTTTCCAGTCAGTTGGGGCCAGAGAGACAAGCTTTTCTATGGGCGTTACCAAGGCCAGAGTGCAGAAAACAAAGGCACAATTGTTAGTAGGAATGCAGGTATTGAAGGGGCATTAGCTGTTGGCTGATCGCACAGGGCAATTCATACCCATTTTCAAAAGAAAAAATAAATGTTTTAAAAAATAAAATAAAAAATGCCCCGCAGATTCCAGACATTGGATTAGAACTCAGGTCTCCAAAATTCCAAGACCAAGCACTTACCACTTGAGCCACTGGCGGATGTGCTTCTGAGAGTTGGTTTTGGGCCAATATATCTTTCTTCTGCATGCCCCTGCGAGCATACCCATTTGCATTGTGAAACATGTTCACTGAAGAAAATGAGGAAAGAACATCTGCCCCCCCAGCTCCACCAAATACCAGCTAACTGCAGTGGCTTAGAGGTTAAGTGCTTGCGTTACAGCGCTGGGGGCCTGGGTTCGAGTCCTGCTTTCGGCACTTAAACGGAATAGTGGGGTAATCTCCTTGTACAGTTGCTGTGAAACATAGCAGAGAAGTGGGACTGTGAAAGTGAGGGAGTGCAGGCTGAAGGAGGAAGGGGGGCAAGCTAAAGGAGGAGGTAGGGCAGGCAAAAGGGAGAGGGAGGGGTGGATGCAGTGGTCGTGTGGAGAGGAGGCGGGGTAGATCTAGAAGGGCATGGCGTAGGTTCCCTGGTAAAGGGAGGAAGAAAGAATAGAGGAGGCCAGGAAGTGCCCGCTAAGGATAAAAATGTCAGCCCATTGTGGGGTCCATTCCATCTTCCCCTTCCTCAATGGCCCCTTTCCCCACATTAGAACCCTCCCTCCACTATTCAGGGCCCACTTTATCCCACCCCCCCCACTCACCCAGGCCGCTCCTCTTCTCCACAGCGACCCCTTCATCCAGCCCTACCTTCCCTTTTTGCCTACCCGGCCTCCTCCTTTATTTACTCTGCACTTCCTCTCCCCCACCTCTACAGTCCTGCCTCCTTTCCACCCTCCCTTTACCAGGGAACTCATTACATAACCACTGAACCTTTTAGAAGGACTGGGTCCCCTCAACTGATTACCCAACTACTCTGTTTCTGTGCCGAAAGCAGGACTCGAACCCAGGCCCCCAGTGCTGTAACACAAGTACTTAACCCCTAGGCCACTGCAGTTAGCTGGTGTTGGGTGGAGCGGGGGGCCAGATGGTCTATCCTCCTTGGCTCCAGTGAACATGTTTCACAACTGAAATGGTTATGCTCACGGGGGCATGCAGAAGAAAGATATATACGCCCAAAAGCTACCCTCAGAAGCACAGCCACCAATGGCTCAAGTAGTAAGTGCTTGGTCTTGGAATGCTGGAGACCTGAGTTCTAATCCAATGTCTGCAATCTCCTGGGCATGTTTTTTTTAATTAAAAAAATATATTTTTTAGTTGAAAATGGGTATGCATTGCCCTGAGCAATCAGCCAACAGCCAATGCCCCTTCAATACCTGCTTTCCTACTAGCAGTTGTGCCTTTGTTTTCTGCACTCTGGCCTAGGTAACACCCATACAAAAGTTTGTCTCTCTGGCCCCAGTTGCCTGGAAAAAAACGAGGGGAAAAGGTGTAATCTACGGGTCATGGTTGATACAATAATTGCCCTGGGACTCAAACAGGACACCTTCACGAGGTGCTATGAGGTGACCACCGGCCCCTGCATAGCAAGCAAACCTGTATCAGCATCTCACCAGCAACTGAATGTGTCGCCTGCAGGCTACACATAAGAGGCTGCAGTAGGTGCATTAACCCATCGGGCTGTGGACCCTCCTTCCTCTGAGAGCAGGAAACTGAATTTCCATGTTGCCTTCCTTTGGCACATTTGATCTATCTTTCAACCCAATTCAGAGGGTGTTTTGCTTCACGGAGAGATGATAATCATTGTGAGGTGTCAGCCACTAATAGCTAAGCAGGTCAGTTAAATCTTTGACTTTGTCATTGGGGTGTACTGATATGCGCTGGGCAGTCTTCTGTCCTGTGCTACTGTATGCATTCTTATTGCTGCTTGTTCACGATTCCTAAATGTAAACATTGAAAGATTTGAAAGACTCTTGATGCACCAAGCACTTCCCACTCTTTGCCCTGGGGGTGAGAGGGCTGCTTTCGGCCTTCAACACCCTCAATTATGGAGTGGCCGGCTCCACCACTGAGAATGAGGGGCTAATCCTGGTCGGAAACGGGCAGAGGTCTGCGCCCTGCGTCCTCCACGCGTCCCTAACGCTCCCAAACGCGACCACAGCCCTTACGGGCACAGCCCTATGTCGGTGCAGCCTCTATGGTGCAGCCACCCAGGTAGCTTAGGGTTAGGATATGTGCTCTTCAACATAAGCCTGGCCAACCAGGCCCTGGAGAGTGTCACAGCATGCTCTGTAATCCCCTAGTGATGGTGGCCTTGGTGACGATGATCTTGCTGGAATACTGATGCCTTTTTTCCTCCCAGAAGCCCCAGAAGCCTATTGAAATGAAGGGGTGTGCACCTCTCACTGGCCTCTGTTTACCCTCTGGCTAACTGAAATTAGTTCTGGGCTTTCCAGGCAAATGTATCCATTCGGGAGAGAGCTAGGAATAGGAAGGCTCTTTCTGCAGGCTCGGTGGGGAAGAGTCAGAGAGCTACATGCCTGAGGCATCTTTCTTCCTCCTTTGCTCATTGTGTTCCCTAACTTCTAACTCTCTGCCAGGCCAGGCCCTGTTTCTTTTACTGCCAACCCCCCCTAACCCCTCGTCTTCCACCTACTTCCCGCTCTATTATGCCTTCTCCTTTTCTGCTCTCTTCTGTGGCCCTTTGAAAATGAATGCAGGCCTAGCTAAGCCTCATGAAGGAAATCTACCAACAAAAGATGCATTCCTTGCTTATGGGAGGTGCTGTGAGACGAGCAAGAAGGGCTGAAGGGGTGATTGGGTTGTTGAGTCGGGAAGCACTAGAGGTGTAGCCAGGATTGTCTAGCAAATGGAGCCTGATGCTAATGTAGTTGGGCCCACTGCACTGACAAAAATATATGTAAATACCCACACAGCGCTGCTGAGTGGGCATTTACAGATTTTTGGTGGGCCTTGCCCCTCAGGCCCTACCCTGCCTACGCCTCTGTTCTCTCCCCCAGGGCAAAGAGTGGGAAAGGCTCGCTACAGCAAGAGTCTATCAAATCTTTCACTTTTGAGAGCAGAGTGTTTACATTTAAAAATCTTGAACAAGCAGCAATACCAAAGCATACAGTAGTAGTGGACAGAAGACTGCCCTGCACATATCAGTACACCCCAATGACAAAGGCAAAGATTTAACTGACCTGCTTAGCTATTAGTGGGTGACACCTCACAATGAGTATCATCTCTCCGTGAAGCAAAACATCCTCTGAATTGGGGTGAAAGACAGATCTAATGTGCCAAAGGAAGGCAACATGGAAATTCAGTGTTCTGCCCTCAGGAAGGAGGGTCGACAGCCCAATGGGTTAATGCACCTACTGCAGCCTCCTATGTGTAGCCTGTAGGCGACACATTCAGTTGCTGGTGAGATGCTGATAAGGTTTGCTTGCTATGCAGGGGCCGGGGGTCACCTCACAGCGCCTCGAGAAGGTGTCCTGTTTGAGTCCCTGTGCAAATATCTTCTCAACCATGACCCGTAGGTTACACTTTTCCCCTCGTTTTTTCCAGTCAGTTGGGGCCAGAGAGACAAGCTTTTCTATGGGCGTTACCAAGGCCAGAGTGCAGAAAACAAAGGCACAATTGTTAGTAGGAATGCAGGTATTGAAGGGGCATTAGCTGTTGGCTGATCGCACAGGGCAATTCATACCCATTTTCAAAAGAAAAAATAAATGTTTTAAAAAATAAAATAAAAAATGCCCCGCAGATTCCAGACATTGGATTAGAACTCAGGTCTCCAAAATTCCAAGACCAAGCACTTACCACTTGAGCCACTGGCGGATGTGCTTCTGAGAGTTGGTTTTGGGCCAATATATCTTTCTTCTGCATGCCCCTGCGAGCATACCCATTTGCATTGTGAAACATGTTCACTGAAGAAAATGAGGAAAGAACATCTGGCCCCCCAGCTCCACCAAATACCAGCTAACTGCAGTGGCTTAGAGGTTAAGTGCTTGCGTTACAGCGCTGGGGGCCTGGGTTCGAGTCCTGCTTTCGGCACTTAAACGGAATAGTGGGGTAATCTCCTTGTACAGTTGCTGTGAAACATAGCAGAGAAGTGGGACTGTGAAAGTGAGGGAGTGCAGGCTGAAGGAGGAAGGGGGGCAAGCTAAAGGAGGAGGTAGGGCAGGCAAAAGGGCGAGGGAGGGGTGGATGCAGTGGTCGTGTGGAGAGGAGGCGGGGTAGATCTAGAAGGGCATGGCGTAGGTTCCCTGGTAAAGGGAGGAAGAAAGAATAGAGGAGGCCAGGAAGTGCCCGCTAGTGCCGGATGAGGATAAAAATGTCAGCCCATTGTGGGGTCCATTCCATCTTCCCCTTCCTCAATGGCCCCTTTCCCCACATTAGAACCCTCCCTCCACTATTCAGGGCCCACTTTATCCCACATCCCCATGCTTCTCTCGTTCTACCACCCCCCCCCCCCCACTCCACTCACCCAGGCCGCTCCTCTTTTCCACAGCGACCCCTTCATCCAGCCCTACCTTCCCTTTTTGCCTACCCGGCCTCCTCCTTTATTTACTCTGCACTTCCTCTCCCCCACCTCTACAGTCCTGCCTCCTTTCCACCCTCCCTTTACCAGGGAACTCATTACATAACCACTGAACCTTTTAGAAGGACTGGGTCCCCTCAACTGATTACCCAACTACTCTGTTTCTGTGCCGAAAGCAGGACTCGAACCCAGGCCCCCAGTGCTGTAACACAAGTACTTAACCTCTAGGCCACTGCAGTTAGCTGGTGTTGGGTGGAGCGGGGGGCCAGATGGTCTATCCTCCTTGGCTCCAGTGAACATGTTTCACAACTGAAATGGTTATGCTCACGGGGGCATGCAGAAGAAAGATATATACGCCCAAAAGCTACCCTCAGAAGCACAGCCACCAATGGCTCAAGTAGTAAGTGCTTGGTCTTGGAATGCTGGAGACCTGAGTTCTAATCCAATGTCTGCAATCTCCTGGGCATGTTTTTTTTAATTAAAAAAATATATTTTTTAGTTGAAAATGGGTATGCATTGCCCTGAGCAATCAGCCAACAGCCAATGCCCCTTCAATACCTGCTTTCCTACTAGCAGTTGTGCCTTTGTTTTCTGCACTCTGGCCTAGGTAACACCCATACAACAGTTTGTCTCTCTGGCCCCAGTTGCCTGGAAAAAAACGAGGGGAAAAGGTGTAATCTACGGGTCATGGTTGATACAATAATTGCCCTGGGACTCAAACAGGACACCTTCACGAGGTGCTATGAGGTGACCACCGGCCCCTGCATAGCAAGCAAACCTGTATCAGCATCTCACCAGCAACTGAATGTGTCGCCTGCAGGCTACACATAAGAGGCTGCAGTAGGTGCATTAACCCATCGGGCTGTGGACCCTCCTTCCTCTGAGAGCAGGAAACTGAATTTCCATGTTGCCTTCCTTTGGCACATTTGATCTATCTTTCAACCCAATTCAGAGGGTGTTTTGCTTCACGGAGAGATGATAATCATTGTGAGGTGTCAGCCACTAATAGCTAAGCAGGTCAGTTAAATCTTTGACTTTGTCATTGGGGTGTACTGATATGCGCTGGGCAGTCTTCTGTCCTGTGCTACTGTATGCATTCTTATTGCTGCTTGTTCACGATTCCTAAATGTAAACATTGAAAGATTTGAAAGACTCTTGATGCACCAAGCACTTCCCACTCTTTGCCCTGGGGGTGAGAGGGCTGCTTTCGGCCTTCAACACCCTCAATTATGGAGTGGCCGGCTCCACCACTGAGAATGAGGGGCTAATCCTGGTCGGAAACGGGCAGAGGTCTGCGCCCTGCGTCCTCCACGCGTCCCTAACGCTCCCAAACGCGACCACAGCCCTTACGGGCACAGCCCTATGTCGGTGCAGCCTCTATGGTGCAGCCACCCAGGTAGCTTAGGGTTAGGATATGTGCTCTTCAACATAAGCCTGGCCAACCAGGCCCTGGAGAGTGTCACAGCATGCTCTGTAATCCCCTAGTGATGGTGGCCTTGGTGACGATGATCTTGCTGGAATACTGATGCCTTTTTTCCTCCCAGAAGCCCCAGAAGCCTATTGAAATGAAGGGGTGTGCACCTCTCACTGGCCTCTGTTTACCCTCTGGCTAACTGAAATTAGTTCTGGGCTTTCCAGGCAAATGTATCCATTCGGGAGAGAGCTAGGAATAGGAAGGCTCTTTCTGCAGGCTCGGTGGGGAAGAGTCAGAGAGCTACATGCCTGAGGCATCTTTCTTCCTCCTTTGCTCATTGTGTTCCCTAACTTCTAACTCTCTGCCAGGCCAGGCCCTGTTTCTTTTACTGCCAACCCCCCCTAACCCCTCGTCTTCCACCTACTTCCCGCTCTATTATGCCTTCTCCTTTTCTGCTCTCTTCTGTGGCCCTTTGAAAATGAATGCAGGCCTAGCTAAGCCTCATGAAGGAAATCTACCAACAAAAGATGCATTCCTTGCTTATGGGAGGTGCTGTGAGACGAGCAAGAAGGGCTGAAGGGGTGATTGGGTTGTTGAGTCGGGAAGCACTAGAGGTGTAGCCAGGATTGTCTAGCAAATGGAGCCTGATGCTAATGTAGTTGGGCCCACTGCACTGACAAAAATATCTGTAAATACCCACACAGCGCTGCTGAGTGGGCATTTACAGATTTTTGGTGGGCCTTGCCCCTCAGGCCCTACCCTGCCTACGCCTCTGTTCTCTCCCCCAGGGCAAAGAGTGGGAAAGGCTCGCTACAGCAAGAGTCTATCAAATCTTTCACTTTTGAGAGCAGAGTGTTTACATTTAAAAATCTTGAACAAGCAGCAATACCAAAGCATACAGTAGTAGTGGACAGAAGACTGCCCTGCACATATCAGTACACCCCAATGACAAAGGCAAAGATTTAACTGACCTGCTTAGCTATTAGTGGGTGACACCTCACAATGAGTATCATCTCTCCGTGAAGCAAAACATCCTCTGAATTGGGGTGAAAGACAGATCTAATGTGCCAAAGGAAGGCAACATGGAAATTCAGTGTTCTGCCCTCAGGAAGGAGGGTCGACAGCCCAATGGGTTAATGCACCTACTGCAGCCTCCTATGTGTAGCCTGTAGGCGACACATTCAGTTGCTGGTGAGATGCTGATAAGGTTTGCTTGCTATGCAGGGGCCGGGGGTCACCTCACAGCGCCTCGAGAAGGTGTCCTGTTTGAGTCCCTGTGCAAATATCTTCTCAACCATGACCCGTAGGTTACACTTTTCCCCTCGTTTTTTCCAGTCAGTTGGGGCCAGAGAGACAAGCTTTTCTATGGGCGTTACCAAGGCCAGAGTGCAGAAAACAAAGGCACAATTGTTAGTAGGAATGCAGGTATTGAAGGGGCATTAGCTGTTGGCTGATCGCACAGGGCAATTCATACCCATTTTCAAAAGAAAAAATAAATGTTTTAAAAAATAAAATAAAAAATGCCCCGCAGATTCCAGACATTGGATTAGAACTCAGGTCTCCAAAATTCCAAGACCAAGCACTTACCACTTGAGCCACTGGCGGATGTGCTTCTGAGAGTTGGTTTTGGGCCAATATATCTTTCTTCTGCATGCCCCTGCGAGCATACCCATTTGCATTGTGAAACATGTTCACTGAAGAAAATGAGGAAAGAACATCTGGCCCCCCAGCTCCACCAAATACCAGCTAACTGCAGTGGCTTAGAGGTTAAGTGCTTGCGTTACAGTGCTGGGGGCCTGGGTTCGAGTCCTGCTTTCGGCACTTAAACGGAATAGTGGGGTAATCTCCTTGTACAGTTACTGTGAAACATAGCAGAGAAGTGGGACTGTGAAAGTGAGGGAGTGCAGGCTGAAGGAGCAAGGGGGGCAAGCTAAAGGAGGAGGTAGGGCAGGCAAAAGGGAGAGGGAGGGGTGGATGCAGTGGTCGTGTGGAGAGGAGGCGGGGTAGATCTAGAAGGGCATGGCGTAGGTTCCCTGGTAAATGGAGGAAGAAAGAATAGAGGAGGCCGGATGAGGATAACAATGTCAGCCCATTGTGGGGTCCATTCCATCTTCCCCTTCCTCAATGGCCCCTTTCCCCACATTAGAACCCTCCCTCCACTATTCAGGGCCCACTTTATCCCACCCCCCCACTCACCCAGGCCGCTCCTCTTCTCCACAGCGACCCCTTCATCCAGCCCTACCTTCCCTTTTTGCCTACCCGGCCTCCTCCTTTATTTACTCTGCACTTCCTCTCCCCCACCTCTACAGTCCTGCCTCCTTTCCACCCTCCCTTTACCAGGGAACTCATTACATAACCACTGAACCTTTTAGAAGGACTGGGTCCCCTCAACTGATTACCCAACTACTCTGTTTCTGTGCCGAAAGCAGGACTCGAACCCAGGCCCCCAGTGCTGTAACACAAGTACTTAACCTCTAGGCCACTGCAGTTAGCTGGTGTTGGGTGGAGCGGGGGGCCAGATGGTCTATCCTCCTTGGCTCCAGTGAACATGTTTCACAACTGAAATGGTTATGCTCACGGGGGCATGCAGAAGAAAGATATATACGCCCAAAAGCTACCCTCAGAAGCACAGCCACCGATGGCTCAAGTAGTAAGTGCTTGGTCTTGGAATGCTGGAGACCTGAGTTCTAATCCAATGTCTGCAATCTCCTGGGCATGTTTTTTTTAATTTAAAAAATATATTTTTTTAGTTGAAAATGGGTATGCATTGCCCTGAGCAATCAGCCAACAGCCAATGCCCCTTCAATACCTGCTTTCCTACTAGCAGTTGTGCCTTTGTTTTCTGCACTCTGGCCTAGGTAACACCCATACAAAAGTTTGTCTCTCTGGCCCCAGTTGCCTGGAAAAAAACGAGGGGAAAAGGTGTAATCTACGGGTCATGGTTGATACAATAATTGCCCTGGGACTCAAACAGGACACCTTCACGAGGTGCTATGAGGTGACCACCGGCCCCTGCATAGCAAGCAAACCTGTATCAGCATCTCACCAGCAACTGAATGTGTCGCCTGCAGGGTACACATAAGAGGCTGCAGTAGGTGCATTAACCCATCGGGCTGTGGACCCTCCTTCCTCTGAGAGCAGGAAACTGAATTTCCATGTTGCCTTCCTTTGGCACATTTGATCTATCTTTCAACCCAATTCAGAGGGTGTTTTGCTTCACGGAGAGATGATAATCATTGTGAGGTGTCAGCCACTAATAGCTAAGCAGGTCAGTTAAATCTTTGACTTTGTCATTGGGGTGTACTGATATGCGCTGGGCAGTCTTCTGTCCTGTGCTACTGTATGCATTCTTATTGCTGCTTGTTCACGATTCCTAAATGTAAACATTGAAAGATTTGAAAGACTCTTGATGCACCAAGCATTTCCCACTCTTTGCCCTGGGGGTGAGAGGGCTGCTTTCGGCCTTCAACACCCTCAATTATGGAGTGGCCGGCTCCACCACTGAGAATGAGGGGCTAATCCTGGTCGGAAACGGGCAGAGGTCTGCGCCCTGCGTCCTCCACGCGTCCCTAACGCTCCCAAACGCGACCACAGCCCTTACGGGCACAGCCCTATGTCGGTGCAGCCTCTACGGTGCACCCACCCAGGTAGCTTAGGGTTAGGATATGTGCTCTTCAACATAAGCCTGGCCAACCAGGCCCTGGAGAGTGTCACAGCATGCTCTGTAATCCCCTAGTGATGGTGGCCTTGGTGACGATGATCTTGCTGGAATACTGATGCCTTTTTTCCTCCCAGAAGCCCCAGAAGCCTATTGAAATGAAGGGGTGTGCACCTCTCACTGGCCTCTGTTTACCCTCTGGCTAACTGAAATTAGTTCTGGGCTTTCCAGGCAAATGTATCCATTCGGGAGAGAGCTAGGAATAGGAAGGCTCTTTCTGCAGGCTCGGTGGGGAAGAGTCAGAGAGCTACATGCCTGAGGCATCTTTCTTCCTCCTTTGCTCATTGTGTTCCCTAACTTCTAACTCTCTGCCAGGCCAGGCCCTGTTTCTTTTACTGCCAACCCCCCCTAACCCCTCGTCTTCCACCTACTTCCCGCTCTATTATGCCTTCTCCTTTTCTGCTCTCTTCTGTGGCCCTTTGAAAATGAATGCAGGCCTAGCTAAGCCTCATGAAGGAAATCTACCAACAAAAGATGCATTCCTTGCATATGGGAGGTGCTGTGAGACGAGCAAGAAGGGCTGAAGGGGTGATTGGGTTGTTGAGTCGGGAAGCACTAGAGGTGTAGCCAGGATTGTCTAGCAAATGGAGCCTGATGCTAATGTAGTTGGGCCCACTGCACTGACAAAAATATCTGTAAATACCCACACAGCGCTGCTGAGTGGGCATTTACAGATTTTTGGTGGGCCTTGCCCCTCAGGCCCTACCCTGCCTACGCCTCTGTTCTCTCCCCCAGGGCAAAGAGTGGGAAAGGCTCGCTACAGCAAGAGTCTATCAAATCTTTCACTTTTGAGAGCAGAGTGTTTACATTTAAAAATCTTGAACAAGCAGCAATACCAAAGCATACAGTAGTAGTGGACAGAAGACTGCCCTGCACATACCAGTACACCCCAATGACAAAGGCAAAGATTTAACTGACCTGCTTAGCTATTAGTGGGTGACACCTCACAATGAGTATCATCTCTCCGTGAAGCAAAACATCCTCTGAATTGGGGTGAAAGACAGATCTAATGTGCCAAAGGAAGGCAACATGGAAATTCAGTGTTCTGCCCTCAGGAAGGAGGGTCGACAGCCCAATGGGTTAATGCACCTACTGCAGCCTCCTATGTGTAGCCTGTAGGCGACACATTCAGTTGCTGGTGAGATGCTGATAAGGTTTGCTTGCTATGCAGGGGCCGGGGGTCACCTCACAGCGCCTCGAGAAGGTGTCCTGTTTGAGTCCCTGTGCAAATATCTTCTCAACCATGACCCGTAGGTTACACTTTTCCCCTCGTTTTTTCCAGTCAGTTGGGGCCAGAGAGACAAGCTTTTCTATGGGCGTTACCAAGGCCAGAGTGCAGAAAACAAAGGCACAATTGTTAGTAGGAATGCAGGTATTGAAGGGGCATTAGCTGTTGGCTGATCGCACAGGGCAATTCATACCCATTTTCAAAAGAAAAAATAAATGTTTTAAAAAATAAAATAAAAAATGCCCCGCAGATTCCAGACATTGGATTAGAACTCAGGTCTCCAAAATTCCAAGACCAAGCACTTACCACTTGAGCCACTGGCGGATGTGCTTCTGAGAGTTGGTTTTGGCCCAATATATCTTTCTTCTGCATGCCCCTGCGAGCATACCCATTTGCATTGTGAAACATGTTCACTGAAGAAAATGAGGAAAGAACATCTGGCCCCCCAGCTCCACCAAATACCAGCTAACTGCAGTGGCTTAGAGGTTAAGTGCTTGCGTTACAGCGCTGGGGGCCTGGGTTCGAGTCCTGCTTTCGGCACTTAAACGGAATAGTGGGGTAATCTCCTTGTACAGTTGCTGTGAAACATAGCAGAGAAGTGGGACTGTGAAAGTGAGGGAGTGCAGGCTGAAGGAGGAAGGGGGGCAAGCTAAAGGAGGAGGTAGGGCAGGCAAAAGGGAGAGGGAGGGGTGGATGCAGTGGTCGTGTGGAGAGGAGGCGGGGTAGATCTAGAAGGGCATGGTGTAGGTTTCCTGGTAAAGGGAGGAAGAAAGAATAGAGGAGGCCGGATGAGGATAACAATGTCAGCCCATTGTGGGGTCCATTCCATCTTCCCCTTCCTCAATGGCCCCTTTCCCCACATTAGAACCCTCCCTCCACTATTCAGGGCCCACTTTATCCCACATCCCCATGCTTCTCTCCTTCTACCACCCCCCCCCCCCACTCACCCAGGCCGCTCCTCTTCTCCACAGCGACCCCTTCATCCAGCCCTACCTTCCCTTTTTGCCTACCCGGCCTCCTCCTTTATTTACTCTGCACTTCCTCTCCCCCACCTCTACAGTCCTGCCTCCTTTCCACCCTCCCTTTACCAGGGAACTCATTACATAACCACTGAACCTTTTAGAAGGACTGGGTCCCCTCAACTGATTACCCAACTACTCTGTTTCTGTGCCGAAAGCAGGACTCGAACCCAGGCCCCCAGTGCTGTAACACAAGTACTTAACCTCTAGGCCACTGCAGTTAGCTGGTGTTGGGTGGAGCGGGGGGCCAGATGGTCTATCCTCCTTGGCTCCAGTGAACATGTTTCACAACTGAAATGGTTATGCTCACGGGGGCATGCAGAAGAAAGATATATACGCCCAAAAGCTACCCTCAGAAGCACAGCCACCGATGGCTCAAGTAGTAAGTTCTTGGTCTTGGAATGCTGGAGACCTGGGTTCTAATCCAATGTCTGCAATCTCCTGGGCATGTTTTTTTTAATTAAAAAAATATATTTTTTTAGTTGAAAATGGGTATGCATTGCCCTGAGCAATCAGCCAACAGCCAATGCCCCTTCAATACCTGCTTTCCTACTAGCAGTTGTGCCTTTGTTTTCTGCACTCTGGCCTAGGTAACACCCATACAAAAGTTTGTCTCTCTGGCCCCAGTTGCCTGGAAAAAAACGAGGGGAAAAGGTGTAATCTACGGGTCATGGTTGATACAATAATTGCCCTGGGACTCAAACAGGACACCTTCACGAGGTGCTATGAGGTGACCACCGGCCCCTGCATAGCAAGCAAACCTGTATCAACATCTCACCAGCAACTGAATGTGTCGCCTGCAGGCTACACATAAGAGGCTGCAGTAGGTGCATTAACCCATCGGGCTGTGGACCCTCCTTCCTCTGAGAGCAGGAAACTGAATTTCCATGTTGCCTTCCTTTGGCACATTTGATCTATCTTTCAACCCAATTCAGAGGGTGTTTTGCTTCACGGAGAGATGATAATCATTGTGAGGTGTCAGCCACTAATAGCTAAGCAGGTCAGTTAAATCTTTGACTTTGTCATTGGGGTGTACTGATATGCGCTGGGCAGTCTTCTGTCCTGTGCTACTGTATGCATTCTTATTGCTGCTTGTTCACGATTCCTAAATGTAAACATTGAAAGATTTGAAAGACTCTTGATGCACCAAGCATTTCCCACTCTTTGCCCTGGGGGTGAGAGGGCTGCTTTCGGCCTTCAACACCCTCAATTATGGAGTGGCCGGCTCCACCACTGAGAATGAGGGGCTAATCCTGGTCGGAAACGGGCAGAGGTCTGCGCCCTGCGTCCTCCACGCGTCCCTAACGCTCCCAAACGCGACCACAGCCCTTACGGGCACAGCCCTATGTCGGTGCAGCCTCTATGGTGCAGCCACCCAGGTAGCTTAGGGTTAGGATATGTGCTCTTCAACATAAGCCTGGCCAACCAGGCCCTGGAGAGTGTCACAGCATGCTCTGTAATCCCCTAGTGATGGTGGCCTTGGTGACGATGATCTTGCTGGAATACTGATGCCTTTTTTCCTCCCAGAAGCCCCAGAAGCCTATTGAAATGAAGGGGTGTGCACCTCTCACTGGCCTCTGTTTACCCTCTGGCTAACTGAAATTAGTTCTGGGCTTTCCAGGCAAATGTATCCATTCGGGAGAGAGCTAGGAATAGGAAGGCTCTTTCTGCAGGCTCGGTGGGGAAGAGTCAGAGAGCTACATGCCTGAGGCATCTTTCTTCCTCCTTTGCTCATTGTGTTCCCTAACTTCTAACTCTCTGCCAGGCAAGGCCCTGTTTCTTTTACTGCCAACCCCCCCTAACCCCTCGTCTTCCACCTACTTCCCGCTCTATTATGCCTTCTCCTTTTCTGCTCTCTTCTGTGGCCCTTTGAAAATGAATGCAGGCCTAGCTAAGCCTCATGAAGGAAATCTACCAACAAAAGATGCATTCCTTGCATATGGGAGGTGCTGTGAGACGAGCAAGAAGGGCTGAAGGGGTGATTGGGTTGTTGAGTCGGGAAGCACTAGAGGTGTAGCCAGGATTGTCTAGCAAATGGAGCCTGATGCTAATGTAGTTGGGCCCACTGCACTGACAAAAATATCTGTAAATACCCACACAGCGCTGCTGAGTGGGCATTTACAGATTTTTGGTGGGCCTTGCCCCTCAGGCCCTACCCTGCCTACGCCTCTGTTCTCTCCCCCATGGCAAAGAGTGGGAAAGGCTCGCTACAGCAAGAGTCTATCAAATCTTTCACTTTTGAGAGCAGAGTGTTTACATTTAAAAATCTTGAACAAGCAGCAATACCAAAGCATACAGTAGTAGTGGACAGAAGACTGATCTGCACATACCAGTACACCCCAATGACAAAGGCAAAGATTTAACTGACCTGCTTAGCTATTAGTGGGTGACACCTCACAATGAGTATCATCTCTCCGTGAAGCAAAACATCCTCTGAATTGGGGTGAAAGACAGATCTAATGTGCCAAAGGAAGGCAACATGGAAATTCAGTGTTCTGCCCTCAGGAAGGAGGGTCGACAGCCCAATGGGTTAATGCACCTACTGCAGCCTCCTATGTGTAGCCTGTAGGCGACACATTCAGTTGCTGGTGAGATGCTGATAAGGTTTGCTTGCTATGCAGGGGCCGGGGGTCACCTCACAGCGCCTCGAGAAGGTGTCCTGTTTGAGTCCCTGTGCAAATATCTTCTCAACCATGACCCGTAGGTTACACTTTTCCCCTCGTTTTTTCCAGTCAGTTGGGGCCAGAGAGACAAGCTTTTCTATGGCCGTTACCAAGGCCAGAGTGCAGAAAACAAAGGCACAATTGTTAGTAGGAATGCAGGTATTGAAGGGGCATTAGCTGTTGGCTGATCGCACAGGGCAATTCATACCCATTTTCAAAAGAAAAAATAAATGTTTTAAAAAATAAAATAAAAAATGCCCCGCAGATTCCAGACATTGGATTAGAACTCAGGTCTCCAAAATTCCAAGACCAAGCACTTACCACTTGAGCCACTGGCGGATGTGCTTCTGAGAGTTGGTTTTGGGCCAATATATCTTTCTTCTGCATGCCCCTGCGAGCATACCCATTTGCATTGTGAAACATGTTCACTGAAGAAAATGAGGAAAGAACATCTGGCCCCCCAGCTCCACCAAATACCAGCTAACTGCAGTGGCTTAAAGGTTAAGTGCTTGCGTTACAGCGCTGGGGGCCTGGGTTCGAGTCCTGCTTTCGGCACTTAAACGGAATAGTGGGGTAATCTCCTTGTACAGTTGCTGTGAAACATAGCAGAGAAGTGGGACTGTGAAAGTGAGGGAGTGCAGGCTGAAGGAGGAAGGGGGGCAAGCTAAAGGAGGAGGTAGGGCAGGCAAAAGGGAGAGGGAGGGGTGGATGCAGTGGTCGTGTGGAGAGGAGGCGGGGTAGATCTAGAAGGGCATGGCGTAGGTTCCCTGGTAAAGGGAGGAAGAAAGAATAGAGGAGGCCAGGAAGTGCCCGCTAGTGCCGGATGAGGATAAAAATGTCAGCCCATTGTGGGGTCCATTCCATCTTCCCCTTCCTCAATGGCCCCTTTCCCCACATTAGAACCCTCCCTCCACTATTCAGGGCCCACTTTATCCCACCCACCCACTCACCCAGGCCGCTCCTCTTCTCCACAGCGACCCCTTCATCCAGCCCTACCTTCCCTTTTTGCCTACCCGGCCTCCTCCTTTATTTACTCTGCACTTCCTCTCCCCCACCTCTACAGTCCTGCCTCCTTTCCACCCTCCCTTTACCAGGGAACTCATTACATAACCACTGAACCTTTTAGAAGGACTGGGTCCCCTCAACTGATTACCCAACTACTCTGTTTCTGTGCCGAAAGCAGGACTCGAACCCAGGCCCCCAGTGCTGTAACACAAGTACTTAACCTCTAGGCCACTGCAGTTAGTTGGTGTTGGGTGGAGCGGGGGGCCAGATGGTCTATCCTCCTTGGCTCCAGTGAACATGTTTCACAACTGAAATGGTTATGCTCACGGGGGCATGCAGAAGAAAGATATATACGCCCAAAAGCTACCCTCAGAAGCACAGCCACCGATGGCTCAAGTAGTAAGTGCTTGGTCTTGGAATGCTGGAGACCTGAGTTCTAATCCAATGTCTGCAATCTCCTGGGCATGTTTTTTTTAATTAAAAAAATATATTTTTTTAGTTGAAAATGGGTATGCATTGCCCTGAGCAATCAGCCAACAGCCAATGCCCCTTCAATACCTGCTTTCCTACTAGCAGTTGTGCCTTTGTTTTCTGCACTCTGGCCTAGGTAACACCCATACAAAAGTTTGTCTCTCTGGCCCCAGTTGCCTGGAAAAAAACGAGGGGAAAAGGTGTAATCTACGGGTCATGGTTGATACAATAATTGCCCTGGGACTCAAACAGGACACCTTCACGAGGTGCTATGAGGTGACCACCGGCCCCTGCATAGCAAGCAAACCTGTATCAACATCTCACCAGCAACTGAATGTGTCGCCTGCAGGCTACACATAAGAGGCTGCAGTAGGTGCATTAACCCATCGGGCTGTGGACCCTCCTTCCTCTGAGAGCAGGAAACTGAATTTCCATGTTGCCTTCCTTTGGCACATTTGATCTATCTTTCAACCCAATTCAGAGGGTGTTTTGCTTCACGGAGAGATGATAATCATTGTGAGGTGTCAGCCACTAATAGCTAAGCAGGTCAGTTAAATCTTTGACTTTGTCATTGGGGTGTACTGATATGCGCTGGGCAGTCTTCTGTCCTGTGCTACTGTATGCATTCTTATTGCTGCTTGTTCACGATTCCTAAATGTAAACATTGAAAGATTTGAAAGACTCTTGATGCACCAAGCATTTCCCACTCTTTGCCCTGGGGGTGAGAGGGCTGCTTTCGGCCTTCAACACCCTCAATTATGGAGTGGCCGGCTCCACCACTGAGAATGAGGGGCTAATCCTGGTCGGAAACGGGCAGAGGTCTGCGCCCTGCGTCCTCCACGCGTCCCTAACGCTCCCAAACGCGACCACAGCCCTTACGGGCACAGCCCTATGTCGGTGCAGCCTCTATGGTGCAGCCACCCAGGTAGCTTAGGGTTAGGATATGTGCTCTTCAACATAAGCCTGGCCAACCAGGCCCTGGAGAGTGTCACAGCATGCTCTGTAATCCCCTAGTGATGGTGGCCTTGGTGACGATGATCTTGCTGGAATACTGATGCCTTTTTTCCTCCCAGAAGCCCCAGAAGCCTATTGAAATGAAGGGGTGTGCACCTCTCACTGGCCTCTGTTTACCCTCTGGCTAACTGAAATTAGTTCTGGGCTTTCCAGGCAAATGTATCCATTCGGGAGAGAGCTAGGAATAGGAAGGCTCTTTCTGCAGGCTCGGTGGGGAAGAGTCAGAGAGCTACATGCCTGAGGCATCTTTCTTCCTCCTTTGCTCATTGTGTTCCCTAACTTCTAACTCTCTGCCAGGCCAGGCCCTGTTTCTTTTACTGCCAACCCCCCCTAACCCCTCGTCTTCCACCTACTTCCCGCTCTATTATGCCTTCTCCTTTTCTGCTCTCTTCTGTGGCCCTTTGAAAATGAATGCAGGCCTAGCTAAGCCTCATGAAGGAAATCTACCAACAAAAGATGCATTCCTTGCTTATGGGAGGTGCTGTGAGACGAGCAAGAAGGGCTGAAGGGGTGATTGGGTTGTTGAGTCGGGAAGCACTAGAGGTGTAGCCAGGATTGTCTAGCAAATGGAGCCTGATGCTAATGTAGTTGGGCCCACTGCACTGACAAAAATATCTGTAAATACCCACACAGCGCTGCTGAGTGGGCATTTACAGATTTTTGGTGGGCCTTGCCCCTCAGGCCCTACCCTGCCTACGCCTCTGTTCTCTCCCCCAGGGCAAAGAGTGGGAAAGGCTCGCTACAGCAAGAGTCTATCAAATCTTTCACTTTTGAGAGCAGAGTGTTTACATTTAAAAATCTTGAACAAGCAGCAATACCAAAGCATACAGTAGTAGTGGACAGAAGACTGCCCTGCACATATCAGTACACCCCAATGACAAAGGCAAAGATTTAACTGACCTGCTTAGCTATTAGTGGGTGACACCTCACAATGAGTATCATCTCTCCGTGAAGCAAAACATCCTCTGAATTGGGGTGAAAGACAGATCTAATGTGCCAAAGGAAGGCAACATGGAAATTCAGTGTTCTGCCCTCAGGAAGGAGGGTCGACAGCCCAATGGGTTAATGCACCTACTGCAGCCTCCTATGTGTAGCCTGTAGGCGACACATTCAGTTGCTGGTGAGATGCTGATAAGGTTTGCTTGCTATGCAGGGGCCGGGGGTCACCTCACAGCGCCTCGAGAAGGTGTCCTGTTTGAGTCCCTGTGCAAATATCTTCTCAACCATGACCCGTAGGTTACACTTTTCCCCTCGTTTTTTCCAGTCAGTTGGGGCCAGAGAGACAAGCTTTTCTATGGGCGTTACCAAGGCCAGAGTGCAGAAAACAAAGGCACAATTGTTAGTAGGAATGCAGGTATTGAAGGGGCATTAGCTGTTGGCTGATCGCACAGGGCAATTCATACCCATTTTCAAAAGAAAAAATAAATGTTTTAAAAAATAAAATAAAAAATGCCCCGCAGATTCCAGACATTGGATTAGAACTCAGGTCTCCAAAATTCCAAGACCAAGCACTTACCACTTGAGCCACTGGCGGATGTGCTTCTGAGAGTTGGTTTTGGGCCAATATATCTTTCTTCTGCATGCCCCTGCGAGCATACCCATTTGCATTGTGAAACATGTTCACTGAAGAAAATGAGGAAAGAACATCTGGCCCCCCAGCTCCACCAAATACCAGCTAACTGCAGTGGCTTAGAGGTTAAGTGCTTGCGTTACAGCGCTGGGGGCCTGGGTTCGAGTCCTGCTTTCGGCACTTAAACGGAATAGTGGGGTAATCTCCTTGTACAGTTGCTGTGAAACATAGCAGAGAAGTGGGACTGTGAAAGTGTGGGAGTGCAGGCTGAAGGAGGAAGGGGGGCAAGCTAAAGGAGGAGGTAGGGCAGGCAAAAGGGAGAGGGAGGGGTGGATGCAGTGGTCGTGTGGAGAGGAGGCGGGGTAGATCTAGAAGGGCATGGCGTAGGTTCCCTGGTAAAGGGAGGAAGAAAGAATAGAGGAGGCCAGGAAGTGCCCGCTAGTGCCGGATGAGGATAAAAATGTCAGCCCATTGTGGGGTCCATTCCATCTTCCCCTTCCTCAATGGCCCCTTTCCCCACATTAGAACCCTCCCTCCACTATTCAGGGCCCACTTTATCCCACCCCCCCACTCATCCAGGCCGCTCCTCTTCTCCACAGCGACCCCTTCATCCAGCCCTACCTTCCCTTTTTGCCTACCCGGCCTCCTCCTTTATTTACTCTGCACTTCCTCTCCCCCACCTCTACAGTCCTGCCTCCTTTCCACCCTCCCTTTACCAGGGAACTCATTACATAACCACTGAACCTTTTAGAAGGACTGGGTCCCCTCAACTGATTACCCAACTACTCTGTTTCTGTGCCGAAAGCAGGACTCGAACCCAGGCCCCCAGTGCTGTAACACAAGTACTTAACCTCTAGGCCACTGCAGTTAGCTGGTGTTGGGTGGAGCGGGGGGCCAGATGGTCTATCCTCCTTGGCTCCAGTGAACATGTTTCACAACTGAAATGGTTATGCTCACGGGGGCATGCAGAAGAAAGATATATACGCCCAAAAGCTACCCTCAGAAGCACAGCCACCAATGGCTCAAGTAGTAAGTGCTTGGTCTTGGAATGCTGGAGACCTGAGTTCTAATCCAATGTCTGCAATCTCCTGGGCATGTTTTTTTTAATTAAAAAAATATATTTTTTAGTTGAAAATGGGTATGCATTGCCCTGAGCAATCAGCCAACAGCCAATGCCCCTTCAATACCTGCTTTCCTACTAGCAGTTGTGCCTTTGTTTTCTGCACTCTGGCCTAGGTAACACCCATACAAAAGTTTGTCTCTCTGGCCCCAGTTGCCTGGAAAAAAACGAGGGGAAAAGGTGTAATCTACGGGTCATGGTTGATACAATAATTGCCCTGGGACTCAAACAGGACACCTTCACGAGGTGCTATGAGGTGACCACCGGCCCCTGCATAGCAAGCAAACCTGTATCAGCATCTCACCAGCAACTGAATGTGTCGCCTGCAGGCTACACATAAGAGGCTGCAGTAGGTGCATTAACCCATCGGGCTGTGGACCCTCCTTCCTCTGAGAGCAGGAAACTGAATTTCCATGTTGCCTTCCTTTGGCACATTTGATCTATCTTTCAACCCAATTCAGAGGGTGTTTTGCTTCACGGAGAGATGATAATCATTGTGAGGTGTCAGCCACTAATAGCTAAGCAGGTCAGTTAAATCTTTGACTTTGTCATTGGGGTGTACTGATATGCACTGGGCAGTCTTCTGTCCTGTCCTACTGTATGCATTCTTATTGCTGCTTGTTCACGATTCCTAAATGTAAACATTGAAAGATTTGAAAGACTCTTGATGCACCAAGCACTTCCCACTCTTTGCCCTGGGGGTGAGAGGGCTGCTTTCGGCCTTCAACACCCTCAATTATGGAGTGGCCGGCTCCACCACTGAGAATGAGGGGCTAATCCTGGTCGGAAACGGGCAGAGGTCTGCGCCCTGCGTCCTCCACGCGTCCCTAACGCTCCCAAACGCGACCACAGCCCTTACGGGCACAGCCCTATGTCGGTGCAGCCTCTATGGTGCAGCCACCCAGGTAGCTTAGGGTTAGGATATGTGCTCTTCAACATAAGCCTGGCCAACCAGGCCCTGGAGAGTGTCACAGCATGCTCTGTAATCCCCTAGTGATGGTGGCCTTGGTGACGATGATCTTGCTGGAATACAATGCCTTTTTTCCTCCCAGAAGCCCCAGAAGCCTATTGAAATGAAGGGGTGTGCACCTCTCACTGGCCTCTGTTTACCCTCTGGCTAACTGAAATTAGTTCTGGGCTTTCCAGGCAAATGTATCCATTCGGGAGAGAGCTAGGAATAGGAAGGCTCTTTCTGCAGGCTCGGTGGGGAAGAGTCAGAGAGCTACATGCCTGAGGCATCTTTCTTCCTCCTTTGCTCATTGTGTTCCCTAACTTCTAACTCTCTGCCAGGCCAGGCCCTGTTTCTTTTACTGCCAACCCCCCCTAACCCCTCGTCTTCCACCTACTTCCCGCTCTATTATGCCTTCTCCTTTTCTGCTCTCTTCTGTGGCCCTTTGAAAATGAATGCAGGCCTAGCTAAGCCTCATGAAGGAAATCTACCAACAAAAGATGCATTCCTTGCTTATGGGAGGTGCTGTGAGACGAGCAAGAAGGGCTGAAGGGGTGATTGGGTTGTTGAGTCGGGAAGCACTAGAGGTGTAGCCAGGATTGTCTAGCAAATGGAGCCTGATGCTAATGTAGTTGGGCCCACTGCACTGACAAAAATATCTGTAAATACCCACACAGCGCTGCTGAGTGGGCATTTACAGATTTTTGGTGGGCCTTGCCCCTCAGGCCCTACCCTGCCTACGCCTCTGTTCTCTCCCCCAGGGCAAAGAGTGGGAAAGGCTCGCTACAGCAAGAGTCTATCAAATCTTTCACTTTTGAGAGCAGAGTGTTTACATTTAAAAATCTTGAACAAGCAGCAATACCAAAGCATACAGTAGTAGTGGACAGAAGACTGCCCTGCACATATCAGTACACCCCAATGACAAAGGCAAAGATTTAACTGACCTGCTTAGCTATTAGTGGGTGACACCTCACAATGAGTATCATCTCTCCGTGAAGCAAAACATCCTCTGAATTGGGGTGAAAGACAGATCTAATGTGCCAAAGGAAGGCAACATGGAAATTCAGTGTTCTGCCCTCAGGAAGGAGGGTCGACAGCCCAATGGGTTAATGCACCTACTGCAGCCTCCTATGTGTAGCCTGTAGGCGACACATTCAGTTGCTGGTGAGATGCTGATAAGGTTTGCTTGCTATGCAGGGGCCGGGGGTCACCTCACAGCGCCTCGAGAAGGTGTCCTGTTTGAGTCCCTGTGCAAATATCTTCTCAACCATGACCCGTAGGTTACACTTTTCCCCTCGTTTTTTCCAGTCAGTTGGGGCCAGAGAGACAAGCTTTTCTATGGGCGTTACCAAGGCCAGAGTGCAGAAAACAAAGGCACAATTGTTAGTAGGAATGCAGGTATTGAAGGGGCATTAGCTGTTGGCTGATCGCACAGGGCAATTCATACCCATTTTCAAAAGAAAAAATAAATGTTTTAAAAAATAAAATAAAAAATGCCCCGCAGATTCCAGACATTGGATTAGAACTCAGGTCTCCAAAATTCCAAGACCAAGCACTTACCACTTGAGCCACTGGCGGATGTGCTTCTGAGAGTTGGTTTTGGGCCAATATATATTTCTTCTGCATGCCCCTGCGAGCATACCCATTTGCATTGTGAAACATGTTCACTGAAGAAAATGAGGAAAGAACATCTGGCCCCCCAGCTCCACCAAATACCAGCTAACTGCAGTGGCTTAGAGGTTAAGTGCTTGAGTTACAGCGCTGGGGGCCTGGGTTCGAGTCCTGCTTTCGGCACTTAAACGGAATAGTGGGGTAATCTCCTTGTACAGTTGCTGTGAAACATAGCAGAGAAGTGGGACTGTGAAAGTGAGGGAGTGCAGGCTGAAGGAGGAAGGGGGGCAAGCTAAAGGAGGAGGTAGGGCAGGCAAAAGGGCGAGGGAGGGGTGGATGCAGTGGTCGTGTGGAGAGGAGGCGGGGTAGATCTAGAAGGGCATGGCGTAGGTTCCCTGGTAAAGGGAGGAAGAAAGAATAGAGGAGGCCAGGAAGTGCCCGCTAGTGCCGGATGAGGATAAAAATGTCAGCCCATTGTGGGGTCCATTCCATCTTCCCCTTCCTCAATGGCCCCTTTCCCCACATTAGAACCCTCCCTCCACTATTCAGGGCCCACTTTATCCCACCCCCCCACTCACCCAGGCCGCTCCTCTTCTCCACAGCGACCCCTTCATCCAGCCCTACCTTCCCTTTTTGCCTACCCGGCCTCCTCCTTTATTTACTCTGCACTTCCTCTCCCCCACCTCTACAGTCCTGCCTCCTTTCCACCCTCCCTTTACCAGGGAACTCATTACATAACCACTGAACCTTTTAGAAGGACTGGGTCCCCTCAACTGATTACCCAACTACTCTGTTTCTGTGCCGAAAGCAGGACTCGAACCCAGGCCCCCAGTGCTGTAACACAAGTACTTAACCTCTAGGCCACTGCAGTTAGCTGGTGTTGGGTGGAGCGGGGGGCCAGATGGTCTATCCTCCTTGGCTCCAGTGAACATGTTTCACAACTGAAATGGTTATGCTCACGGGGGCATGCAGAAGAAAGATATATACGCCCAAAAGCTACCCTCAGAAGCACAGCCACCGATGGCTCAAGTAGTAAGTGCTTGGTCTTGGAATGCTGGAGACCTGAGTTCTAATCCAATGTCTGCAATCTCCTGGGCATGTTTTTTTTAATTTAAAAAATATATTTTTTTAGTTGAAAATGGGTATGCATTGCCCTGAGCAATCAGCCAACAGCCAATGCCCCTTCAATACCTGCTTTCCTACTAGCAGTTGTGCCTTTGTTTTCTGCACTCTGGCCTAGGTAACACCCATACAAAAGTTTGTCTCTCTGGCCCCAGTTGCCTGGAAAAAAACGAGGGGAAAAGGTGTAATCTACGGGTCATGGTTGATACAATAATTGCCCTGGGACTCAAACAGGACACCTTCACGAGGTGCTATGAGGTGACCACCGGCCCCTGCATAGCAAGCAAACCTGTATCAGCATCTCACCAGCAACTGAATGTGTCGCCTGCAGGCTACACATAAGAGGCTGCAGTAGGTGCATTAACCCATCGGGCTGTGGACCCTCCTTCCTCTGAGAGCAGGAAACTGAATTTCCATGTTGCCTTCCTTTGGCACATTTGATCTATCTTTCAACCCAATTCAGAGGGTGTTTTGCTTCACGGAGAGATGATAATCATTGTGAGGTGTCAGCCACTAATAGCTAAGCAGGTCAGTTAAATCTTTGACTTTGTCATTGGGGTGTACTGATATGCGCTGGGCAGTCTTCTGTCCTGTGCTACTGTATGCATTCTTATTGCTGCTTGTTCACGATTCCTAAATGTAAACATTGAAAGATTTGAAAGACTCTTGATGCACCAAGCATTTCCCACTCTTTGCCCTGGGGGTGAGAGGGCTGCTTTCGGCCTTCAACACCCTCAATTATGGAGTGGCCGGCTCCACCACTGAGAATGAGGGGCTAATCCTGGTCGGAAACGGGCAGAGGTCTGCGCCCTGCGTCCTCCACGCGTCCCTAACGCTCCCAAACGCGACCACAGCCCTTACGGGCACAGCCCTATGTCGGTGCAGCCTCTACGGTGCAGCCACCCAGGTAGCTTAGGGTTAGGATATGTGCTCTTCAACATAAGCCTGGCCAACCAGGCCCTGGAGAGTGTCACAGCATGCTCTGTAATCCCCTAGTGATGGTGGCCTTGGTGACGATGATCTTGCTGGAATACTGATGCCTTTTTTCCTCCCAGAAGCCCCAGAAGCCTATTGAAATGAAGGGGTGTGCACCTCTCACTGGCCTCTGTTTACCCTCTGGCTAACTGAAATTAGTTCTGGGCTTTCCAGGCAAATGTATCCATTCGGGAGAGAGCTAGGAATAGGAAGGCTCTTTCTGCAGGCTCGGTGGGGAAGAGTCAGAGAACTACATGCCTGAGGCATCTTTCTTCCTCCTTTGCTCATTGTGTTCCCTAACTTCTAACTCTCTGCCAGGCCAGGCCCTGTTTCTTTTACTGCCAACCCCCCCTAACCCCTCGTCTTCCACCTACTTCCCGCTCTATTATGCCTTCTCCTTTTCTGCTCTCTTCTGTGGCCCTTTGAAAATGAATGCAGGCCTAGCTAAGCCTCATGAAGGAAATCTACCAACAAAAGATGCATTCCTTGCTTATGGGAGGTGCTGTGAGACGAGCAAGAAGGGCTGAAGGGGTGATTGGGTTGTTGAGTCGGGAAGCACTAGAGGTGTAGCCAGGATTGTCTAGCAAATGGAGCCTGATGCTAATGTAGTTGGGCCCACTGCACTGACAAAAATATCTGTAAATACCCACACAGCGCTGCTGAGTGGGCATTTACAGATTTTTGATGGGCCTTGCCCCTCAGGCCCTACCCTGCCTACGCCTCTGTTCTCTCCCCCAGGGCAAAGAGTGGGAAAGGCTCGCTACAGCAAGAGTCTATCAAATCTTTCACTTTTGAGAGCAGAGTGTTTACATTTAAAAATCTTGAACAAGCAGCAATACCAAAGCATACAGTAGTAGTGGACAGAAGACTGCCCTGCACATATCAGTACACCCCAATGACAAAGGCAAAGATTTAACTGACCTGCTTAGCTATTAGTGGGTGACACCTCACAATGAGTATCATCTCTCCGTGAAGCAAAACATCCTCTGAATTGGGGTGAAAGACAGATCTAATGTGCCAAAGGAAGGCAACATGGAAATTCAGTGTTCTGCCCTCAGGAAGGAGGGTCGACAGCCCAATGGGTTAATGCACCTACTGCAGCCTCCTATGTGTAGCCTGTAGGCGACACATTCAGTTGCTGGTGAGATGCTGATAAGGTTTGCTTGCTATGCAGGGGCCGGGGGTCACCTCACAGCGCCTCGAGAAGGTGTCCTGTTTGAGTCCCTGTGCAAATATCTTCTCAACCATGACCCGTAGGTTACACTTTTCCCCTCGTTTTTTCCAGTCAGTTGGGGCCAGAGAGACAAGCTTTTCTATGGGCGTTACCAAGGCCAGAGTGCAGAAAACAAAGGCACAATTGTTAGTAGGAATGCAGGTATTGAAGGGGCATTAGCTGTTGGCTGATCGCACAGGGCAATTCATACCCATTTTCAAAAGAAAAAATAAATGTTTTAAAAAATAAAATAAAAAATGCCCCGCAGATTCCAGACATTGGATTAGAACTCAGGTCTCCAAAATTCCAAGACCAAGCACTTACCACTTGAGCCACTGGCGGATGTGCTTCTGAGAGTTGGTTTTGGGCCAATATATCTTTCTTCTGCATGCCCCTGCGAGCATACCCATTTGCATTGTGAAACATGTTCACTGAAGAAAATGAGGAAAGAACATCTGGCCCCCCAGCTCCACCAAATACCAGCTAACTGCAGTGGCTTAGAGGTTAAGTGCTTGCGTTACAGCGCTGGGGGCCTGGGTTCGAGTCCTGCTTTCGGCACTTAAACGGAATAGTGGGGTAATCTCCTTGTACAGTTGCTGTGAAACATAGCAGAGAAGTGGGACTGTGAAAGTGAGGGAGTGCAGGCTGAAGGAGCAAGGGGGGCAAGCTAAAGGAGGAGGTAGGGCAGGCAAAAGGGAGAGGGAGGGGTGGATGCAGTGGTCGTGTGGAGAGGAGGCGGGGTAGATCTAGAAGGGCATGGCGTAGGTTCCCTGGTAAAGGGAGGAAGAAAGAATAGAGGAGGCCAGGAAGTGCCCGCTAGTGCCGGATGAGGATAAAAATGTCAGCCCATTGTGGGGTCCATTCCATCTTCCCCTTCCTCAATGGCCCCTTTCCCCACATTAGAACCCTCCCTCCACTATTCAGGGCCCACTTTATCCCACCCCCCCACTCACCCAGGCCGCTCCTCTTCTCCACAGCGACCCCTTCATCCAGCCCTACCTTCCCTTTTTGCCTACCCGGCCTCCTCCTTTATTTACTCTGCACTTCCTCTCCCCCACCTCTACAGTCCTGCCTCCTTTCCACCCTCCCTTTACCAGGGAACTCATTACATAACCACTGAACCTTTTAGAAGGACTGGGTCCCCTCAACTGATTACCCAACTACTCTGTTTCTGTGCCGAAAGCAGGACTCGAACCCAGGCCCCCAGTGCTGTAACACAAGTACTTAACCTCTAGGCCACTGCAGTTAGCTGGTGTTGGGTGGAGCGGGGGGCCAGATGGTCTATCCTCCTTGGCTCCAGTGAACATGTTTCACAACTGAAATGGTTATGCTCACGGGGGCATGCAGAAGAAAGATATATATGCCCAAAAGCTACCCTCAGAAGCACAGCCACCGATGGCTCAAGTAGTAAGTGCTTGGTCTTGGAATGCTGGAGACCTGAGTTCTAATCCAATGTCTGCAATCTCCTGGGCATGTTTTTTTTAATTAAAAAATATTTTTTTTAGTTGAAAATGGGTATGCATTGCCCTGAGCAATCAGCCAACAGCCAATGCCCCTTCAATACCTGCTTTCCTACTAGCAGTTGTGCCTTTGTTTTCTGCACTCTGGCCTAGGTAACACCCATACAAAAGTTTGTCTCTCTGGCCCCAGTTGCCTGGAAAAAAACGAGGGGAAAAGGTGTAATCTACGGGTCATGGTTGATACAATAATTGCCCTGGGACTCAAACAGGACACCTTCACGAGGTGCTATGAGGTGACCACCGGCCCCTGCATAGCAAGCAAACCTGTATCAGCATCTCACCAGCAACTGAATGTGTCGCCTGCAGGGTACACATAAGAGGCTGCAGTAGGTGCATTAACCCATCGGGCTGTGGACCCTCCTTCCTCTGAGAGCAGGAAACTGAATTTCCATGTTGCCTTCCTTTGGCACATTTGATCTATCTTTCAACCCAATTCAGAGGGTGTTTTGCTTCACGGAGAGATGATAATCATTGTGAGGTGTCAGCCACTAATAGCTAAGCAGGTCAGTTAAATCTTTGACTTTGTCATTGGGGTGTACTGATATGCGCTGGGCAGTCTTCTGTCCTGTGCTACTGTATGCATTCTTATTGCTGCTTGTTCACGATTCCTAAATGTAAACATTGAAAGATTTGAAAGACTCTTGATGCACCAAGCATTTCCCACTCTTTGCCCTGGGGGTGAGAGGGCTGCTTTCGGCCTTCAACACCCTCAATTATGGAGTGGCCGGCTCCACCACTGAGAATGAGGGGCTAATCCTGGTCGGAAACGGGCAGAGGTCTGCGCCCTGCGTCCTCCACGCGTCCCTAACGCTCCCAAACGCGACCACAGCCCTTACGGGCACAGCCCTATGTCGGTGCAGCCTCTACGGTGCACCCACCCAGGTAGCTTAGGGTTAGGATATGTGCTCTTCAACATAAGCCTGGCCAACCAGGCCCTGGAGAGTGTCACAGCATGCTCTGTAATCCCCTAGTGATGGTGGCCTTGGTGACGATGATCTTGCTGGAATACTGATGCCTTTTTTCCTCCCAGAAGCCCCAGAAGCCTATTGAAATGAAGGGGTGTGCACCTCTCACTGGCCTCTGTTTACCCTCTGGCTAACTGAAATTAGTTCTGGGCTTTCCAGGCAAATGTATCCATTCGGGAGAGAGCTAGGAATAGGAAGGCTCTTTCTGCAGGCTCGGTGGGGAAGAGTCAGAGAGCTACATGCCTGAGGCATCTTTCTTCCTCCTTTGCTCATTGTGTTCCCTAACTTCTAACTCTCTGCCAGGCCAGGCCCTGTTTCTTTTACTGCCAACCCCCCCTAACCCCTCGTCTTCCACCTACTTCCCGCTCTATTATGCCTTCTCCTTTTCTGCTCTCTTCTGTGGCCCTTTGAAAATGAATGCAGGCCTAGCTAAGCCTCATGAAGGAAATCTACCAACAAAAGATGCATTCCTTGCATATGGGAGGTGCTGTGAGACGAGCAAGAAGGGCTGAAGGGGTGATTGGGTTGTTGAGTCGGGAAGCACTAGAGGTGTAGCCAGGATTGTCTAGCAAATGGAGCCTGATGCTAATGTAGTTGGGCCCACTGCACTGACAAAAATATCTGTAAATACCCACACAGCGCTGCTGAGTGGGCATTTACAGATTTTTGGTGGGCCTTGCCCCTCAGGCCCTACCCTGCCTACGCCTCTGTTCTCTCCCCCAGGGCAAAGAGTGGGAAAGGCTCGCTACAGCAAGAGTCTATCAAATCTTTCACTTTTGAGAGCAGAGTGTTTACATTTAAAAATCTTGAACAAGCAGCAATACCAAAGCATACAGTAGTAGTGGACAGAAGACTGCCCTGCACATACCAGTACACCCCAATGACAAAGGCAAAGATTTAACTGACCTGCTTAGCTATTAGTGGGTGACACCTCACAATGAGTATCATCTCTCCGTGAAGCAAAACATCCTCTGAATTGGGGTGAAAGACAGATCTAATGTGCCAAAGGAAGGCAACATGGAAATTCAGTGTTCTGCCCTCAGGAAGGAGGGTCGACAGCCCAATGGGTTAATGCACCTACTGCAGCCTCCTATGTGTAGCCTGTAGGCGACACATTCAGTTGCTGGTGAGATGCTGATAAGGTTTGCTTGCTATGCAGGGGCCGGGGGTCACCTCACAGCGCCTCGAGAAGGTGTCCTGTTTGAGTCCCTGTGCAAATATCTTCTCAACCATGACCCGTAGGTTACACTTTTCCCCTCGTTTTTTCCAGTCAGTTGGGGCCAGAGAGACAAGCTTTTCTATGGGCGTTACCAAGGCCAGAGTGCAGAAAACAAAGGCACAATTGTTAGTAGGAATGCAGGTATTGAAGGGGCATTAGCTGTTGGCTGATCGCACAGGGCAATTCATACCCATTTTCAAAAGAAAAAATAAATGTTTTAAAAAATAAAATAAAAAATGCCCCGCAGATTCCAGACATTGGATTAGAACTCAGGTCTCCAAAATTCCAAGACCAAGCACTTACCACTTGAGCCACTGGCGGATGTGCTTCTGAGAGTTGGTTTTGGGCCAATATATCTTTCTTCTGCATGCCCCTGCGAGCATACCCATTTGCATTGTGAAACATGTTCACTGAAGAAAATGAGGAAAGAACATCTGGCCCCCCAGCTCCACCAAATACCAGCTAACTGCAGTGGCTTAGAGGTTAAGTGCTTGCGTTACAGCGCTGGGGGCCTGGGTTCGAGTCCTGCTTTCGGCACTTAAACGGAATAGTGGGGTAATCTCCTTGTACAGTTGCTGTGAAACATAGCAGAGAAGTGGGACTGTGAAAGTGAGGGAGTGCAGGCTGAAGGAGGAAGGGGGGCAAGCTAAAGGAGGAGGTAGGGCAGGCAAAAGGGAGAGGGAGGGGTGGATGCAGTGGTCGTGTGGAGAGGAGGCGGGGTAGATCTAGAAGGGCATGGTGTAGGTTCCCTGGTAAAGGGAGGAAGAAAGAATAGAGGAGGCCGGATGAGGATAACAATGTCAGCCCATTGTGGGGTCCATTCCATCTTCCCCTTCCTCAATGGCCCCTTTCCCCACATTAGAACCCTCCCTCCACTATTCAGGGCCCACTTTATCCCACATCCCCATGCTTCTCTCGTTCTACCACCCCCCCACTCACCCAGGCCGCTCCTCTTCTCCACAGCGACCCCTTCATCCAGCCCTACCTTCCCTTTTTGCCTACCCGGCCTCCTCCTTTATTTACTCTGCACTTCCTCTCCCCCACCTCTACAGTCCTGCCTCCTTTCCACCCTCCCTTTACCAGGGAACTCATTACATAACCACTGAACCTTTTAGAAGGACTGGGTCCCCTCAACTGATTACCCAACTACTCTGTTTCTGTGCCGAAAGCAGGACTCGAACCCAGGCCCCCAGTGCTGTAACACAAGTACTTAACCTCTAGGCCACTGCAGTTAGCTGGTGTTGGGTGGAGCGGGGGGCCAGATGGTCTATCCTCCTTGGCTCCAGTGAACATGTTTCACAACTGAAATGGTTATGCTCACGGGGGCATGCAGAAGAAAGATATATACGCCCAAAAGCTACCCTCAGAAGCACAGCCACCGATGGCTCAAGTAGTAAGTTCTTGGTCTTGGAATGCTGGAGACCTGGGTTCTAATCCAATGTCTGCAATCTCCTGGGCATGTTTTTTTTAATTAAAAAAATATATTTTTTTAGTCGAAAATGGATATGCATTGCCCTGAGCAATCAGCCAACAGCCAATGCCCCTTCAATACCTGCTTTCCTACTAGCAGTTGTGCCTTTGTTTTCTGCACTCTGGCCTAGGTAACACCCATACAAAAGTTTGTCTCTCTGGCCCCAGTTGCCTGGAAAAAAACGAGGGGAAAAGGTGTAATCTACGGGTCATGGTTGATACAATAATTGCCCTGGGACTCAAACAGGACACCTTCACGAGGTGCTATGAGGTGACCACCGGCCCCTGCATAGCAAGCAAACCTGTATCAACATCTCACCAGCAACTGAATGTGTCGCCTGCAGGCTACACATAAGAGGCTGCAGTAGGTGCATTAACCCATCGGGCTGTGGACCCTCCTTCCTCTGAGAGCAGGAAACTGAATTTCCATGTTGCCTTCCTTTGGCACATTTGATCTATCTTTCAACCCAATTCAGAGGGTGTTTTGCTTCACGGAGAGATGATAATCATTGTGAGGTGTCAGCCACTAATAGCTAAGCAGGTCAGTTAAATCTTTGACTTTGTCATTGGGGTGTACTGATATGCGCTGGGCAGTCTTCTGTCCTGTGCTACTGTATGCATTCTTATTGCTGCTTGTTCACGATTCCTAAATGTAAACATTGAAAGATTTGAAAGACTCTTGATGCACCAAGCATTTCCCACTCTTTGCCCTGGGGGTGAGAGGGCTGCTTTCGGCCTTCAACACCCTCAATTATGGAGTGGCCGGCTCCACCACTGAGAATGAGGGGCTAATCCTGGTCGGAAACGGGCAGAGGTCTGCGCCCTGCGTCCTCCACGCGTCCCTAACGCTCCCAAACGCGACCACAGCCCTTACGGGCACAGCCCTATGTCGGTGCAGCCTCTATGGTGCAGCCACCCAGGTAGCTTAGGGTTAGGATATGTGCTCTTCAACATAAGCCTGGCCAACCAGGCCCTGGAGAGTGTCACAGCATGCTCTGTAATCCCCTAGTGATGGTGGCCTTGGTGACGATGATCTTGCTGGAATACTGATGCCTTTTTTCCTCCCAGAAGCCCCAGAAGCCTATTGAAATGAAGGGGTGTGCACCTCTCACTGGCCTCTGTTTACCCTCTGGCTAACTGAAATTAGTTCTGGGCTTTCCAGGCAAATGTATCCATTCGGGAGAGAGCTAGGAATAGGAAGGCTCTTTCTGCAGGCTCGGTGGGGAAGAGTCAGAGAGCTACATGCCTGAGGCATCTTTCTTCCTCCTTTGCTCATTGTGTTCCCTAACTTCTAACTCTCTGCCAGGCCAGGCCCTGTTTCTTTTACTGCCAACCCCCCCTAACCCCTCGTCTTCCACCTACTTCCCGCTCTATTATGCCTTCTCCTTTTCTGCTCTCTTCTGTGGCCCTTTGAAAATGAATGCAGGCCTAGCTAAGCCTCATGAAGGAAATCTACCAACAAAAGATGCATTCCTTGCATATGGGAGGTGCTGTGAGACGAGCAAGAAGGGCTGAAGGGGTGATTGGGTTGTTGAGTCGGGAAGCACTAGAGGTGTAGCCAGGATTGTCTAGCAAATGGAGCCTGATGCTAATGTAGTTGGGCCCACTGCACTGACAAAAATATCTGTAAATACCCACACAGCGCTGCTGAGTGGGCATTTACAGATTTTTGGTGGGCCTTGCCCCTCAGGCCCTACCCTGCCTACGCCTCTGTTCTCTCCCCCATGGCAAAGAGTGGGAAAGGCTCGCTACAGCAAGAGTCTATCAAATCTTTCACTTTTGAGAGCAGAGTGTTTACATTTAAAAATCTTGAACAAGCAGCAATACCAAAGCATACAGTAGTAGTGGACAGAAGACTGCCCTGCACATACCAGTACACCCCAATGACAAAGGCAAAGATTTAACTGACCTGCTTAGCTATTAGTGGGTGACACCTCACAATGAGTATCATCTCTCCGTGAAGCAAAACATCCTCTGAATTGGGGTGAAAGACAGATCTAATGTGCCAAAGGAAGGCAACATGGAAATTCAGTGTTCTGCCCTCAGGAAGGAGGGTTGACAGCCCAATGGGTTAATGCACCTACTGCAGCCTCCTATGTGTAGCCTGTAGGCGACACATTCAGTTGCTGGTGAGATGCTGATAAGGTTTGCTTGCTATGCAGGGGCCGGGGGTCACCTCACAGCGCCTCGAGAAGGTGTCCTGTTTGAGTCCCTGTGCAAATATCTTCTCAACCATGACCCGTAGGTTACACTTTTCCCCTCGTTTTTTCCAGTCAGTTGGGGCCAGAGAGACAAGCTTTTCTATGGGCGTTACCAAGGCCAGAGTGCAGAAAACAAAGGCACAATTGTTAGTAGGAATGCAGGTATTGAAGGGGCATTAGCTGTTGGCTGATCGCACAGGGCAATTCATACCCATTTTCAAAAGAAAAAATAAATGTTTTAAAAAATAAAATAAAAAATGCCCCGCAGATTCCAGACATTGGATTAGAACTCAGGTCTCCAAAATTCCAAGACCAAGCACTTACCACTTGAGCCACTGGCGGATGTGCTTCTGAGAGTTGGTTTTGGGCCAATATATCTTTCTTCTGCATGCCCCTGCGAGCATACCCATTTGCATTGTGAAACATGTTCACTGAAGAAAATGAGGAAAGAACATCTGGCCCCCCAGCTCCACCAAATACCAGCTAACTGCAGTGGCTTAGAGGTTAAGTGCTTGCGTTACAGCGCTGGGGGCCTGGGTTCGAGTCCTGCTTTCGGCACTTAAACGGAATAGTGGGGTAATCTCCTTGTACAGTTGCTGTGAAACATAGCAGAGAAGTGGGACTGTGAAAGTGAGGGAGTGCAGGCTGAAGGAGGAAGGGGGGCAAGCTAAAGGAGGAGGTAGGGCAGGCAAAAGGGAGAGGGAGGGGTGGATGCAGTGGTCGTGTGGAGAGGAGGCGGGGTAGATCTAGAAGGGCATGGTGTAGGTTCCCTGGTAAAGGGAGGAAGAAAGAATAGAGGAGGCCGGATGAGGATAACAATGTCAGCCCATTGTGGGGTCCATTCCATCTTCCCCTTCCTCAATGGCCCCTTTCCCCACATTAGAACCCTCCCTCCACTATTCAGGGCCCACTTTATCCCACATCCCCATGCTTCTCTCGTTCTACCACCCCACCCCACTCACCCAGGCCGCTCCTCTTCTCCACAGCGACCCCTTCATCCAGCCCTACCTTCCCTTTTTGCCTACCCGGCCTCCTCCTTTATTTACTCTGCACTTCCTCTCCCCCACCTCTACAGTCCTGCCTCCTTTCCACCCTCCCTTTACCAGGGAACTCATTACATAACCACTGAACCTTTTAGAAGGACTGGGTCCCCTCAACTGATTACCCAACTACTCTGTTTCTGTGCCGAAAGCAGGACTCGAACCCAGGCCCCCAGTGCTGTAACACAAGTACTTAACCTCTAGGCCACTGCAGTTAGCTGGTGTTGGGTGGAGCGGGGGGCCAGATGGTCTATCCTCCTTGGCTCCAGTGAACATGTTTCACAACTGAAATGGTTATGCTCACGGGGGCATGCAGAAGAAAGATATATACGCCCAAAAGCTACCCTCAGAAGCACAGCCACCGATGGCTCAAGTAGTAAGTTCTTGGTCTTGGAATGCTGGAGACCTGAGTTCTAATCCAATGTCTGCAATCTCCTGGGCATGTTTTTTTTAATTAAAAAAATATATTTTTTTAGTTGAAAATGGGTATGCATTGCCCTGAGCAATCAGCCAACAGCCAATGCCCCTTCAATACCTGCTTTCCTACTAGCAGTTGTGCCTTTGTTTTCTGCACTCTGGCCTAGGTAACACCCATACAAAAGTTTGTCTCTCTGGCCCCAGTTGCCTGGAAAAAAACGAGGGGAAAAGGTGTAATCTACGGGTCATGGTTGATACAATAATTGCCCTGGGACTCAAACAGGACACCTTCACGAGGTGCTATGAGGTGACCACCGGCCCCTGCATAGCAAGCAAACCTGTATCAACATCTCACCAGCAACTGAATGTGTCGCCTGCAGGCTACACATAAGAGGCTGCAGTAGGTGCATTAACCCATCGGGCTGTGGACCCTCCTTCCTCTGAGAGCAGGAAACTGAATTTCCATGTTGCCTTCCTTTGGCACATTTGATCTATCTTTCAACCCAATTCAGAGGGTGTTTTGCTTCACGGAGAGATGATAATCATTGTGAGGTGTCAGCCACTAATAGCTAAGCAGGTCAGTTAAATCTTTGACTTTGTCATTGGGGTGTACTGATATGCGCTGGGCAGTCTTCTGTCCTGTGCTACTGTATGCATTCTTATTGCTGCTTGTTCACGATTCCTAAATGTAAACATTGAAAGATTTGAAAGACTCTTGATGCACCAAGCATTTCCCACTCTTTGCCCTGGGGGTGAGAGGGCTGCTTTCGGCCTTCAACACCCTCAATTATGGAGTGGCCGGCTCCACCACTGAGAATGAGGGGCTAATCCTGGTCGGAAACGGGCAGAGGTCTGCGCCCTGCGTCCTCCACGCGTCCCTAACGCTCCCAAACGCGACCACAGCCCTTACGGGCACAGCCCTATGTCGGTGCAGCCTCTATGGTGCAGCCACCCAGGTAGCTTAGGGTTAGGATATGTGCTCTTCAACATAAGCCTGGCCAACCAGGCCCTGGAGAGTGTCACAGCATGCTCTGTAATCCCCTAGTGATGGTGGCCTTGGTGGCAATGATCTTGCTGGAATACTGATGCCTTTTTTCCTCCCAGAAGCCCCAGAAGCCTATTGAAATGAAGGGGTGTGCACCTCTCACTGGCCTCTGTTTACCCTCTGGCTAACTGAAATTAGTTCTGGGCTTTCCAGGCAAATGTATCCATTCGGGAGAGAGCTAGGAATAGGAAGGCTCTTTCTGCAGGCTCGGTGGGGAAGAGTCAGAGAGCTACATGCCTGAGGCATCTTTCTTCCTCCTTTGCTCATTGTGTTCCCTAACTTCTAACTCTCTGCCAGGCCAGGCCCTGTTTCTTTTACTGCCAACCCCCCCTAACCCCTCGTCTTCCACCTACTTCCCGCTCTATTATGCCTTCTCCTTTTCTGCTCTCTTCTGTGGCCCTTTGAAAATGAATGCAGGCCTAGCTAAGCCTCATGAAGGAAATCTACCAACAAAAGATGCATTCCTTGCTTATGGGAGGTGCTGTGAGACGAGCAAGAAGGGCTGAAGGGGTGATTGGGTTGTTGAGTCGGGAAGCACTAGAGGTGTAGCCAGGATTGTCTAGCAAATGGAGCCTGATGCTAATGTAGTTGGGCCCACTGCACTGACAAAAATATCTGTAAATACCCACACAGCGCTGCTGAGTGGGCATTTACAGATTTTTGGTGGGCCTTGCCCCTCAGGCCCTACCCTGCCTACGCCTCTGTTCTCTCCCCCAGGGCAAAGAGTGGGAAAGGCTCGCTACAGCAAGAGTCTATCAAATCTTTCACTTTTGAGAGCAGAGTGTTTACATTTAAAAATCTTGAACAAGCAGCAATACCAAAGCATACAGTAGTAGTGGACAGAAGACTGCCCTGCACATATCAGTACACCCCAATGACAAAGGCAAAGATTTAACTGACCTGCTTAGCTATTAGTGGGTGACACCTCACAATGAGTATCATCTCTCCGTGAAGCAAAACATCCTCTGAATTGGGGTGAAAGACAGATCTAATGTGCCAAAGGAAGGCAACATGGAAATTCAGTGTTCTGCCCTCAGGAAGGAGGGTCGACAGCCCAATGGGTTAATGCACCTACTGCAGCCTCCTATGTGTAGCCTGTAGGCGACACATTCAGTTGCTGGTGAGATGCTGATAAGGTTTGCTTGCTATGCAGGGGCCGGGGGTCACCTCACAGCGCCTCGAGAAGGTGTCCTGTTTGAGTCCCTGTGCAAATATCTTCTCAACCATGACCCGTAGGTTACACTTTTCCCCTCGTTTTTTCCAGTCAGTTGGGGCCAGAGAGACAAGCTTTTCTATGGGCGTTACCAAGGCCAGAGTGCAGAAAACAAAGGCACAATTGTTAGTAGGAATGCAGGTATTGAAGGGGCATTAGCTGTTGGCTGATCGCACAGGGCAATTCATACCCATTTTCAAAAGAAAAAATAAATGTTTTAAAAAATAAAATAAAAAATGCCCCGCAGATTCCAGACATTGGATTAGAACTCAGGTCTCCAAAATTCCAAGACCAAGCACTTACCACTTGAGCCACTGGCGGATGTGCTTCTGAGAGTTGGTTTTGGGCCAATATATCTTTCTTCTGCATGCCCCTGCGAGCATACCCATTTGCATTGTGAAACATGTTCACTGAAGAAAATGAGGAAAGAACATCTGGCCCCCCAGCTCCACCAAATACCAGCTAACTGCAGTGGCTTAGAGGTTAAGTGCTTGCGTTACAGCGCTGGGGGCCTGGGTTCGAGTTCTGCTTTCGGCACTTAAACGGAATAGTGGGGTAATCTCCTTGTACAGTTGCTGTGAAACATAGCAGAGAAGTGGGACTGTGAAAGTGAGGGAGTACAGGCTGAAGGAGGAAGGGGGGCAAGCTAAAGGAGGAGGTAGGGCAGGCAAAAGGGAGAGGGAGGGGTGGATGCAGTGGTCGTGTGGAGAGGAGGCGGGGTAGATCTAGAAGGGCATGGCGTAGGTTCCCTGGTAAAGGGAGGAAGAAAGAATAGAGGAGGCCAGGAAGTGCCCGCTAGTGCCGGATGAGGATAAAAATGTCAGCCCATTGTGGGGTCCATTCCATCTTCCCCTTCCTCAATGGCCCCTTTCCCCACATTAGAACCCTCCCTCCACTATTCAGGGCCCACTTTATCCCACCCCCCCACTCACCCAGGCCGCTCCTCTTCTCCACAGCGACCCCTTCATCCAGCCCTACCTTCCCTTTTTGCCTACCCGGCCTCCTCCTTTATTTACTCTGCACTTCCTCTCCCCCACCTCTACAGTCCTGCCTCCTTTCCACCCTCCCTTTACCAGGGAACTCATTACATAACCACTGAACCTTTTAGAAGGACTGGGTCCCCTCAACTGATTACCCAACTACTCTGTTTCTGTGCCGAAAGCAGGACTCGAACCCAGGCCCCCAGTGCTGTAACACAAGTACTTAACCTCTAGGCCACTGCAGTTAGCTGGTGTTGGGTGGAGCGGGGGGCCAGATGGTCTATCCTCCTTGGCTCCAGTGAACATGTTTCACAACTGAAATGGTTATGCTCACGGGGGCATGCAGAAGAAAGATATATACGCCCAAAAGCTACCCTCAGAAGCACAGCCACCAATGGCTCAAGTAGTAAGTGCTTGGTCTTGGAATGCTGGAGACCTGAGTTCTAATCCAATGTCTGCAATCTCCTGGGCATGTTTTTTTTAATTAAAAAAATATATTTTTTAGTTGAAAATGGGTATGCATTGCCCTGAGCAATCAGCCAACAGCCAATGCCCCTTCAATACCTGCTTTCCTACTAGCAGTTGTGCCTTTGTTTTCTGCACTCTGGCCTAGGTAACACCCATACAAAAGTTTGTCTCTCTGGCCCCAGTTGCCTGGAAAAAAACGAGGGGAAAAGGTGTAATCTACGGGTCATGGTTGATACAATAATTGCCCTGGGACTCAAACAGGACACCTTCACGAGGTGCTATGAGGTGACCACCGGCCCCTGCATAGCAAGCAAACCTGTATCAGCATCTCACCAGCAACTGAATGTGTCGCCTGCAGGCTACACATAAGAGGCTGCAGTAGGTGCATTAACCCATCGGGCTGTGGACCCTCCTTCCTCTGAGAGCAGGAAACTGAATTTCCATGTTGCCTTCCTTTGGCACATTTGATCTATCTTTCAACCCAATTCAGAGGGTGTTTTGCTTCACGGAGAGATGATAATCATTGTGAGGTGTCAGCCACTAATAGCTAAGCAGGTCAGTTAAATCTTTGACTTTGTCATTGGGGTGTACTGATATGCGCTGGGCAGTCTTCTGTCCTGTGCTACTGTATGCATTCTTATTGCTGCTTGTTCACGATTCCTAAATGTAAACATTGAAAGATTTGAAAGACTCTTGATGCACCAAGCATTTCCCACTCTTTGCCCTGGGGGTGAGAGGGCTGCTTTCGGCCTTCAACACCCTCAATTATGGAGTGGCCGGCTCCACCACTGAGAATGAGGGGCTAATCCTGGTCGGAAACGGGCAGAGGTCTGCGCCCTGCGTCCTCCACGCGTCCCTAACGCTCCCAAACGCGACCACAGCCCTTACGGGCACAGCCCTATGTCGGTGCAGCCTCTATGGTGCAGCCACCCAGGTAGCTTAGGGTTAGGATATGTGCTCTTCAACATAAGCCTGGCCAACCAGGCCCTGGAGAGTGTCACAGCATGCTCTGTAATCCCCTAGTGATGGTGGCCTTGGTGACGATGATCTTGCTGGAATACTGATGCCTTTTTTCCTCCCAGAAGCCCCAGAAGCCTATTGAAATGAAGGGGTGTGCACCTCTCACTGGCCTCTGTTTACCCTCTGGCTAACTGAAATTAGTTCTGGGCTTTCCAGGCAAATGTATCCATTCGGGAGAGAGCTAGGAATAGGAAGGCTCTTTCTGCAGGCTCGGTGGGGAAGAGTCAGAGAGCTACATGCCTGAGGAATCTTTCTTCCTCCTTTGCTCATTGTGTTCCCTAACTTCTAACTCTCTGCCAGGCCAGGCCCTGTTTCTTTTACTGCCAACCCCCCCTAACCCCTCGTCTTCCACCTACTTCCCGCTCTATTATGCCTTCTCCTTTTCTGCTCTCTTCTGTGGCCCTTTGAAAATGAATGCAGGCCTAGCTAAGCCTCATGAAGGAAATCTACCAACAAAAGATGCATTCCTTGCTTATGGGAGGTGCTGTGAGACGAGCAAGAAGGGCTGAAGGGGTGATTGGGTTGTTGAGTCGGGAAGCACTAGAGGTGTAGCCAGGATTGTCTAGCAAATGGAGCCTGATGCTAATGTAGTTGGGCCCACTGCACTGACAAAAATATCTGTAAATACCCACACAGCGCTGCTGAGTGGGCATTTACAGATTTTTGGTGGGCCTTGCCCCTCAGGCCCTACCCTGCCTACGCCTCTGTTCTCTCCCCCAGGGCAAAGAGTGGGAAAGGCTTGCTACAGCAAGAGTCTATCAAATCTTTCACTTTTGAGAGCAGAGTGTTTACATTTAAAAATCTTGAACAAGCAGCAATACCAAAGCATACAGTAGTAGTGGACAGAAGACTGCCCTGCACATATCAGTACACCCCAATGACAAAGGCAAATATTTAACTGACCTGCTTAGCTATTAGTGGGTGACACCTCACAATGAGTATCATCTCTCCGTGAAGCAAAACATCCTCTGAATTGGGGTGAAAGACAGATCTAATGTGCCAAAGGAAGGCAACATGGAAATTCAGTGTTCTGCCCTCAGGAAGGAGGGTCGACAGCCCAATGGGTTAATGCACCTACTGCAGCCTCCTATGTGTAGCCTGTAGGCGACACATTCAGTTGCTGGTGAGATGCTGATAAGGTTTGCTTGCTATGCAGGGGCCGGGGGTCACCTCACAGCGCCTCGAGAAGGTGTCCTGTTTGAGTCCCTGTGCAAATATCTTCTCAACCATGACCCGTAGGTTACACTTTTCCCCTCGTTTTTTCCAGTCAGTTGGGGCCAGAGAGACAAGCTTTTCTATGGGCGTTACCAAGGCCAGAGTGCAGAAAACAAAGGCACAATTGTTAGTAGGAATGCAGGTATTGAAGGGGCATTAGCTGTTGGCTGATCGCACAGGGCAATTCATACCCATTTTCAAAAGAAAAAATAAATGTTTTAAAAAATAAAATAAAAAATGCCCCGCAGATTCCAGACATTGGATTAGAACTCAGGTCTCCAAAATTCCAAGACCAAGCACTTACCACTTGAGCCACTGGCGGATGTGCTTCTGAGAGTTGGTTTTGGGCCAATATATCTTTCTTCTGCATGCCCCTGCGAGCATACCCATTTGCATTGTGAAACATGTTCACTGAAGAAAATGAGGAAAGAACATCTGGCCCCCCAGCTCCACCAAATACCAGCTAACTGCAGTGGCTTAAAGGTTAAGTGCTTGCGTTACAGCGCTGGGGGCCTGGGTTCGAGTCCTGCTTTCGGCACTTAAACGGAATAGTGGGGTAATCTCCTTGTACAGTTGCTGTGAAACATAGCAGAGAAGTGGGACTGTGAAAGTGAGGGAGTGCAGGCTGAAGGAGGAAGGGGGGCAAGCTAAAGGAGGAGGTAGGGCAGGCAAAAGGGAGAGGGAGGGGTGGATGCAGTGGTCGTGTGGAGAGGAGGCGGGGTAGATCTAGAAGGGCATGGCGTAGGTTCCCTGGTAAAGGGAGGAAGAAAGAATAGAGGAGGCCAGGAAGTGCCCGCTAGTGCCGGATGAGGATAAAAATGTCAGCCCATTGTGGGGTCCATTCCATCTTCCCCTTCCTCAATGGCCCCTTTCCCCACATTAGAACCCTCCCTCCACTATTCAGGGCCCACTTTATCCCACCCCCCCACTCACCCAGGCCGCTCCTCTTCTCCACAGCGACCCCTTCATCCAGCCCTACCTTCCCTTTTTGCCTACCCGGCCTCCTCCTTTATTTACTCTGCACTTCCTCTCCCCCACCTCTACAGTCCTGCCTCCTTTCCACCCTCCCTTTACCAGGGAACTCATTACATAACCACTGAACCTTTTAGAAGGACTGGGTCCCCTCAACTGATTACCCAACTACTCTGTTTCTGTGCCGAAAGCAGGACTCGAACCCAGGCCCCCAGTGCTGTAACACAAGTACTTAACCTCTAGGCCACTGCAGTTAGCTGGTGTTGGGTGGAGCGGGGGGCCAGATGGTCTATCCTCCTTGGCTCCAGTGAACATGTTTCACAACTGAAATGGTTATGCTCACGGGGGCATGCAGAAGAAAGATATATACGCCCAAAAGCTACCCTCAGAAGCACAGCCACTGATGGCTCAAGTAGTAAGTGCTTGGTCTTGGAATGCTGGAGACCTGAGTTCTAATCCAATGTCTGCAATCTCCTGGGCATGTTTTTTTTAATTAAAAAAATATATTTTTTTAGTTGAAAATGGGTATGCATTGCCCTGAGCAATCAGCCAACAGCCAATTCCCCTTCAATACCTGCTTTCCTACTAGCAGTTGTGCCTTTGTTTTCTGCACTCTGGCCTAGGTAACACCCATACAAAAGTTTGTCTCTCTGGCCCCAGTTGCCTGGAAAAAAACGAGGGGAAAAGGTGTAATCTACGGGTCATGGTTGATACAATAATTGCCCTGGGACTCAAACAGGACACCTTCACGAGGTGCTATGAGGTGACCACCGGCCCCTGCATAGCAAGCAAACCTGTATCAGCATCTCACCAGCAACTGAATGTGTCGCCTGCAGGCTACACATAAGAGGCTGCAGTAGGTGCATTAACCCACCGGGCTGTGGACCCTCCTTCCTCTGAGAGCAGGAAACTGAATTTCCATGTTGCCTTCCTTTGGCACATTAGAGCTATCTTTCAACCCAATTCAGAGGATGTTTTGCTTCACGGAGAGATGATAATCATTGTGAGGTGTCAGCCATTAATAGCTAAGCAGGTCAGTTAAATCTTTGACTTTGTCGTTGGGGTGTACTGATATGCGCTGGGCAGTCTTCTGTCCTGTGCTACTGTATGCATTCTTATTGCTGCTTGTTCATGATTTTTAAATGTAAACACTGCTCTCAAAAGTGAAAGATTTGATAGACTCTTGCTGTAGCGAGCCTTTCCCACTCTTTGCCCTGGGGGAGAGAACAGAGGCGTAGGCAGGGTAGGGCCTGAGGAGCAAGGCCCACCGAAAATCTGTAAATGCCCACTCAGCAGCGCTGTGTGGGTATTTACAGATATTTTTGTCAGTGCAGTGGGCCCAACTACATTAGCATCAGGCTCCACTTGCTAGACAATCCTGGCTACACCTCTGGTGCTTCCCGACTCAACAACCCAATCACCCCTTCAGCCCTTCTTGCTCGTCTCACAGCACCTCCCATAAGCAAGGCATGCATCTTTTGTTGGTAGATTTCCTTCATGGGGGCCTGGGTTCGAGTCCTGCTTTCGGCACTTAAACGGAATAGTGGGGTAATCTCCTTGTACAGTTGCTGTGAAACATAGCAGAGAAGTGGGACTGTGAAAGTGAGGGAGTGCAGGCTAAAGGAGGAAGTGGGGCACGCTAAAGGAGGAACAAAGGGCAGGCAAAAGGGAGAGGGAGGGGTGGATGCAGGGGTGCCTGTGGAGAGGAGGCGGGGTAGATCTAGAAGGGCATGGCATAGGTTCCCTGGTAAAGGGAGGAAGAAAGAAAAGAGGAGGCCAGGAAGTGCAGGTTAGTGCCGGATGAGGATAAAAATGTCAGCCCATTGTGGGGTCCATTCCATCTTCCCTTTTCCCCTTCCTCAATGGCCCCTTTCCACACATTAGAACCCTCCCTCCACTATTCAGGGCCCACTTTATCCCACATCCCCATGCTTCTCTCGTTCTACCACCCCCCCCCCACTCACCCAGGCCGCTCCTCTTCTCCACAGGGACCACTTCATCCAGCCCTACCTTCCCTTTTTGCCTACCCTGCCTCCTCCTTTATTTACTCTGCACTTCCTCTCCCCCACCTCTACGGTCCTGCCTCTCTTCCACCCTCCCTTTACCAGGGAACTCATTACATAACCACTGAACCTTTTAGAAGGATTGGGTCCCCTCAACTGATTACCCAACTACTCCGTTTCTGTGCCGAAAGCAGGACTCAAACCCAGGCCCCCAGTGCTGTAACGCAAGCACTTAACCTCTAGGGGGGGCGTGGCCAGCACGCATGCCGTGAGGACAGGCATCCACAGAGCTCCGTCCGTGATCCTAAGTTAAATGAATAACTATTGCTAATTCTAAGCCTGCAACGCGAGGCAAAAACAGAATATTGCAGGGGAACCGTTTCCCGGCACTCGACAGCAATCCTGGACGGAATCGGAGAACAGACGCCAGAGAACGAGAAGCCCGAAGCCGAGCCCCTAGGAATCCAAGATGGTGGTGCCCAACGCGGAGCGGAACTAAATCAACCTCGGCCCCCTGGGCTATCCTACGGATTACCGCAGCTGGGGGCGCCGCTGCGGACGAGGCAGCCGCCTGCTCCACCGACCACATCCCAGCCCAGGCGGGCGGACGCTTGAGAGTGGAAAACCGCAGCCGGGGACCGCTGCGGCCGCGCCCGAGGAGAGACTGGTGTGCGGGCGCAGCCTGGAAGGAGATCTGCCCGCTGGGGACGGAGAAACAGGAGACGAGGAGCTGTGCCCGCGGCGCTGACCCGACTGCTAGCAGGTGAGACCGGGTAGGCGCACGGCTGAGCGGAATCACAGGATGCGCAACAGAAGGCGGCAAGCCCCCATATATAACGTGGAGCACGGGACCGGGACCCCTCCACATACCTCCTTCACGGGTCCACTCGAACTTGCCTCACACGACCTCCCAGCACCTGGGAGTGTGAGGAAGGCCTGCTTTATCTTGGCCCCTGGACAGTGGGAAGGCGCCGGGGCCCGCACCTAACAAGGCAGCCCACGCGCACAATAATAAACGCACCACCGCAATAGCTGAAGGCACAGGAGCGGCCTGGGTACCCCCCTGAGGGACTGCACTGAAAGCGGCTGAAGACCGTCAGCCCACCTGAAGCCCGGTGCCCCCCCAAACACACATCGGTCACTACGGACAGGCAAATGCCCCCTCCAAGAGGACGGCAGCAACAGGACAACCAAGGGGCAACTGTTACTGCATGACACATGGTCATAGGGATACCCTTCACTGGAACAAGCCTCAAGCAAACACAAGGCGCCAGTAGTTGGGGCACCGAGAGAGACAGGGGCCCGCCCAACACCAACTCGAAGACCAGCTTGAAACACACCCTATCAGCACAAACCAACGGGCAAGAAAGTGAGGCAGAGAAGCCCGCATTACAACCTAAGAGGCTGGTCACTGGCCAGATAGGGAACCCGGCCCAGGGACCCCACCGAGCAACACCAGATCTACAGCACTAACTAACGGCAGTAAATAAGGGCCACAAAACCTGTGGATCAAGACCTGGAACAGGCCACCGAAGGGCCCAGGGGAGGGAGATGTCACCCCCCCAAGGGCAAACTGAAGTTGGTCACGATGGACTCTTTCACGACGGCCAAACCCCAGAGACAACCACAACAGGCCCAGGAAACCTCGGGGGAACCCCCACAACAGGAAGAGGATCTTAAACACGCGCAGGTCTTACAGGCAATATTGGCCCTCCGCTCATCGGTGGAAGGGAAGATAGAGGAGGTGAAATCGGACATACAACTTATGCGTCAGGATGCTCACAACCTCACTGAAAGGGTCACGACGGCCGAAAATACACTACAGGACACTGTGAAGGGTACCCAGGAATTGAAAACGAAAGTACAAGAACTTGAGCAAAAGGTGGCGAGGCTGGAGGCGCGCTCTGAAGATGCCGAGGGCCGAGCCCGCCGAAATAATATTCGCATATTAGGAGTTCCTGAGGACTTGGAGGGCCCAGACCCGACCGAGTTCATTGAGACACTGCTACTACAAGAGATAGGCCAAGGGAATCTTTCCCAGGCGTTCTCCGTGGAGAGAGCCCACAGATCCCTTCAGAAACGCCCACCGCCAGGCTCACACCCACGACCAATTATAGCCAAAATTCTGAATTTCCGTAACCGTGAAACCATACTACGATATTCGAGAGAAGGAGGAGAAATCAAACGGAAGGATTTGACAATAGTCATATACCCGGACTATACACCCACTGTGCAACGAGCAAGGAACTCCTTCATTCCAATAAAAGCACAACTATGGAAACTCAACCTAAAATACATGCTGCTATACCCGTCACGCCTCAAGGTCCTACACAAAGGCAGAGCGATATTCCTGGAGAGTCCCGCCGCAGCAAATTTGTGGCTGGAACATAACAACCTGGCTGATGGCAAAGATGACACACCGAGAACGGAAATGGGATGACAACCTACCCGCCGCAGCAAGAAAAATAGGGAGACCGCCCCAAGCGAGGCCACCAAAGCGGACAATGAAACTACAGCGGAATTCTACTGAGACTAAAGCTGGATCGGACGAGAGCTCGAAGGATCACACGAGCACGAAGAAGCAACCCACCCCTACGGAAACAGTGTGGGCAATCTACCTACACGCATCCTGATCCGGAAGGCTAGAAGTGGCCTGGAAGGCTCGGGAACCCCTGAGCATTGCAAGTTGGAAGCAACTGCTGGGGGCAGTTTAAAGTTGCACTGTTTGCAGTTTCCATTCAAAAGAACGGACGTTACTACTGTTGGTAAGTCTCCGAAAGAGGAAAGAGGGAGAGGAGGGGATGAGCTGAGGGAGGGGGAAACCCACACCCTGACCCATACGGGGAAGGAATCATCAACACCAGTACCAGGCTCATGGACACAAAGAGGGGGAGAACAGAACGACCACCACACCCACTTTAAACCACCATGACCTCAACAGCAATTAAAATCTTGACATGGAATGTGCGAGGTCTGGGGACATATATCCGCAGAAACAGAAACAAGACTTACCTGCATAGAAAAGGGGTGATGATAGCGCTATTACAGGAGACCCATTGCACGGCGGACTCACTGGCCAAACTCCAAACACACTGGGGAGGGCAGGGATTTGGCACAACATACTCCAAATATGCCAGAGGAGTGTACACCTGGATACACCCACAGCTCCCCTTTCGCCTGACTAAATCTGAAGTAGACCTGGAGGGAAGGTTTGTAATGATAAGGGGGCACATAGAGCAGACAGAAATATGCATAATGAACTCCTATTTCCCTAACAACAATATACTGGCCCACCTGGACTCATTATATCCCAAAATTGTGCAACATAGAGATAACCTGCTCATACGGGGGGGCGATCTTAACTGTGTATGTGATCCGGCACTAGACAGATCCATCCCCCACCCGAAGGGCCCATCAGCAGCGACGATGGCACTGACCGCAATGATAAACAGGCTGGACCTGGCAGACGCATGGCGGGAAGCACACCCAACACTTAGAGGATACTCATACTACTCGTCCCCATATACGCTAAACACGAGATTGGATCACATCCTCATAGGCAGGGAACATTTGCCCCAATTGGAAGGAGCGCAATATTTGGGAAGAACCATATCCGATCACTCCCCACTCTTGGTAACATGGAACCACAATGGCCCTAGACCCCCGATTCCCATGTGGAAAATGCCGGCGGAAGCTCTCAAAGACCCAGATTTTAGGGAGGAATTACAAGACTCCATAGACCGCTACATAGAAATGAATGTGGGAAGCGTAGAGCATAGCAACACGGTGTGGGATGCCCTGAAAACAGTGATAAGGGGGGAAATCATTGCGAAGGCAGGGGGAATCAAATGACAGCTCAGGAGGGACCTAGATCAGCTGGAGAAGGAGATAGAAAAATTAGAAGCAGCGCCCACAGGGGCTCGTAATAGGGAAACGGAACTTCGGAAACTCAGGGAGGAAAATGATATGGCGTGGAGTAGACTAGAAAAGCTCGACTACACGGCCAAAACGAATAGAACACACACTGAGGCGGACAGACCGGGCAGGCTGGTGGCCTGGCTATGCCGAAGGGAACACCCCAGGCACCCTACCACCTCACTGCGAGATGAGGATGGGAACATACATCACATGCAGCAGAACATAAACGACACCTTTAAACGCTTCTATGCACAACTCTATTCACATGAGGAACAAGTCCCTCCAGGACAGATCACTGACACTCTGGATGAGATAGGGCTCCATAAAATGTCCCCCGAACAAGCTCTGTTACTAGACGCTGCAATCACGCTCGAAGACATAACAGAGGCCATCAGGTCCCTGGCCACAAGCAAGGTGCCTGGAACGGACGGTCTGCCCTCAGAGTTTTACAAAACATATGAGCAATCCCTTACACCTCTGCTACATAAAGTATACCAAGAGGCATACGAGAGGGGAGTATTGCCCGAAAGCATGAGGGAAACACTAGTGGTCCCGATCCTCAAGCCAAACAAGCCGGCAGATCTATGTGATTCCTACCGCCCATTGGCAATGTTAAACTATGATGTGAAAATCTTAACTAGAATACTAGCCAAGCGACTGTCCAGAATAATAGGGGACATAATACACACAGACCAGAACGGCTTCATACCAGGCCGAAATACATCAATGAATTTGCGCAGGCTACAACACATCATAGCGCAAACTAATGAAGACGGGAGCTCATATGCACTAATGTCCCTAGATGCCATAAAGGCGTTTGACTCCATCTATTGGGAGTGGCTCGAGGCCGTGCTCAAGGGATTCGGCTTCGGACCCGGGTTTATTAGATGGGTTCAGATACTATACACCAGACCAAGAGCTAGAGTGAAGTCCGGGAAATATGTATCAGAAGCCTGGGACATACAAAGAGGGACCAGACAAGGCTGCCCGTTATCCCCAATGCTGTACATATTTGGGCTGGGACCTATAGCGATCTATTTTAGGAAGCAGTTCTTTGACGCTGGTATGAGGCTAGGAGGGGTAGACCACATCATCTCGCTTTACACAGATGACGTCCTCATATATGTGAGAGATCCACAACTAAACGTGCCCACCATGCTAGAAGTCCTGGATAACTACTCCAAAGTATCCGGTATCCAATTCAGCAAGTCAAAATCCTGCATGTTCCCTCTGGCGGCCCTGAAACGCGCAGACATAGGGGCCCTTCCGATGGTAGGGATTAAATGGCAAACCACCACATTGAGATACCTAGGCATCCAGATAATGCACACCCCCACACTAATGCATGAACACAACACAAAGGCAGCACTTCCGGCCCTGCGCAGGTCCATGAGCTTCTGGTCACGACTCCCCCTGTCAATGATGGGGAGGGCCTGAATAGTCAAAATGATTGTATTACCGCGATTCCTATATGGGTTCCAAAACGTACACTATCATATCAAAAAACCCTTTTTCCACCTGCTGGAGTCACTAATAAAGGAGTTCATATGGGGAGAAAACAGGCACAAAATAGCGCTGTCAATACTAACCCTGCCATATGCACAGGGCGGCATTCAGCTTCCTAACTTAGAAAAATATTACTTAGCAGCCGAACTTAGCTTTGTATCTAAATGTTTTTCTGACGAACCTACCGACGAAAATCCCCTGCTACAGACCATGAGTCTCCCTCTCCACCTGAAAGAACTGGTCTGGGTACCCTCCAAGCTGCTGGGAAGAGCACCCCACATAGTCACCCTGGGGAGGGACATATGGCGCGGAGCGAGAACACTCACTCACACGCAGAAGGCTTACGCACCAGAAATCCCACTGCTTGCAGACCTATACACAACGGCCACCGACCTGAACCAAATCAGATCATGGGAAAGGGAGGGGGTGTACACCTGGGGAGACCTATACGAGGAAGGCACCTTCAGAGAATTTGCCACGCTACAGGACAAAGAAGGCATTCACCCGGGACAGTTCCTCTGGTACCAGAAGGTCCGTGCCGCGGCACGAAGCAAATGGGAAACATGGCCGGAAGAACTGGACACTGAATCACTATTAACCTTGCTATACAACATGGGAGAGGGATGCAGACCAATATCCCAAATATACAGACACCTGAGTGATATACCTAACCCCCGAAGCACGGAGATAAAAAGCAAATGGGAAATAGATATAGGTAGAGAATTGACAGAGGGGGAGTGGAACAGAGCGCTCATATTTCCCAAAGAGGTGTCAAGAAACCACCGATTTCGGCAAATACAGATGAATGTACTGCATCGAACTTACTTAACTCCGAAACGGATAGCCAAATTTAGCAGACAAACGCAGTCAAACTGTACCTGGTGCACGAGGGAAGAAGCAGATCTAATCCATATGATGTGGGAATGCCCCAAAACGAAGACACTGTGGGAAAAAGTGAAACAGACATGCTAGAAAACAGGCATGACCAAATACAAATGGTCGCCCGAGGAGTGTTTGTTGGGAACCTATCCCAGATTAGCTAAGTTAAAGCACACAGTCAGACTTATGGACATAGTGTGCATATTGGCCAAACGAACTATAGCCATGTCCTGGAAAAAATCAGCTGGACCACAATATAAAGTATGGCAAGGAGAGACAGAACGAAGGTTGCTGGCCGAGACTAAGGCCTGGGAAGAAAGTGTGGCTAGATCTGCAGACGAGTCCAGCAGAGCCCTCGAGGCATGGAAAGAACTCACTAGGAACATGCTTCTCCCCACCGACGACAAGCCACCCTGAGCCAATGCCCCGAAACGAACATACCGGCAAGTCAAGCAAGGAAACCCAATGGGACCCAAAAGAGAGACTATGAGCCCCTGGAAAGCACCCCCCCACACCCCATGAGCAACCTGATCGACCTTTTCCATTCTCCCCTCCCCCCTGGTACGAGGGAAGCTGAAACATGCAAATATATCAAGGAGACAGTTGTTGTTGTTTGTTAAAGTTAAAAGTAAAATGTATTGCATTTGAGCATGATTAAGGCACAATGTGGAAGATATGTAACTGCTATTATTGAAAATGCCAATAAACAAATTTTAAAATAAATTAACCTCTAGGCCACTGCAGTTAGCTGATGTTTGGTGGAGCGGGGGGCCAGTTGGTCTATCCTCCTTGGCTCCAGTGAACATGTTTCACAGCTGAAATGGGTATGCTCACGGGGGCATGCAGAAGAAAGATATATACGCTCAAAAGCTACCCTCAGAAGCACAGCCACCAGTGGCTCAAGTGGTAAGTGTTTGGTCTTGGAGTGCTGGAGATCTGAGTTCTAATCCAATGTCTGCAATCTCCAGGGCATTTTTTTTTTAATTAAAGAAATATATTTTTAATTGAAAATGGGTATGCATTGCCCTGAGCGATCAGCCAACAGCTAATGCCCCTTCAATACCTGCATTCCTACTAGCAGTTGTGCCTTTGCTTTCTGCACTCTGGCCTAGGTTACACCCATAAAAAAGTTTGTCTCTCTGGCCCCAATTGACTGGAAAAAACGAGGGGAAAAGGTGTAATCTACGGGTCATGGTTGATACAATAATTGCCCTGGGACTCGAACAGGACACCTTCTCGAGGTGCTGTGAGGTGACCACCGGCCCCTGCATAGCAAGCAAACCTGTATCAGCATCTCACCAGCAACTGAATGTGTCGCCTGCAGGCTACACATAGGAGGCTGCACTAGGTGCATTAACCCATTGGGCTGTCGACCCTCCTTCCTCTGAGAGCAGGAAACTGAATTTCCATGTTGCCTTCCTTTGGCACATTAGATCTATCTTTCAACCCAATTCAGAGAATGTTTTGCTTCACGGAGAGATGATAATCATTGTGAGGTGTGAGCCACTAATAGCTAAGCAGGTCAGTTAAATCTTTGACTTTGTCATTGGGGTGTACTGATATGCGCTGGGCAGTATTCTTTCCTGTGCTACTGTATGCATTCTTATTGCTGCTTGTTCATGATTCATAAATGTAAACACTTTGCTCTCAAAAGTGAAAGATTTGAAAGACTCTTGATGCAACAAGCATTTCCAACTCTTTGCCCTGGGGGTGAGAGGGCTGCTTTCTGCCTTCAACACCCTCAATTTTGGAGTGGCTGGCTCCACCACTGAGAATGAGGGCCTAATCCTGGTCGGAAATGGGCAGAGGTCTGCGCCCTCGTCCTCCACGCGTCCCAAACGCGACCACAGCCCTATGTCGGTGCAGCCTCTATGGTGCAGCCACCCAGGTAGCTTAGGGTTAGGATATGTGCTCTTCAACATAAGCCTGGCCAACCAGGCCCTGGAGAGTGTCACAGCATGCTCTGTAATCCCCTAGTGATGGTGGCCTTGGTGACGATGATCTTGCTGGAATACTGATGCCTTTTTTCCTCCCAGAAGCCCCAGAAGCCTATTGAAATGAAGGGGTGTGCACCTCTCACTGGTCTCTGTTTACCCTCTGGCTAACTGAAATTAGTTCTGGGCTTTCCAGGCAAATGTATCCATTCGGGAGAGAGCTAGGTATAGGAAGGCTCTTTCTGCAGGCTCGGTGGGGAAGAGTCAGAGAGCTACATGCCTGAGGCATCTTTCTTCCTCCTTCGCTCATTGTGTTCCCTAACTTCTAACTCTCTGCCAGGCCAGGCCAGGCCGTTTCTTTTACTGCCAACCCCCCTAACCCCTCGTCTTCCACCTACTTCCCGCTCTATTATGCCTTCTCCTTTTTTGCTCTCTTCTATGGCCCTTTGAAAATGAATGCAGGCCTAGCTTAGCCTCATGAAGGAAATCTTCCAACAAAAGATGCATTCCTCGCTTATGGGAGGTGCTGTGAGACGAGCAAGAAGGGCTGAAGGGGTGATTGGGTTGTTGAGTCGGGAAGCACCAGAGGTGTAGCCAGGATTGTCTAGCAAATGGGGCCTGATGCTAATGTAGTTGGGCCCACTGCACTGACAAAAATATCTGTAAATACCCACACAGTGCTGCTGAGTGGGCATTTACAGATTTTGGGTGGGCCTTGCCCCTCAGGCCCTAGCCTGCCTACGCCTCTGGACCTTGTCATGACTGCTCTCAATAAAAGGGGCTCTGCTGGCACGTGGGGGTTACTGCAGCAGAGCCCCAGGAAGCGGCAACTCTGTCTGTTTTATTGTTTCTGTGTTGCCGTGTGACCGCAGCCTGTTGAGAGACCTCGGCCTGGGTGCCCCCATAGCCAAGGCTGCTGTGTGCTCCCAGCTGCTGTGTTCTTATCCAGTGCTCCAGATCTGGCAAGGTCCCCCCTGTGGTCCGCCATCTGTGCGTTCGCAGATTCATTGTTTGCTAGGTGGCCCCGGCCTTCGGTTGGCAGGCCGCCACAATACCCGCCCATAGACTTCAATGGACTCACGCACCAAAGACAAGATGATCTGATTCCAGCTGCCAGCACAACTCGAAAGGGCACCCTAGGGTTTGATATCCTGTGGACCATGCAGCAGGCTTCTCAGCAAAATCTGACAACGTCCGTTCAATACTTTTTATTGCAATATTTGTTGTTTTGTCTTTGCGTGCGCCTTGAGGCCTGCGGGCGATCTGGTGCGTTTCTAAGAATTAAAATAAATAAATAAATACCTGGCCTCTTTGCAGAGACCACTGACATGAGTGTCAAGCTGTTCGGGAAATGGATGCAGGAAATGCGCCTAGTTATGGCCTTCCATAACTGGTTGCTATGGAGGACCTGGACCTGTGTGGATGCTACTTGGTGCTTTGGGAGCCATGATGACTAAGAGAGCGGCAGGTCACTAATGAAGGCATTCTCGTGATAACAGCATGCCAGGGAGGACATGATTGACCGCGGAAGGGGGAGCATTTGTATGCATGGGGACATGGGGTGGAGGCTCTTTGCGTCTCACGCATGCTGTACAGAAAAAGGAAGTGCAGGGCCTGACGCTTGTTGTTAAATGGCGTCCGCAAGGGACGCTGACCCCACCTGCTGGCCCCTCTCTTCTCATTCCCGCTCTCCATCGCCCAGCTTGATTGCCGGCGGCGAGTGCAATCTTCTTGCTGATTGGACTGGCGAGCAGATAGCTGTCGCTCCATGTCATTGCAGACGCGGGATCTGGGCCTGCAGTGACTAGCATTACCCCGCCCCCTCGCCCACACGTCTTACCGATCTGTGTAGCTTTCGCAAAGCATTCAAACCCTAACTGTTCTGTTCATTTCACCTGCAGGCGCTGCTTTTTAACACTCTGCGCTCAGATGCAGTTAACGCTGCTGCACTCGTTTGACCTGCTCACTGTAAACTTCTCAAATCGTGAACCTCATACTGCCCATAAAGCAGAACGTGTGGCGAGTTAACCCAGGGATTTCCCACAGCAGGTTTATGGGTATGTGGTAAATTGGCACAGGGGCATTGCAGATCATGACACTTAAATTTTGTGAGCTGGTGGCGCCCTTTATCTGCAGCACCCCAGTGTAAAGTGTCAGTCAATGACTTTCCATTAGTGATCCACTCACTAACAGAAAGTCATTGACTGACACTTTGCATGACAGAGGTGTGGATCCAGGGCCTATTCAAGAAACACACCCTGTCTTTGCATTCTGGTATTTGTTTCTAGTCGATGGGGGACGTGGGGGGAAGGAGGTGCCCAAAAATTGAGCACATGGTGCTGGTAGACCTGGATGTGGCCTCAACATTGGCAACGATATTTATCCCCCACATAGCAACATCGCCCAGCCACAGAGAAGAGGCCAAAGCTTTGACCCGCAGGCTTCTTGAGCCTGAATCAATTTGTCCTTCAAAAATCTTCTAAGTGACCCAACTGGTGATCTCACAGTGGCTGTTGAATGTGATTGGCCCCTTCTCTGACTGGTGGATTGATCAGCAGTACCCCTAAAGAAGCAGTGGTGATCCCACAAACAACCATTAACATGCTAATGTGCCAAACCCCCTGTTTTTACAGTGAGGGGAGAGCATCCATGCCCAGTTCCGTTGCCACAGAGTCCTCCTTGCAATCATAGTGCAGCATCTCGGCCGGCATCGAAATCAGATGCTGGGGCAATTCTATGGTGGGGCGGATTCGCAAATTGAGATCTGCAACCCCTGCGCTGCCATGGAAATCCTTAAACATGAGGCCGTTCCGAAAAAGCATGAGTACAACGTTTCCGGTTGATTTTTACACTCGCTTTCAATGGACAGCCTCATTTAAAGTGGGCCATAAAAAAAGTCACACCTGACATATTTCAGACCCATTTAGAAAACCAAAATGTGTTGATTGGAAATGCTTGCCCGCTGGGTAGTGGTCCAGTCCATTGCTTGTTCAGATTGAAGTCCATATAATAATCGGCCTTGACCTCTGAACCCAAAGGGAAAAGTCTGGGCCCAAGCCACTAGGCATTTCCTCTGCGTGTTTAAAACCTATGGGGGTGTCATCAGAGAGGTGCAGCGTGAGACCCTAGGATGCAGAAGGCCCGAGACCCAAGTATGGGCATAATAGATGGACATGCTTCAGCTAGCATCTCTTAACGACTGGGTGCATCTGGCGACCATTCAATGGCATTGTTTTTTATTCCAGCAGTGCAATTACAGATTGTGCCCATGTGCAAATGAGGCTTGGCACTGCCACCAACGGTAGGACATACAGCTGAAAGCCCAGCCCTCTTCCCTGCACAGGGCATTTCAGATCTATTTCAAGCTTCCCTTCCCTTCATTGAACTAGAAGCAACTGAACAAGTCCAGGCCACACCGAGAACAATACTATCCTTGTTAGTATTTCATTTCACAAGACACACCCTTTCCCCCTAAATCCCGGAGAATGGTGCCATCCTATGTAGACAAAATGAAAACCTCAGCCTGCCAAACAGGTCCCATTTAAGGCAGTACGAATCATCCACCAAGCCTTCCAAAGAATAGTGCATTTTTTCTACCCAAGTTCCAAATTAGTAATTCACAAAATCACCCTTTTCTCATTGCTCTGTTGAAGGCAACTACTTCTGCATCAGGAAGGAAACCAGAGGCAGAAGGCCACTCGCTAGTGTAGGAGGGAAAATACACACAATGTATGTCATGGAAAAAAGAGCAATTTTTCAAGGCGAGATAAGGTCACAAAAATAAGATAGTCTAACTATTGCAGAATTAAGGTGGCAATTGAACATATATTTGACCCAGCAAAAAGTCACACTTCAACCTAAACCGCCTTAAGTAATATCATGTTATTGGGTTAACATGTGTATTACTGAGGATGAAGAGGGCTAAACAGGTCGCTCTGACATCCGTCTGACAGTGGCACTAAAATGGTCCATGCATGTCAGTACACATGGACAATACACAACAAGATGGACTTGACCAGCCCATGTAGGACATTCCTCCAGATTGAGTTGTCAGGGACACAGCATTTCTCAGAAAGGCCTGGACTGATTTTAACCATTTCCAAAACTTGCACCAGCTCAGCCTAAAATACGTCTGCATGTCAATATGGTGGAAAATTATGCAGACCCTTTCGAGAAATGTGTCCTGAATGGTGTCTTATGTAAATCTCCATGCCACATTGGTTCACTCAGTGTGATCAAACAGAAGAGCACATGTGCCCCGCAGGCAACACGCTCAGGCTGTGGGCAATGGGCCACTGAGAGGAACAGGAACTCTGAGAAGGCCTGTTACCTTAAAATACCCTACTGCATGGCCATGGTGTGTGAGTGACCGTAAGGGCATTCGCAACCGAGGGAGCGATATGTAAGTACCCATCTGACTCCTGTTGCTTCTCCGCTGGAACCCCTTCTAGCCTATTCCGGGCTCATAGTGAAGAGTCGCCCTGAGGCTGTGTTGATTTTCTGGGGTGGAAGGGGAATAGCTGATTGGAAGGTCTCTGATTGGTGGGGCTCAGTCCGCCAACTGCAGGGGTAGTGAAGAGCATGAGGAGAATGATCCCGGCCCTGCCTTCCATGGTGATCTAGTGTACAGTGGTCCTATATAGCACCCTTCTGCCATGTTAGGTAGCCGCAATGGACTGTTAGTGGGCTAGCGTGAGAGGCATACCGGAAACCTGTAGGGTTGATGGGTAAAGGCCAGACAGACCCAAGACTTGAGTGTTGTTCTGCTCCTATGCAGTTAGCAGAGGAACTAGGGAATATGTTATCTGACGGGGGATCCCAAGATCTAACAGACTACGGAATTTTGGGTCTAGTGGGACACTGATTGGGGAGCTTAGTTATAGCTTGAGTAAAGTTCATCTGGTAACGGGTAGGGTTGGGGTGGCCATGTGAGGCAGTGCAAGGTGGTAGGATATTTTAGGGGTTTGTTCGATGTAGGGGAGAAGAGCTTAGAAGACAAACAACGGGCAAAAGTGGTCAGGAAAATAGGTGTTGGATGCCCTCTGGTACGGAGGTAATAGGTGGCCATTAGGGAAAAGGATTTGGACACACGCAGACAATACTGAGCCCGCATTTAGCCAATATTGAGTTGGTTAATAAAGGTCCCCATGAGAAAGACGGGTTCACATTGCGCGTGCCATATTGATGACTACAGGAGCGGTGAAGTTGGCATGATGTTGCAATTTTATATGTAACTAGCATAGTTAATGAGAATGGGATACGTGTTACTTTAGTGTTACTTTGTGTTTAGGTTGATAGATTTAGATTTACATGTGTACAGCAAGATAAATGTCAAAACCACCGATGAAATATACACACAATGTAGGCATGATGTGCCATATAAGCGCCTATAAACTAGGAAATGAGGAGCTTCACAATGTGCATGCGAGAAAGGAGATTTGTCATGAAGAAACCACTATAAAGAGGACACAGTAGTTTTAAACATGCATGCACTGATATACATTCAGGGGCAAATGTACAAATGTGTATGCTGATTGTTCTATCATAAATTGTTTAAACTATGCAGTCAGGGGTTGCGGGGTGAATTCTGAGTGACTGAAAAAACTGTTTGACAAGGATTGAAGGACCGAGGAAGGGCAGCTGCCACAATAATCAGATGGTCACACAGAAGCAGGCCTGTGTTTTTATGGCTTTGCAGTATCGCGGAAAGGAGAAGTAATCGTTTAAGTGCATGGTAGCTTGTTAGTTATTGTCCAAAGAAATTCCAATATCTGTTTATGGCTGAGTACTAAACCTGGGGTGAAAGGCCACCTGAAGCTAGAGTTGACCGATACTTCATGGGTGTCAAATATGTTCTCAGATTGTGTCCAGAGGTAATGCATGTTCAATTGGTAGTCGTTTAGATTAGAGTGTTTGAGGGATGGCAGCAAGTGTGGGTGGGTGAGATGGTGATCATCAGTTCAAAGGAAACTTGTCTACTACCCCCTTCCCATATTGTTTGAAGTGTCCTTGCAAACCATGTGCAGTAACATCTGGGGTTAGCAGGTTCTAGGCCAGCTGAAACTTGTAATAAATTATGTTTTTGTTTAAACGTGTAAATATGTGATGATGTCACAACCTACCACAGACAAATCTCAAAAAGGGGTGTGCTGTACCTATGAACCGATGATGGTAGTTAAGATAAAATGTGACCAATAAGAACAGAGGAATTGGAGAAGATTGGATTTCTTTTGTATATATTTTGAGCAATTTTGAGCAATCATGTGGGTGGTGGTTTGTAATAAAATATATAGGAGTGTTTGAACGGCTGCAAACATGTATATAATGTGTCAACTAGTGTGATTCAGGGAGACGGGTTAGTTTGACTCTACAGCATCATCTAGCTCCTCCCGGTTGTTTGTACAATAAACTTGCTTTATGTACAAACGTGCACTTGCTTTTCAAATGGTGGACCTGCTTTGGGTTAAAGTGATTATCCCCACATCAATAAATCACAGCATGGCATTTGAAGGCATGGAAAATGCATGAAAGTCAACGCAAAGCATTAGCAGTCATAGGAATATACGAAAAAAGGCAAAACAACCTGGGGCCAGATTACAGAAACTTTGCACCGGTCCAAGTGCAAAGTTGCATGGTATTATCACTAGGGCAAAGTTTACCCTATTTTTTTAAAACACTGACACATTAGAAGGCTATTGCAGCTTGGCATGGTATAAACACCAGTGCAAAAATTGCCCTCTCACAAAAAAGATACATTTTTACTGCATTATTGCAACAGGGCAAAGTTTGCCCTAGTGCTATTACGGAATGGTATTAGCACTAGGGCAAAGTTTGCCCTGGTGAGAAAACGCATTGAAAATGTATCTTTGCATGGTGAAATAATTGGTGAATCTGTCGCAATGGTTTTAAAAATAGGGCAAACTTTGCCCTAATGCTTACGCCAGTGCAAAGTTTCTGTAATTTGGCCCCAGGTGTCCTCCCCACACTCCTGCCGCTGGCCTCTTTCAGACAGGCCCCATATTACTTTTTCACATTGCCACTATCAATCTCTTTCTCACTCTCCACCTCTGTCTCTTCCCCTCTCTAACTATCACTCTCTCTGACTCTCTATAGCTCTCAAATAGATACACCGAACCCTGTGTGCAACAAGGATTTGGGATTTGGCAGACAAGTCTGGTGTAAAAATTATGCTTTTGATCATTTCACTGCAAAACCTAAGAGGGGAGGGCTCAGACATAGTAACATTACTTTGCATGAGGTGGCATAACATGCCATGGCATAACAACTTGGTTCAACAAATCAACATAGAAAAATGTCCCAGCAACTTAGTACAACATGGCATAGTATAGTGCATAGTGCAGCATATCAAATCTAACATTATTACAGTGCCAGGCAGGATGGAATACTTCTCATATGTATAGATGTATAGATTATGTATATTGCAAGTTGCCCCTGATTGCTTTCTTTTTGCACTCAAGGTTGTGGTGATATATAGATGAATGTTTGAGGTTGGATGTAGATGATGTATGTTACAGAAATCCGGAAAGAATGTCCAGAGAGCAAAACTGTGTTGCTTACAAAAAGTATCAATTTTTATTAACCATGATACATACATTTGCAAAGTAGTCAATTAATGACATAATACTTTAAAGACCATATTATTACATAACACAACAGCATGGGTAAACATAACACATGGCTAAAATTAGTCCATCATCGAAACCATTCATAGTGCAGCATTCAAACCATGCAACATTCAAAGTGACATTCAGCCAAACAACAATAGCTAAAAATGACAAAATTGATTCACAATCGGGAGTGAGTACAATCCCCACATCCCATTTAATTATTTTAATATTTTAGAAATTAGAAAACATACAATAGAAATGATTAAAACAATCTATCGTAAGGGTGGATCTAGGAGTGAAAATGTTGTGTAGATCACATCCCTGGAAGAAAAGCTCAACCAGTTTCGACGTAGTATGTCTATTGCACAACGTCTTCATCAGGAGATATGGGACAAAAGACTGCAAGAGAAGAGAATTACTGCATAAATATGCGGCAGTGCCCCATCTCATAGAACAGACCCAATGTATTGTGTACCCACCACGTGCCACCTATTGTAAACCATATAAAGAAAAGGTAAAATATTTAGGTGCTGGGGAAATCAAGCAGAATCAAGAGCACATCCCAGTAGCGGAGGTATATTGGGAAAAACCAGATGCAGGGGTGCCTGCTCCGCGGAGTGTGCAAAAGAGCAAACATTTGGTTGGAGACACCACGGGGAGGCTAAAAAGGAGAGAGACATATGCACCAGACCAGTTAGGGTGACTGAAAGGCCTAGAGAATAGAACCCAAGTGAGGGAGTAGGCTAGATGATAATGAGCCAAGCTGACCTCACACGATGAGCCAATCACAGACACGATGGATGAGAAAGTCTCTATACTGGAATAAATACCCACAAGGGGCTGCAGCTATTCAAGAACTGGAAAACAGTAATGGCACAAATTAGACCATAGAAAGTTGTACATTACACAGAAGAGACTTAATGTGAAAAATAAGATAATTACCTGCCAGTGCAGGAGGACTGTACTTGGTGGTGCCCAACATTAGTAAATATGATGAGATGACCTCCTAGGTGTTAGATACAGTGGGAAAGATCGTATCAGCAGGGAATTACCAGGCTAGCTGTGGAACAAATAATAGTATGAGTGTTAGCTCAAACTATGTCCACAAAAGTGAGGCAAACAGCATTGTACTGTGACAATTGGTAAATAAAACATAGGGAGTGCAAAGGCCTTCCCGAAATACATGCCAAATGACCCTGTAGTGGGCTAAAAAACAGTTGTCTATACGCTACAGCAAACAATGCTGTGACCATCTGGGGGTCCACAGAGGCCGGGGAAACCTTGGGACCAAACTACAAGAGGCAACGAAGCTAGTCAATTATTATGTCAGAATGCTCACATATACGTAATGGGCGCCTGCCTGTTGTGGAAACAGTACAGCACCAAATAACTGTCACCCGAAAACATACAGACTTACTTGGGAGAAACACTGCATGCATGTGGTACAGAGAATAGGAATAGAAACCTACAGCAGCCTAATGACTGGAGATACATACACACACCCACAAGCATGCACAAAACACTTAACATAACAGATTATCCTGTCATTGTACAGGTCGCCACCAGGTTATACACTTGAATGCACCTTAATTCATTTTGTGACTATCTTGACCTCCTACTATCCTTCCTTCCTTCTCCAACTAGATGCTCCTCTGATTCCTCTGGGTGATTTCCTCTACTCATTCCTCTGTTCCACTCCCCGCTCTTCTCAATTCCTACCATCTTACACCTGTTCCCTCTCCTCCTTCCCATGCTTCCAGTTTGTCCCTCGGCCTGAATTTTTCTTCTCTTCCACTTACTTCAGTCTCGGCTCTTCCTATTTATTCATCTGACCACTCTCTTTTTTCTTTCTTGCTTAGTCCTCCTCTCCCCTCCTTCTCCTCTTCTTTTTCTTCTACATTCTTTCATTTAGGATTTCAGTCTTTTGACACTTCCTTATTTATTTCTTCCTTAATATCTCTTCCTTCTATCGACGTCCATTCATCTTTCTCAGTTGACTCCTGCTCCTCTATGTTTCCAACTTTTTGACATTCTCGACTCTCTTTATGCTCCTCTTCTTTCTCCCCTTCACCTAAGTCATCCCAACCCTGGCTTAACCCTGCTCTTCGTTCCTTGCATAGTTCCCTACATCGCGCTCAACAAGGCTGGCGAAAATCTCTATCGCTTAACCTTTCTTCCCTTCAATCTGACTATGATGCAGCCCTTCTTCTGGCCAAACAACTCTTTTACACCACTCTTTTGGATTCTCTTTCTGCCTATCCTGGCCGCTTATTTCAGACCCTCAATCATATTCTTTCTTCCTCTGCCCCAGATCCCTCCCTCTCTTCATCCTTCCCCGCATCTACTCTTGCCCTTTACTTTTCTTTGAAAGTCACTTTTCTTTGCTCATCTATTGTCTCGTCTGCTTGGTCTTTCATTCGTCTTGTCTCTTCACCAGGCTCCTTCCCTCCCCTTCATTGTCATCCTTTTGTTCTCTCTCTGCCTCGGATATCTCCTGCTTTCTTTCCAAAGCTCACCCTACGTCCTCTCCCATCATCTCTATGCTGATGATAAGCAGCTCTTTCTCTCCTTCTCCTCTTTTTCTTCCTATATAAACTCAACTCTTACTTCTTGCAATTCATTCTTGGAGATCGGCCCACTTTCTTCATCTAAATCCCTCCAAGACTGAAGTTCTTTTCTTCCCTGCTATGACAGTGCCTCCTCCTCTTCCTTCTTCCTTTTTATCCCTTTTCCCCCTTCTTCTCTCTCCCAATTTCTCTCTCTGCCTGGAATCTTGGAGTTATTCTCAGCTTATCCCTTTCTTTCTCTCCTCATATTTCTGCTCTTTCCCACTCCTGTCGGTTCCAGCTTTTTAATATCCGTAAAGCTAGACCATTCTTTCCTTTGCTGCTACCAAAATCCTTGTTTCTTCTCCTATTTTTTCCAGACTTTTCTAATGTTCTTCTCTTCTACTTGGTCTTCCTGCAGTACATCTCTCTCCTCTTCGTTCAATCTATAACTCAGCTGCATGCCCCCTTTTCTCTTTATGCTCCCGCGATTCTATTGCTCCTGCTCTTGCCTCTCTTCAATGGCTCCATTTTGAGTCACGTCTCGTATTCAGCATTCTCTGTCTGGTTTTCAAATGCCTTCACAACCGTGCGCATCCCTACCTTTTCTCTCTTATTCCTTCCTATGTTCCATCACGTCTACTTCGCTCTCAAACTCTATTTCGTCTTACTGTTCCTTGCCCACTCTTTCTCCCTCTTGGACCCTAAACACTGGAACGGCATCCTCATTTCTCTTCGATCACTGTCTTTCTTTCCTGTCTTCCGTTCATACCTTAAAACCCATCTGCTTACTAGTTCACTTGTGTTTTTCAATTTGTTTAACATAATTTGTACCGTTTTACTTTTGTACAGCGCTTGGATGTATAGCACTATAGAAATAAAAATCAGATCACTACCTTTCCACATAGTGGATGCTTGCATGGAAAACATGTTTGTGTACTGGAGAAGGTGTTTTAGTTTTGGAAGCCAAAGGAGCATTGTTTAGAACACTCTTTCTTGGATCCAAAAACTGATTGCGGATTTCTTGGGTGCGGGCACACTATTGTTTACCAAATGTACAGCTTACACTAGTCTAGAAAAAAACAAAAAAGACATTTCCAAACTGAAAAACATGCATTCACTAGATTTCTTTAAAATGTGTTTATTTTTTTTTTATCCGACTACCACACAAATACCCAGTGCGGAGTTCCGAGCCGAGTTCCAGTCTGCCCCAGAGCTCTGCTGTGTGAGGACGTGATTTTTGAATCGGTGACCCACTTCTGTGTACGCGGTGTTCACCTTTAAGAAAAGAACAAGCCCAACTGCCCTTTAAAAAGCTTGTGGCCACGCGGAGCGCGCGCGCAGTTCCGAGCTGAGTTCCAGTCTGCCCCAGAGCTCTGCTGTGTGAGGACGTGATTTTTGAATCGGTGACCCACTTCTACTGTGTACGCGGTGTACACCTTTAAGAAAAGAACAAGCCCAACTGCCCTTTAAAAAGCTTGTGGCCGCGCGGAGAGCGCGCGGAGTTCCGAGCTGAGTTCCAGTCTGCCCCAGAGCTCTGCTGTGTGACGACGTGATTTTTGAATCGGTGACCCACTTCTACTGTGTACGTGGTGTACACTTTTAAGAAAAGAACAAGCCCAACTGGCCTTTAAAAAGCTCGTGGCCACGTGGAGCGCGCGCGGAGTTCCGAGCTGAGTTCCAGTCTGCCCCGGGGAGCTGGGGGCTGACGGCTCTACCAAGGCTCCACCAAGGTCTTCAAGGACTTTAAGGGCATCTTATGCACCGAGGACCGAGAGGTAGGATCCCTTGTGCTTCTTTGTGCCCATCGGCACCTTCTGTGAACTTGTGAACTGCAGGCAGAGCCGTTATAACTCTGCGCCTCCCTCTGTCCCCCCTGGCTCAAGCCTCCCGGATTCTCGTATCTGTGAGTCGGCGGAAAACAGCCTACCCGGCGGCAAGCTACTGACTTTGCTTTTCCCTTCCCTTCCCTTCCCTTCGCCTTTCCTGTCGTCCCCTTCCTGCCTCCGGCAAGTTCCCCCCCTTTTTCTTTTCTCGCACCCCTTTCTCCCTTCCCATCGTTTGCCCTCTCTTTGCTTCCCTCCGCAACCTCCCCCTTTTTTGTTCCCCCCCGTCCCTTCCTCTTCCCCTTCCCCTGTCTTACCTGCGATGGAAGAAGACCTGGATCAGCGTCTCCTAAGGAGCCGCACAAAAAAGACTCTATTGACTGCAACTTCATTGGTGTCCTGTAGCGCTGCTGGCTCCGCCCTGCTACCATCCCCGGCGAGAGCCCCAGCGTCCTGTAACCCGCCTCCTCGATCAAACTTGGGCAACTCACAATCAGGGGACCATAAAGAATCTCTATTGCCCGTTAGAGGCAATGACCACGGGCAAACACCAGTACCCCACCCGTTGGTCCAAGGCACTACGTCTGCAGTGTCTCTTTTTGCCCTGCCCAGGGACCCATGGACTTCTCTGTCTCCAAAGGATCCCAAAGACAGAGCACTTGGATGTCTTCCGGGCTACCATCAGTCTTTGTCAACAGAACCCGCTATTGCCCGCCCTCCCACCACCTCGGCGAGTGACTAGTCCTGTGCGGGGGCCGGAGGGCCCCTGTCAGGAGGTCTGGGGGTGGGCCAAGCGGCAATTGGAGCCCCATTTGCTTCTCAACTCCTCACATCTCCGGCTGCCATCCTGGAGCTACGGGATGCCCGGCCGTCAACCAACCTCCAAGAAGGTTCAATTGGCTCTGCTCTGACTCAGCAGCCAAAAGACGCATTGCGTCCACTCCACCCGGACACCAACCCACCCGCCCAGGTCCAGATCTCCATCTCACATAACATTCTGGCCGCCCAGACCATCACGGCCTTGATCCACCCGGTTGCGGTGGGTCTACCGGGCAACCTCGACCACGTTGGTGCAGGGCTCCCATGGAATCCAGCGGTCTCTGCTACGCCGGATGAGACCATCCAGCCATCTGCATTGGACGTTCTCACGTCATCCGGGACGGTTGTGGCTACAGCCCCTCCCGGCAACACCTCCGACACCGGGGAAATAAGGGCGTCTGATATATCGCCCCCAGTCTTGCACAATCAATCAATTTCCTCGAATCCTCTTCTAGAGGAGCTCAGCGAGGCAGACTCTGACCCCTGCTCTGTAACCTCGGACACGTGCAGCCGTAAACTGACTCCCCACCAAAAGAAAAAAAGATCAATCTTTAAAAAAAATGGCAATTCTGCACCTAAGTCCCTAGTAACACTATCCACAGCCAAATCTATGGCCGCCACCACAGGAAAACAGCAGAACCTGTCACGTCCTCCTTCAAAAGTCTCCAGACAGACCAAAAAGGCTGCTCCACAGCAAGGCCAAAAGAAGGAGAGCCACACAAAACCTGCTCTACCTATCCCACTTCTGTCTACCGCTTTGCTGAATTTCTTCCAGACGCAAGGCAAAAGGAAACTGTCCAACGACTCGGAACTTTCGGATGCGGAAATCCTTGAAGCTCTGGATGAGACGCCACTGGCTTCTAAGTCCAGGAAAACTACCGCTCTCGCCAACCCCCAGGACACACCAGCCGGGCAAGTCCCCGCCCCCCCCCCGTCTGACCTGGGACTCGATCATCTGGTCACCACGATCCCAATAGTCCCAGCAGTCGTCCAGCCGAAGGCATTGTCGCTAGCCACGCCAAGGCGGGAGGTTTCTTCCTTAATTCTACCAGAGAACTCTCAGGCGAAGGCTCCGTCGCCACCGATTCTAAGGCCGGCGGTTACCATAACGATTGATCCATTAAGTAACACAAGGGCCTCATACCAGCCCCTTTCGGAAATCTTTGACTTGTTGCAGCCCAAAGCGGGCCCACAGAGAGAAATGTCTCCCCAACTCTGGGCAAAGAACAACTTAACGACTCCGTTTCCTGCTGAGAGGCACCAAGACGCCTTGGTTCACCCATCACACCTGGATGATTCTAAGGCCCAAACAAGGGACCCAACTCCAAGGCCCTTCAGCACGCTTGACCCTGGAGACTGTAATTACAGGCGTAGGCATTCACTGGCGAACCCTTCATCTCTAGGAGCAAGGGACATGACAGCGAGTGGAAGATCAGACTTCTCCTCACCATCTCAGAAAGACTCACCCAACACCAGAAAAGATCTGACAACAATCATGTCTGCAATCACTATCTCCATGGCCCCCTTCTGTAAGCTGTACGAAACGCTAAGTGACATCTCTAAAGCCATCTTAGCGAGCATACAGTCGAAGCTAACCTTCCTGGAAGGCTATATAACAGCCATCGACCTGAAGTACGAAACCCTGCACTTAACAAAAAAGAGGTGGTAGCCCTAGCACCGGACATGTCTGTGGCCTCTTCGACAACAAAAGTCTCTCTACCACCGCCGACAGTGCATAAATCAACACAGACGACTCAGGTAAAGCAGCTAAATGAAATTGCTCCAGTATTCTTGCATAAAGCAAAATTACCCCCAACGTCTAATCTGTCTACACCGACTTTAAATCTGGCCTTGGCAAGCAGTCCGGGCCCGATCCAACATCCGATTAACGGAAAGAAAGTCTTGAAATTAGCTGTGAACGATCAATCAATGCCACCAGGCTGTAAACCAAACCAACGTAGCCCTCCACGGGAGGGCTTGACCTCCAACTCCAGAGTTCCCGGAAGTGCGGCTCAAAATTTCACGCGATCAGGCTCTGTGACGGACCTTACCCAGTCCCCTAGATCGACAGAACAATTCCTGAATTCAGGCCTACTATCGGCGACGTCGCTTGGCAAGGTGCAATCCGCTCCCGAGAAAGGACCAATCTCTCGTGAGACCTTGACAACTTCTCCCTCTGGCCGTAACTCGAACTCCAGAGCAGACCCTCTCTCATGTCCGATGGAGGCCCCTGAGCTGAATAAACCGGCACGGATCCGACATACTGATGAGCCATCAAGATACTCGCCTGATTTCCAAAGCAGACCCAGTGCGAGAAATCAATCAGCCAGGTCGCCGCGGCAAGGGGCGCGGACAGCCAGAAACGTAACAGACAAACTTACTGTCTGTATGAGGGGAAATTCTACGCGCCTTTTCAAAATAGAGCAAATTTCCAGCAAAGATAAGTACATCATCTTGAATAGAAGAACTGTGTTAAAAATTACATCGGCTACACCCTCGCTAAGCAAACTAAATTCGGAAGACTTTAAAAGGGTTGAGCCTTATCATAGAGACAACAAAGCCAAAGCATACCTGCACATTTATTCTTCTGCAATTCAAGACATATGCCGCCTAGCCAGCGATGAACATAAAGAGCAAGGCCTGCTGCTGTCTGAAATAAAGACTCTGGATCTTAAGAACAGTACCCAGGAACGACAATCTAAAAAGGAAGAACTGGTGTCCACAGTCCTTCCCAACGTCAAACCGATCGAAGAGACGCACTGATGTCTCACTTTACCTATCCATCAAGAATCCCGAAGCTGCGGCAAGATTCACCTGAATGTCCCATAAGATCCTCTGGGGGCTCTCCTGACCCACCTCGAGTAGTATCGCAAACTCACCATCGGTCTCAAGATACGCAAGAAACATCCAGGCACCGCCCGCGGTATTCCCCAAATCAGCGATCCCGTGCGGCTCAAAGAAAGCGAAGCTGGAGAGACCAATCCCCACGAAGAGACCAGGCAACTCACAGATCTGGTGTGCAATTCAAATTACCACCGTCGTCAGTTCTTAAAAAACCCGCTCCTCATGCCGGCCCTTGGGACTGGATAAAGGGGGCTCTATCTTTACACCGCCTTAGATAGAAATTACCGAAAGAAGCCGACATCCAACTGCGTCAAAAGTCCTTGTCGTTGGCCTCCTGGAACACCAGAGGTCATGTTCATCTGACTGACCACAACACTTTCGACCTGGGTCAATTTGATATTTTCTGTTTGCAAGAAACATGGCTCCAGGATACACCCTCAATGGATGGGTATGACATTGTGATCGCGCCAGCTGTAAAAGGGCTGTTAGGCCGTCCCTCAGCAGGCCTTCTCATCGGAGTACGGTCAGATCAAAATCTAAAACTGATCAGGACCACAGCTAGATCATATGGGGTACTGGCGGTCCTAATTGAATGGAACCCCGCCTCTGAACCTTTAAATCCACGGTCAAAGCAATCCTCATCCCTGCCACTCGCTTTGATCACTACATACTGGAATCCTCAAAGAACATCAACGCCACTCTTTTGTCAAACCATGGCGGAGGTCATTGATGAGATCCTTATCGAATGGAACACTCCCTTCGTACTCGTATGTGGTGATCTCAACGCGAAGTGTGTCGAGCAGAAGAAAGACTCTAAAAATTCAACCGAGGCAACAGATGCGGAGCACAGAGGCCAAGCTTGGATGACCCTCATGACATCCAGGAATTTACACAACGCTGCCTGGATCCGTGAAGGGCAGTCCCATCTCCCGACCTGGGAGAGGGGCCGGTCGACAGCTACTTTGGACTACATTTTTGCGTCACAAGCTCTGTGTGCAGCAATTCAAGACTTTCAAGTGGTCAAAACGGCTTCCAGAGACCACAATATGCTAACTATTTCATGGAGCTCTCCTGCGCATAATTCAACTTACTATTTACCATCGGTTGAAACAAATCCCCAACAATCGCGCCTTCGACTGACTTTGGCCAATATTAGATCTATTACCGACCAGTACATTGCGGAATTTGGGACTGATCAACCTCTTGCTCCACCCATCAGGCCGGACTACCTCCCCATGTTCCTTAAATACAGGCATCACTCGGCAGCGGGCCCGCCTATCCCCAAATCGTGCAACAACCAGTACGACAGGCAAACAGCTGGGAAGAAAAACGTCTTGAGAACTCTCAGAAGACGCGCCAAGGCAGACAGCACCGCTGCTGCATGGGATCGCTGGAGAACTGAAAAGAAAGCCTACAAATCATGGATCAGAGCACGTCGAGCTGTCTTATACCAACAAGACGCAGAATCAATGATGAAAGTCCTAACTGCAAAGAAAACGGCTGATTTTTGGTCCTTGGTAAATGCTTCACAAGGATCCACAACTTTTAGAATGAGCAACTCAGTTCCGGAACAAGTCTGGGTCACGTTTTCACCGACCTTTTTGCTAGCCCGAGCCAGGATACGATCCCGTCTCTTGATTCCTCCGCAGCGCCTTGGATCGATCTCTCAGCAATATCAGACATAAGCACAGCCATCCAAAAGTTAAAATCATCAAGAGCTCCAGGCACGGATGGCCTGTCGAATATAGATCTAAAGAAGCACTGAATGGGCTGCCTTCATGGGCATTCTGTTTGACCACTGCAGAACTACCAGACAGATCCCATTATCGTGGTGCAAAGCAACCATCATACCAATTTTCAAACAAGGAAGCAGAGAAGCCCCGGAAAATTATCGCCCGATTGCCCTACTGGACATTATGGGAAAACTGTTTGCCACTCTTCTTTTGGATCACTTCCACCGCTGGGAGAAAGCAGCCCCCTGCAGTGATCCCTACCAACTAGGCTTCAAGAAAAATGGCAGCACCGCATTGAACATTCTCATACTCACAATCCTAAAAGCCAAAATAAAGCAGGGCGCCCCTACGGTGTACGCGGCTTTCATCGACCTTTCTCAGGCTTTCGACAAAGTTGACCGACCAAGATTGTGGAGAAAGCTGGAAAACTGGAAGTGTCCACCTGCTGTACTACAGCCAATAATAGCCCTTCACACCAATACCTCACTCAACGTCCGACTGAATAAACAGGGGGCCCTGTCTAGAGATATCCAAGCGCATAGAGGAGTTAAACAAGGCTGTCCCCTGGCTCCGGCACTCTTCGTGGCTTTTTTGGGGGACTATAAAGACTCGGAAGTTCTGGTGCGTAGCTTCCCTCCGAAGTTCGGCAATTCCCCCCTGTCCCGTCTGCTTTACGCCGACGATATGATCCTGTTCGATCAAACTCCGATCGGCCTTCAACGGCAGCTGGACAATCTGGCAACCTACATGACCACCAACAATCTCCAAATAAACCAGACTAAAACCAAAATTATGGTGCTGTCCTCTTCTCGCCACCCTCCGAAAACCACCCGGTCTTGGTCAGTGTGCGAAACTAGAATCGAAGTGGTCCAACAATTTAAATATCTAGGTGTGTTCATAGATGGGTCATCTCAAGAACTCAAAATGCAGCAACATCTCTGGGCTAAAACTAAACAACTGACTTCCCAACTACGAGCACTTGACAGTAAGTATGGCAAATTCTCATTAGTGCCGGCCATTCATTTCTACAAGGGAAAAATGGTCCCCGCACTGACCTATGGCATGGATGCCATGTTCACCGTACCACCCCAACTATGGCGAAAACTAGAGGCCTATATATGGAAGTCTTTTTTAGGCCTTCCGAATGCTATTCCTATTGAAGCGATCAGACGAGAGTTGGGCCTTCTGTCGCTAAGCGCCACCGTCAGTGGGGCCGCACTTGCCCTATTTAGGAAAACCTTAATTAAAGACAGCTTGCCAATCTTTAAAATTATTGGGCAGGAATTGGAATCAACTAACACCAAGACGGTCCAAAAATGGGCACACCTTCAAAAAACCAAACTGGAAGACCTGCAATGTTCACTCAATGACTTGATAACGAACCCGCAAAGAGTAAGTGAAAAACTGAAACTGCAGGATTGGATTACCACCATTGAAAAAGCTGCTTCCATCAAGTGCCTAAACCACCTTCCACCAACCTATAATAAATTGAAACTTCCTCTGGCGTACTGTCTGAGATTCCCAGACAAAAAACTGCGCTCAACATTTTTAAGGGCACGTTTAAAATTGCTCCATACTCGAGAAATCCTAGGGAGAAGACGGCTGGCCAGCTCAATTACATGCAGACTGTGTGAAGACCCTGATTCTGTCGAGAACATTCGCCATCTTCTCCTAAACTGCCCGGCTTTGAAGCAAATTCGCACTCCGTTTTTGACTCCGCTATGGCTTGACTCGGTCCTGATCGATGAGCACATGTGGTGGTGCCGTTTGATATCTGGCGAAAAGTCCCAAAGGGCGGTAGTCACGGCCAAAATATTGGAAGCAGCCTTCATCAAACTCGGCGTCGTAACTTAAAGCGACCGGCCGCTCTTGGATTTTCAATGGACATTTTTCTAATTACAGAGGATTTTCTCCCTGTTCAATTTTGAGAACACCTTTGAATTTAATACCTTGAGACTTACCTTTACGCACTTTCTGACGTACATCAACTGTAATTAACAACTTCTTGTAAAAATCATTTTTCCCTTGATTACATACAAGTAAATAAAAAATAAAAAAAATAAAAATACCCAGTGATTTTTGTGTTTTTTTCACAGGATACATTTCTAAAGCTGTTATATGCTTGTCAACCTGCTTATGATATGATATGATATGGCATTTATAACGTGCCTATACACAAGTGTTTCAAGGCGCGACGAGGCAAGGGGGGGGAACAAGGGGAGGACAAACAATGATCCTACTAGGCCAGGTGTCATTCAGATCGCGCAAGTGCAAGGGAAGGGAGGAAAAAGGAAAAGTGCGAAGGGGGAAGGGAGAGGGGAAGTGCAGTACATGGGAAGTGGAATAAATATGACACATAAATAGCCAGCTAGTGGCAAGTGCAAGTAAGTGCAGACGGAAGTGCTAGAAGGGGGGGACTGAAGGGATACAGAAAAAGGTCCCCAAGTGCAGGGGTTGCCAGGGAGGCAGTGCAGGTGGGTAATTGACGGGGCCTGGGCCAGAGATCAAAAGGGTGGCCAGGTAGCCAGTGCAATTTCGGTCAGGAATTCAGCAAGTCTGAGGTAAACAAATTTCCGTGAAATGCTATCTTGAAGATTCTGGCCCAGGAGTCCTCGGAAATCTCTTCCCCTGCTAGGTTGTTCCAAAACATACAAAAGCTCCTTCTGCCTTGAAGATCGTAGGTGTTTAAGATTTTGTACATGTTGGACACTGCCCCCTTCCTTGAGGTCGCCAGGTCGAGGAGTTTCTCGAAGGGGGTCAGCTATCTCCTCAGGTTCGGGCCCCATGACGGGTTGCAGAGGATGTCCTTCAGGCGGAGGTATTCGAAGATGGACAGCGTCCCTCAGGTCCTCGTATGTTTGGAATTCCCCTTCTCTGAACAGCTGCCCCGCCCATTCCATTCGCTTATCCGACCATTCCTGGGAGTGCCGGAACCCCCTGCCTCCCAATCTAAGGGGGTGGCCCCAGAGAGAGGTCATCAGGGACGGCCAGGTGGTGAGGTGAGCAGTCCGGGGGCCCTCTCTCCAAATGTCCCAGAGGACTCCCAGGGTCAGGTGGGACCTTAAGTGTTGCGGAATTGACCTTCGAGGGGCCCACAAGAGGTCTCAGACCTTCAGGGGATGGGCGTCCATGTCTTCCAAGTATGTCCAATACGTCCCCATTCCCTTTTTCATATGCTCCAGTAGGACGCGCAGTTGGGCGGCACAAAAGTAGAGGTGAAAGTCCAGGAGCCCAAATCCCCCCTCCTCCCTAGGCAGAGTCAAGGCGGTCCTTCCTATTCTCGGGGTTTTCCCCTGCCACACAAAGTCCCGGACCCCCTTTTGCAGCTCTCTAAAAGTCTGAGCTGTGATGTTGGTTGGAAGAGCCGTGAAGAGATAGAGAAGCCGTGGTAATATATTCATTTTTACTGCAGTCATTCGGCCATACCACGATAGGATCATCTTGTCCCATTTCCTCAAATCTGATTTGATCCCTGCCATCATGGGGTCATAGTTAGCGGCGCTCAATTTCGATATATCTCTGGTGAGGAGTACCCCCAGGTACCGTACAGCGGCCTTCTCCACTTTAATCCCGTGAAACCAGTCCAGAAGGTCGAGCCCCGGGTCTATTGTCCTCATAGGGAGCAAGACAGATTTTGCGGCATTTATCTTCAGACCTGAGAAGTGACCGAACGCGGCCACCAGTGCCAGGAAGGGGGGAAGTGATGCGCCAGGGTCCACCAGATATGCCAAGATGTCATCTGCAAACAGGGAAAGTTTGAATTCAACGTCCCCCCTTCTGATCCCCCTGAAGTCCGGGTGAGCTCTAATTGCTATTGCCAATGCCTCCATCGTGAGGACGTATATCGGGGGGAGAGAGGGCAGCCCTGCCTTGTCCCTCGGGAGAGTGGGAATGGTTCGGACAGACTCCCGTTCACCCGAACCCTTGCCGTGGGGGCCCTGTAGAGGGCGGTCACCCAGCTCATGATGTGGGGCCCGAAGCCCATCCTCTGGAGGAGGAGCCCCATGTATCGCCACTCGACCCTGTCGAAGGCCTTCTCCGAGTCCAGGGAGAGGACACATGCTTTTAGCCCCAACATCTGGGCAAAGTGGAGCAGGTCTATTGTCTTGCGTATATTGTCCGACCCTTGCATTCCCGTAATAAAGCCCACTTGGTCACCATGGATTAGCTTTGGCATAATTCCCTCCATCCGCCTCCCCACCACCTTGGCCAGAATCTTGACATCAATATTTAACAGAGATATGGGGCGATATGAGGAGCACTCCGCAGGGTCCCTCCCCTCCTTGGGCAGAACTGCTATTATGGCCCCCATCATGGACTCGGGGAGGATGCCATCCTCCAGCACAGCATTGAAGACTCTTGCTAAGAACAAGGCCAGGGTGGAGCGGAATCTTTTATAGAAATAGACGGTGAAGCCGTCATCCCCGGGGGAGGTTCCCACTTTCATCCCACCTATCACCTTGTCAATCTCATCCTCTGTCACCGGGCCCTCCAACCCCTCTGCCATCTCCCGCGAGAGGGATGGGATCTGTAAGGAGTTTAGGAAATCCTCTATCTGGGTATTGTAGAGGGTTCTGTAGTATTGGTGAAAGGCCTCTCCTATGTGGGAGTCGCCGCGGCTGAGATGTCCCTGGGTATCCCTCACCTCCTTCACCCTTCTGCTTCTCTGGACTTCCCTTAGCTTCCAGGCTAGGATCTTATCCGCTTTGTCCCCCTTCTCATAGTATTTTTGTTTTACCATTAAGAGGCTCCTCTCAGTTTTGTGTAGGAGCAGATCTTTCAGTTGGAGCCTGTAGTCCTCCAGTGCAGCCACACGGTCATTCTCTAAAGCCTGGTCCGGGGATCCCCCCCGGCTGGAGACAGGCTATTTTACCCCGCAGGGCTTTCTCCTGGGCTTCCCTCTCCTTCTTCTTCATGGAGCCTATTTTGATGAGGACTCCCCGTAGGGTTGCCTTAAAGGCGTCCCAAAGTGTGTGCATGGCCACCTCTCCGTTATCATTGAACTCAAAGAATTCCGCTATGGAGTCGAGGATCTCCTGGGCCAGTACCTCATCTCTTAATAGGGCATCATTGCATTTCCAGCGCCCTCTACGTTCTTCACACCAACCCAGCGCTAAGGTGATTCGGACCATGTCGTGGTCCAACCAGGGGACTGGGTCTATCCGTTAGCCTGCTACATATGGAATGAGGACTTCGTCCACCAAGATGTGGTCGTTTCTCGAAAATGAGTTATGAATAGCTGAGTAGCAGGTAAAGGAGGGGGTCCCTACTCTGGGAGATGGGATCGTATCCGACAGTCCCAGGTCCTCGTTAACCCTCTGGAAGTGCTGCGCCATGGCCTCATCCGCGGGTCTGAGGTTCTGGGGGCCAACCCGTCTTCTGTCTATAGTTGAGTCTAGGACCATGTTGAAATCTCCCCCCACCACCAGTGGGCCCTGCACGAACAACCTCAATTTGTCCCCTACCTCCTCCCAGAATTGGGCTTGGCCTTCGTTAGGACTATACATAGTAGACTATACACTACTGCTAGAGTCAAGGGGGAGCCCTGCAAGGAACCCCTCACCATCGGGTACCGACCCTCGGGGTCTCGCTGGATGGCCTCCTTCTCAAAGTCCATGTCCCTCGCCACCAATATGGCCACCCCTCTTTTTTTGGCCTTGTGGGAGGCGTGAAAGACCTCCCCAATTCTTCCCCCTCGCATTCTAGGCTCTTTTCCCTTTGCCCAGTGTGTCTCTTGCAGAAAGAGCAGGTCCAGTTTCGCCCTCCTAAACTCCCTATGAACCAGGGACCTCTTCGTGGGGGTGTTCAGCCCCCGCACGTTAAGGGTGCCCACACCCAGGGCCAGCCGGGCATCAGCCATGATCTATGTTTTCCTCTCTGTTAGCCACTGTCATTGCATCATTACTCCCTTCTTGCTCCCCTTGTTTCATCTTTTGGACACTTTCGGAACCTTCCTCCAACTGCCCCCCAAACCCTTTCCCCAACAAACAAACCCCAACTAGTTTGTACTCCCCCTCCCCCCACCCCGGCGTCCAGCCAGTTAGTGCTGCCATTTCTGGCATTTTGGCCGGACCACCAGCCCACCTTCCTCGGCCAGGCAATCGTTTCAAAAACACCTATCTTCTTGAGCCCCCTCTCCCTCCCCTCGTCCCCCCGGTTGGCCCCGCCATACTTGCTCTACTGGGGGATTCAGGGAACTACTTAGACTTCAGTTTCTCATTTCCAGACCAACAAGTGGTCATACTCCAGTACACGTCCCCATGTTCACGGCCGGGATACCAGTCGTTCATCCCTCGGAGTCATTCCGTTCTCCCTCCTTTGTCGGGGAGGGTGTGTTCATCTTCCTGAATTTCCTTGGGCCAGATTTCTTCCTTCTTTCACTCGACGGGCCCTGGCCTTTTGTTCCACCCGAAACGGGTCCAGTTGGTCCCCTCCGAGGGGCCGGGTCCGTCACGTAGTCCTGGATGGCCCCCTTGATGTCCTCTTCGGTGATCAATGTCGTCCGCTGACCCAGGTATTCGAAGGTTAGAGAGAAGGGGTAGCCCCATCTGTATCGTACCCACTTCTCTTTTAACAGCTGTGTGAGAGGGCAGCACATCCTGCGCTTGGCCAAAGTATATGCGGAGAGGTCCTGGAAGATGGAGACCTGGGAGTTGTTATACGTAACTTCCTGAGCTTTTCTGGTGGCCGCCAGCACCCGTGTCTTGTCGGCATAATAGTGGAACCTGACCAGAATCGATCGAGGTCCACCCGCACGTCCCCCCTCCCTGTGCACCCGATCAAATATGAGTTCAGTGGTCATCTCATCTCCAAAGAGGAGAGCAATAATGTCTCGCACCACTCGGGTGACCTCTCTCTCCGTCTCCCCCTCTGCCCCAGGGACCCCACAGAATCTGAGGTTGTTTCTCCGTTCCCTGTTTTCAAAATCATCCATTTGTCTCGACCTCTCCTCCTCCCGTTTTTCAAGACCGGATAGCCTCATGTCCATCTCCACCTCCAGGGTCGCTGAGGATGACTGGTTAGATTCAACCTGAAGGAGCCTGTCCTCCACTTTGTCTATTCTTTGGCCAATTTTGTCAAACCTTTGGGCAAAGTCGGAGGCCATGTCTCTTATCTCCTGCAAAATGGAGGCGAAGCCCCTTTCCATTGCCTCCGCCGAGGGCACAGAAGCTTCAGACTGGGCCATTACACTGTAGTGGGGCGGGCTGAAAGCGCGAGGACTGGATTCTTGGTAACAATATTTTTGTAGCTTTCTCTGCCAGCCCATCTGATTGCCCCCCGCTTACCGTTGAGTGTGCCTTTCTCCTGCGGGGGCTACAAAGTCACCTAGCGTGTCCGCTGATAACTCGCTCTCCCTTCCTTGGGCCTACTGGGTGTCCGAGTGAACGCTGTCGGGCGAGCACACGCCCCGCCGGCCTCCGGCAGGGGCCTCACACCCAGAGCAGGGGTCGTGGGGCCTTCGGGGTCCTCTGCGCACTCCAGTGAGGGGGGGGGAACTCTTCGTTCCCTCCGGGGTGGAGAGCCGATGCTCCGACCCGCCTGTGGTGTTGGTGGCGTCCCTCGCGGGGACGGTCGTCGGGCCCGGGGAAAGGCAGGTGAGGCCCCTCCTTCGCGGGTCCCCGGCGGTTCACGCCACCCAATCGGGAGCCGCGGGAGAAGGTCGTCGCCGCGTATGCAGGTGGTGGACTCGGTCCGCGGAGGGAGATGGATTCGCTGCTCTTCAGACATCTCGCATGGGGCGCCAGGCACGGCGCGGAGGCAGACCTCTGGATTAGGCAGCCCACGGCTCCTCCCCCGCCCAGTTCTCCGGAGGCGGTTTTGCCGCCGAGGCCGCGGCTCTGGATCTCAGCCTTCCGGGGGGCCTCAGATGCCGCTGTTTCTCTCGGTGGGGGCCCCGGGGGTTAACTGCCCGTGCCGGCTCCTTCGTTCTCCGTGGGAGGGTCTCAGGGGGGGCTCAATCCCCAGTTCGACCTGGCCGCTGACGGAGCGCGGGATTCAGGCTGCTATTGCCTGTGCGCCCCCTGGTGGCCTCCGCAGGGCATTTTTAATGGTAAAGCCAACTGGAGTATGCTCTTACATGGGGATATTGCCATATTTTGGTAGATCAAGCGTGGACATGATTTCTTATATTATCATTACTGGCATTATGCGTAAAGCAAATATGAATATGTGCTAAAATGGGAATACTGGCATATGTTGGTGCAGCCAGCATGGAAATGTATTGGTGCAGCCAGCGTGACTTTTTTTTTATAGCCGCATATATTGTGGGCAAAAGCAACCTGAAAATGTCTTGCCGAAATGCTTCTCTACACTGTTGGTGACTTTTTGCACCTTTTAAGTCACTATTTTAAAGAAATTCTCTGGGTGGGATGCCTCCTAACACCTCTTAATTGGTTCAAGCTCCCACGCTACGCTCTGTCACACTGGCATATTTGGGGGAAATATTTACGCCCCTCCAATTAAATAATTCATGAGCCGGCACTGTGTACAATTCTGCGGGGGCAAAGTGAGATTACTGCAACCATTACTAAAGAACCAAGGGAGCAGTTGCCTCCTTTGCACCTGTACTTGGCACGTTTATGTGATTTTCATCTGTTATTTTTTTTAAATATGTTTATTTTAAACCAAGGCAAGGTGACAAAGCTTATGATATATGAAACATGTAACATGGCACATTCTCTTTCCCCTCAACATCCCCCCCACCCAACACCCTCCCCTGCGTATGATACGGGTGTGCTTTCCACCAGTTTGTGCTTCACTATGTCCACCTTGATTATACTTCCCCTTTAAGGTGGAGTTGGGGTCGCCCAAGATTCGCCGGGCATTGATGGGCTTGAAGGTCAGAGCAGGATATCTCTGATCACATTCCAGCACGGTGGCCCAGCTGTCCTGGAAGCGGTGGAGGATTCTGGCTTTTGCCGCTGTCACCTTTTCGGCGATCAAGATGTCCCATAGTTTCCCCCACCATTGTATCATCGAGGGGCCTTCCGGAGCTTTCCAGAAGCGGGCGGTCACTATTTTCCCCACCAGGGGGCACTGAGTTAGTAGTCTGGCTTTATTTCCAGACCGTGGGTAGATCCCTGGGATCGGGGTCCCCAAGAGAACAGGCCCGGGCTCGAGGGGGAGTGGAGTCCAGGTAATCTGTTTGATGACCGCTAGGCATAGTTTCCAAAACTGTTGGACCTTCGGGCACGCCCACCACATGTGGAAGAAAGAGCCCAGTCGGCCACATCCTCTCCAGCAAAGGGGATCAAGGGAATGGTTCATGTGATGGAGCCTGAGGGAGGAGTAGTACCAGCGCAGCGTAGAATTTTATACACGCATTCTCTATTGGTGACGCAAGCGGATGCTGCATGAGTTTGTGTCCAAATGTCCACTCAGGCTTGGTCTTCCAGCGGGTCTGCCAAGTCCACTTCCCATTGGGCCATAACCCGGGTCTTTGTGGCTAGAAAGTCCCCCAAAAAACGTCTATATAGAGTGGATATTCTGCCTCGGGTTGGGAGGTCCTTGAGGGTTAGTTCGAGGGCTGTAAGGGGGTGCGTAGCTGCTTGGAGGGTTTGCGGGTGTGAACACCAATGGCATAGCTGAAAGTATGTGAACCTGTCTCTCTCCTGAAGAGAATTGCTCCTTACATTGCTCAAATGTGCGGGGGAGGGTTCCCTCATATAGTTGGTCCAGGGTTTCGAGGCCTCACGCTATCCAATTCTGGAAATTTCGCGGATGTGTCCCGGGGGAAAAGAAAAGGTTGGGTTATGGAAAATTGGAGATAAGGGAATCCCGAGGGGACTGAGCCCCCTATGCCTCATCGCCCAGTCCTAGGAGGCCAAAGTGTACTTAGTTGCCAGCAGGAGACCTTCCCTGTGATCTCTAAGGGCAGGCGGAATGTGCGGGAGGAATCTGAGGGGGAGCGGGAGCCGTGATTGTTCAAGTCTTGAGCGGTCGGAGACTATTTGCCAGGCGCGGATGTGAGCTGGTTGTGCCACTACGCTGTAGGCCTTCAGGTCGGGGACCCCCAGACCCCCGAGTCTTGCGTCCCCTAACAGTGTCTTCCGGGGAATTTTAGCTTTTTTGCCCTTCCAGATAAACCAGAGCATCTTCTTTTGTAACTCGTTGAGGTCGGGCGTTGGGATTGCTACTGGGAGGGGTGAGCAGGCGTAGAGGAATCTTGGTAGAAGATTCATTTTACAGGCCATAATGCGACCCATCAGGGAGATTTCCTGAGATGCCGAGCGTTTCAAGTCATCTTCCAATTCCCTAAAGAGCCTGGGGAAATTAACTTGAAATGTGTCCCTCGGGTTTGCAGGGATCTGGACCCCTAAATAGGGGATGGACTTGCTCTTCCATACAGTTGGGCACATTGGGATCAGGGCCTCCCACTCCTCCGGGGAGAGGCCTATGCTCAGGGCCACCGATTTGGTAAAGTTAATGATGAAGCCGGTGACCTCGCCATAGCTAGTTATTTCGGATAGGGCATGTTGTAATGAGGCGCAGTGTTCCGAGATCGTGAGCAGTACATCATCTGCGTATAGGGGAATTTTATGCTGCGACAGGTTGGTGTGGGGGTCCCTGATATGGCTGTTCTGTCTGATCCTTTGGGAAAACGGTTCCATGATGAGTGTGAACAGCAATGGAGATAGGGGGCAGCCTTGTCTGGTCCCGCAGGTCAGAGAGATCGGGGCGGAGAATGAACCATTAATTCTGAGGAGTGTTTTTGGCGCTTTATAGTTAGCCAGGACCATTTTCTGGAATGCCGGGCCAAATCCAAAGGCCTCCAAAGTAAGGTGCATGAAAGACCAGTCCACCCTGTCAAATGCTTTGGTAGCGTCAAGTGCCATTAACGCCAGCCCCTGGGAGTTTCGCGTGGCTAAATCAACTAGGTTCAGGGTTTTGCGCACATTATCGCCTGCAGATCTATTTAGAATAAAGCCTGTCTGGTCAGAATGAATTATGTCAGGTAGAATGCACACCAGACGGTTAGCCAGGATCTTGGAGTATAGATTGGCGTCGATATTCAGGAGGGCTATCGGCCTATAAGAGGCCGGGTCTCGCGGGTCTTTCCCTGGATTAGGAAGGAGGATCGTCGTGGATTCTTGCATTGAGGGGGGTCACGGTCCCCATCTCCCTAAAGGAATTGAAGAGTGCCACCAAAGGGGAGAACCAGCTGGGGTTTAAAGATTTTGTAAAACCTTGTGGAGAAGCCATCGGGCCAGGGGCCTGGGGTTTGAGGGACTTAATCACTTCTTCAACCTCCTCACCCGTGATCAGGGACTCCAGGCTTACTCTGGTCGAGGCGTGCAGTTGGGGGAGGGCTGCCTCTCGTAGGTACTCTTTTTGTTTGTTCTTGTTCCGTGAGGGTGCCATCATTACCTGGGACAGATGTACCACCGCCATTTGTAGTTTTTTGGGTTCCGCATATTGAATTATCCCCTGTGAGTCTCGGAGGCTTTGGCTTTAGCTAGTTTGGCTACCAGCAGCTTATTAGCCTTATTGTTCTTGACATAGTAAAATTGCTTGGCTTTGGCCATGAGGTGGGCCATAGGTTCGGCGTAGTGAGCCTCTAGCTTTTTCCTGGCGATGCGGATGGCTCGTTGCGTCCTGGGAGACCAGCCTTTTTTCTTATGAGTCTCTTCCACTGTTTTAAGTTCCTCCTCCAGGACCAGGCGGGCCTGGCGTCTGTTGCGATGGAATGCCACCCCTTGTGCGATTAGCTCACCCCTGATCACCGCCTTTAGGGCGTCCCAGGTGTTTGCGGGGAGGTGTCTTCTACCGGGTTTTCTCTGAGGACATTTTTGATCGCCTTTGCAATCTTATCCCAGAGCGGCATTTCATTAAGAATTGGATCGTATAGTGACCATATGGTAGGAGAGTTGGGCTTTTTAGTATGTGTGCTCGGATTTCCATGATTACTGGGGCGTGGTCCAGACAGAAACCGGGTGCCGATGGATACCTCTTTGGTATAAGTGAGCGGCTGGGCGGATGTCAGAAGGAGGTCTGTCCTCGAGAAGGTCCGATGGACATAGGAGTAGAAGGAGTAGTCTTTTTCAGAGGGTTGGAGGACCCACCACGAGTCTACCACATCAAGCATTCTAAACAGGTGAAGGAGGCTAAACGGCTGAGTAAAGTCTCCGGGAGTGGGGGGGGTGGGATTTGTCCATCGTAGGGTCGGCACTCCGTTGAAGTCTCCCCCAATTACAACTTGGCCTTCTCTAAAGTGGGATAATGCGGCACCCACAGAGTCGTAGAAAGTTGATTGCCCAGTGTTTGGGGCCTATATCGAAGCAAACATGTATATATCTCCCAGCAATTGACATTTGACCGTCATGAATCGGCCTTCTGGACATGATTTAGTATCCACGATATGGAGGTTCAGGCCCTTTCTGAAAAGAATTGCTGTGCTGCTTTTCTTAGAGCTGCCTGAGGCGAAAAGCTGAAGCGGGAAAAATCTAGAGCGGAGCCGTCCCCAATCTTCCGGTAGCAGAGGGGTCTCCTGTATCAGAGCTACAGCTGCATCCTCATCTTGGAGCTTTTTCAGGATCAATTTCCGTTTGGCGGTAGAGTTCAATCCGTTGACATTCAGAGTGAGGAACTTCAGGGTATGCTTGCTCTGCCCCCGTCACATCCTGGGGGAAATGGCGAGTCTGGAATCGCTATCGCCGCGGTTCTCCATACTTTTTGCCGCCACGTTTTCTCCCAAACGTAACTTGCAGGTCTAGTGTTCTGCACTCGCATACGCGACCGGGAGCTTTATGCCTCTACTTCCGGGTCACGTATGCGTTGCATCGTTCCCTAGGTTTTTCGCTGTGGTTGCCGCTCTGTGTTTTTGCCTTCCGAGCGTTCTGCTCTTCTTGTTCTTACCTTTCTGGCTTCCACCCCTGTTTCCTTCCGCTCTTACCCGTCTCTGCTTCCCTCTTCCCTTCTTTTCTTCCTCTTGTTGCTCTTTCAGAACTTCATCCTTCCTATCCTTTGTTCCGTTCCTATCCCCTCCTCATCTCTTCTTCTACATACCTTGTACCCCTTTCGGTTTCCCTATTACTCCTCTCTCCTTACCTTTGCTATTTGGATACCTTGTCTAATGACCCTGCCTGCCCATTGGATCGCCGCTGCCTCCCGTTCCGTTACCTTCCCGAATCTCTGTGTACCGGACCTGGACCGTTTACTGGACTGCCTCTGCCACACAAACTGGTGCACTTCTGCTTACCATATCCTCGCTCACCTCTGGATCCTCATTTTGAACACCTAATTTCGTCCTGTGTTTCGAAGGATTCCGGACTGCCCGGTGCCAGCCTGAAGTCATCATATAGGGGTTTTTTGTGCCTTTGGCTTTTTCCCCCTTTTCTGACGGTCACGGGGGATTGTCCACCGCCTCACCTATACGGTGTCACGGTGGCGTCCTTTCGTGGCCGTCCCTACCTTCATTAAAAAAAGGAGAGGCCCGGAAACAAAGAAGAAAGGAAACCCAGGAGAAAAGACAAAGGTGAGGAGGAAGGGGAGGGTTTTGAGACAGAAACTTCATTTGAAGAAGAGGACATAGCCGACCCTTGTGACAGCCCCTGCTGCTGTGTTCGGGGGTGAGGTCAGTAAGGGGTTGATTAACCGACATCACAGGGGTATGTTAGCCATGGGTCACCCTGCTCTTGGGGTTTTAACATATGCCCCCAACGACCGGGCATACCCTTAACTGGTGAGGGGGCCAATTTTGTGAGTGTGGCCATCTCCCTGGCCAACAGGGCCAATCGTAGAGATACGAGTGTAACCGAGTTCCAAGGACTCAAAGATGGAATGTACCTTGGAAATGGTCATGGGCCGTGGGTAGGGCCCGCTGTGTCTGACGTAGTCATTCATGGATGGGTCGGGGTTGGCGTGGCATCTCCGCAGCGGTGTTCGGAGGACAGCCCCAGGAGGGGCAACTCTCCGCAAAGTACATTCTGCACTTTGTTATTTTCTCCTGCTACTTCGCGGGACCTTTGACCATGAAGATCATCTTGGCTTTGGAAGAACGGCCATTTCATGGCCTATAGGGTCCTCCGACCTTGGTGAAGTATCCCCGCCAGATGCAGAGGGTTGCATGATCTTGCTGGCATCTTCAAGGTGGCTGATTCTGCGTAGTGTGCCGTTATATGAAAATTGTAAGGTGGTTGTGAACAGCCATCTGTACCAGATCTGTTGCTCCTGCAGAAAAAGCACCAGAGGCCGGAGGGATTTCCTCTTCTGGAGGGTGAGTAGGGAAAGGTCTTGGTATATCTGGAGAGGTGACCCCTAAAAGGAAAGTTCGTCCTGGGAGCGGCTGATAGCTGCGATTGCTTCCTTTGTAGTGAAGAAGTGTACTCTTGTTATAACATCCAGAGGGAGGTCCGAGTCCACCCCTCGTCGTGGGCGCAATCTATGGGTGTGATCGAAAAGGAGTTGTGGTTTGTCTAGGTGAGGAAGCAGAGATTGGAAAAAGTCCCCCAAATATTCCACTAGGTCTTTGTCTAGCACAGAGGATGGTACCCCACGGATTCGGTTCGCCAAGCCCTGTTTTCCAAATCCTCTTGTTTGAACTCAGGAATTTCGCATTTGTCCTGTAAGGATCTTATGGAGCTTTAGATTTCCCCCAGTGTGGCCGCCTGATACTGGGAGTGGTCGTCGATCTCCCCCAGTCTTTGTTCCATTTCATTCACCCTTTGATCCGTGTGTTCTTGCTTGGTTGTAAGCTCCTTCATGCAGGATCTAAATTTGGACTTAATGTCGGCCATGAAGACCTGTATGTCCTCTTGGTGGCCAGAGAGTCCCTGTCTTCTTGAGCTTTTGGTGGGGTGGATTTAAGGGGGTCGAGCTTCTTCCCCTTGTCCATCGTCGAGAACATGGAGGCAATGTCTGAGTTCTTGCCCACTTTAGATTGCTTCGCCATTGTTCTAGATCTGGTTCCTGAGAGGTGCACTCGGGGATCCTCCGGGGCATAGGTGGGACCGCGCTGGTAGGTACGATTTTAGGGCATGGAAGATGTGAAGAAAAAGTCATGGATCAGTAGCTGGTGTTCGCCAGGCCAGGGAGTTCCGTAGGTTGCAGTTACCTGCCGTTGTACTGTGGCAGTGGGGGGTGGGAGCAGGGTGGGCCGGGGCACCCCAGGAAGTAGGGGCAGCAGAATGGGAGGAGCAGGGTTGCTTCTAATGTCCCTCAGCGCCCAGCGGGGGCACCTAGGTCTTGATTCACAGAAGAGGATGTGGACTCCTTGATGTTAGTAAGTATGCTTTGTGTGTGGAGGGTATGGCCGTAGGAGTCGCAATTCTATGGATGGTGTCGCTGGGATGGAAGATTCCATGGGTTGAAGAACCCCACCATTACATAGAGGCAGTGGGGGGGAGCAGAGTGGGCTGGGGCGCCCCTGGAGGGAAGAGCTGCAAAAGGGGAAAAGCCGGGTCGCTTCTGATGTCCCTTAGCCCCCAGCGGGAGTGCCCAAGCTGGGCCAGCCGGGGTCCGGTGCGTGTTAGGGGAGGCAAGGTCCCCGGCGGTAGAGCGGGCCACTTCGGCAGCCGCACCCCGGTCTTACCCCAGTGTGGCGCCCGAGGACCCGGGGAAGCCGTGGATTCCGGGCCTTCCGTTAGTAGTGGTGGCTCTCCTGGGCCAGTTGCACGCCTACCTTGCTCTGTAACAGAGGTGTTCCAGGATGAACGGGGGGGTGCCTCCCATGTGGGGTCTGTGTTGGCCGCTATGGGGGTCTAGTCCCGTATGTGGTTGAATTGCTTTGTGGGCTCAATGCCCCTATTTGCCCCCTGCCAGCGCAGGCCTGGCATTCAGGGGCCTCCTGGCACCCGTGGGATCTCAGTGGATGGAGGGGTCCCCCCCCCGAGCGCTGTAATGTGCCCGTGTAGCCCGCACCAGCGCCCGCACACAAGGGCTTATTGGGAGTGGAGTGAAGGAGCTGCCGGCACAGATTGTTCGGTGTGCGGCGGCAATTGAGGGCCCCCAAACAGGGCTCACGGCCGGGTGGTCAGGGCCACCTACGAAATCATGTATGAGCGCTGCTCGGGCTCTCCAAGCCCAGGGGGCATCACGCCAAGGACATGCTACGCTGAGTCGCTGGGCTCCCGAACTCCGCCCACCATTTTGGAAAAAGGTGGCGGAGGGGCTGCTATCTTTGGAGCCTAAAAGGGCAGGCTTCCTGGTCCCGTTTGGTCCCACAATGTGGACTGGAGTGTGCCACAAAGGTTCCAACGCCCCAAGCTGGAAATTGGGGCTTTGATTGCGCCGCAATCACATCTAATTTGGTGCCGCAGTGGGCCCATCATGGTGGGCTCTTGAAGGAGCATCGAAGTCGCCAGAGCTCCAGCCCACGTAGATATTTCATCTGTTAAACAGATTGTTCTTGACATTTGAAACTGCCTCACTTTGTTCCGTTTCCCATTTCCAGGGTATACCCTGCTTCAATAATCTTGTTAAAGAATGTGTAATCGCTGCATAATTTTTCAATGCATTTTCTGTTGTAACTTGTCATTCCTAACAAACTCTTTAAAGTTTTCAAGTTAGTGGGATCTTTTTGTTTATGAATCGTCTCCACTTTTTTCTTTTGTGGGTTTAATCCATGTTCTGTCACCTCATGACCTAGGAAGTGTACCTTTTTTCTGCACCACTGTGCTTTCTGTAAAGATACTTTTGCCCCAGCCTTCTGGAGCCGACTGAGCACATGTCTAATCTCATTGAAGTGGCTTTTCAGATCTTCATTTTTGATTAGCATATTATCTACATAGACTATTGTCCCCCTTTCAGTTGCATCTGAGAGTGCCTTGCTCAGGAATATCCCAATCTCACTCCCACTAATGACATACCCAAGAGGGTTACGGGACCACACATAATGCGATTTGTCAATTGAAAATGCAAACACATTTTGAATATCTTCAGCAAGTGGCACACACCAGTATCCAGCTGTCTAATGTGGCTGTCTAAAAGGTCTAATGTGGTAAACACCTTTGACCCGTGAACCTGTGCAAGACCCTGATCAATAAATGAAACAGGTACCTTTTTGTTTAATTCTCATAGATCTGCACACAAGTGATATGGTATGATATTTCATTTATATCGCGCTCGTACACAGGTGTTTCAGAGCGCGACCAGGCGAAGGGAGGGGAACAGGGGAGAAGCAAAAACAGTGATCTTACTAGGCCCAGTGACATTAAGAACGCGCAAGTGCATGGGTAAGGGAAAAAAGGGGAAGTGCATGGGGAAGGGAACAAGGGGGAAAGTGCAGAGCATAGGAGAGAAACAAAATAAATAGTAAGTACATAAAATAATTAAATAGAGTGTTAGCAGTGGTAGTGCAGCCTGTAAGAGGCAAAGGTGCTAGGTTAGTCAGATAGGATGTATCTGATAAGTGCAGAAGAAGAGTGGGTGGGGAACTGTATGGGTACAGACACAGGCCCCAGTGCAAGGGGCGGCCTGGAGGCAGTGCGGGAGAATGGCAGGGTGAGCAGGTACCTGGGCCTGAAGGGCAGAAGGTGGCCAGGTGCAGAGTGCCGAGGGAAAAGGCAGATCAGCAGGGGAGAAGCGGGGCAAAGGCAGAAGCGAAGAGGAAGATCTTAGGGAGCTTCCGGAACCGTAGATGGTTCTCCTCAAGTTTCAAGGTGGCAGGGAGGCAGTTCCAAAGGGAGGCCCCGGTCGAAGACAGAGATCTACCTCCAGCTCGTTTCTTTGAAAAACGACTGACCCTGAGGGAGTTAGAGGTAGAGGAATGAAGGGCTCGGGAGGGGAGGTATTTACAGAGGGATAGTTGAAGGTATTTTGGACCCAGGCCCCAGAAAGCCTTGTAGACAATGCAAAGGGTTTTAAATTTAATCCTTGCATCCATTGGGTGCCAATGAAGGGATTTCAGAGCTGGAGAGATACGATCCCAGTGCTTGAGGCCAAGGATAAAGTCTCGCTGTCCTGTTCTGGATTAGTTGTAAAGGGCGGAGAGTAGAGGCAGGTAGATTTAGAAAGAGGCTGTTACAGTAGTCTAACCTAGAGAGAATCAGAGCTTGGGAGACAGTGAGCTTCTGAGGGTAAGTGAGGAAAAGAAGAGTACCTCTAAGGAGGTGCAATAAGAAATTTTATTTTTTTAGAGACATCAGAGATGTGTGGGGAGAAGGAAAGCTTGGCGTCAAAGATGACCTTGAAGTTCTTAGCTTTGCAGGTAGGGGCAGGAGGAGGGCCAAGGGAGGCTGGCCAGAGAGTGAGGGGAAAGGATGGAGAGGGTGTACCAATGAGGAGGATCTCAGTCTTGTTGGCATTTAAACAGAGGTCATTGGCGGCACACCAATTTTGAATGGCAATGAGACAGTCAGAGATGAAGTAAGGAGATGAGATGGCTGAAGGAAGCCTGAAAATGAGTTAGGTGTCATCAGCACAGCACTGGAAATTTGAGCAAAAGATGGAAATGCAGTATGCGAGAGTTGCCAGGTATTGGTTGAAAAGCCAGGGCGGGAGGTTAGACCCCTGGGGAACACCACAGTTAGATAGGGAGATAGAAGATAGGAAGGACCCAAGTTGTACCTGGGAGGGTCGATCAGAGAGAAAAGAGGTCAGCCAGGCCAGAGCCTGATCAGTGATACCCAGGTTGTCACGGAGACGATTGGGCAGGGTGGTATGGTTGACTGTGTCGAAAGTGCCATTGGGCATTGTGTTTTACCACACCTGATATAGGGGGATTTGATGTACTACTATCAATAGGCCTCATGATTCCTCTAGAATATAGCTTTTTGATTATTTCAGCTAGTGATTCCAAACATGCCAGGGCTACCCTATATTGTTGCACAAATGCAGGCTCCCTACCATGTCCTTATGGTAGTGTGGCAACATGTACACCGGTCAGCCCGCAGTCATAGGCATCTTTGGCAAAAACCTGTTTATACTCCATAAATATTTTTCTTAATTGGTCTTTTGATTCCTCACGTGTGCAAGCATCTGTAGCTTGAATATGCTCCTCTACCATTTTAGAAAACTCTGGGAAGTGCTCCAAAGGAGGAACCTCTGTACTTTCCTCTTATCGAAGGCAGTGTCTCTTTGGAGGGTTGCTATATTCAAATATTTGGGAATATTGACCTCCATTTCAATATGCCGTTTTCTCTTTTATATTCACTTACTTCGAATAGGATACAATCATCATGATGACAGCACAATATTTCACTTCACTCATAAGGGTACATAGACTGTATGCTAAATTAAGCGGAATTGGTAGGATACCAGCTTCAAGAGTTCTGCACCCTATTTCATTTGAAGTTGAGCAAGTGTCGCAGCTGCGTGAAAATTCAATGGAGACAAATTTCCCCACATCCATGTAGTATATGCAAGTTGAGTCTTTACACATGCTCTGCACCACTTTTTGTAATAAATCAAACTGTTGCCAATTGTATGCAAGTTTTTGTGTTTGATTAGGTGATGTTGTAAAACTGAAGCTCTCTATGAGAAACGTGTTTTTCGGCATCTCGTGTGCCTTCTTCAATCAGGGCAATAACTATTTTATTCCAAACAGAAAGTACACCTGTTTGTCATTTTCACCCATGTCCAAAATCAATTTAAGAAACCCATTTCATAAGTAAAAATAAATAGTAGACATTGATACAATTGTAGTGAAAAAAAACAAATTAAATATTAATCATGATGCCACAGAGAAGACGGCGGGAGCCGGAAAGGTTTTTTTTTAGGTAAATTGGAGACAAATAAATTGAGGGGGTTAAGAGAAAAGACAGTACAAATTAATAGGTATAACTCTCTCTAACATAGTCTATTAGCTTGTATCTGTAACAATTTGTTGTTACTGTCTGTCTTAGTTTTATCTTCTGTAGCATTCTGACGTTAGTCATACAATATCTACTTATCACATCTATTGTACATACATCCCATTTTACAATAAAGTCACTTCCAATTTTTAGCATTTGTTATTACTGTCTTTATCTTCTATAACATTCTGACGTTGGTCATACGGTTCATCGAATCCATTCTGTGTGGTGTGAAGTTTGTATTTATTTAATCACATCTACTGTGCATGCATTCCTATTCACAATAAAGTAATATCTAATTTTATGCATTTGTTGGATTAATTGGTGCTGCTGTACCCGTTAAGGTGTCATCTCATATAAGTTTAAAGGAATACTTAATGGTTTCCACCTCTTAGCCTTTAGTTACTCAGTTGTTCATGTTTACTTCTCTGTGTATTATGGGTTAAATCCCTCCTAAAGTAGGATAGTAATGTGTACTAGCAAAAAGGCGTTCCATTTTGATACTGGTGCAGTTATTTACCTCTGGAGTGACATTTGGTTTGCGTTTTTCTTCATTTAGATAAAAACACAGCATGTTTTCATCTATTTCTGTTGGCCATTCTTTCTTGGGATCCAAATAAATCCCCTAAGACTGCTTCTCTTTGTCTCCTCGCATTTCATCCTGACACATAAGAATGACAGTGACGCTGGGTAGACAGACATTTTAAAGATATATTTCCACTGCACTTTCTGATTTTGCAACGGTGTGGCATTCTTTTACACTGTTACTTTGTGTCATTATTTTCTTGGTTCTCAAAGGCTTTTTAGCTAAGGACCACAATACTCCATTTACCCCATCAATGAGGGGCGAGAACCTCTTTGGGCAATTTGTGCCTATAAGAAAGGGTATTTCATTAATGGATGTGATCAACACTTCCTGTCTCATCCGATGCTTCCCTATCTTTATATTAACCTCACTGACACCTTTGATAAGCATCTCTCCCCCAGCCTTTCTGCCTGCCTCTCACAGGGTCAACCCAGATAAGCATTCGAGACTGCCGTTTTTCTAAGGATCGTCAACCCAGGAGAGACAGCTGCTCAGCACCCAGCACTTCTGCTCCTTCGTCAGTCGGTGCCCGAAGAGGAATGGCTCTCTACTCTGCCTCAAAACCCTTTTTTATGAAACCCCCTGTCAATCACGAGCACCTCCCCGGATGCAGACCTACCCATATCACGCAATTTTTCTCATTGTGCTAACTGCATTGTTGAAGAGAAATACGTTTCATTTTTCTCTTGCTCTCCCACTCCAAAACAAAGCCATATTGCTAGCAGAACGGATCTTCACATTTTTCAGCTACCACACAGCGCAGATTCAGTTTGCACGTTAAAAGTCCATTTTTATTTCCCATTTCCAGAGCATTATGCATTGGCTCAATCTGCATCCAGTTTATTTCATGAGCTAATTTGCATTAAATATTATTATGGGAATCTGTTATATGTTAAATGGGGTTAGGTTAATTAATATGTTAGACTTAGGTTAGTATTATATTTAATGCAGTTCAGTTCATTGAAATAGCATCCTGAAGTAAAGTGCAATTTCAAGCATGTGCTCTGTGCATTGGCGTCTATTTAGTACTGCCTGAGACTCCCAAAGTCCAGCAATGTGTTTCACACCCTAGGCCCCAGTTGAAGTTCAATCCCTCGCTAAAATGTGAATGTGAAATGCGGAGTCCATATGTTGAAATGCAGAGTCCAAATGTTGAAATGCATAGCCCACACTCCTAGTTTCCCTATATGTGCTCCAGCATTAGGCCTGGGCAAGTGGTATGGGCAAACTCGCAACCACACGAATCACCCACTCATCCTCACAGGATGCACACCAGATTTAAGGTAAGTATTATCCAAGTCCACAGAGTACCTTATGAGAAAAGAGGAGCTTCAGAGTGGATGCCTTCAGGACACAGCAGCACAGGACCTGGTCCCTGGATTCTTGGTCTGGAGATCAAAGAACTGGACACTGGATGGGAACTTGTAGCAGCAGTCATCAGAGGAGGATTTCAGCAAAAGATGCATCCCAGAATCTGGTGGCTCTGTGGATTTGGCGCCTTTTTACAGCAGCCAGATGAAGTTCGAATATCACTGGTTGGATTCTCTTCACTCTCTCAGTCCTGAACTCTGGTGAGAGGACTACATAGATTTGATTCGTGTCTCTGGAGAGCCAGGAGGAGGCCACCAACGTTTCGGACGGATTCAGATTTCAGACGACCATGCACCACACAATGGCTTGAGATACCAGGGTATTGGGATATTGCAGCCCAGCAAGGTAACAGCATGTTATGGGATGGCTCAAAATGCAGGTCTTCTTGAGACAAGTGGGTCCCACCAGACCAGCCTCTTGGTAGGAGCCATCATTTTCGGGACCCCCAGGTTGATTGGAAGGAAGGGTTGTATCAGGCTCTGATTACACAACAGACTCTCTGGTCGCTGGAAATTACTACAGACGTCTTTTCTTCATCTTCCTCTTTGGATCGAGCTCCAGTGGTCGACTTGTCAGCAGCTTCCAGTTTCAGAGCATTTATCAGGAGCTACACCACAACCTCTGCAATCTCTCCCTGCAGTTTACAGAAAGAGGCGAGCTGGCTGTCTAATCAGGACTGCCAGCCCCCCATTGAGACTGGGTTCCTTTCAGGCAAGGTGAAAGACAAAGGGCCGCAGAGTTTTGGACTCCTGCCTCACTTCCTGCCTTCTCAGACACTCTGGTGTTTGGGCATGGAATACAAAGGATACCCCGAAGACAAAGCATCCACTGAGGTTGTTCTCATCTACAATGTCAGAGGAAGACCTCAGAAACAACAAGCCTGCATAGAAATTGCAGAAATGAAGGAACCCGCCATTCTAGATGAACAGTGCCCATTTTGGGTGTTACCGAGGCTGAATTAACAGCCTTCGAGTAGAAATGACTAAAAGTCATGAAGGTAAAATCACTGCCACCAGCCATTCAAGTAACCTTGCAATTGTAACAAAATTGTTGCCTGGTAAGTAAGAAAGGGGATACATTGTATCCCTCCAGCACTCCACATAGGGTGGGGTGTTCAGGCTCACTTATACAAAATGTAAAGGGGATGTAAATCCCTCTTAACGACTAGGGAACAGTAGTTCACCCATATTCATGAAAGAGAAAATAACGGGAGCCCAAAGGGGCAACCCGGCCCAAGCACAAAAGTTATAGGAAACTATAACTCCAACCAACCACTATGTAGAGCCATAGAAAGGTCACCCATAAGAAGAGTAAAAGACTAGGTGAGAAAAGAAAAAGATTCCCACTTACCTAGGGACAACGGAAAATCATTACCAAGTCCAAGCAAACATTTCTGGGGTTAACACAGGTCAGGAAGATTTATCATTAATATGAAAATCTTACCTAACACACCCCATAGCTGCCTCAGGCTGTTTCTTCCTCAAAGCACCTACCAGGGTTGGGGCAGAAACTTCCTTAGGTGCCATTCCAGAAGGCATCCTAGCATGCCACACAACACAACACACATGCCACATTGCTGGTATTGTACACATACAGCACATTTCCTCGCCTTTTCTGTTGGCAACAGTGCAAAGATGCACAATATACAACCTCCAGAAAGGGGGGTAAGCAAGTCCGCGATCTAAAATGGATCCCTGCTTTCTTCATCTCTCGCCCTCGGAAAGGGACATGCATTTTATTAGCGGAAAAAAATCAAATTGTGGGACAAAGGAAATGAAGTCTGCCACGTGAAGGGGGCACTGCAATGTAGGTAGCCACCGGGTCAAATCTGACTGCCCACATTGAGTGGGTGACTTGAACGTATGCTGCTTTCCCTGACTGGGTCATATGTTCCCTGGCGATAACATGGGCTGTATGCCTCCCCGAAAACGTCAAACGTAGATATCAATGCTACCCAAAACAACCTGAAGATCATATAAAGATTGTGAACCGAATGACCCGCCACCAGATATTAAATCACAAGGTACATAACTCTTTTCTTGAACGCTTGGAAAACTGGATGACTACTTTCTTGACAGAATGTCCCTTCTAGACTCCAACCCCCCGGGTGTCCTTTGTCTTTGGTTTTCTGACTAACTCACCCTTCCCCTCTAGGACCTTTTACTGCCGTAGTTCCTGCAGCAATGTCTCTTGGTTGCACCCGTGACACATTGTACTCTTAAAGATCTTACATTCGCCTGCGGAAAACTGTGGACGAGTGGTATGAGATGTGGTCATCGCTCCCAGTTAAGGGAGTGGTATGAGATGTGGTCATCGCTCCCAGTGATGGGATGGAATTCTGTCCAGATCCACTCCTATGCGGCCTTCCATGCGTACGTGAGCCATATCCCTGGAGCTAGACCATGTGGCCTTGTCACCCCTCACCCTCCATTGGCTTCTTCTGGAGGGAAGAATCAGATTCAGAAGGTCAGGTTTGATTTACCAGAGCCTTAATTCTAAAATATTCCCAACAATGAACTTTCACATGCTGGCGGCTACCAGGAGCGAATGCACTCTAACTTTGGGCATACCCCAATCAAGATAACCCAAACTTTCAACACACGATTTTCATGCTGTGGCCCCGGGATTTGGAATGTATCCCTTGATGCCTTCTGTCTCTCGACATCTCACCTAATTGATTGCCCGCTGATCTGTTTGTGCTTCTGCATTTATAGAATGATTAAATGTGCCGGATGCTTTAGGCGGAGCTTCCTACTGCTCACGCGGCCACACTCAAGAAATCCCTGTATTAACCTCCTTCACATATCACTCTACCAAGACTACGTCTCCACTGCCATACTCCGTCGCCTGGATTACTTCTCAGGCCTGTTTAACGGGACGCCCATGGCACCATGCTACTTTGCTCTGCTCACCTACGTTCTGAATTCTGTGTCCTGCACCCCTACAAGCATGCACGATCCTCATCCGACTCCACCCAGCACCTCCACATGAGGCAGATCTCAATGTCTCACTGCTTCCGTCTTCGGGTCTCCAAATCCATCCACAGATAAGCATCCTGCTCCCCACCCCCTGCCCCCTGCCCCTGGCTGGCCTTAGAAGCTGCAGAGCCCCGGGTAGTAAATCAAACATTTGACACCCCTCCCCTCGCCAGGGGTGCCCCTAGTCATGCAGCAGGGGGGAGGAGCACTATATTTTTTAATATGCACAGTGGGCGCCATATTGTTATTAAATGTGTTGCGCTCGCGAGGGCGGAGTATATTTAATTTCAATAGAGCACCTGTCGCGGCTTATCTCCTCACACCAGCTCGGAGGACCATGAAAGACTCCCCCGAGCTGGTGCCGTCCGTCCCGCCCTGCCCTACGGCCGGCTCTGACTGCCCCTACCTACTGCTATTCTCACCCCTCGCACCCTTAGATGCCAAAACCTCTTCAATGTCTCCACCCTTTGTCCACCCTGTGCCTCCTCCTGCGTTCGCTCGTTCACCCTACATTGAATCCCCTTCCGATCTTCTGCTCATATCTCAAGATTCACATCCAACGGTCCTCTTTTTAGAGTGTGCAATTTCCTTTTTGTAATGACTGACCTGTGCACTCCCTAACTCTACCGATTCTGCAGTCAAGTTACTAACAAGTGCTCGCCTGTTTCAACATACTCGGTCAAGATGGAAGAACTCTTCTCAGCCAATCAGAATGCTCGAAATGCAGCCTGCAATCTCTTGTATCCACCTCATTCTAAGGAGTCCATCTTGAGCAGTAGCTTAGCAATTAGTATAGAAATAACTGTTTTAGCTGTACAAAGGCAATGGTGTGTTATCTTGTTGTTAAACAAACAAGATAACACACCATTTTTAAAGCTTATTTCAACCAGTTCCATGCGAAGTAAATGAACATTATTGTGATAATTTATATCATGTGAAATTTGATAATTATAGTATTTTTGTAAAGGTTGATTTATTAACCAATGCAAATAATTTTTAAAAAACACTGTAAGTTGCTTGTATGTGCTCCTTTCCTCCTCCCCCGCTCGCCCCCCCCCCACACAAACAATACATATACTTCCCTTGTTAGTTGCACAGCTCCATGTGCTAATAACCATAGAGAGCTCGGCCAGTGTCATTATCGCTTGGGATGAGATAGAAACAACTTGGGAAGAACATTATCCTACGATAATGACCCCTGCGTCTATTAAATATATTCCATGTGGGGCCCCCCTTGTGTCCTTTGATGTTGCCCTCACTCTTGCTCTCTGTTGTGTTTTGCTTGCTCTGGTCTTTCCCTGTTATGTATGCATGAGCCCCTGATGGAATGTTAGTGTGGAATGTTAAGGATGGACTGTGTATGGGTGTTCCACAATGTCAGTTGGGGCCTGAGCTTAGATGATGAGGGGGCCGGTGGATGTCTCTCCCTGCCTATGTATTTTACTTGACTGCCCTAATGTACTTACCTAAAGTCTGTACCTAGTAAAATCTGTCGAACCCATGAACGGCTTCACTTGCCTACTTTGACTCCAAAGCATGAACTTAACATTGGCGACGAGGATCTTGGAAAACTACATCAAAGGAAGGAGTAACACGCAACAGAAAAAGGAAAACGGAGCAGAAAAAGGGACAGAAAGCAGAAGAGAAGAAGGAGACATCCACCGGCCACCCCTGGCCTTAAGGTGAGCGTGCCCCGTTTGCCAGAGCTGGCGCAGAGCTTTAGGCGGTCAGTGGGGTAGAACCCTGTTTGTTTGTGTATTGGCACAACCAGTTGTTGGTGGATGATGAAGTAGGGTACAGTAGTGATGTAAATTGGAGTAAGAATTGCGTTAGAAGGTGGGCTGGTCCCCGAGTGTTAGTTCCATAATAGGCCTGTTATGGTACTGGTGATAGTTCAGGAGTGGTGTGGCTTCATGTAGCTACTGCAAAGGTCTCTGTAAGGTAATAGTTTGATTGTTTGGATGAGCACATTTTAGGAGGATGTTAGTGATTGTTTTCTCTAAGTGTTTAACTCCAAATTGCATAGTTTCACCATACCCCTGTCTTCCCATCGTTTCATTGTAATGTAAAGGGGGAGATGTGTTGTGTTTTGCTTGCTCTGGTCTTTCCCTGTTATGTATGCATGAGCCCCTGATGGAATGTTAGTGTGGAATGTTAAGGATGGACTGTGTATGGGTGTTCCACAATGTCAGTTGGGGCCTGAGCTTAGATGATGAGGGGGCCGGTGGATGTCTCTCCCTGCCTATGTATTTTACTTGACTGCCCTAATGTACTTACCTAAAGTCTGTACCTAGTAAAATCTGTCGAACCCATGAACGGCTTCACTTGCCTACTTTGACTCCAAAGCATGAACTTAACACTCTCCACCGCCAAGTTCATGTTTCTGTAAGCTCTTATGTTACTCTGTTTTTATACATGGTTCAGGCACCCAGCAATGGGCCTGCTCCGTCCATTATATGGCCACCCGCGCGGTGTTCTGTTCGAGGCACTGCGTTCTCCTCACAAATGAATACCAACAATAAATACTGCATTACACGCCACATTTGTCAGTGCATGGGGGCCTAGCACTTGCAGCTTCAATGTATTCCTTCCTAGTGTTGCCAAGTGTCCACTCTGCCGGTCTGTGATTAATATCACCTGGGCAGGCAGCCGCTGCGCGTGCTGGATAATGCGCTTCCCGCGTGACGGTGACATGAGGCGAGGAAATAATGCAGGGGTCTGACAGCGGCATTACTGCATTTGCATTTGTCACTTTAACTAAGGGCACATGTGCGATTCCCGCGCGACGAGAGACACGGCTGAGTGTGGCAGTTACATTTTGCGCCGCAAATTCTCTCTCTTTCTCTCTCTCTCGCCTGCACGTGTAAATCCCATTAACATCACTCCCAGAGTGACAGTCATTAAATCCTCCCCGCGCGCCCACATCGCCTCTGTATCCCACTGTCTGCCAGTGCTGCACAAGGAAACACGATGAGCGGTTGCTCTGTCGCACAGCACTTACCAGACCACTTATATCTCTCGCTGGTAAAAGCGGGAGCCTCCCCAGACACGCTTTTTAAACAGCAGCTTCTTATAGTTGTGAACCTCCACTAGCAGGCCGTGCATGCACCCTGCGCCCCTCATACCTCCCAGAGCCTCTGCGGCTGCTCGCCAGAGCAATGGGTGGAACAGGAAGTGACATCGACAATGGGATTCTTGGCAAGGGGCACCGCCCTTGACTCGTGCTTGGTAGTCCCGGAATTACCATGCTAGAGTTTGCAGCATATAGAGATGCCCTGCAAATAGGCCTCCAAAATACCACTTTCGGGCCTATCTTGCATCCAACATTACATTGTGTACTAACTTATGATTCTCCACATTTTCCTGGGTAGCACAACTCAATTATTGCAACACTTAAGGACACATGCTTCTCTCTTTTGTGGAATTATGGTCCATCAAGCAGTACTGGCATGCATCCAGGCTATCACTGATATCACAAACATTCCCCACCCGAGGCACCTCTGCATGCGTCCCTCTACAGGCCAAATAACCCGTTTAATTCAGGAGACGCAGTCCAGTCCGGGGTTTAACTTTGCATTATGGGACTTGTAGTCTTGGATTTATAATGGGGACATCCAGGAGGACAACTCACAGATTGCAAAGTTAAAACTAGGATTGGGCACGTGCCTGCTGAATGGAATGGATACTGTTGGCATGTGTGCTTCCCTCCCTTGGTGTCTAGCATCTATTTCCTGCTTTCCCGTCCTCTTATCTTCCCCTCGTTAATTTGCTTTCCCCGAGCAGGCTAAGGTGTTAATACCCCCGAGCATTTGCTGATTCACAGGCAAGTCTAGGTGCTTGGAAACTATTATGATGGTGACTGGCGCAGTTTAAAATACCATACCATAATACAATATACCATGAAATAACATGACCTGTCATTCTATTCCTCCTTACTTTGAGTGGGGCTTTGCGTCAGGGAACAGCAGCGGAAACAGGAAACCGCGTTACAGAGGGGAAGCCACTGAAGTCATGGAGTACATCTCAGCCTTAGAGCCGGTGTTGCTCAAGGATGGTGTCTAGGGACTCACAGCTGCTGGATAAAGACGAAAGTAACTGGGTGTGCATACCTCTTAACCTGTTCATTGTTGATTCTCGAAGGTGGCGAAATCATGTTTTTTTGGTGGGTGGTCCCATTGAATTCAAGTAAAAATCACTACATTTGTTTGGCAGGCGATACAGGTTTTTCTGGGTGTGTACATCCATTAAAGTCTAAGGAGATTATGGGGCTTGCCATGAGGGTAAGCAAAATCCAGGACAGGAAGAGCGGAGAGTAGGCCTGAACACACATTGATTTATTTCTTTATTTGATTTGAAGAGTGCCTAAGCCCGGAGGCATCAAGGCGCTGTTGCAACCAGTTAAATGAAACATAATCTTAAACCGTAGGTAACCCATCCCGTAGCCTTTAATACAACCCGAGGTTGTAAGGGTCCAAGTGGTATCCTGAGATTTACAGCAGCATAACCCAAATCAGCTGCATTTGTGTGATTTGTCAAGGACAAACCTCATACAAACATTTGGAACAGTTTGTCTGAAGTTCATCCATGTAGTTTAAAGGGGTCCATGTGGCTGGAGCACCCACACAGTATGAGGTAGCTTTCACAGAGCCAGGAGATATTTGCTGGAGGGAGGAAAATAATATTTACCAAAGTTTAGAGCTGTTTAGAGTAATTGTAGGAAGAAGGGTATGGACTGGTGGTGTGTGATTCGGAAACCAGCCACAAAGTGGTGGACTTAGGGCTGCGTTTGCTTATGCAGAACTATGTGACACTATCACTGATTGGGAGTGGGGGAAATGGCACAGTGCCACCTCGAGAGATTTGGGGAGTTGGGCGTTACTCCAGTCAGTGTACCACTCTTGAAGTGTGTGGGTGAGACACATATCATTGGGTGCTATTGCTATTGGGTGATTGGGTGACACCTGGAGGAGAAGTGAGTGGTTCTGGGAATCCATGCGGGGAGCTTGTGGGAGAGTCATGTGCACCTGATTTTGCGAGGAGAGTGCAGGAGAGATTCAGGAGGAGGTTGACACACAAGTCATTGTCCGTCGCAAGAAGCAAGTGGATGAGATGTGTGCCATTGGGTGACACCTGCGAGGAGGTGCAGGAGGAGAGGAGCCGTAATCTGTGAAAGCAGCTTGTGGGAGAGACACGCTCATCTGATTTTGCTGGGAGGGATCAGCAGAGATTCAGGGAGGTGGGTGATACACCAGTGAATGCCAATCTCTTCAAGTGAATGGTCGAGCCACGTACCACCAGGTGACACCTTGGAAAAGTAGTGGGAGGAGCAAGGAATCTCCCAGGGAAGTTTGTGGGAGAGACACGCTTGCCTGATTTTGCTGGAAGGGGTTACCAGAGATTAAGGGAGATTTGGTGACACACCAGTTGGTGTCCGTCTTTTGAAGTGAGTGGATGTGACACATGACACCAGGTGACACCTGGGAAGAAGAGCAGGAGGCGAATTTCAGGGGCAGACTTGTTTGCCTGATTTTGCTAGAAAGGAGAAGCAGAGATTCATGTAGGAGAAAGGTGACACAACGTTGGACATATTTGGAAAAACATTTTAGCACCCAAATGAGTGAGAGGTAAGCCATGCTGGTCATTGCCTTTAATTCCTATAGAAGCAATTGCTGTCTACACTGAGTAGGCCAACATTGCAGGGGGTCAATTTAAGGTATCATCCAGCTCATGCTTAACACACCAAACACAAGTCACTCAGGGAAATACATTCCAGTACAAGAAAATGCAAAGGTATTGCACCATGACAACAAGCATCCACTGAGACTGACATAGGAGCCTGCACTTTCATTTCCCCACCCCTCATCTCAACGGCAGAAGCGGGAGGTGTGAAAATCTTATCTAATGTAGACCAGGGAAGCATGACAGGCAAAATACATGAACAGCAGGAGGAGACTGAAAGTGTCAGGTCACTATCTCCTCCGTCCATTGGGTCAGACAGTCCTAACGGCACTGGCATGGCTGAGCTCTTTCTTGGCAGATCGGAGTGCCCGAGTGCACTGGGGGGACAAATTCTCTGAAACCGTTGCCTATCTTTTTCAGGGTTCCGCAGGGAGCTAGTCTATCTCCCCTTCTCTTTAATCTATATATGAGATGTTTATGTGAACTCCTAGAAAGCGTCGGCGTATTCTTTACAAACTACGTCGACGATACGCAATTGATCTTTGAACTAGGTGGGGATCATGCTGTAGACAGTGCTAAAATAACAGAAGTCTACAATACAATAGACCAATGGATGAGACAAAATTGGATGTGCCTAAAAGGTTCTAAGACCATACTGATGGTTTTTGGCTCAAGTTAGGCCAGAGCCAAACTGGGCACAGAATATGAAGCCTTTGTTATAAAGGAGACAATTATTTCTGTCTCGTCTCAGGTCAAAAGATTGGGGATGATGATGGAAGCATCAGTGGGATCGGAAGCACAGGTGAAATACCTCCACAAGAATAATGCCTACTACCTACATCTGTTGAGAACCATCCGCCCTTTCCTCAATGAGGAAAATAGAGCTACGGTTGCTAGGGCAATTATTATGTCCCGACTGGATTACGGTAATGCCTTTCTCCTTGGAGCCTCTAAGAAAGTAATAGAAAAGTGTCAGCTCATGGAAAATCATACCATCCGAAAAGTGAAGGGCATCAAGTGCAAAGAGCATATTATGGAAGGAAGAAAATCACTGCACTGGCTGAGAATGGAGGATAGAATGATCTTCAAATCTATGACTATAGTTCACAGATGTATCTATGGCACAGCTCCGAAGTACCTAGAGAAACAGTTCTCGAGATACATTCCCCTCAGGTCCTTATGTTCAGAAGATCAGGGCTTATTAAACGTACCGCGATTCTGCCGGGCCACCGGTAAGGGTAAAGCCTTTGCAGTACAGGCTACACAGTTCTGGAATAAGCGACCTCGCTCCCTTCGGTTGGAGACGGACCTGGTCTCTTTCAGGAAATCTCTGAAAACACATCTGTTTAGATGAGGAGACCTATTATTGTCACTCTAAACCACTTGTCACAAGATGTGCAAATGATTGTCCTTGTTTAATGTTTTCTTCTGTGTCCCATGCGCCTTGAGGCCTGCGGGTTTTCGGCATGATATAAGTAGATAAATAAATAAAATAATAAATAACGATAGGATTATGCTCCATCAGAGTCCAGCCCGGAACAAGTATTGCTGTTGGAAAGCAGTTATACTCAGGAGGCAGAGGAGAATGACAGTACAGATGCAGAGGCAGCACCATCAATAAAAGCATGCCTCCACCTGTGCACCGTCTGTTTGAGAAGCAGCCGTCCCTTCACAGATCACAAAGCACATTACATAATTACATGGCACCAAGAACAGCACCAGTGCCACCACTGCCAGCACCCTAACAGCCACTTGAGCCTGGTCAGTGTGCTGTTAGCCCCCTATGAAAGTCAAAGGCCTGGCAGTACCTCACAGAGAATCATCAGCAACTAAATATGGCCACTTGCTCACGCTTCCAGAAATCAGTGTACCGAGCGAAGGCGGGGTCCCATATGCCCCATATGCAGTGGCACCATGCACAGACATGGGAAGACGTCAGCATATCTGATGGCCATCCCCCTCCGCACCATAAGACAAGCATCATATCTCCACCAGTCCACACAATTATCTCTAGAATGACTGCAGCTGAATCAGTGCTTGGCACTAGGAGTAGGAGTAGGACACCAAGCTCTAGCCTTTGCCCTCCAGCGATGCACTGAAGTGATCCCTCATTGCATCATGGCAGTGTTAAGGAAGCACTTGAGTGTGGCCAGAAATATCAGAAGTCCTATGACAGACAGTGCCTGCTCGATGCTAGCCAGGCTATAATGTTGCCTACTTGTTTGCGGAAAACGCTGGATTCCGGCAACTTTCATCACTGCTGGGACGTTCCCGGCTAAGATTCTTTCTCTCACAAAGTTTTACTGGAATTGAACAAGGAGGTTATGGCTACAACGGGTGGTCCATGAGCCAAAAATACCTCTTCACCATGGACATGTGGACTAATGGTCAGATCATTGACTACATGGCTGACAGTGCAGACTGGGTGGTCTTTCCTTCCTTCAACATGAGTAATTCAAGGGGGCAGCGGGTGTATGCCTTTCAGCACCAGGCAACGGTGTGAATGCAAAGGCTTCAGGCCAGAAGCCACAGAGGAGTTGACATCTGGGAGAAGGTGGTGGGGAAGGTCAAGGAGGTGGGGTTACAATGGCGAAGGCCTCATATTTTGCATTTGGGCATGTTACAGCAATTTCTTTTTTTTTTGGCTCGATGAGTGCACAGTGTTGTGGTGATCTATTTTCCTGGGCTATACAGGTTTAATGATTATTTCGCAGTTGATTAACACCTGGATAGCTGCCGACGTCAACGCGGCATTAGTACCAGAAATAAGTCTGTCCCACAAAAAGTCTGATATAATGTCTTGCTCTCTGCGCACAAAGTTCCTAAATAATCTTAACCAATGTATCCATGAACCTTCACAGTCCATTAGCAAATGCCTTATTGTTTGAGTCTCAGGGTTTAAGCAAATGGAACACAGTTATTTTGCCTTGTCCCCTTGGTTTCGCTTTTCTAAAATTGCCCCACAATGCACCAAGTTTAATTTCATTCTGAGGAAATTTGAACTCAACTTTCTGTTCGGGGATTTCATTAGATAGCACGAAAGACACCCAGGTTTCTCCCCCCCCCCAAGAACGCACTTTGAACTGGATCTGATCTAACCTTCTCTATTGTTTCGATCCAGTCTAAGACTTCCAGTTTTTCTTTTTATTCTGAGTGATCAAATGTCCTTGTTGCCTTATGAATTGGCAAGACAATGCCCACCACTGGCTTTTGCGGATTTCCTTCACCTTGTGGGCTGTCAAAGTCACGGTCGTGGTGTCTGAGAAGATCAGCTCCCATTTCAGCCGGGCTCACCATGCCAAAGATCAACTGCACTAACTTAAAGTGTGTCATAAACTGCCACTGCATAACCCAAAAGCCTGTGTCCACCCGTTGGACTTCTACTTTGCGCATGCTGGACAGGAAACACAAGCATTCCAATGCCGCCAAGGATTGCTGCAACACTCATAGGCGCGCTCTAGATGGGGAATTGTTATCTTATTGACAGGAGCAGCTGCTGAGTGACGTCTAATAAAGGAGGTCACCAAGCGTGTTAACCATTAAAATCCCTCCCTAAATGATGATCTCACTCTGGTGTTACTGCTTGAGCTCCACCTGACCAACATGGCAAGTGCCCATGCCGTAGCAGGTGGCAGCGCTACGGCACCGACAGTGAGTGACCTGCTTTCAACCACGTGTGGTGATCCATTGGTAGTTAGATATAGAGGTACCATTGAGTGCCTGCTGGCTTTGTGGACTCATGCATCAAAGTAAAAGTGCATCCTTTCACCCGCACGTATCAGGGGACAGGGTCTTTGTTAGTGGGATTTTCCTGAAGACCCTGTGGTCAGGTGACTCGGGTGCTAGAGGTGATTCCCCCCAACTCAGCCCCCTCTCCAGGTGGCAGTCATGGCACAGCAGCCCAGGCCTACCTCAAAGGAGGTCCAGTGGGGTGCTTCACAGGCACACTACATACTTTTGGTTAGATACACAAGAGAGGTACCACACACTATATGTGTACACAAATATAAAAGTTTTATATTAAGAAAAGACAAAGAGAAAACATTATACTAACAATTAAGTACAACCTTTCAAAACAAAGAGGGCACAATGTAGCAATTAAGTATCAACTTTTAAATGTGGCTTCTTTTAGAGTCAATAGAAAAGTTATTCCTGAAATGGAAACAGCAATAACAGGCACGCAAATGCTTTTAGGTACAGTCAGGCAAGTCCTCAGAGACCAAGAGGGACCAGCATTGTGAATAAAGGCAGTCTTTGGCAGGAGGGATTTACCTCAGTGTAAACGTGCCCTGAAGGAGCCATGCCTTCTGTTGGAGGGAGACCCTCAAGAGTTGGTGGAGGCGAAGAAATTAAGAAAGTTCCCACCAGCAGTGCCAGAAGATCAGGACAGTAATACCCTTGGTCCGGGTAAGCAGTGCTGCAGGATGCGGTCGGTGGTTTACAGTGCCAGCTGCAGTGCACATTGTGCTTCAGTGACAGCACAGTGATTCATAAGGGGCACCCGGTTCCCTGGAAAGAACGATTATTCAGGATTCGTCAATTCACAGATCAGGGGTTCGAGCCAGAGCAGCAGAAATGAAAGGCAGTGGTATTTGGTGGTTGCCGCGGATGCACAGTTCCCACATAATCCTGGGGCACAGGATCCATCTTCTGAGGGAGGGGTTGGCTTTCCCAGACCCCAGCGAAAGGGGGGTATGAAGAAAAGCTGATGAAAACACACCTCAGAGGAGCCATTCATGAAAGATAGACGGGGAATGCGCGTTTGCTGGTGCAGTCACAGTATTGGAGGCAGCATGGCCTCTGGAGCTTCATAAGTGAGGCGTGGCTGTACCGCAGTGCCTGCCTGGGGTCCTGTGGAGAAGATTTCTGGGTCCATTTATCTCAGAGAGTCTTGAGGGTCCTTGTAGTGAAGGAACACCCACTTCTAGGTCTGGCGATGCAGGCATGGTCCGGAGCTTCAGGGTGGTAGACGGGGAATGCGCGTTTGCTGGTGCAGTCACAGTATTGGAGGCAGCATGGCCTCTGGAGCTTCATAGGTGAGGCGTGGCTGTACCGCAGTGCCTGCCTGGGGTCCTGTGGAGAAGATTGCTGGGTCCATTTATCTCAGAGAGTCTTCAGGGTCCTTGTAGTGAAGGAACACCCACTTCTAGGTCTGGCGATGCAGGCATGGTCCAGAGCTTCAGGGTGGCAGAGCTGTGATCTACTCGTCCCAACTGGATCGGGATGAAGGCGTGTGGCAGAGGATTCCTTCTCATCTTCTTCGGGGAAGCAGTGAATTGCTGGTAGATGGTTTGGGACGTCAAAAGGTGCTGATGCAGCGCTTCAGTCCTTCCGCGAGCAGCAGACCTTCCAGAGTGCAAACTCAGAGCTCCAGTTGCAGACAGACAAGGTGAGGACAAGGACGTCTGCTTTGTTATCCCTCTGGGGAGCTAGTAAGTGAACAACACATCCAATCCCACACCAACACCAATCATAATTCAAACCAGCGGGTGGTCTAAAAATGGCAGACCACCCCTCCAAGCTTACCCTGGCATTCTGGCAAGGTCTCACACAAAGGAAGGGATGCACACTGTCCCAGTCAGGCATCTGCACAGGCTTATTAGAACTGGTTTCAAGCTGGCTGCAGCTCCCAATCTTGTAATACACACACACCCAGTGGCCGAAGATAGCCACTTCCTCGCACACATACAAAGAGGGACAAGGTATAGTCAAGTGACCCCTGTGGTCTTCAAGGCAACAACCAAAACCTCAATTTTGATGAATGGGGGAAGGGTCAAAAAAAGACCCAGCCAAGTTAAATGGAGTCCACCCAGTGGAACACTTTACAAAGACAAAAAAGCCGACATCAGCTTGGCCACATGACTAACAGCAAGTGGGTACTGTCTCAGGGAGACTTTAGGGTACATTTGAGCCACCCCTTTCATAGGAGTCCGATGGACTCTTAAGATAGAGCCCAAAAACACAGAGCTGCACACTGTCAGACTTAATATTAAATCCTAATTCCCCAAAACGATCAAAAAAATAACAGGGGGCTACTATATGTTGTAAAAAGTGGGCTTTCTGCCTAACACTCTCGCAGAGGTGGAGTCACTGTGCCAGTGTGCAACACTGCTTTGTTGCAGTGCTTGCAACATCAATTGGTGCAAAAACGTAGGCAGCAGGAACACCAACTATCCCAAATCTTGCCAAGAGAAGTGAGCATATTAAGCTCATGAAAGATGGCATCAATAGTCAGGACATCACTAACTCCGGTTGAAAGCTTTGTTTGCAGTGCAACCACAGCCTATGGGTGAGAGAAGTTGTTGGACACCCTCTTCAGTGACTCGGGCATCTTAAATACAGACATTGCATCAAAAGGAACAGTCAGCAAATGATCAGTCGTTTTTTCCCTGTCTATTGGACACTTCACCTGTGGGAGGGAATGATGACCTGACACCGAATTAGTAACTAAAGGAGTCCATTTGAGTAAAGGTACTTGACCAAGATGCTGTAGAATCACTAAGCTGCCCCACATTAGTGTTTAGTCTGGGAGTGTTTTTAGCGCAGCCGGGGGTTGTTGTCTCTAACCACAGGAGAAGACTCATAGTAGCGCATATGGAGCAATTGTATTCATTAGAAAGAGCAAACATTTGATTACAGAAGACTATGGAACAACATCGACCCATAGCCAACCCACCAGCCTGTCTGAGGATGCAGACTATTCGTTAACCAGTACATGTCTGACACTGAAAAGTTCAGCAAAGTTATTTCTTTGTGCATATGGTTGTAAAACCAATAACTGTAGAGGTGACTGATTGGGTGGTCCTGAACAGATGTTACCTCACACATTCCATTGCATTGACTATATTCGACATAATGTTTCCAAATCCTGATCACACACTTTTCACATTTTTCATGTTCTCCCACAGGGCACACACATCCCTCAAGGTTCTATGACTTTTTCACAATCAGGACCCAAACCAAACACCTTCTCCAGGGTGCCTGCTGAAACCACCCCCATGAGAGGAATGCCTGCATGCTCCACCGATGCGCTGTGAGCAAGTCCACATGAAGCCCTTTCTTCTCTGCCTCTGTGCATGTCCTCCCCTGGGTCTCCACTGATTCCCCCACCTCTTATCCCACTCTTGAGGCCTTCCCCTAATGCCTCCAGCTCCCCCACCAACTTGTATAATTGACAGTGCACTGCGGCCCAGGCCCACAAACCTTTTTTTTTTCTAAAACTTTATTTTTGCATCTTGGTGAAACATGCATATAAACAAGCCCAAACAGTGGGCTGCAAACTTGCCGCCTTTGCCCCCCCCCCGCGCCCACCCCCCTGACACCCCCTGACCCTAGACGTGTACATTTTGCTCCGTCGGTCCCATTATGCAGCAAGCTTCTATTGCATTTTAGTCCTCTGGGGTGCTGTTTGTGGCGACTGAGCTGGTGACTCAGTGGAAACGGCGTTGGAGAGGAGGTATGAGATATATGGGCCCCAAATGTCCGGAAGCCTTGCGTGGAGGGGCAGTGTCTTTATGAATTCCGTTTCTGTTTCTTGGCAATAAAGAATGTCTTTCCTCCAGCTCGCTAGTGTAGGAGGTGGACCCTGTCCCCACACTATGGCTGTTCTTCTACGCACCAGTACCAATAGTACGCCTCTAGTTTTCTAACTGGTGATGATAAGGATTTCGTCAACCCTAGGAGCGCCACCATTGGGACGTGCTCCATCTCCTCGCCGATTATTGCTTCGGTTTCACCAAGTACATCCGACCAGAATTTGGCCACCATCGGGAAGCTCCACGCCAGGTGCAGAAAGTCAGTGTCAGGTGTCCCACATCTGTCGCATGATGCGTTTGACTCAGGGTGATGTCTGTTTCTCTTTTTGGGGGTGTAATATGTTTGGTGCAGAAAATTGAAGTGAATTTGTTTGAAGCGAGAGTTAAGTGCCACTTTTTGAGTCTGTCGCAGTATGTAATCCCAGTCTTCGTCTGGGATGGGCATCTGTAGCGAACTTTCCCATCTTGCTTTTATTTTGGGATTTGATGGCAGTGTGTCCATGAGAAGGGTTTTGTAGATAGATGAGACCAATTTGCCCTCCCCTTGTGCCTGAATTACTCCAGGCCGTAGCTGCCAAGTGGGTGGTTGTTGTGGGAACGATGGGATGAGGTCCTGTAGGGTATAACGGACTCTAAAGTATACGAAAATATCTAGGGAGGTGGTGCTACCTTTCTCCTTCGCTTGCTGGGGTGTTATGAAGGTTTCTTGTATGAAAAGGTTGACTAGTGTACTTATTTTCCATTTGTCTGCCCAGTTTAGGAACACTTTCTCAGCAGTAAGTGGAACCCCGGGGATGAATTTGACGGGGAGTAGAGGCGAGTATCTGAACTGTATCTCATACTTTTGGGTCATTTTCCGCCATATTGTGTATGTGGATTGCACTACGTTGACTGATGATCACGGCCCTCAGCAAGTTGGGTGAGGCTAATGCCCGTTCGACCTGTACGTGTGCTCTTATGAATACCAGTGACTGAGGAACTGGGCTTCGGCCGCCCAGTAGTACTGTTCCAAATCGGGTAGCGCTAGGCCGCCCTTGGTGACAGGGAGAGCGAGGGACGTGTATGCCACCCTTGCGGGTTTGCATGCCCAAATGAGGTCTAGAACCAGACTTCTCAGATTTCCCAGGAAGCGACGTGCCAACAAGATAGGGATGTTGGAAAATAGATACAGAAGTTTGGGGAGAATTACCATCTTTACCAGCGAGGCTCTTCCCCAGAGGGTGAGCGGGAGAGTTTTCCACCTGTTCACCTTTTCCCTTAGTGTTCTCAGTGTGCTTTCGTAGTTGTCTTTGAATATGTCGTGGTGGTTCAGGGACATCAGGATTCCCAGGTATCGGACGTGGGCTTTTTCCCAATGAAAGTTAAAAATCATCTTTAAATGTTCTGGTCTCAGTATTTAAGGGGAATACGATTGATTTAGCTTGATCAATTTTCAACCCTGATATCAACCCAAACTTTATTATTTCACGCATGATCGGGTTGAGGTTTTCGCTGGGGTTTTGCATGTACAGGACTATGTCGTCGGCATAGAGGGATATTATCAAACGGTGAGGTCCTATTTTGAGCCCTCTTTGAATTTGGCATTCTCTGAGGCCAGCCGCTAGGGGCTCCATCACGAGGGCGAATATCATGGCGGATAATGGGCATCCCTGCCTGGTGCCGCGTTGGATATTTATATATGCCGACCGAGTTGACCCGAGGTCGATTGCTGATTGGGGCTGATTATAGAGAAGCGAGACAAGCTTGATATACTGTTTCCCAATTCCGAGCTGCTGCAGCACATCAAACAAGAAGGGCCACTCGACGGAATTGAATGCCTTTTCAGCATCCAGCAGCACCTCTACTGCCTGCTGATCGGGGTCCAGTGCTGCCAGAACCCCGAACATTCTACGTATCCCAAATGTTGTGTTTCGGTCAGGCACAAATCCTGCCTGATCTGCATGTACCAAAGCAGGCATTAGTGGCAGTAGTCTGTTTGCGAGAATCTTTGCCAGGATTTTATTATCGAGATTGATTAGTGATATTGGGCGATAGGATTTACATTCTTCGGGAGGTTTGTCTTTTTTTGTGCAGGAGAATTACGTTGGCTTCCCTTAGAGTTTGTGGGAGGATGCCAGATTCAATCGCTTCTTCAAAGACATTTAGGAAAAGGGGGGCTATGACTGGGGCGAAAAATGTATAGAACTCGCCGGTTAACCCGTTGGGTCATGGGGCTTTGGATGGCGGTAGCCTTTTTATTGCTTCTTGGATCTCATTTAGTGTAATGGGGTCATTCAGTGGCTCGCGGAGTTCCCTCTCCACTCAGTACAGTTCTGTGTTGTTGAGATAGTTCCGAATCGCCTTGGTATCTGTTGGGTGCCTGGCACTGTGTAGCTCTTGGTAGAATGCTCTGAACACTTCGACTATGTCTTCTTCTTTGTGTAGTATATTTCCCTGTGGAGATCGGATACTATCCACCCTTGTTGGTTTCCTATCTACAGCTATGAGACGTGCAAGGAGGGCTCCAGGTTTCTGGCCTTCGCCATACTGTCTAATTCTGTGATTGTGGCCCAGAAATTTTAACTCATGTTCCACTAGGTTTCTGAAGTTGAGAAGTTCTTCTTTCAACATTGCCTGGATGTGGTCTGAATTATTGATGGCTTGCTGATTTTCCAGGCCTTTCAGGTGAGTTTCGCCTGCGCCTAGTTCTCGTCGGATAAGTTTCAGAATACCGTTTTCTTTAGCCAGACAGACACCCCTTACATAGAATTTGAGTGCCTCCCATGGCACCCCTGCGGAGTTGACAGTGCCCTGGTTAATTTCAAGGAAGGTGCTGATTTCCTTGCGAGTTCTGTAGCAAAAACTTGATCCGCAAGTGATCTGGGTTTAAAGCGCCATTGTGGAGGCCGTGGTCTAGTAGCCAGTAGGCAGCATTCGAATATTACAGTGGCGTGATCCGAGAATGTTTTGGGGAGTATTTGGCAGCTGCCCCATTGCCATTTGCTGTGTGCGGAGACTAGCAGGTAATCGATACGAGAACTTGTATTTTGGACGCTTGAGTGATATGTGTAGTCTCTGATTTCCCAGTTCTGGTTTCTCCATTTATCAGATAGGTCGAATGCTTTGCAGATCTCTTGCACGTGTAGGCTGGCCTTGGATTGGTTCACTGTTGTTGGCTGTGACTTGTCTTTCTGTGGGTCGAGATGAGTATTCAGGTCACCTCCCCAGATTATGGTTGCGTTGTGCACTTGCGCTAGGCGGGACAGCACCCAGTCGAAGTTGTTTGCATCGTCTCTGTTGGGAGCGTAGGAATTGACGAATACCACCTCCTCTCCCTCCACAATCCCCTGTACCAGGAGCGCTCTTCCATCGCTGTCCCTTTCCGTTTTGATCAAGCAAAAACACAGTGAAGAGTGAATGAGGATTGCGACTCCTCTGGCGTAGGATGAGTAAGAAGAGAAGTAATGGTGGCATCTCCAATTGCAGACCCAGAGGTGTTCATTTTGAGGCAGAAGTTGGGCCTCTTGAATCATTGCCACCTCTATCTTATGCCGTCTGAGCAGTTGCAGGATCTTGCGTCTCTTGGCTGGGATATTGCCCCCTCTGATGTTCCAGGTTGCTACTTTGAATTGGCATGATGATGTTTTATATGGAACCCGATTTAGGGAATAGCGGTGGACTTCTCCTCGGTGATGTCCCGGTACTTTGGCCGGCTGGGTCATATGGAAACTTCTTCAGACGTGAGGGCATGCGGGGGGTGGCCGCGGGGCCCGGGGCGAGGTCTGTGGCTGGGCGGTGGTGCATGGCGTGCACTTTGAACAACAACAACATTATAACAACTTTCCTTACACGGACAACCCCCAACTTGTCCGTTTGGAACCCCCCCAATTAGAACACAAAACGTGCGATGCACGGGGCGCAGGTGGCCTTCCAAGATTTAGGCCCCCACCTCCAGATTGCAAAGATTGACCTGATGGCTTGTTTCCATATTGCTTTGGATCACTGACACAGGTGTTCATCAAGGCGGGATTCTCCCCGCCCTTTCTCTACTTGCAGATCCGGCCTTTTGGTTTGCGGGTTTACATCCCTGCCTGTCGAGGAACAGTGTGGCTTCCTCGGGGGAGTTGAAGAAATTAGTATTTCCCTCATGTTGAACGCGTAGTCTCGCAGGGAAGAGCATCGAACACATGATTTGGTTGTCGTGCAGCCTGTGTTTAACATGGGTGAACGACCTCCTTTGGGCTTGGACTGATGGAGAGAAGTCTGGATAAAACTGAATGTCGTCCCCGTCGTAGTGGAGTTTGCCCTTCTCTCTTGCCATTCTTTAAATCGCGTCCCTGTCCTTATGGCTTTAGAGCTTGGCGATGATCGGGCAGGGGGTGTCCCCGGGATGGGTCTGGTTGCAGGGATCCTGTGGGCTCTTTTCACCACGAATAATTGTGACAGAACAGTGGGGTCAAATAGCTTGGTGCATAGTTTCTCGATGTGCTCATCCATTTTGTTTGGTAGCTGTTGCTCCCTGACTCCGACTATCCTTATATTATTTCATCTGGAGCGACCTTTCAAGTCCTCATTTTTAGCCAGAACAATTTTCATTTGGCCCTCAAGCATGGAGACTCGGGTGGTGAGTGCTGATGCGCCGTCGTCCAGATCAGAGACCCTTTGTTCGACGGAGTCTAACCTGTCACTGTGTTTATCGAGGCCGTGTTGCAGCAGGTCCACCTTGGACGAGAGCGAGTCTATCTTGCAGTCTTCCTCTGCTGGATTAGTTGGGGATTCTGAGCGGTTATCCAATCTAGGAGTTTTGGGTGCTGGGCCCGCATCAAAGATGAGTTTTCTCTCGGACTTGTCCGTCTTCCCCATCTCGGCCTTGGCAGATATGTGGGTGACGTTCGGCTGTTTGTCCTGTGCTCTCGGAGGCATGGTCGGAGCACCCAGCTTTTGCGTTTTTTGCCTTGTACGTGGGACAGGACAGATTAGATGTGCCAGCGCTTGTGACTGTGTCCGGTTGCTGCGTGTGCCCTGTGGGGCGCTGGCAAAGCGTGCACGGATGATGGGCCGCAGCACAGTTGTGCCAGGATAATCTCACATGGGGGACTGGGGTATTTAGTAGCTGTCCGTCTCTAGCCCAAGTTCTTTTCCCTACGGGGGTGTCACTGGTTTCTGGTGTTAAACATGCAGATTTTTGCCGCTGCGTGTCGCACTAGGAGCTGCCTGGACCGGGTTGCGTGAAGTGTCTTCATGGCACGTCACTTAGCTGAAACGGCGGAAGTGCCTCGTGGAGCGGAGACCTCTGCAGGGTGTCCCCTTTCTTGCCAGCCCTGCTTAGTATTGTTGGATTATTGTCCTGTTTGCTTTGCGTGCCTCTGTGTGCTTTCGCGCGCCTCCTGTCTCTCACTTGCCAGTGTCTGCTCTGACACCATCTTACTGCTGAGTGTGGGCCTTGTAGCTGCTCCGCAGGATCGGGGAAGCGCCACCTCCGTTCCGCGCGTCTCCTCCGTGAGCTCGGGAAGGCAGGCTGTGTGCGGCTTGGCGCGAGGCACCGCAGGTCGTGGAGGGTTGTACACAGCGGGCCAACTCCATCAGTGCTGCCCACCGGTGCCTCCTCCCTGCTGCTGCTGGACCCGACAGGTCTCACGGGTGGGTCCGCCGCTCCTCCTACTAATTCCCGGAGGTTTGATGCTGGGCGGCTCGGTGTTCCCGGGACCCACGTGGTTCGCGATTGTGCGGCCTGTACCACGTTGCAGATATCTCGCAGAAGGTGAGTCCGATTTGCTCTGGATTTTCGGCTGGGATGAAGTGCCGCACTGGAATAGTGTAATTCTTGCGTATTTGGTGATTTCGCCTCAGGATTGCCGTGATTAAACAGGATTCATGCAGGAGGTTGCTGAGAGTTTACAGGGGAGCTGCCATTTTGGTTGGCCCTCTAGCACCCTCTCAGGCCCACAAACCTGCACAAAGAGCATGAGGTTCCCCTCTCCTCATCGATCATGGGGGACTCCTCCTCTGCAAGGAGAAATGCATCTTCTGCTCGTCCTCCGCCCAGCCCTCCACCCCTTTACCCCCCAGCGTTGCAGCTGGCGAGCCAGTCCAACACCAACAAATGCTGATGAAAACCATGTATGTGTGTAAACATGAGAAGCTGAAACTTTGTATCCCGAGAACCAGAAATAAACAGCACAATCCCAAGTGACCCAAGTGGAAAAACGAAAGGACAATCAAGGGAACAAACAAAACAACCCTACTCCTAAAACAACTATTGCAATACAATAAAACAGTACACCACAAACACACAGAGGGAAAGAAATCAGTGCACAAAACTCTCTTTGGCTTTTTAGCTTTTATGAAGGGACACAAGAGAGAGAGCTACAAGAGGACATTTTTTTCTTCTTCTTTTTTGTCTAAGGGGAAACTAACACAGATAGTATCAAACACTTAAAAAACACATAGACAAAGGGGAACAAAACATGGCTACAAAAATACCTTAAACAGCAATAAACTACTCAAAGGACCAACATCAAACGGCTATCACTCCTCCAAACTCCTCTGGCCTGTGCAATACCTTCCCAGAGAAACTGGTAACCCCCCCCAAACAGACTGCAATTGAGCCGAACCATGTATGAGCCAGACAACCTTCATTTAGGAGATTTGTGGCCTCTGATTGACTGCACAAACTTGATAACCCACCCGAAAGGGCCCTGTTTGGCTAGGTGAATCCGACAAATAAGCTATTTATTTATTTAATAGTTTTTTTTATCACGTGCCTAATATAGCATACCTGAGGTTGGTTTCTAAGCGCAGATCCGGGATTCAAACCTCTGTTGCTGTGAGTGGTCTTGCTTCTAAGACCAGAGCGTTGCTGCTGTAGTATCTTTTGTTCACAAAGGATCTTATTTGTCGGGAGATCTGCTGCTCCTGATTGGACAATGAATCATTGGGCGAGAACCGGCAACCCCTAATTAGTCGGGGATTGATCAGCGCCCAACAACATTCCCTAATATTGCAAAAGCGAGGAATAATCTCTAAAAGCTTTGTCTGCTACCACCGGTCTATTTTTAAGAAGTTCACCCAGGCCTAGTGTGCCCCTAGGAGCCTCTCAAACTTGGGAGAAAGACTAGCGTTTTACAAGCTATTGCACTCATTAAAGAATGTCAAAACATTGTGGCTGATGGTAGAGAGGCAGGGTATTTCTGTAGAAAAAAAATGTAAATTAGCAATGGTTATTGATGAACTAGTAAGCCTTCAAGTTGTACAAATCCAGAATCATTGCAGTGTGACTTTCATAATGCCAAATGGAATCACTGTTCTGACGCAGTTTCATGACGCGTTAGTCCCCCTAAAAAAATACCAAAAATAAATACAGAAGAATGTTTGTATATCTTGTAGCTATGGCTTTATTGAAAATATTATTCTGAAAAGACAGTCTCATGTTGATGTTCTTTTTGAATCCCTCAGAGTGGAACAGGAGCGCATCTGTGCCGTGTTCCTAGATCGCTCGTCTGGATTTTCATGATTTTAAACCTTTTGCATATTATGGCACCAGAATCGGATGGTCCCAGCTTTCCATGCAATTACTCACCTGGGATCACTGTCAATGCCACAGTGATCAGACCTGGCGGCCACCATTGCAATTGATCCCAATGGGCTCTGCCTGCTCTTTGTACACAGCAGGCGGAAGTCCTGTCTGTTGTAAGGTCCCTACAGGCAGCAAAATGTGCATGTGAATAGCCTGCAAAGAGGGGTGAAATGCACAGAGCAGATTTCCTCCTCTGTGCCCCACTTCAACTAGGGGAGTCTAAAAAAAATGGCACAGAGTTAAAAAGGCACATGGAGGCTCATGTTGGAATTCCCCGCAATTTAGGAGTGGGGAACTGCTGTTACGTTCTCGCTGTAGCGTCGACAGGTCCCTGCAGTGAAATGTTCCTTATGTGCTCGGAGGGGAGCCATAGGGCAATGCATAAAGGAGGCATACACGCTTGTACGCCACCATTTTGCCTGCGCCGTGCAATTGAAGTAAACGCTACCTGCCATGTTACGGTTACGCAAGTTACGCTCTGCTCCCTCTCCGCCATACAAATCAATGAAAATGAGCCGTAACAGAGATGAAATGCGGAAAAGTCTAGAAAATGTACTCCGCAAGGAGTATGTTTCCATGCGTATCACCAACTCCGGGACATTTTGCGCCCTATTTAAAATGAGGGTGCAAGTGATGTGCATGAAAATGATCCAGAAGCCGGGGAGAAGGGGTTCCACTAACAGCACACATTTCATATTTGTATATGGCACTCAATCGCTGCGTCCTCGCGCTTAGTAATGTCAGATGCCACTATTTACTCATTTAAAGCTACTCGATATATCAAAGTCAGAAGGACAAAGGGCTGATCCATCCCTTCTGGGATCAAATCTGTGGCTGTAAGTCGGTCACCGGTCTCCGAAGCAAGCGCTTAGCACACTGAGCTATCATAGCTGGAGGAGTGTGCCTTGTGTGTACCAGAATCTATGAAAAGTGTGGCCGATGTGGAGAGGTGTGCCCAGAAGATGCAGGTGCAGTCTCAGCTGCAACAGGTGAAATCCTCTGCTCAGTGCTGTTGCCAATCAAGCCCCCGTCGCCCAGCTGCCAGAGCCGCCCCGCTCCCAGGGAGAGCCTGGCGATGTGCTTCCTCCTTGATAGCCCTGAGGCCGGGGCTCAGCAGAAGTCAATTCCATTTAATGACGGGGTGAAATCAATACACCTCCAGATTCCCCGCTGCGCCAAGAATTCAATCAGCCCCCAGGTCAGGTGAGCGGGGGAGGGAAAACTTCGGAGGAGCTTCATGTCATGTGTGACACTCCACCAGCCTGGGTTTTTAGCCAGCACCACTGTCCATTCTCTGGCTATGGGCTATAAAGGCGTGTTCACATGGTCTTGCTTGCGCAACAATTGTGCTAGCCTAGTCCTGAATGTAACACACTTCTAAATCCCGTGATCTATTCACAGTTTAAACATGTGTTTTAGGGGGGCCTTTTGGTCAGGGGTGTTGCTTGGTCTGGAAAAGATCTAGGGCTACACTAATATCGGGAGTGTCGGGACTCAGGGCTAGCTATAGCCTTTTGGTTGTAGACACTGAGATTCTATCCGGGGATACAACCAAAAGACCCAGGGCTATAGCCCCCTAAAACCCCCCCCTAGCAACACCACTGCTTTTGGTGTTGGCACACGGTAAGCACAGTGCGTAAGAACCATTTGTAAAATGATGTATGCAGCACAGGGAATGGGCTGGAACAAGACAGAGCGGCGCTCTGGCAAACATCGTCTTGCCTGAGCGTGGGGCTAGAAGCGCTGCCTAGTCTTCTGAAAGCAGTCTGCTCGTTGTAGCACATGTTGCTCCCCTGCACGACCCGTTCTTCAACGAGCGTTCACAACACTGAGTACTGCCAGTGGATGCGCTGAGCAGCGCGAGGCTTTGGTGTACGCTGCTAGCGACGCACAACGCCCCTGGGGGTCCAGCTCTGAGGACATGGGATGCCCCGGGGGCCAACAGCAAAGGGGTTTCAAGGGGACAGTTGGGGCAAGGGGTGGAGCTGCAGGGCAGGGAATGGGATTTGGGGGCGCCAGAGGTGAAACAGAAAGGGCAGGGTTAGGTAGGGCTTATATAGGATTCACTGCAGCAACTGATCCTCTTTTTGCGGTGTAAGGCGGAGACGAACGAAAGACATCATGTGGCAGGTGGGAGGTAAGTGTAGGGGAGAGGTAGGGAACGGGCTCGTTCCCTGTAGTGTGTGGCTCCTAGAGCACTTTGTGTAACACTCTCTCCCCGCTTCCCTCATTGCAGGGCCATTTGGGGGGAGGGTTTGCAGAGCGGGTGGCGTGTGCTTTGCGGTGTGTTGAGGCCTGGGGGCTTAGTAGAAGGCTTACATCCTATGAGCCGCGCCGCCTCCTGTCCCGGTCCCCCGCCCCCTGGAATGAGAGGCACCATCCCCCACCGCTGAGTGGGAGGATAGCTCATGGGCAACCTGCTTGCCTTGGGAGCAAGACAACACGGAGCACCATAGGTTCGATCCCCGGTCCACGTTTAGAAACCTCTGGGTATTAAGCGCGTAAAAACATATCATATCATACCTATCACAACCCCCCAACCCCTGGCAGTATTTTCCTGATCCGTGCTGGGAAGCCCTTTCATTGTGCGTGCTCCGGGCACCCTGTTAACCCGAACCCCGGAGCTCCAAATACCATAATGCAATGGGGCGAAAGGAAAAAACGGCCCTGGAAAATCTTTTTTTTTTTTCTTTTTTTTGAGCCATACAGCGCTTGTAGCCAGCATTGCTGAGGGGGCACCCCTCAGCTCGCAAGCGCGGGCAAGTTACCTGGGGGGCAAGGAGGGAGTAAGGGGAGGGGGAGAGCACATGCTGCAGGACACATGGCCTTCCCCTCCCCCTTCAGCTACAAAGAAAAAAAGGACAGGATGGGCGCCCCAGCAAGGTGCGAAAGCACTTTTACTTGTGCTGCGCCAACAACAAGAAAGAACCATGCGAGGGCAGGAAGCAACAGCTGGTGACCTGCAAGGGGCACCAGGGGGCGCAAACTGCTGTCGGCGCCAGCCGGCCAGGGGCAGGGACAGCCACCCCCACCACACAAGCAGTCCCTAGGGGCATTCCTGGCAGGATATAAGGGGCTGCCTGGGCAGCAACCAGCACAAAACGTGGGCGCTCTGTACGGAGCATCACACGTGATCTGCTTACACAGATAACTTCTCTTTTCCCAAGAACCCACCCACCCAAGAAAAGAAGAAGAAAGGGGGAAGAGAATTGAAATACAGGGCCATGAATGGGGCCCGCATCACATGGCCACGAATGGGGCCCACAGCGTCATGGGAAGAAGAAGGTGGCACGGGCCAGGGGGCACAACCCTGGACCTCATGCCCAAAAGTGTACATTATGTATGATATGGTTTTTAGTATTATGACTAATTCTTTTGTGTAATATTACGTAATGTACAATAAAAACCCACAGCCTTTTTATTGCCAACACTTACGCAATGTGTCAGTAATCATTGGGGAGCCAACACTTACGCAATGGGTCAGTAATAATTGGGGAAACATAATATGGGTAACTGTCGACAACATCTTGGCTCCACTGGTTATCATGAGTGGAAACGTTCCCCCATTGTGTTTCGGTGTTGACAAATGGGGGGTTCATGTTGGATTGGGAACGTCACACACTTTACCAGGGAGTGGCCTCTTGGGTGGGTTGGATGGAAGCGTGTGGAGATGGTGTAGCTGGGTCGGACTGCTTTCAGAGTGCGAGCCTTTGTGGTCATGACATGCTAAAAGTAAAAAGGGGAAGAGACAAACGACGAAAGGTTAGAGGTGGTTCTTTATGTCTTTGGTCGAGTGTTTCCAGCACTGTGGGTGAAAACGAGCTGGAGGATTTGTGGTGGAATTACAGTGCCTGTCCGAGTTGGTTACATACCTTCTGTTGTTGCGTGTCTTGGATCGCTGGCTGTGCAGTGAGCTGGTGTGGGTTTCGTGGTTGGGGTGGTCTTGCATTAATTTTCCTCCACGTGGTACGTTGAAGGCGAGCTCCTCATGCGCCGCTCCATGGACCAGCACTCTCCATTAAAGAAATGGACAGCATGGTTTGGCTTTATGGCCCTTTCGTGTGACGAGCCATGTGTGCCCAGCTGTTCACCTGCGCTCTCAGCTCCCTCCTCGGTCGTGCCCGTAGGGGAGCGGACCCATCCGGCCCCACCCCATTGGACACGCATGGCGTTCGGCTGGGAGAGCGTCTCCTCCAACGGCCACACCAGGTGAGCGCAGATCGCCCGGCAGCCTGTGGGGCTCACGGGTTCAGAGCTAATGAGATTATGTTGCACCCTATTTACTTACATGCGAGGCGTGTCCATCTGGTGTTCAGATCCGCAGGGACCGTTATGGCACTGTCTTCCACTACCAGGGGTGTTCAGATCCGCAGGGAACGTTATGGCACTGCCTTCCACTACCAGGGGTGTACAGATCCGCAGGGACCGTTATGGCACTGCCTTCCACTACCAGGGGTGTACAGATCCGCAGGGACCGTTATGGCACTGCCTTCCACTACCAGGGGTGTACAGATCCGCAGGGACCGTAATGGCACTGCCTTCCACTACCAGGGGTGTACAGATCCGCAGGGACCGTTATGGCACTGCCTTCCACTACCAGGGGTGTACAGATCCGCAGGGACCGTTATGGCACTGCCTTCCACTACCAGGGGTGTACAGATCCGCAGGGACCGTTATGGCACTGCCTTCCACTACCAGGGGTGTACAGATCCGCAGGGACCGTTATGGCACTGCCTTCCACTACCAGGGGTGTACAGATCCGCAGGGATAGTTCTTCCGCTACCAGGGTTATAAGAAAGCCCAGTTAATTTTAGGACTGCATTTAAATAAACTGTGCTTAGTTTTGGGAAACGGGCCTGTTCGTTTTAAATGCTTGAGCCCCCTCCTGGAAATTGCTCTTCCTGAGCTGATGGTGCTCAGGGGGCATGAGGGAATGAAGGGGTTGAGGGTGTAGCCAGCGCGAGAAACGAAAGAGATGGGTCCGTATTCCAATGACCTCGCAATACGTGAGGGCAAATTCGCAGCCCCGTTCCCCGTTGGTACCACCGTGTTTTGCTTTAACGGCGGGCGAATGCGCCGCGGGACGCGGCATGGCAGGCGCCGCCCCTTAGTGGGGGCTGCCGGGCCAGAGACTCGCCCCCCCCCGAGCCTCAGCTTCCTGGCGGCTCACGGGGGCGCGGGGGGAGGGGCCAATTCACGAAGGCAGGGAGGGGGGGGCCGAGGGGGAGGGGGCCGCCCCGGAAGTGGCTGGGGGTACCTGGGATTGTTTGGGGGGGGACAGGAAGCCGGGGGGGGGAAGACCCTACAAAAGGGTAGGATCGTCGTAGGAACGATCTCTTCCTCCGGCTTCCTGCCCCCCTCCCACGTGTGGCACAAGAAGCATTTTTGCCGTGGTTCCAGTGGAGAGTTCGAGGTCGGTGTTCCGGGTTTCCTCTCTCTCTCTCTCGGTATCCGGCCCGGCGTGTAGGACGTATTTGGAATTTGCTGTCGGTGTCCAGGGAGGACGATCTTGGAAGTAGTTTGCGGTCCGTGTTCCAGGCATGCGAAAGAAGTTCAGCCATTTCCAGATTCAGGAGTTTCAGCTGCAGCAGGTCTCGGTTCCGGCCGGGGGAAAAGGTAACGTAATACCAGAAAGGAGTGCATGGGGGCTAGTTTGGGAGTTTATTGAGGGGGCCGGCAGGGTTTTCAAGGGGTGATTAGGCTGCATCGCGCCGAGTTTAGTTGGGTGGGGGTTGCAATGATTGAAAAGGTTTGCTGTAAGACGCGGGCGAAGTTAGGTGCGCGAAAAAGGGGTGAGAGAGAGCTGTGCAGACGGGGGGGCCAGGGACCACACCGATGGTGCGCGGTTCGTCGACGGATGTGGTTTCCCGGTGGGGAATGGGCCCTTAACACAGGAGGCGTGGAGAGGCACAGTGGGGGAGGGGGAACCTGGTGGAGGGCCTTGCGGGCCTTGGCAGCTGGAGTAGTGCCGCAACACCCAAATGAGCCAGGGCCGAAAGCATGAGGTATTGAGTTTGAAGCCCGCAAAAGTTTTAATTATAAATACAATGTCGGGCGCGGCTCTCCCGCAAGCTACATTGGGTATGTGCCTTAAGTAGCCGCAGTAACACGTGGGTGTTCGGGGGTGGAACGGGTTCAGCGAGGGATGCGTTCTAGCTCGCGTATGGTACGGTAACGGGTGGGCGCATGCATCGTCATGACGGCCTCCGAGCCTCGTGTGTTTGGGGGCTCCGGGGGACCGGATGATTCTTGGGTTTTGGACATGGGGGACCCAAGTGAGATTATATATCAAGAAGGTTTCGCCATGGGAAGTATCTTTAATCCCTGGTAACTTTTGCTCGAAGGGTGTTTCTTACCTTTATCTGCACAGTTTTGATTTTACAATTTTTTCCTAAAAGAGTTCTCCGTGGTCGGGGTATTATATTGGCCGCTTCTTTATTTGAACGTGTTGTGAATTGTCTGCTCTGGAAATTCTTAACTCAAGGGTTTTGCCTGATCTTGCATGTATCAACAGGCTCATAATGGGCATCATTTTCATTGTTTCCAAACGTGTATGTTTCGGCTTGGCAGGCCTCCGAACCCGTGTGCCGGTTGGGCCAGTGTGCCGAATGATACCGCGTCCCAGGGATCGCGTGTAGAGCTTCATGCGGCGGGGCAAGTTTGGCAGTGCTTGGATGCTTCCGCACCACCGCATGGGGAATGGCGGCCGCTTGAAGGCGGACCGGGCGGTTGTCTGCGGTTGGGGATGGGATGTTGGGAGGGCCCCGCAGGTTGGGAACTTTAGGAACTGTGGCAATTAATTGGCATGCATTTCGCCTCATGTGTGGTTGGGGATGGGGTGTTGGGAAGGCTCCGCAGGTTAGGACAGCGGCATTAATTAGCATTCATTTCGCCTCATGTGTAACTGTTTTGGGTGGCCGTCGCGCCACGTTCTTTTTTCGAATTAAGGAGAACACTGTTTTAGCCAGCGTGGCCGCCACGCCACATGTTACAGGCACCTTACTGTGTCCCTCTTGCACCTATGTATATTTATATATGAATCTCGGGCCGTGACTGGAACTATTTATGAGGGTGTCCTCTGGCTTTGGTTGCTGCCTTCGCCGCACCTTTGTGGCACAACAGACTTCCCCGTTTTCAGTTTATGTATTCACATAACAACGCTCGGCCTATAGACGTTGTCCTGGTTATTCCTTTCGAGCACTTTTACCAACCCTGACATAACGACTTCAATTGCCAGCTACTGCCCGTTATTTATTGTGTTATTGTGTATTTGAATTATGTTGCCGTTGTGCATGTAAAATTGTGGTTGGAAAGTAGGAATAAGATGGAAGCGGGTCGCGGTGGCTCCCGCCCCCCCGCCAGTCCCTTTGTTTGGGAAGCAGGTACAGGTTACATATCGATTAAGGTTTTGAGAGGCATGGGTTTGATTTACCCCGTGGTCCGGCCTGGCCGGGATAGGCAGTAGGGTAAGGTGAGGGCCACAAGGCATGTCCAAATGGTTTTGACCTGGGATCGGGAGGGGGGGGTTAACGAGATGGCGCCAGATGCAAGTTTGCAGGCAGCGGAGCGGCAGGTATACAAATTGTGTTGCTGTAATGGAGCCAGGCTGGTGTAGTCGCCAATCGCTTGTCCATGTGGCACTCTGGCGTTATAAAAAAAAAAAAAAAAAAAAAAAAAAAAAAACTACCGGACAGATGAACTCATTGCTGCTCACTAGTGATACAGAGGATTTGAAAGTCCATTTAAGGTCCAGCCCCACGGTGTGGGGGGGGGGGGGGGTTGGTTAACTGACGTCCGTGAGCTATGAGTAGTTGGAAATAGGGAACGGCTCGGTGGGACGTGGATGGTTGTCAAGCCATAAAGCTGGGGGTTGGAGACGCTGTGGGAGATAAGGTGGACAACATTGGATTCTACATTCTCCCAGAATAAGCGTTGGTGATTAGATTGATGCAAGTGGCTATTATCAAAGGTTTACAGCAATCAGGTAGATGGTACAATGGTTAGGTGACCGGCGCGCGAAGGAGCAACCGCAGAGTGCATTTCTGGGCTGAAATACATTCAGTGAAGGATGTTAGTCGTAGCTTTGGAGGGAGCACATGGGTGATATTCTCGGCCATGTTCCACGGACACAGATGTTGTTAGAGGTATATTGGTGTAAAAGGCAGGGCAAGACAGGAACAAGGGACTCCGACCGGTGGTTTAAGGCCCATTTCGAATGCCGTGGGGAAAGCACATTCAGTATGGCGTGATGGCAACACACAAAACGCTGCGGTCTTGTTTGTTGATTTTCTGGGAATGTGGTGGTTTAAGGCACACTTAGAACATTCGGGTAGGGATGTTATTAGGGTGAATGTTGGCGAGGGGTAACTTTGCTGAAAATGTTGGGGGGGACATGACATCTGTAGAAGGGACTGCCCTAGCCAAATGAATGGGGAGAGAGGGGGAAAAAAAAAAAAAAAAAAAAAAAAAAAAACAGGAAAGTGATTACGCCCATGAATGTTGGGGGCTTGCCACATACGAACGTGGCAGTCTTGTAGCAGGAATGATGGGGGACTTCGGTGGGGTTTTAAGTCAGGCGACACGGGTTGAGGGTCACGGCCATATATAGTTATAGCTGGGAAGCAAACGCATTATAAATGAAAAGGGGCTTTTCAGCTTAGTCATTGGGCACAGACACCAGTGGTCCAGGGGGTAAGGGCTGAGCCTTGAAGGCGGGAGACCCGAGTGCTGATGGAGGCAAGGTTCGGAATCTCACAGGCACGTTTATGGATTGATGGATGGGATACCACCGGGAAGCGGACAAGGAGTTGGTTATAGCGGCTCGCTGGGGGGACTTAGCTACAATGCGGCAGGGGGCAGCATGGGATCGGGCGAGTGAGATGTTGGCAGGAGTGGGGGGGATCAGGCTGTGGGAAATGTTTTGAACGCCGTGTCTGAGGTAGGTAACGTTGCTAGGTAACAGAGAAAGGGTTGGGTCACAAGAAACATGGTGCTAATATGGTTGGGGCGGTAAAGGGACAGATGTGGTGCAGACCTCCAGGCGAAGGGGGCAGGAGGATGGGATGGGGCGCACATATTGCAATGGTTTTGGAAAAGGAGTTGGCAAGCCCCCAAGATACGAAACAGCTTGGCGTGTAGGGGGCACAAAGATGGCAGGTGTCTGATAAGGGTTGGGCACGCCTCCATGCAGCGACACGGGATGGAGTGCCGAGGGCGCAGGCATGGCATGCCGAGGGCACAGGCATGGCAGACGTGTGGGGATAGGAGGTCAAGCTGGCTCCCACACTATGACGCAGGTGGACGTGCTGGGGACCACAAATGCTGCATAGGTCTGCGCTTGGTAACCCTGGGTATTACACACGTTATAAATAACCTATCATATCAGGTGCCACCTGCTCTTGATTCTCTCTGCTGGTTTGATCAACAGCCCGGCAAGGCCAGCCCGTTCTATAGGTTTTGGATTAGTTTAATCTGAGCACTGGATTGGGGTTCGGCAGTGTTAGCCAGCAAGTTGCTCATCATTGGGTGTAGCGGGGCAACCTGCGGTAAGTTTATGCATTTCTTTCTAAGGTAGTTTTTCCTTCCACGGTGTGTGTTAGCGAAAAAGACACGGTGCGCAGGTATAAATGAGGAATATTGGAAACAGACACAGCAGTATGCAGGTTGGTTAATGTCGTACCAATTACGTTTGGGGGATATTGCATCTAATATGTGATCTGTAAAAGGGCAGCTTCCGCACTCGCTAAAGGGGTCAAACACCAGTGTGGGGCCAGTCAATGTTTCAGGTGGATAGTATGTTTGGTTTTAAGGGTAAAGCGCAATGCAGCGGAGGGATTTCAACAAGGGGGTTGTCCACAAGGGGGGGGGTGGTGGGTCAAGGGGGGCCGATTCCTCACTGTGCGCCCCCCTTCCCACAAACATTGACATGCTAGGGTATGTGTAACTTTATCCTTCCTACCAATCGGTCTCCTCTATCCATACTCAAACATGTCTGCATTCGGCGAGTACGGGCCACGATGGCACGGGTGAGGGTAGGAGATGCAGGAAGGAAAAAATGGGGGAACTCTCTGCCGCCGGCAGCCCGCAGAGAGTCTTGGAGGAGTTACATTGCGATCCCTGTAGCAAAGCGCTGTCAGGCCCATAGGGGAATGCACAGCCAACAGATTAGACCTTACGGCGCCCCAGGAGTACTAGACTCAGGGGAGGCCCTGGGAAAAGGGGAGGGAGATAGGGGTCTTGGAAACCATTCCTAACCCAAAAGAGAGGGCCGGGGGGGGGATCAAAAGAACGAAGCTCAAAATACAACAAAGGTATACAAGGGGAAGCCCCCCGGGGGGAAGGAATTGGGGGATGAGGGTCTCGAGTAGAGGCTGTGTTAGAGAAGAAGTTGGGACTGTGAGTCTAAGTAGTATGGGACACTAGTACATATGGACATCGCAGGACGATGACTTTTTAGGCAGGGAGAAAGTGGTGGTGGGTCGGCACCGGAGGTCGGGGCCGGCCCGGTGTATGTATGTGATGTTGGGACACTGTCGGTGGTGTCTGTATAGGAACTTGCCAGTCGCAAGGCGCCAAGGGGCGGCCTGCGTTAGATAGAAGGGGACCTGGGGGACGCAGAGAGGGGAGGGGGCGGGCAGAGCTGCATTTTGGGTCAATGGACCAAAGTTAAGAGGAGAAACAAACGATATGGATGGGGGCAAGCGGCAATCAACGACAGATGAACACGGGGTAGAGAGAAGATAGACAGGGCCGGGGTACCCCAGAGGCGTCTGCACGACGCCGACGGGGAGGGGGTGGGGGGCGACCCTAGGTAACCTCACACGGAGTAGAAGAACCTGTGGTGTGGTGAATTACGGATCGCATGTAAGATAACTCCAAGACTTTATGCAAAATAAAGCTGCTGTGGCATTAACATTTCCAATCGTACAACTTGTCTCCGCCTATTATTGCGTGCACAGGGAATGTGGAGGAGGGAAGGCCGGCACGGGAGAGAGGGTGGGGGGCGGGACCGGGGAGGAGCGGCCGGGGGGGGAGGTGCCGGCCTACACAATACCGGGGCTACTGGTTGGTTGGGTGGTGGGCGTGCAGTGGGGGAGAGGTGAATGGCGTTAGGATGCCCCCGCTACGGCGGGCGAATGCGCCGCGGGACGCGGCATGGCAGGCGCCGCCCCTTAGTGGGGGCTGCCGGGCCAGAGACTCGCCCCCCCCCCCCCCCGAGCCTCAGCTTCCTGGCGGCTCACGGGGGCGCGGGGGGGAGGGGCCAATTCACGAAGGCAGGGAGGGGGGGGCCGAGGGGGAGGGGGCCGCCCCGGAAGTGGCTGGGGGTACCTGGGATTGTTTGGGGGGGGGGACAGGAAGCCGGGGGGGGGGAGACCCTACAAAAGGGTAGGATCGTCGTAGGAACGATCTCTTCCTCCGGCTTCCTGCCCCCCTCCCACGTGTGGCACAAGAAGCATTTTCCCACCCGCCCTCCCTTTATGAAGAAATGTGTTGTAATGAATCTGCTTCCTTTTCAGGTCGCCCGGCGGAGTTACATTGCGATCCCTGTAGCAAAGCGCTGTCAGGCCCATAGGGGAATGCACAGCCAACAGATTAGACCTTACGGCGCCCCAGGAGTACTAGACTCAGGGGAGGCCCTGGGAAAAGGGGAGGGAGATAGGGGTCTTGGAAACCATTCCTAACCCAAAAGAGAGGGCCGGGGGGGGGATCAAAAGAACGAAGCTCAAAATTCAACAAAGGTATACAAGGGGAAGCCCCCCGGGGGGAAGGAATTGGGGGATGAGGGTCTCGAGTAGAGGCTGTGTTAGAGAAGAAGTTGGGACTGTGAGTCTAAGTAGTATGGGACACTAGTACATATGGACATCGCAGGACGATGACTTTTTAGGCAGGGAGAAAGTGGTGGTGGGTCGGCACAGGAGGTCGGGGCCGGCCCGGTGTATGTATGTGATGTTGGGACACTGTCGGTGGTGTCTGTATAGGAACTTGCCAGTCGCAAGGCGCCAAGGGGCGGCCTGCGTTAGATAGAAGGGGACCTGGGGGACGCAGAGAGGGGAGGGGGCGGGCAGAGCTGCATTTTGGGTCAATGGACCAAAGTTAAGAGGAGAAACAAACGATATGGATGGGGGCAAGCGGCAATCAACGACAGATGAACACGGGGTAGAGAGAAGATAGACAGGGCCGGGGTACCCCAGAGGCGTCTGCACGACGCCGACGGGGAGGGGGTGGGGGGCGACCCTAGGTAACCTCACACGGAGTAGAAGAACCTGTGGTGTGGTGAATTACGGATCGCATGTAAGATAACTCCAAGACTTTATGCAAAATAAAGCTGCTGTGGCATTAACATTTCCAATCGTACAACTTGTCTCCGCCTATTATTGCGTGCACAGGGAATGTGGAGGAGGGAAGGCCGGCACGGGAGAGAGGGTGGGGGGCGGGACCGGGGAGGAGCGGCCGGGGGGGGGAGGTGCCGGCCTACACAATACCGGGGCTACTGGTTGGTTGGGTGGTGGGCGTGCAGTGGGGGAGAGGTGAATGGCGTTAGGATGCCCCCGCTAAGCGTTGGTGCATCTGTGCAATTGTTGCCCCAGAGTTAATAGAGTGAATTCTAGCCAGCGCCGCGCAGGGGGAACCCCACAGCTCCAAGGCAGGGGCCAGTTACCTGTGCCCCATGGCAGACAGGATAGAGGGGGCAAGAACACCTCACTGGGCGAAGCCACCTCTACCTCTCCTCTCACGTTTGTTGTGTCGGTCACCAAGACTCCTGGAGCCAGGAAAAGGGAAGGGCAAGGTGAAAGCAACACCTGGTCGATTCACCAAAGAGGTGCTAAGCACCTAGGGCGGGGCAGGAAGGAAACCGGTAGGGAATAACAAAAGAAGCACTTCTGGGTGCAATGGGCCGTCGGCAGCAGTCGGCTGGGGTCTGGACAACAGAGCCCCACACAGGCAGCACAACGTCCAGGGCCAGCCCCTGGGACCAATAGAAGGAGCTGCATGTGCAGCTGGAAAGCAGAAACCAGTTCGGGACCCTGCACGGGTACCCAAACAATGAGTACTTTGCTTACGCAGAGTACTGTTTTTCTTTTCCCAAAACCCTCCCACCCGAGAAAAAAGGGAGAGAAGAAGGAGAATAAAGAGAAGACAGGGCACCATACGGGGCCCACACTGTTGTGGGACAAGGAAGCCGGCATGGGCCAGAAGGCGCACCATCAGGACCCCATGCCCAAAAGTACACATTATGTTATGGTTATTATGATTGTGTGGTTATTATCACATAATGATGTGCAATAAAAACACACAGCCTTTTTATTGCCAACACTCACCCAATGTCTCGTGTGATACATGGGGGGATTTTGTTTTTTTTTCTGCCTGCTTCAGGGTCCACCGGTTTTACTCCTTGTGAGGGGTAGGTATTGCAGCCCATTGGTGTGTTTCCGCCTCTTTTGTCCCTGCTACATGCAGGGGCAGAGGGGCATGCTTCCCGACTGGGCCTATAGGACGAAGGGTGAGAGGGGCTGGTTAGGAACCAGAATTTAAGGGGCTACTTTGAGGTTAGACCTTTGTTGAGCCGTTGAACAAATGATTTGGGTATGTTTAGCAAATAAATGAAAACATTTAAAAAGAAGAAAAGCTTTGAACCGAGATGATGCGGTTTACAAATTCTGTTAAGAAAGATTATCAGGCATCGCGTCCCATCGGTAGTCGGCACACCACAGCCACCAGTAAAGTACATTCTAATGCCTAGGAAAACATGGAAAACATTATAGCCTTGTGTAGACAACAGCTCGCAGGATAACACGAATTCTGTTGCATTCCATCTCCCAAGGTTCCCGGCATGGAACTTGGAAGGCTCAGGAGATCTGTGAGAGATGGATGTTGGCGAGTGAGATGCTGAAGGTGTCCCCGCAGGCTCATAGTAAAATAACCCTTATGTAAACTACTTATCATACATCAGTAGTTTTTTCACTGGCAACGAGGGTTGACAACGGGCCTGTGGGAGACCCTGGACACGAAAAGCAAAGCCGGTGACTCCGCACTGAACGCGGACAGGATACTGTAAGCCGCAGGCCCCAAAACACTTGTGACGCTCAAGACCTCATGCCCAACCGACCCCATCACCTCAGGAGGCACATCGGTCAAGGGGTGAAGGTAAGGAGAGGGCCCCAAAAAGGGAAAGCAGCATCTGTGCAATGCTTGCAGGTTAGAGGAAAGGACCCGTGAGCATCAGCACAGCATGAAGGAAAGCTGCTAGTGTTGCCATAGCAACCAAAATAAACAAGGCCCTGTAAAGGAGAACGGGCCCTGTAAAACAGTGACAGCACTGCAAAGGCACAATTAAGGGGAAGGCTGCCAGTGCTGCCATAGCAATGACTATAAACAAGGCCCAGTAAAGAAGAATGGATCCTGTAAAACAGCGGCAGCACTTTGAAGTGCAGCATTAAGTGAATAAAGACTGAAACTAAGTAAGAGAAGCAACAAACAGCCAAAGAAGTAAAATAAATCCACTTGAACAGCATAAAACACCAAATAACATAGTAAAGACACTAGGGAAAATTTAACTAGCCCCGAGATTCACCCCCTTAGCACGGCTCACAACAGTTTCAAAACTCCAGAATCTCATAACGACTATGTTATTTCTCCCCAGGGATAATGGTCACCACTCGACAAGCCGGACTAATACACAAACATTTAATTCATACATTTTTAATACTTTATTAAATCATCATTTCATAAAACTCGGTGCATAGCATTGACCTAATAAAAACACACAATTATTACGTTTTCCATTTTAACACATTTAAAGTACAAATCAATCAATACTAATTAATTTTTCACCTCTAAAAAACATGAATAAAATCCTATACTGCACCCACATATAATACAGAAACGAATTACTTCTGCCTTACATAAAAAAAAACAGTGTTGTGATAAAACACTCCAAATGCAAAAAAAGAGACTGTCCCTATTTCGAGGGTACCCTCTTGTGGCACCTAATGCCCTAATTCAATTAGTCCTCATTGGACACACATGAGGTTTCTGAACAACCTAATACCTTTTGACTAAATGTTGGCTAATTTGTACAACATCTTCTTAACCCAACATTTTTCGTTCTATATCAATAGTCAAAGATGTAACATAACTTCTTCAGGGACAAAACTAAGAGCAATTTATCTAACAACATTTGGTCATAACAATTTCAACACCACACTGACATTCTTGCTTCTTCATGGTGTACCTCATATACCCTAGGGAGAAAAACAACATAGAAAACAGCCGTCAGTGAAGCTATATATAATTGAAACAAAGCCTCTATTCAGCCAGGAACCACTGGTCTCCCACTGATGGCTTACCGCATTTGCATTCAGCATTAATTCTTCAGACGGATTGGTAGGATTGTCTTCCTTGTAGACAAAACAACGATCTAAAAGAACAATCACAACCATTGGTGGCGGGTAACAGCCCTGGGGTATACATTCAAAACCTATTTCAACTCCAATTCTGCACTTCAATACTCCCGGCTGATCTCTCTGCCATAACCTTTGAAATACACATGTCTTAACCAGCAGAAACTCAGGACCAGTTTAAGAAACAAGGAAGGGGCGTTCCTAGTTCGATCTCAAAGTTGTAGCTTTCTCTGATTAAATGTTTTAAGCAGAATACTCAAACTTACATTTGAACTACGCATTGAATCACGGTGCTCTAACAATTTAGCTGAGTAACTCAGAGTGCAAAAAACCCTCTGTTTTAGAGCCTAGATACGTCAACCTGATTTACTAACCTACTCATTATGAAGCTCAAAACTCAGAAAAGCGATCTATAACTCCACCTATGACTACCATCATGTTGCTCACCCTTTTCACAGCGTTTTTTCTTCCGTCTGCACCCTTCAGTATATGCTTGTCTCCGTATGAGGGTCGCCGCTGCTGTTCACGTCATAAACTCCAGCGCCGGCGGTTTGGAACCTTTACTCGCAAGTCGGCATCCTACGAGTAAAAGTTATGCGTTACATCTTAATAGGACACATTAAATGAGCATTTCCCCACTCCTATCGCGGGTGTACGGAGTCACGGAAATTAGATGACTCATTGGGTGCAGTTCAAAACAAACCGCTGCCGCATAACGTCGGTTGCTCAAACAGGCGGACAGGCGACTTACTCGTGTAGCATACAAGCTGTTCTGCTTCCTCCTGCTGCGGATCACGTCTCAGGTCACCTGATCTCCACGTCTTTCCTGTATGTTATATTTAAAGTATCCGGCGCACGCACAGCAGCTGCACCTAATTACAGACGCAAGCTGCAATGAGTTTCTTGCAACGCTCCTCGCCAAGGCGCCCGTTTAGTAAACAAAAACGCCTGAACTGGCCGCGCTACACATGCATGTGTCCGGCTTCAACAAGTATGTGTTTTTTACATATTAGTAAGCCTCTATAATAAAAACACAGCTAGCCGCCCGTATTATAGTGGTGGTCTCCTCGGACACCAGAAGCCCCCATGACTCTAACCCTTGCAATAGAAGTGGCTGTTAAGACATATTAAAAACGCCTCTGATTAATTACTCTGTGTTGTTCCAATCGATAGCCTTGTTAAGTCTGATGAGCCAGGTTACCTTCTGCTGTAATTTCTTAACAACTGATTCGCCGTCTGAAGCTGGAGCAACATGTAACAATACAGTCCATACAAAGTCAATTTCTCCATGGTTCATCATTAAAAAATGGTTAACCATAGGTGCTGTAGAAACCCTGTTTTTTATACAGCTTTTATGTTCTGAGATGCGTACCTTCACTTTATGTTTTGTCATCCCAATATACATCTTCTTACAAGGGCACCAAATTGCATACACAACATTATCAGTATTACAATTGGTGAAATTAACTTTGGACCATGGTTTTCGCAGACCAATATCAACTTGCTCAGATCTTTTTGTAAGGTGACAGTTCGTGCAGTGACCACACGGGGCATGGCCCACCAATTTGGGCAATCCCCAGAGTTCAGTTATGCTCTTTTGTTTTGAATCTCCTCTTGAAATATCGTTTTTTGTTAACATGTCCTTCAGATTAGGTACCCTTTTAAACGCACATAACGGTCGTTCCATCGGGCATTCTCCGCCTTGTAAAATATGCCAATTTTTGTGAATAATTTTAACCACTTTGTTAGCCAAACTGTTAAAAGTGCTGACAAACACGAGATTTTTCTTCTTCTCTGTGGTCCTATCGTGGTACTCGAGGAGAGCCTCATGATTATTGTTAATAGATCTTTTGTATGCCCGTTTAATTATTTTCTTCGGGTACTGTCTCTCTTTCAATTTAGAAATTAATACTTTAGCTTCCACTTGGAAAATATCTTGTGTAGAGCTATTCTTTTTGAGACGCAAACATTGACCGAATGGGAGGTTCTCCCTGGTATGGCGGGGATGGCAACTGTCAAAAACCAGAAGCGAGTTTCGATCAGTGGGCTTATGAAAGGGTTTAACTTTGAGAATATTCGAGACCGTATCTACCCAAATCGTTTTATCCAGAAAATTAATTTCTGTAGCACTCTGCGTGGAAGTAAACTTAAGATACCGGTTCTGGGTGTTAATCCACTCGATGCATTCTTTTAAACCGGTCAGAGACCCATTCCACATGATCAGAATATCATCAATATAGTGGCGCCACAAGCCCAAGTTGTTAAAAAAAGGGTTTGTGGAGTTGTAAATACTGTTTCTTTCGAAGTTTTCTACATACAGATTCGCTGCCGAAGGGGCAACTGAAGATCCCATGGCTGTCCCATGTATTTGATGATAAAGCTGGCCATTAAACCTGAAATAATTTTCGGTCACGGCCATTTCAGCACACCAAACAATAAAGCTGTTAGGTGTAGTGCCTTCCGTTCTTTTAGACAGCAAGGTCTTTTCCAACACTTGCAATGTTTCTTGTTGGGGAATGCAAGTGTGGAGAGACACAATGTCCAAACTCACAAGGAGTTGGTTACTAGGGTCAAACTGCATGTCTTCTACTATATTCATGATTTCGGTAGTGTCTTGAACAAAAGAATACATAGCTGATATCTATGGTTTCAGATATCTGTCCGCAAATCTCGATAATGGCTCCAAAAGTGCGCCTGTCCCTGAAACAATTGGTCGACCTGGTGGATTCACTAAAGTTTTATGAATTTTTGGAAGAATATAAAACTTCGGAATAGTAGGGTCCTTAACCCGGAGATAGTCACTTTCTTGTTGGCTTATCCATCCTCTCACTACTGCTTTCTCTACTTTGGTGGTGATAAGTAAAAAAAGTCTCTTGGTCGGATCTTCTTCAATTGATTGATAGAAATCTCTATCTTCAAGTTGGCGAAGGCACTCAGTAATGTACTCCTGTAGGTTTAATATCACTATAGCCCCCCCCTTTATCGGCTTTTCGTAAGACGATCTCGGGGTTAGTAGCATAAAACAAGCAATCTGCAAACATAGCAGCTGCTAGCATGGCACCACCACCACCCTTCTTAGCTGAACCTGGCACACCAGCAATGAGGTGAGGACATGAAAATCATTAGTGAGTGGACAGTTTCAGGCTGGCTGAATAAAGATACTTTAGACAAAAGGTTTGAAGTTTAGTGGGAAGTAAAAGATGAATTAAGTGTTATTGATGGTAGGCTCAGAAGAGGGTTGTATATTGTCCCTCTGGAGAAACCTAGACCTCAATTAGTTGAAATAGCCCATCAGGGACATTTAGGAGTGTGTGGTATAAGACAAAGTTTTTGGTGGCCTTTTTGTTTGTTTTAGTAGATTTTCACACCAAATAGGTGGAATGAAGTGCAGTTAGAGAAGTTAGAACGAGAGAACGAGTAGTATTTCTAGAGAGGATTTTTTGGGGGGAAGGTTTTCCCCACGGCAATAGTCACTGACAATGGAGTACAATTTTGTTCGGATTTCATGAAAAGGTTATTAAGCATAACCGCACAGAATTATATCCCCCAAGGGCAAATGGAATGGTAGAAAGAGCAAATAGATTTATTAAGGGTGGTATTCAGTTAGTGTTGAGATCAGGGTTGACATGGAAAGAGGTCTTAAACCACATGATGTGCAGTTATCTCACCACACCACATTCGCTGACAAAAAAATTGATGTTTGTTTTGTTAAAAGGGAGGGAGCTAGGAACCAAATTGTGCCAGGGGTAGTTAGGGTTGGCAAGTTAGGTGGATGTGGATAGGAAAACTACAATCAATTTCATAAAAAAGAGTCAAAGGAATGCCAAGGATTGGTTTGATGGGAAAAAAGGATTGAAGGAGCAAGACTGGAAAGTGGGGGATTGGGTTTTGATACAGAATCCAAGATTCACCCACAAATGCATCGAGAGTAAATGGATTGGTCCAAAAATCATTTCTGCCATAAGGAATGGTGTGGTGATAGTAGAAGAAGGGGAGGTGTAGTCAATTTGTAAATTGGCAAAATGTGAGGAAGGTCAGAACAGGGTGTCAGCGGACACTGATTCTGATGATGTTGAGTTACCTTCGAAGGGATGGAGACGAGAACCGAAATGGTTGGAGGATTTTGTGCATGAATGATCCAATGATATGTAAAGTTGTTACAACAGTTATAAAACATATTCTCGTTCTTTAAGATTGTATTTTACATTACTACTTGTATACAATGATACTCATGCTCACTAATAATTGAATGTTCAGGAAAATTATTCTCTTAGAATTCCAAGTTGTAAACGCCAACCCTTCTTGTGTTAATTCGTTTTTCAATATGGATTTTATAAAAGGGGGGAGATGTGTCGCATTCCATCTCCCGAGCCTTCTCTGCATGGAACTTGGAAGGCCCGGGAGATATGTGAGAGACGGCTGTTGGCGAGTGAGAGGCTGAAGGTGTCCCAGCAGGCCCGTGATAAAAGAACCCTTATGTAAACTACTTACCGTACATGAGTAGTTCTTTCCAATTCCATTGCGGCCGGGGTCAACACTGGGCCAAACAAAACTGGAATTGGGATGCCCATTTAGGACAATCAGCAATGTGAGCACTAATAATAAATTTATCAAAAAAGTACTGGTAAATGCTGATACCTAAAGTCCTAGTGCTGCTCTTGTGCAGAATGTGTAAGGTATCAAACCGTGGGTTTGGAGCAAAAGCAAATCCCAAAGGAAACATGTATTGTATGCCACAAAACACTAGAACACAGCCTATGATTGTTTAAAAAAAATAGGAATCATTATTGTTCAAAATCAAAATGATAAATGCAAGACAAGGCACATAGGACAAGGCACATAAATAAGTCTGGTCATGCAGAGTACAGAAAGTAAGAAAGGATATAAGAACAAAAAAGGATATTTAGAAAAGCAACTGCCTGTAGTTAAATCAAAAACAGATTGAGCAGTTGCGGGACTAAGTTACACTTTTTACATTCAAAATACATTTTCTCGTCTCTTAAGTTGGAGTCAGCTTGAAAGCAAGGAATTCATTATATACATCTCATCTGGAGGTCATTCCACTTCCATATATGTATCAGTCCAATGATAATAATAATAAACCAGTTATTTGGAAGTGGCCTCCATTGGGTCTGCCAACGCGGTCAGGTGAGGCAAGAATTAAACCAACACTGGGGCCGCACAGTTACATAGCACGTGGCCAGCCAATTTTGTAACGGAATCTGCTGGTATTTCTTCAAATACGACAGGACTGAGTAGACCGACAACTGCTTTACACAAAAAGCCCAAACAGCTGTTATTGCTATATGTTTGTTTCACATGTATAACTGACGAACATTCACTGCCTCCACGGGGCTAAGCACAATCCTTGACTAAATGCACCTGCCTCCCCATGCTCCCTTAGGCAGCAAATACGAGTAACTAACATGGTGCAACAGGTTCTGCAAAAGTGGTCAGTGCCGGCAGAGTAGTGAATCTTGTTTTCATAAGAGTCAGTTGCTATCAATTCGTATGGCAGTCTTAACACGGAGCAGCACGGGTTCGATCCCCGGATCCGCGTTTAGAAACCTGGGGTATTAGGCGTGTTATAAATAACCTATCATATCAGTACATGGTCCACTTTCTTTCACAAGCGAGCGTGGTTGGTGATCAAGGTGTTAAGCACCGCCTGAGACCTCTCGTTAAGGCAAATACACACAAACACAGCACGGTTAATGGGGGATTGAAGGCAATGGTTTTCGCAGGTGAGGTGGCCCGTGTTTTATGGTTAATGGGGGAGGCAAGGAAATGGTTTCGCGTGTGTCCGGTGTTATAGGTGTACCTCCTCCAACTGATTTAGCAGTAGTAACATTTACCTATGTGGGAATATCAGGAGAGGGCAAATACGCGGGACTCGCTCGCCCCCTCATAATTTCCGCTCAACACCAGGTCTGGCTTTCAACAATTCTCGGCTTTATGACTCTGACTTGCTGGTACACATAGAATAGTTTCCCACTCAAATAAATATGCATTACAGAAACATGCTAAGCAAAACGTACACAACTAAGCTGCTAAAACGAATTAACAAGCATGTTATCTAATTTACGCACAACGGGTGAATTTGCAAAAGCCTTGCATGCTGACTTCCAAAACAAATGCCCCACTACGTGTCACATTCACAGCCGTTAGTTTGCTAATTATCATTCACCGGAGATGCACGCTTTTATTTGCTGTGTTTTGTCTTGTGGCTGTGCAGTCACTGAAATATGACGGCGGCAGGGGCGGAGCCTCTGATGCGCCACGGGGCAAGGGGAGGGTGGAGGGAGGAAGGTTAAAAACATGTATTTTTAAAGTAAACCTAAGGGCAAAACAAAGTGAAAGGAATGTGAAAAGGAAAGTGGAAAGTAAAGTGAAACGTAAAGTGAAAAGTAAAGTGAAAAGTAAAGTGGAAGGGAAGTAGAGGTATTAGACGGAAGTAAAGGAATGAAGCAGAAAGGTAAAGTGGCGGGATTAGGTCAGGGGGCGGAAGGGGTTAGCAAGCAAAAAGGTCGAAGTGTGCAAAGAAACAAGTTAGTTTGAGAAGGGGAAGGGGTGCAAAGGCACGGCAAAAGGGTACGTCAGCTGGGGGAGGTTGTAGAGGACATAGAGGTCAGAAAAAAAGGAAACAGGGAAAGGGGCAAGAGAGGGGGAGGGACCAGGGAAAACCCTGAAAAGCGGCAGGAATAGGGATGAAAGGATAAAACCCAAGGATTGGGTGAGAGGTAAAGATACCCAGGGATGCAAGGACAGCATAGAGGAGCACAATGGTTCAGGGGAACAATGGGGAAGCAGGCAACGCCAAGGGGGGACCCAGCAAGAGGGACGATTAGAAGCCACCGGAGAAGCAACAAAGGACAAGGGGAATGTCAGGGCAGGAGCAACTGGGGAAGAGGACAAGAATCGGGGGAAATGGGCACTGGGTAACATATCTATGTGCCTAGGTAACGGGGGAAGGGCGTAATAGGTCCAGAGAACGGAAAATGAGTAACAGGCCGAAGAACCTGGGGATAGGAATAAAGAGGATAGAGTAAGGCACCTTGGGACAGGGAATGAGTAGGGGGTCGGAGGCTGGGGGAATGAGGAAGAGGTTAGGCGCTCGGGGAGGAGTAAGAGGTGTAAGCGTTCGAGACACTGAGCAATGGGGAATTGAGTAAAGTGAAGTAAAAGTGAAGTAAAGTGAAGTGAAGTAAAGTAAAGTGATATAAGGTAAAGTGGTGTAAAGTAAAGTGGCGGGACTAGGGCGGGAGGCGGAAGGAGCTAGCAAGCATGAAGGTGTAAGTGTGCCAGGAAACAAGCTAGGTTGGGGAAGGGCCAGGGGTCCAAAGCACAGAAAAAGTGTAGGCAGTACAGATGACTTAGCGGTAGTGTCCACCCAACTGAGTATGTAAGTACTGCTGCCGTTTATTGTACCCGAGAAAAAAAGGCAGCAATCATGTTTGTCACCTCACGCAATGGGCAAAACGTACATTGTCTGGGTATACAATGTTTAGTGTTGGGCGCGTAAGTTGGATCCCTTTCTCCGAAGGCAAGTATTTGCAGGGGACTGGGTGCTCTGGGACGGGGGCAGTCAGGGAGGATGTGCGACAATTAGGAAGGGTACTTGCACAGGGTTGGTAGTCGGTCAGAAAGTTCAGAGGATGAGAGGGAAGGTGAACAAAAGTGGGGGGATATGATAGTCAATGGTACACGACAATGAAGGAGGCAGTGTTGGCTTCCCAACGAGAGTAGGGACTTTCTGGTTGGGGTGAAATAAGTAAGCATAGGAGGGTTCACTGCCACAGGGCTGGGCTAGCTTGGGGATAGCAGGCAGGGCACACTACTTGCCCCATGTTCTCCTAAGAGTAGAGTATCAGAAGGATGACACAAATGGGAAATATGCTAACAAAAGGGTAATTATGGACTCCATGTGTTGTGTAAAACAAATGATCCGAAGGAACACCATCACAGGGGTAGTTGGCTTAAAGGGGAAATGTGTGGCTGGCTTGGGGCAAGCAGTTATGGAACACGAGTTGCCTGATGGTCTCCAAAGAGCAGAGAATCCGAAGGATGACACAAATGGGATAATGTCCTAACAAGGTGATAATTATGGACTGCATCTGCTATGTGAAATAAATGATCTGAGGAATGCCATCAAAGCGGTGGTCGGCTTGGGGCAAACAGCTTGGCATGGCTGGGTGCAAGCCGGTAGGCCGCACTAGATGCACAATGTTCTCCTAAGAGCAGAGGATTGGAAGGATGAAACAAATGGGTAACAAGCTAACAAGGTGGTGATAATGGACTCCATGTCATGGTGAAACAAATGTACTGAAGGAACGCCATCACAGGGATGGTTGGCTTGGGGCAAACATGGGGACTGAAAGAGTGCATAATAAGGATCCGTGTAAGGGGTCAAAGCACCTGGGAAGCGGAGAATGGTGTAAAAGGTCAATGAAACCTGGGAAATTAGTAAGGTCAAGACACCTGGGGACATGAGAAGAGGGGAAGGAGGTCAGGACACCTGAGCAATGTATAATTTGGCATGAGGTTAAGAATTATTGGTGGAAACACCACCACAAGGGAGGTTTGGCTTGGGGCAAGCAGGGCATGCACAATAAAGGCTCAATGTTCACGAAGCATAAGATGATCATGCCTGCCAGGCGGGAAAGATAATATCTGGGAGAAAAGAGACACATCGGTGTCAAGTCACCTGGGGAAAGAAGTGTGAAAAACTGCATAAAAGGTCAACACACCTGGTGATAAATAACTGTAAAGTGCCCAGGAACAGGAAGCTCAATTAGGTAACTGCGGATGAGGAAAGGAACCAGGGGAAAATAACGGCGTGGGTGGTAAATGAGCCTGGGAAAAGGATGTAAGAGGAAATAGGTCAGGGCGAGGGAAAAAAATAACATAAAGGAGGAGCCCCAAGGTACTAAACTCGGCCTATTTCCCGACCCTCAGGCTCCTAGAGGAAGGTTGGGGAACTCATGATGGCGGTAGCCGCCAGAGAGTCATGGCGGGGTGGGGCAAGTAAAGCAGGGATAAACTAGGATAATGAAACTAGGATAATGGAGAGTTGAGCCTGGGGTGAACAACAGGGAAAACACATTGGAGAAGAGGCGCAGGCAATCTAGAAAACAAAGGAAAGGGTCCGGGGAGGGAAGTTGGGGATGGAGGAGGTCAGAGGGGCTGGGAAAATAGAAATTGGTAACTTAAGTGGTTGGGAAACTAGTAGACCGCCAATGAGGTCGGGTGAACCAAGTGAGGGTGTGTGAGGTCAGGAGACCTGGGAAACTAAGTAATGGAAGATAAGGGACATGATATCAGAAACCAGGGACTTAGGTAAGAGAGCCAGAGACTTCGGAAACCTAGTCGTGTGTAAGAGGCTGGGAGGCTTAGATAACTGGATATGGTGTAACAGGTCGGGAGCCCTGGATGTACAGAGCAATGGCGTAAGGGGTGTAGACCTGCAAAATAAGCAAGGACGAAGATATGGGGGATGGACTGGGGAAAACGGTGTAAGATCGTTAGGGGGTGGGAGATCTGGGAAACTAGCAAGGGCGTAAGAGGCCGGGTGACCTGGGAAACGGAAGGGGACAAGCCAGTCACAAGTGCAGGTAACCTAGGGTGGGGGTACAGTAATTGTAAGGACCCCATGCTCAGTTTAGAACACTGAGTGTGCGCGGTAGAAACGGATTGGCAGTAAGTTACCTGGTCTTTCCTTCCCACAAAAAATGTGTGTGTCCTGTTATTGATTACAAGAAAATGCTCAAAGGGGGAGGCGAGCTCCTAGGAAAGTTGGCAAAGGGGTTAAGTGTGAGCTGTTCCTGCTATGAAGACTGCAAACAGAAACTGCTGACAACCTGACATAGGGTTTAACAGCTGTTCAAACTGGTATATATGTCCTGCAATTTACAGACAGGTATTTATTATGGTCAATATTGTGACCAATCAAAACAGAAGCGTCCATTATTCACTTAAAAGGTTTTCTTACTGACTCATTATAAGACATGGTTAAAATTTAATATTGTGGACGTTATGTTTTTCTCATAATGCTCTTTGCTTTTATGCAAATCGCCAGGAGTGTGTTCTATATAGGTATACTGTGTTGCCCAACCTGGCTGGGGGCCACCACCCCTCCTAAGAAGTGATGGATCCCCCAATACATGTTTACCATTTCCAGCACTGGATGTATGCATGATTTTTACGTGGCGTGCGATTTGGATTGCTTTATGAGACGGGGCTGAAGCATGTGGCAGGCCCATCCTCCCTGACTTGCAAATCCATCAGCATCTCCGCTCGCTCGCACAGCTGCATTGGATTCCTTTGGAATCTGCATGTTTATGGCACCTGTGAAAACCATGCCCGCACATGACAGGCTGTATTCATAATTCAATTCGGCACTGGCTGCAAATGCGGCACGGAAACCCACGTTTGCCTGGCTTTGCACTTTATATTCACACCCATTGCGAAAAGGAATCACATTTGTGTGGCGGGAAATGCTTAAACGTAAGCGTATTTGTAAGCAGCACCCCTCCCCCACCCTTGTGCTATTTACCGGTTGATGAAAATAGACCCCCTTTCGGTTAATGTTAAAGAGCCTTAGCATGCAGGTGCGGATTCCGTCCAAGAACCCTCAGAAAGTGAACTTCAAAGCTCTCTAGGGTCAGTTGTTCCAGAGACTCTAGGAGGAGGGGGGAGAAAGGCTGAGAAATTATCAGGTTTTGGCTGCCACGAACCTTTAAGCCCAAATGTTTCCTCTGGTTCTTCAACTTATAGACTTCAGCCAGCCCTCCCCTTATCTTTTGTAGCAGTCACTCCGCTCCGAGGGACGTACATGGCTGGTAACAGCCCACCATCCCAAGCCTGACTCATTTAAAACTGAAATCCCGCTTGGGCTATACTGAAATGCCGAAAAGTTACCCAAAGCCAGAGAACTGAATCACAAAGAATTTGAAATGTGCTCTAATTTGGAAGAGGCATTGGGGAAGAGTCTAGTGTGCACTCCCCAACTACCATTGCATAAGTCTACCTTAGTTGAGAAAGAGCTTCCAGACACATTTGCAACCCTAGCTACTGACAGGCTTGCTTGCCAAATGCATTACTTACTTCTGAAACACTGAGCACACAATTCCAAGCTTGGGAATGCTTGCTGACCCCGTTGGTCAAACAATGTCAATCACTACAGCACACAACGCTAACACATTCTAGAATGCTTAATCAAATTGTTGAGCTAGTGATGCCAATTAGACCTATTACTAATGTTGCAGGCATCAAAGATATCTCCATTGTAGAAGCGCCTGATGATCACATCGCTGCAACTTTGCCCAAGTCCTTTTCTAAAACAAAGAGTCTTAACCAAATCTGCCGGCTGACTCACAATAACACATCAAAAGCAAGGAAAGATGACTCTAACGTTGATGCTGCTGAAGCACAGTCTATTGCAATAGCTAATGAGGAACCTAGTGTGAGCAATAAAAGGGAAACGAAAAAGAAAAAAAGATGCACAACATATTTAGGAAGCGGAACAACTGGGAAGTGGAGAACCCATGGTACATTGCGAACATTTCTGCCAAAAACGAATTGATCACCTTTAGAGACTCTCAATATATATTGATTGCAGACAACTGTAAGGGTGTGGCAGGAGGAGATTGGCACACAGGTGGCATGATTTGTGGCATAGACTTTTATTCTGCAAACAAGGGTTGGAGAAATACCTTCCTGACCCTAATACTAAGAAGGGTTTCCCTGCCTCAAAATAATATTCTAAGGAGTCTGTCAGGATAGCCCAAAAGAAACAAGTGTACCGTTGTGTCAAAATTCCTATTTCCAGACCTCACACTAAGAATGTAAATTAATGTGAAAGGGGATCTTCATTAGTCTCAGAGTTTTGTTCCAACTTGCAAAATAAAGTACAAAAATGGTGCAACGAAAAAACTCTGAAAGGAAGAACACCCGTACTCCCCGGTTGCTGTGCCCTCCGAATGTTCAATGAGGGTCATCTCCTCTTTTAGTGTTCAAGGATAACCTTGTTCCCAGATTGTGATGCCTCCAAATGTTCAATGCAGGTCTTTTCCTCTTTCCTTCTCCTTGGTTTCCAGCCAACCTGATACACTATCCTGCCAGGTACTGTGACAATGAAGGGTGCTTTAGCTCCCTCTTCATTTGGGTAAGTCCCAGGGTGTGCCTTCTCTGTGCTTCCCAATTGTGTGTTTTCTTACTAGACTGCTACGGCTTTGGCTCTCTCTTCATGTGGGTGTGAATCCCAGAATCGCCTTTTACTTAATTGTGGCCTTCTTGCTTGACTACTACTCCTCCTCCTTTGGTCACAGCCAACCTGGTATACTTTTCTGCCAGGTACAATGAGTATGAAGATCGCTTTGGCTCTCTCTTCATGTGTGTGGGAATCCCAGACTCGCCTTTTCTTTAAATGTGTTCTTCTTGCTTGACTACTACTCCTACTTTGTTGGCCACAATCAACCTGGTATACTCTCCTGCCAGGTGCTGTGAACATGAAGATTGATTTGGCTCTCTCTTATTCTGGGTGTGAATCCCAGACACACCTTTTTGACTATTTCTGCTGCTTCGTCGGCCGATCTAACCTGGTATACTAACCTGCCAGGTACTGTGACTAAGAGGATTAGTGTCAAGGCTTTCATTATGTATATGAGTGCAGGTCCCAGACTCACTCCCCTGTTCCTCCCTTCTTCTAGTCGCCCCACCAACTTTCCCGGTCTCCCCAACCTCGCTGTAGAGCTTACTGGTGGTGCCTTTGTTCACGGGTGCCTTTGGGCTCTCACTGCTTTCCTTTGCTGCTTCCACTGCCTGCGGCAGCTGCGCACTGACTTCTGGCCTGTGAAATGTGCATCTCGGCTTCTATGTGCGCTTCAGGCTTCCCGACTGGATGAGAGCTCAGGCATTTGGCTCTTGCGGGTATTTGTCTGTGACACGCTTCAAGGGACACCTTTACCAGTGGGTAAGCTTCCTGCTCCTGGTACTGTCAGCATCCCGTCTCCTCTACAGCTGCCAGCATTCAAATCTCCTGCTTCCTCCTGGGAGGGCCTCTCTCTCTATCCAGTCCATCTTCCAATTTTATAGTCAGAACGGTATTAGCCATTCTATGGCATATAGTTTGTGCACCTTGGTTCTGCGGAACCTGCGATATGGATCCATGACTCTTCCTCGTCTCAGTAGTGAGGTCTTCACTCCTCACTAGGTTGTTGTTGCTCTTCCTCATCCCAGTATTTCTTGGAGAAGTGGCAATGTCTGTTCTGCAGACATACATGGAAGTATATGGGTTATGTCTTGTGCAGGGTAAGAGGGCAAGGGAGGTTGGGGTGTAGTGGAATTATACCACATATCTCCCAAGGTGTTGTCCCTCATTCCACAGGGGGTTTCTCTCCACATGAGATCCACCTGCTGAGTACCACCCCCAGGACTATCGGGTAGCAGACTCACCACCCTGACCTCAAGGGAAGGGGCTTCCCCCATAGAAGAAGTGACGACATCCTGGGATTCGTCACACAAACCAGAAGTATTTGAAATAAAAGATATTAATTGTAATCTAGGGGAGAAAAAGAAGAGGAAGAAAAAATCCACATTGACAGAGAAAAATAAAATCACTACAAAAGCCAATGGCAATACAGACATATAGGATTTCCTAGGAGGTGCTAGTAATAACTGCCTGAAACAACAGGACAGTTTGATAAAGTCAAAATGACCCACTCAACTAATGACTCTCTCATCTTGGAAGATATCCTACAGCTCCTCCACCTTGAAAATCCTAAACTTACACAAAATAGTATTTTTGTATGTATTGTTTTATTTATTTCGTTGTTCTAGTCAATCAGACATTTATAATATGTTATTATACATTTTAAATTTCCAATATTTAATTTAATCATATCATTTCATTTCATCATCATTTCACTTCATTACACAAATAAAACCAATCAACCTTTAAAAGGAATAAAAAAGGGAGATAATAAAATCATCAATTTGAGCAAATGTTCAATCAATTACATAAATAATATGTAAATAACATATCATCTTTTACAAATAATAAACTTGTGCAGGAGATTTAACCCATCAAAATAGCTACCAGTGCACTTTCCCTCATACAGAAAAACATAAAAGAATCATAGAGCAGCCAATTGTTTTTCCACCTCTGCCATATACGAAAAGCAACCACAGTTACCCCCAGAAGTTTTGCTCCATATATGGAGCCCCAGAATTGATCTGATGTATAATTGACGTACTCTCTCATAAAGGGGTGTTAACACATTACATTGAGTAAGTATATGTCTAGTTGTTTCTACTGAGAATTTGCACATACGGCAAAGTCGGTTAGAGCTTTCCAAGCCAAGCCATACAAAATGGTATTGTGAATATACAACAACCCATTGTAGAAGTTCTTGGCGCTCGACAGCATCGAGTCGGTTTCAGGATGCTTTGCAGCTTCTGCAACAGAGTTCAAGACGGGAGACAGCTGCGGCTATCAGGCAGCAGGCAGTTTGATGAGCGAGGCTGGCCTACATGGTGGCCCATAATCAGGAATCGCTGTGTCAGTGTTGGTGGGTGGGTCTGAAACACTGGTCGAGGCGTCCCGCACGTTGTGAGAGATTGCAACGTAACAACAGTCAGCGGTGCAGCCGGTTGCAGCTCGAGGGGCTCGACTGGCTCAAAAAAGGTCCTTTACGGTGGACACTGGTTGATGCTTGTTGATGCACTCCTCCGAACTTCTTCACTGGGCTTGTGTCGCCCTTTAAGGCAGACAGCCCAAAGCTGAGGAGAGTGTTCCAGGCAACAGCATTGTCCTTGGTTTGGTTCAGAGACTCTCTAGCACTTCCCACCTAGGAAGCTTGCTTGCAGAGCCTAGCAGGGCACGCTGTGTGCTGGCTGGGTACTGGTACAGGAGGGTCCTCTGGATTCACTATCTCCCTCTGTTCCCTGGGAGATGTTTAGGGGCGGGATCTTGCTTCCCTCTTTAGAAATCCTGGCCTTCCTTCCCTGGCGGAAGCTGTAAGGCAGACTGTACCTTCAGCCAGGGTTCAAATGAGTTCTTCTTGTTACTCCTTGCAAAGTCTTCTGATGATCTGCCCAAAAGAAGGACTCAGCCCTCTTTTAAAGCCAAATGGGCCACAGTGATTGGTGTAGGCTAAGCCTACCATAGTGAGCCAATCTTGGTTCCCCACCAATAATCTCCTGTATGCATGAGGTTATAACCAGAGTGCTTTGCAACAGAAAAGGTAAAGGGGTGAAAACATGTAATATTAAGTCCCACCCTTCTTACTGTCTGTTGTGGATCAAAGGGTCTCTGTGGTTAATGGAGCTCTCTCTGGTTCCTGATTAAAGCGGCAGGTCTTCCTTGAAGCTGCAGTGAGAACAGACTTGCTGTCTCCATCAATCCACATACTTGTACCTTCTGAATGGGGTCCCTCTGTGGGGGTTGCTAATGTAAACACATAGTCACGGACATGACAGGTCACTGCCCTTGATACTGAGAGGCAGGAACTGGCTTCAGGTTGACACAGGGCATTTCAAAGGTTGTTGGGGTTTCCTTTCTCTTTTGTTAAACTCTGCAGCCAGGTCCCATGTGGGCCTATTCGAAGAATACTCTATTAGTATGTTAAGTATGTTAATTGCTGCCACCATCTGCAGTGCTCACGCAAAAGGGCACGGCAGATTCATGGAGCCTTTGATAGTTAATTAGGCTGGCCATGGCAGGAGGAAGGTTTTGCCCTCCCCTTCTGAGATGCCTTGATGTACTCTTGGCTGTCATTTCCCAACTAAATATGACAGGTGGGATGGCACCTTTAAGCTGTATCCACCCAGAGTACATGGCTCTATGCATATGTTGTGTGGTGAGCATAGAGAAGTGTGTGCAGATTAGCCCCACACATTTTCCAGAGGTTGATCTACCATCATTCAATTTCATTTAAAATTTCAAAAAAAGCCCAGGTGTGTGCACACCCACCATGCAGATGGTCGAATTCCTGACAACCCCCATTGCTAAGTTCAAAGCACATCGTATGAAATTGATCTATGAAATGGATAAGGAACAAGACCTCACTGACCTAGCAGTCCAATCGCTTAGTCATGAGTACATTACCCAATATGTGTGTTATGCAAAACCAGATAGTTACTTAGCAGAGTACCCACATAACTGGATAGTCATTAACTCCATGAGATTAAAATTCAACAATGTTACCTCATTTGAGGTTATGGGGAGAGGAATCATTTCACTTCATTACACATATAAAACCAATCAACCTTTAAAAGAAATAAAAAAGGGAGATAATAAAATCATCAATTTGAGCAAATGTTCAATCAATTACATAAATAATATGTAAATAACATATAATTTTTTACAAATAATAAACTTGTGCAGGAGATTTGTGGCTAGAGAGCAACGAAGCTGCCGGCTATGGGGGCAGCTGTTGATTGAAATCTCAAAACATCTAATATTAGAATGCGAGAGTTTGCTAGATATCAGAAGAAAATCATTATTGGCCTGTGGTATAGACTTGAATCAAACTGGTCTAGTGAAATTATGGAAGTTGTTTACAAAGGTAATGATGTGGAGAGTAGTAGTAGTAGTAGTAGTATTAGTAGTGGTAGTACAGCATCTATTTCCGCACATAGCCATAAAAGTTAATGTAAAAACAATACAACTAACACACAAAATGCTAAGTTAAAGATAAAAACTTACACAATATTAAAGACTAGTATAGGCAAAAAAAGCTACCTGTAACAGTCATTATGTGGTTTTAATTTATCATTTGACAAAAATGTGGCATTCCATTGAACTGATTATTTAATTATTATGTGGTTGAAATTTGTTTAGGTGATATTTTTATTGAACAAATTGTGCCTTTAATAGTCACATTGATAACTTTGTATGCTGTTGTATAAAAAACCCATACTGACAGTAGAAGTGAATGGGCTTCCACTAACTGTCTATGCCCCAACATATATATCACAAAACAGACAATAGTTATTTTATTTAAACAAATTATTCCTGAGTCCCTATTATTAGCTTTCTGGCCCTGTGTGCTGTTATCTCATATCCCCATAGTCTGGTGCAACCATCCCTAGAATGGCGCTGGTGTGCCACCTGAAAAATGGGTGTAGAGATCCTTGCCCTAAGCTCTCTCACTACTTTCCTCAAGCTGAATCACTAAAGTGCACATTTCTTGGTGGTCGGTTCTCTTTTTTATTTTTACTGCCTCTAGTCAATGTGTCTTATAGTTAAAACATTTTCTGAAGCCGAGCGGCCAACTGTAGGTTTAAAAGATATTATTTGTTTCTATTGGTACATTCACTTGTACTTTTGAATAGAATAAAAATAATAAAATAAAATAAAAATGATGTATGATTGTTTGAGCCCTATCCTCCACTGTATGTAGGGTCACGGAGTCGAGGTCATCATCCCCTCAACTCTTCAGGTTGTCAACCGGTTTCGGCGGAGCTGATAACTAGCCGCCTTCTTCAGGATGGAGAATTATGCATTCTCATTGACACTATGATTGCTGCAAAGGTTTCCACATCTTAGAGGGATGGAGAGTTATCTTCAGGGTTTTCCACAGGCAATTTGGCTTGGGTCCCGATCCCTGTAGGGTCCAAAAAAATGGACAAAGGGGGAGTAATCAATATGGGAATACTTAGAAACTCCAAGGCTAGTGTGGCTGCGGAAAACATAAGGAGTTTACCTGTAGTATCACTGTGTTATCTTTAGTGATGATGGTTGCCTTGCTGGGTATCTCCTCTATGGTAGTTGACTTCCTGTGTGGATAGCCTACAAAAGATATACTGATTTGTCATATCTTGCATTCATGCAGTATGAACTCTTCTCCAGGTACTGGTATCTTTTTTCGTCCAGTCCTCTTAATGCTCAAATGGTAAGTAGAGCTATGGGGGGGAGACCAAGCAGTGTCAGTGCCCGTAGTCTAATCCACCATGCCATACAAAGACCATCAGAGAAATGCAGTTATAACATGGCTTTCTATGCATGGATGCTCAATGTTACTAACATACAAGTAAACACCGGATGATCGTATTAATCCACGTGCTTTGTTTTATCAAGTCCTCTATGCTTTCTACAGACCATCAGGAAAATATATGTGTCATTGTGGCCAAGGATCGGCACTGTATATCATTGCAGGTGTTTACAAGGCTGGGGGGAAAAATCGGGAAACGTGATATAACCTATACTGGTCCCGTTGTCACGTGACATTTATGCCCAAAGTTGCCTCTTTTATATGGTCATGGGTATGCTCACATACTGTGTGTCTATTGTGGGTGCCAATGTTGACACTCCAATCGAGCTTACTTGTCTCGCCAAATGACACAGGCACTGGTGCTAGTTCTTGTATGTTATTTAATGGCACAGTCTTCCTAGATGTTTCTTCAGGTTATGCCTAGTGTGTGTTATTGTACTGCCAATGTTTGCCAACATATTTCTTCATTGAGGCCAGTCTTGTGGCTTTGCAGCCTAAAGATCCAAAGTTGTTCTCTTCTTAGTAGCAATGCAGCTAGGTTGCTGCCTCTCTTTGGTCCCGTGACTTTCTCAAGGATAGTCCATGTCAAATCGTTTTCTGTGTGACATTTTCTCATATAATGCTCTACTAGTGGGGCAGTGCATCGTTTGGTCCATATATTGGATCTATGTTCACAGATCCGAGTTTTTATTGTGCGTGTTGTCATTCCAATATATTTCATATTGCATGGGCAATGAATCAAGTATACTACGTTTGTAGTATTACAATTTGTAAATGTCCTCTGTTCCCATGGGTATTTCCAGCCAATGTCTACTGTGGTGGTGCGTTTAGTGAATTGGCCCATGCACAGTTACCACAGAGAGCATTTCCAATCAGTCTCGGTTCATTCCAGAGGATATTGGTTTCAGGGGGTTTTGGTTTCTTGATATGTATGTACAAGCCAATCTCTCAGATTATTCCTTCTTTTAATAGCAAAGAGGGGTGCAGGTAAGTTGTGCTCATCGACAGCACAACTTACTACTCATTAAGCAGGTGCCAAGATTTCAGAATTTCTTTTTTAAGGGAATTGATAACTGGTGAGTGGCTAAACACTGCTGTGATGACATCTGGTCCCCTTTCTTTTTTTCTCTGTTGTGTCAGGGTTACTTCTCTGGGGATATTTCTGGCTCTCTTGCGTGCTTGTCTTATGATTTTATTGGGATAGTTCCTTTCCCTCAGGTTGGACGCGAGTCTTTCAGCTTGTATGCCATATTCCAATGTTGTGCTGCAGTTTCTGCTAAAGCAGAGGAATTGTCCGAACGGCAGGTTCTCTTTAAGGGTCCTTTGATGGAAGCTTGTATATTCTAAAAGGGAGTTCCTGACTGTAGTCTTGCGAAACACAGTGGTCTCGAAGGTATGTTCTGTTCTTTTAATGGTGAGGTAAAGGAACGTGGCTTTGGTTGTGCTCGCCTCATAGGTACATTTCAGAAATTGATCCAATCTGTTGATCCATGTCATGAAGTCAGTTAGGCTGTTTAGATCTCCCTCGAAGAACAAATGTAAAAAATAAATAAATTAGTATATCGTCAATGTAACGCCGCCAACTTATAATGTTCTTCAAGAATGGATTGTTTTCCGGGTAAATATGTTTTTCCTCAAAAGCTGTGACATACAAATTTGCCAGGGTGGGGGCAAATGTTGCTCCCATAGCAGTTCCAGCTATTTGTTCATAGTATGTGTCTTCTTTGAGGAGAAAGTTCTTGGTGAGTGCTATTTCTGCTAGTTGCAGAATGAGGTGTGTGGGCATGTCTAAGGTGCCCGTCTTTTCTTGTAAGATCCTTTCAACCACTCTCAAGGTTTCTTGTTGGGGGATTCGAGCGTACAATGATTCAATATCCATGGTTACGATAAGGATGTCTGGATTGGCCATGTGTAGGTTCTCAAGATATGTGAGGAGTGCTGTGGTGTCCTTGGTGTAAGATCGCATTTTAGGCACCTCATTTTGTAGGAAAAAGTCGGCGAACTGAGACAAAGGTTCCAATATCAAGCCGATGCCAGACACTATAGGTCTTCCTGGTGGTGGATTGGTCCCTTTGTGGATTTTAGGGAGTGCGTAGAAGGCAGGGCATTTAGGGTGTTTTGGACACAGAAAGTCAGCTTCTTTTGCACTTATATGGCTCTCAGCTTCTGCTTCCTCTATAATCGGGTTGATTAGGTTTCTTAATCTTTCTGTTGGAAAGCTGCCCGATTTCCGACACGTGTTGTCATCTTCTATCAACAGATTCACCATTTTGTCATAATCCTTTTTATTCATAACGCCAGTGGCACCTCCTTAGTCAGCAGATTTAATAGTTATCTCGCCATTAGTTTTCAGGTCATTCAGAGCTATAGTCTCTTTCTTGGCCATGTTGTTAAAGTATTTGTGCTCCTCTTTCTCAATGGTTTCAAGTTTTTTTAGAATGATTTTTTCAAAGGTCACTGACTCCGCAGTTATTTCATGTGGTGTGGGGTAGAAAGCTGATTTATTGTGTAGTTGTGTGACATCTCGTGTTCCCTTGTATGTATTTTTGGAGAAGTATTGTTTCAACCTAATTTTTCTCATAGCTGAGTAAGCTCAATTCTAGCTTGAAAAAGGGTCGTGTGCTGCAGTGGGTACATATGAAAGCCCCTTTTCCAGTACTTTCAACTGATCTTCTGTCAGTACTAAGTCGGAAAGGTTCACCACAAGGGACTCTGTCGCGGGTTTTCCCAGACTAGATCTTATTCTGGAGGTTGGTTTTGTTCGTACCATCCTCTTCCACGGTTCCTGGTAACCCTGGGGGACTGCTCTTGCCACCATCCTCTGGGTCTGCCACGTCCTCTTGGGGCCTGAGAAGCGCAAATTGAAAAGTCACAATACGTGTTGCAAATTGGGCGGAAGATAATCAAGCACACTGCAAATGCACTGAGTTCCTAAAAAGTGGGAGTAAACTGGAATCATGAAACAAAAAAAGATGGGAATATACTCTAATTGTTTAAGGGCGAAATGTTAGTATGCTGAAATTGTGTAAAAGTGAAATTGGAATTTGCTGGGATTTTGTAAGACTAAATTTCAAAAGAACATTGTAAACTGGTATTCTACAGGGATTGGACAAACCTAAAATACACGATGATGGTGAAACTCGGTATACATGGAGATTTGTCATACTGGGAATGCCAAGCTAAGAGAATACTGGGACTGTTCAGAGTGGACATATAATTTAAAATGTGCGAATTGGGAGTTCACTTTTGCCCATCAAAGTCAGAATTTGCACTAGTGGTTAGGCTGGGGTTTTAACCACAATGCAATGCAAAGGTGGCAATTGACTAGCCACATTTGGTAATTTTATTGGGCTGCAGTGGTCAAATTGCCAAAGTTCTTAGCCAAAGCAGGAAGACAGCAATGCTTTGGGTTTAAGGGGCAGCATAATGCCCATATGTGTGTGGACGTTAGCGGAAGTACTACCAGAGGTGCGCATGTGGCTATTGTCCTTGATTATTCTTCTTGTGCAAATCCTGTCATCGCACCAGCGGAAAGATGAGCCAAATAGGATCATTGAGTAGGCAGTGTGACAGCAGACTTCCAGTTGTTGCTTTGTAGGTAAGACCAGCACACATTACTAATGGCACCTGCGTGCCAAGCAGGAATTTCACTGGGATGGTGCTGCCAATAACTCTTTGCTGACCTGTCTTCTACTGACTTGCAGGCTTGTAGATGTGAGCTAGGCTCAGCACCTGCCATCATGTTACACAACCGCAGCTGCTTCCTCTGGGGCAGAGCCATTATTGCCACAGGCTCTTCCTGTTGGTGTCTAGGCTTCTTCTTTCCAGCACTGGCAGGAAAGGGTCAAATCTACTGGGAAAGGGGAGTCAAATGCAGGTTACTGATGGGTTAACTGAGCACAATGGAAACCAGCCATAATGCACCACCAGGGCATATTGAAACCGGCTATCATGCCCTCAGTTGTCATTGGTGTGCTACGTGGGCATAATGTAATATTTCGATTGTGTTTGTTGACCCTAAAATGTATACATTTCAAAATTCCTATTGCACTCTGTTCTTCACACAACAGGCAGTTGCAAACTGGGCCTCTGCCGCTCCTAGTCCCATGGCCTACATGCCTACCCCATCTCCCCCTCCTCTTCCTCTCTCTCTGTCTCTCTACGTCCCCTCCTCCCCATCCCTTCCACCCTCTCTGTGGCTCCCTTCTTCCATCATCTGGGGGGACGCCACTGTGACCCCTGGGCCCTGCCCACCGCCCCTTCCACCCTCTCAGTGGCTCCCTTCTTCCATTATCTGGGGGTACACCACTGTGACCCCTGCCCACCGTCCCTTCCACCCTCTCAGTGGCTCCCTTCTTCCATTATCTTGGGGGACACCATTGTGACCCCTGGGCCCTGCCCACCGCCCCTTCCACCCTCTCAGTGGCTCCCTTCTTCCATTATCTTGGGGGACACCACTGTGACCCCTGGGCCCTGCCCACCTCCCCTTCCACCCTCTCAGTGGCTCCCTTCTTCCATTATCTTGGGGGACACCACTGTGACCCCTGCCCACCGCCCTTTCCACCCTCTCTGTGGCTCCCTTCTTCCATTATCTTGGGGGACACCACTGTGACCCCTGCCCACCGCCCCTTCCACCCTCTCAGTGGCTCCCTTCTTCCATTATCTTGGGGGACACCACTGTGACCCCTGCCCACCGCCCTTCCACCCTCTCAGTGGCTCCCTTCTTCCATTATCTTGGGGGACACCACTGTGACCCCTGCCCACCGCTCCTTCCACCCTCTCTGTGGCTCCCTTCTTCCATTATCTTGGGGGACACCGCTGTGACCCCTGGGCCCTGCCCAACTGCTCCTTCCACCCTCTCTGTGGCTCCCTTCTTCCATTATCTTGGGGGACACCACTGTGACCCCTGGGCCCTGCCCAACCGCTCCTTCCACCCTCTCTGTGGCTCCCTTCTTCCATTACATAGGTCTCAACCATTTCTTTCACAAAGGCGGGTGAAAACACCCGAATTTGTTTTTGGCGGGTGAGAGCCCATTGAAATGAATGGGCGTGCAGGAGGATTGGCGGGTGTGTCAGCTCTTTGCAAGACGGGTGACACCCGCCAAAAGCGTGTGAGTTGAGAGCTATGCATTATCTGGGGGGACACCACTGTGACCCCTGCCCACCGTCCCTTTCCCTGCCCGCAGACTTTCCCAGCCTTATCCCCCCTTCCCACCCCGACTCACCTATCACGATGCCCTTTGTTGCTGAAATTGTCCCCCCCTCCCCCTCTGCCTCCTCGAATGGGTTGTCCCTTGTATTTTCAGCCCTTCACGCCTCGAGAGGCCTGTACGTCCATCCGCACGCGCCCTCGCGCGTGCATGAGACCCACCCACCTCCAGGCACATCGCCTACAGCTGCCATTATACATAAAGTAAAGGAGCGATTGTGGCTTGATTTTTTTTAAATAAAGATGTGTGCAGGGAATCGTGACGGTTTGGTGAGGGAACTGTTTTTGTGAAGGAGAAAGTGCCAATAGAAAAGATTCGCGATATAGTGGCCACGGGGAACAAGGTGGGCACGGTGAGAATTGGCTATACGTTGACAAGGGAGCATAATGTAAACTGCTAGCTGGGAATGAGCTAAGCTGCCAAAGATAGGCTGAGTGGGTACGCTGGAAAACTGGCAATGACTATACCTATTTTACACTGCCAATACTGTGCTGGGAAACAAACACAGGAGAAGAAGAATACCCATCACCAAATGGTGCCTCACACTGTCACTGCCACATCGATTCAATATGCTTTGCTTCGAGTGTAGTCAGACACTTAAAACATTGCTGTATTTTATTTGATTTTCCCTTCGGCGAGGACAGGGCTGGCTGGTTACGGGCTGATTTCCTTAAAGTCAAGCATTCCTTCAAGGAGCTAAGTCGAATGTCCTCCTGCTCTAGCCAGGGCTTTCCTGCAGAATTGAAGCTTCCCATCCAGCCATTCTGTGACATGTTGTGGCTGCTGTGCCCAGGGATCGCTCCCTAGGGCTTGCTTAGCTCTTTACATTCCACAAAGAATGTTCTGTTCCCTGGGAGTTGGGCACCAAAGAATGAAGAACAGATGCTTCTGGATTCATTGTGACCAGCACCACTGCTCTGGGCAGCTTCAGTGTGTATTGTTCTTGATCCCATCTACACCCTTACAGAAGGCGGCCGAGGCCTACCATATGTGACCCCAATGGGAGCAGTCCAGTCTGAACTGCTAGGCCACACTCTCTCTGCAGAGGAATGCAAGCAACTCCAGCATTGCTGAGTTTGGTGCCTAGTGGCGGGTGATTGGCAGCTCTTGCAGCACCCCGCCCCCTGTTTCTGTGGGTGTTCATAATGATCAGTTATTCTTTTATAGACCTGTTGGGAGTTCAGTACCTCAGGGCTTATTTTACTTGCTCTGCTAAATTACATTTTGTTTCTTGTCACCTAAATTTGCGTGGGCTACTTTTTGAGTGGGACAGGTAGTCTACAAGGTCTATATAGCCTTGACCAGTTCCCCTTCTGGCCCCATTTCCCTCAGTTTTGACTTCCGGTGAAGCTTACTCAGCAACCTTGGTTTGTTGCTTCTCAGGGTGGTCTCTGGCCAGTTGGGTTCTTTTTCGGCATATGTGATGTCGTGGGGGTCAAACGCGGCAGCAAATGTGAGAGTTTCAGCCGGAGATTTGCTGCTGCTTGGTACATCCTCATTACGGAAGTACTCTCATGAGAAAGAGGGACGGAGGGAGGGAGGGAGAAATTGGTGCTGACTGTTGCCAAGTTGACCTGAGGTATTCCGGGAAGGTTCGGGCCCCTTTCTAGCTGTGGCAGTAGACTGCACGCAAGAGCGAAGGATGGCCCTGTTGCAGGAAGATGGCCAGACTGATGAGCCCAAGCGAGTGAGGGTGGATCATGCTTATGATCAAGGGCGTGTCCAGGGAGGGGCCTGTGTAGCTCCTGCTACTACTGGAATCTCATTGGCCACCCAAGGCGCCACCCCATTATCCTAAACCTCAGGTGTCCTAAACTATGATCATTGTGTGTGTGTTTGTGTGTGCGCTCGTACTTCATGCCACCCATGCATAGGTCAGTGCCCCACATGGGCCTCCCAAGTCAAAAGAGCCTGGAGACGCAACTGCTTATGACAATTATGTTTCTATTCACTAGAGCGTTATTATAGGCAGGCAACTAGAGGGCAACTTGATCATGATGCCGTAGCACGGGCCAGAGTAATAATGGACAGAAGAGATGTTTCTGCCAAAATGAGTTATATATGCCATTTAAAGGCTCATAATGACATCATTGGGGCTCAAATGCCCAATGAGTTAATTCTATGATTTCTTTTATGTTTAGGGTGCCAGCCTATTACATCAGACATTGTCAGCTGCACGTGAAAAGCCACGTAACTTGAAGACTTGCGCGTGTGGGTCCTTTCCTCTGCGCTTTATATCTGCCCAAGTACATTTCAATCTCAGAGGCGATAGAGCTCGAAGACCTGCTCAACGAGTGAAGTTCTCGCTGTAGACATGGGGCTAGCCTGCAATGTGTACGTTCTAATCACGGCATGGCTGACTCAGCCCTTCATCCGAAGTTGATAAATTGTGTACCATTACGTTAAGCAATAGTACCCCCATTATTTCAGCACTTAGAAGCATGAGGAATCTGTCCAGAAGTGCTAAATAAAAGCATGGTGCTATTTTAGCTACACCGATGAGATTGGTGGGCTGTTCCAGGTGGCAATGGCCTGCAGCCCAAGTAAATAGGTCTAAGTGCTTTAACGAGGGCAGTGGGTTGTTACCACCCGGCATGGCCAGCCATGCTCATTATAGCTGTTAGCACACTAGCACAACATCCAGGGTGCTAAGGACTGCAACAGTGCCTGTGGCAAGTGTGCAGCCTGTGCTTGCGAAATATGCACATTAAGATGGCCGCCGTGTAAACAGCTGCCTGGGCTACTGCCAGAGCCGGTCGCACATTTCCATGGTGGAGGACAAGGAGGCGCTGGACCAGAGGGGGTGGGAGTGAGGGGTTCAGAGAGTCAGGGGCAACTAGCGTGTAATAGTGGTAAGGGAATTTTTGAGTAAAAATTAGAGTGAGCTGCTTGTAGAGGTGGGCAGAATGAGGTGGGCAGATGCGAGCAGCTGGCAGTTTCCTCAGCTTGCAGTCGTATACCGGGAGGTAAAGCCAACCTTCCAAGCAATCTAATTGGCTGCGACGCCCACGCAGGTGCTAATTATTAATGTTACACCTATTATCCGCTTTTACTAATATCTACATACTCCAGTGTTGAAAGGCCAATTCTTCTGTTAAAATTGCTTTCTCCAGTTAAGGCACACACATAATGAACAGACCTCCAACATCTTAGTTGAATTGGTTCATCCTCAACAAATCTTTTAAATAAATGAAATATACAGAAATAGAGATGTAAGCATAATAATACTATTTATGGAAAAATTAGAGAAATTAATCCCCTAGTGCACTGCAGAAGGAATTTATTGCATCAATTTGCCACTGCCTAGGCATGCCCCGGATCTCTCTTAAGCGCGGCCCGTCTACGCGCAGCCTGTTGGCACGCTTCAGCCACTGATGGACTCCGCTGGGAACCCACCTGCGGTGTGAGGGTGGGCAGGGAGCACGCGGGGCTGAAGTCATGGAATTATGCAAAGTGCATACTGCTCTGCAGAAGAGCACAGTGCTTCACTGCTTGTTCTACTGAGTTTGGTCGAGGGTTGGAAGGGTGTAGGGTGGAGGGACGTCCCATCCGACTCCAGACTCTGCTCAGGGAATGGCTCCTTCTCCAGGGAAATTATGGCCCAGAACTGCCAGTCTCAGCTACCTCAGAGGACAGTCCAGAGTCCCACTCATTACAATGCAGTCATAGTGACAAAATATGCACAAAGGTGGGTTTTGAAGCAACATTACGCTATGTGTAGCCCTGAGGTGATACTCAAGTCCTGAACTGGGTGGTGGCCACAGTGGGATTTGGGAAATTGCCTTCTCTTTTAGCACAGCAGGTGCCGCTCCCCACAGTTCACCAGTGTCTAGCTTTGCGTTGCCAGGCACTGTAGTATTACTTTTAGGGCTGGCTCATTTGAGATCCCTATGCCCTGCCCTTTCACCTTTGGAGAAGTCGTTTATGATTGATTCAAAACTTTCCAGCCATCAACGGTCTGCTGCACCTACAGACCTGATGTATCATGTTTTGATATTTGTGACAGCCTAGGTTTGAGTGGACGTGGTGGCATAATATTTTTGGGGATATGCTTTTTGTTGCTTTTAAATGCTATGACGTAAAGAAATGACAGATATAGTTTCTTCATTACTTACTTTTTTCGGTTCCATGTAATAATGTCGCCACAAAAATCTTGCGACATTATTGCATGGAACATGCGGGGAACACCCCGCAACCCCCAAACTTGTTTTTTGTTAAAAACTTTTTTTTTAGTTTTTTTTGCCCCTGTCCCCATATATATGGTCACCCAAATAATATCGCCACGACATTTTCCCGGCGATATTATTTACGGCGACCATATATATGGCGATATTATTACCTGATACCCTTTTTTCCACACGTGTTTTCAAGGATATAGCTATGGATACCATTTACTCCATATACATCAGGTGCCGGAAACAACCTGCTGGTGTAATGTTAACAAGTGCCACGCATGATGGACAGGCTCGGACACAACGACACATATGGTTACGATATCACTATAATGTGATATACGTTTCGTACAAGAATTGATCAAAATATGCATTGTTATTATCAGTGTGTATAGGCCCATATTACCAAATTACTGTGAAGGCAAACAGACGTCCAAGGCCAAATGATAATGATATGTTATTATAAAACACGCTTAAGCGCTTTATATAGAACAAATATACATTACATATCACCCAACCTGTGTTGTCACTCATTTATCGACCTCAGAAGGATGAAAGGCTGAGTTGAGATGTTTAAGAACAGACCAAATCAGTGACTCACCCCTGAAGTGTGCCTGAAATAAATCTTTAATGAGTCTAGCAATTATTGTATAGAATTCCAGAAAGACAAATTATTTGTTATTGCTATTCTTTCTTATTTAGGGTCACTGCTCAAAGTGTTACACTTGTGCAAACCCCTGTTTTTTTTTTGTAAGGGGCCTGACCAAGAAAGCCAGTCACTCCAGAAACAAAGAGCCACATGGTGCTGGACATAGCCAGCCCAGGAGGTTATATTTAAAAAAACAAAACCATCTTTTTTTCCCTCTTTTTTATGGGTAGCAATGGAGACCACAGGGGTAGCAAGGGAGATCTCAGTGGGAGTAGTTGCGACCCATGGTGACCCCGAATGACGTCCCTGCTACTAGGCCTTGTGACATTCAGCAAGTGCAGCAAACAAAAAGGTGCAGGGTGGTAGGGGTGGGTCAGGGTGACAGGGAAAGTAAGGAGAGGGAGATGGGGATGCAGGAGCTAGGGTGCCACAGGGGTTGGGTTAGTGCTGGAGGGAGGGGTCCACAAGGGCTGTGAAAGTGCTATGGGGAGCCCGGACGACAAGTGTGCAGTGGGACAGGATAAGGGTCAACTAGTACGAGGAGGGTGGGGACCAGACTTAGCAGTCTAGTCAGGGAAGGGTGGCCAAAGGCAATTGCTGGTAAGAAGGTGCTGAGGCAGACTGGTCGAGGGGGTCCTGGGCTTTGTATGACTCAGAAGGGACCAGGCAGCCAGTTGCAGCAGCAGGCGGCATTAGCATGAAGGGGGAGAGGGAAGGAGGAGGAGATAAGGACAGCCTCGAGAAGCTTCTGGAACCTAAGGAGATCTGGCTCAAGTCTGAGAGGGGCGAGGAGGCCCTTCCAGAGAGATGCTCCTGCTGATGGAAAGAGATCAACCCCCCACTCTCTGCTTGGAAAAACTTCTGACCTGCAGAGAGTTAGAGCTTGAAGACCAAAGGACTCTATCAGGGAGGTATTTAGGGAGATAAAGCTGGATGTAGCACTGTCCTAGGCCCAGGAAAGCCTTGTGGAGGATGCTGAGGGTCTTGAGTTTGATCCTTGCAGCCACCGGGAGCCAGTGGAGAGAATATTGGGCTGGAGAGATGTGGTCCCTGGACTTGAGGCCAAGGATAAGTCTTGCAGTCCTCTTCTGGATTAGTTGGAGGTGGCGGAGGGAGGAAAGAGGCAGATTGAGGAATAGGCTGTTGCAGTAGTTCAGCAGGGAGAGAACCAGAGCTCTAGAGACATTGAGTTTCTGGGGAAAGGTGAGGAAAGCGAGAATGCCTATGAGGAGGTGAAGCTGCAAGTGAGCCTTCTTGGCAAGGTTAGTGATATGAGGTGAGAAGGAGAGAGAGGAGTCAAAGATGACAGCCAGGTTTTTTGCCTCACAAGAGTGTGTGTGTAGGAGGCTGAAGGGGGGCGCTCGGAGAGTAGGGGGGAATGAATGGGGGGAGTTGCAATGAGAAGGATCTCAGTCTTACTGGAGTTAATACAGAGATTGTTTGCAGCATACCATCCCTGAATAGCAGTCAGACAATCGGGAATGAACAAGGAGGGAGAGGAGGTAATGGAGGGAAACCTAAAGGAGAGCTAAGTGTCATCCGCATAACACTGGAAGTGAGGAGAGAAGGTGATCAGGTGGGCAAGAGGGGCAAGGCAAATGTTAAAAAGCCACGGTGAGAGGATAGAGCCCTGAGGTATGACACAAGTAGAAAGTGAGGTATAGGACAGTAAAGGTCCCATTTAAACCTGGGGGGCCGATTTGAAAGGAAAGAGGTCAGCCAAGTCAGTGCACAGGCCTTGATGCCCATACTATCCAAGGGGGAGTATAAAAAACTCCCCCTTGGGTACTATTCAAACAGTGTCACAAAAGGAATGAATAGCCATTTGCAACAGTGGTCCACTTTTTCATTGGTGCTCGAGAAAATTGTATGGCCCAGTCTGACCATGATCATGGAATGGCTGCCCCAGCGCAGCTATGGGAAGAGCCACAAAATAGTCCATATGCGCCCCTCTGCGAGAACGAACACGGCCCAATTACCTGTTTTTTGGAAACGTACCCACTTGAGAGTCCACAGCCACACTTTAGCTCACTGTACCTTTCACAGATGGGAAATATCCATTTGCATATCAGTCTATGTCATGCCCACATGGGTAGTCCAGCACCAAAATGCTATGGCAATTCCCTTATGAACAAGAGTACCAACAGCAACCCCATACACGTGTTTCAGCCTTGTTGGGCCTCATCAGTGAGGTGGAGCTGTGCCTCTCTGTGCACAGTGAGCAAGGGATCCATGTCTGGATGACCCTAGGAAACTCAAGGTTACTAAACCTAAGTCCCTTAAACAATCACAAAATAATCTATAAGCGCCCCTCTGCGAGAATGAACACGGCCCATTGACCTGTTCTTTGGGAAGGTGCCCACTCGAGAGTCCGCAGCCACATTTTAGCTCAGTGTACCTTTCACAGATGGCAAATAACCATTTGCATATGAGTCTTTGTCCCGCCCACATGGGCAGCCCAGCACCGAAATGCTATGGCAATTCGCTTCTGAACAAGAGTACCAACAGCAATCCCATACACGTGTTTCAGCCTTGTTGGGCCTCATCAGTGAGGTGGAGCTGTGCCTCTCTGAGCACAGTGACTATGTTTTGGCTATCAGAAGAGTACCTGGGTCCAAGTCAGTAGTCTGATGCATGTACACAGGAGAATACAGGAGATCAGGAGCAGCAGGGTGTGCATCAGGCCAAGATAGAGGCTTATCAGACAGAGGTCAGTGAGGGTTCTATCAAGCACGATGCAGCTCAGAATTCAGAGGGAAAAGACAAAGCCATGTATGTGCATCTCTGCACACACTGTTTGTAACATGTGCTTGGTGCAGGCAAGTACATGGCCAACTATCAACACTTCACTTTTTGTATCATTTAAACAGCGTATCAGAAATTGGTCTGATCCCAGCTGAGGGGGACTAATTGTAGAAAAGAGGTCTGAGCCCAGAAGAGGGGGATCCTGGGTGAACAGTAATACACCTGAGAAGATTGTTATGGCAAATATGAACCCGACTGAGGGATGCCTAAAAATTGAAGTTGGTCTGAACCCAACTGAGGGAGGCCAATGGTGATAGAAGGATCGCAGCCCGGCTGAGTGGATCAGAGTGAAGAGTAAATCGCCCAAAGTGAATATTGAGAAAGGAACATTTCTTTGTTGTTTGTGGTACATCAAGTCCTCTTAAGCAAGAGACTTTGCACAAAGGAGATTTGGGCACAGAAGGCCCTGATGTTGGAGAAAGAAACTGTGACCTTGTGCCAAGGAAGCCCGGTGTAAAGGAGTTCCCCCCTTCTCACCTGAGTTCGATCTTTGCTGGATTTCTTGGTCGATGCCTTCTTGCGAACTGATCGAGTCTTGAATAAAGCTGCACGAGTCTCTTCCGACTCCAGCGTGCGTTCAAGGTTCCGGGATGCAGGGATCCAGGAGTCTGGGAAAGTAACAGGGTGCTCAACAAGCACACGAGTCCAGGAACCAAGAAAGGAAGGAAAGGCACTAGGATGGGGTAGCTGGAAGAAGCAAAGGATACAATACCGCAAGCTACGGAGCACACGTCTGGTCGCTACTTTGCAATAGCATTGAGACGCGCGGGGCCGCGGGGGTGTGGCACATTTATGGGACGTAGAATGTCCACCGTGAAGGCTGTTGCGAGGCTTGTCATGTGATGCGGCCATGTTGGAAGAAACAATGAATACAAGCCCCGTCGCGATAAGGACCAGGAAGTCCAGAAGGGGCGCGTTCTGTGGGACATGACAGCATGCCTCCCCCGAAAACCTGTTCCACCAGGTTTGCCCGGGTGTATAAGGTGAAATCTTCTGAGTAGTCAAGGGGCCTTCAGATTAGAAATTGGCTCCCAGGTTCTTTCACTAGGAGAATATCCTTTCCATTCAACCAGATATTGAACCTGACCCCGTTTATACCTGGAATCACATATTCGGGATACTTCATACTCCAATTGGTTTTCGACCAGTAGAGGAGGAGGTCGGCAGGATTTCCGGGAGGATTGGTTGTAGGGTTTTAATAAGGATGTGTGGAATACTGGGTGAATTCTCTTCCAAGAGTCTGGTAGTCTAATCCGGTATGAAACTGGATTGATAATTTCCTTGATGGGAAATGGACCACAGTACCGAGGGGCCAACTTGTTTGGCCGTAGATGCCGGGGTAGTAATTTCGAAGACAACCAGACTTTATCACTGATAGCATAAGAAGGACCTGGTCTCCTTTTTAAATCTGCATACCTCTTAGTCTGTGTTCTGGCCCTGTCTAAGTTTTCTTTGGCCTCCTGGTGAATGTTGATGAGGGTTTCTATCCAGGAGTCGACAGTAGGTACTGGTGTAGGATGAGGGCGAAAAGAGGGTAGAACCGATGGATGGAAACCTTGGCTGCAAAAAAAAGGACTGGTCTTAAGTGCTGAATGGTCAGAATTGTGGTAGGCGAATTCAGCCACAGGTATCAGGAGCGACCAGTCATCTTGAACCTTGGTGGCGAAACATCGAAGATACTGTTCCATGGTCTGATTAGCACGTTCTCTGGCCCCATTGGTTTGGGGATGATAACCAGACGGAAGGGCGCGTTGGATTCCCAAAATGCGACAGAGATGTTTCCAGAATTGAGAGATGTGTTGAGGTCCTCGATCAGATATGATCCTGGAAGGAAGTCCATGCAAACGAAATATGTGTTCCAGGAAGATTCCAGCAAGCTCGGACGAGGATGGAAGCTTACACAGGGGTGTAAAATGAGTCATATGAGTGAACAAGTCTATGGTTACCATGATGGTCGTGTATCCTCGGGAAGGTGGTAATTCCACAATGAAGTCTGTTGCAATGAATTCCCATGGTCTTGTTGGCAGCGATGGTTGCAGTAGAAGACCCACCAGTCTCTTGTTATCATGTTTGTTTCGACTGCAGACAGCACAAGCTTTGATGTACTGTTGTACGTCGGTCTTCATTCCAGGCCACCAAAACTGTCTTTGTATAAGACGGAGGGTGTTAGTTATGCCACGATGTCCGGAGTGAAGGGTATCATGGCAGAGGTTTATCATTCTTTGTTGTAATTTCTGTGTAGGAATGACCAGTGCATTGTCCTTGAATAAATGTCCTTCCTTAACTCTTAGGTTCCATGGATTTTTCCTTGAAATATCCTCCGAAAGGTCAGAGGACTGGGTTTGCACTCGGATTTCTTCCAGGAGGTTGACTGCTTGAGCTACAAAGATCGTGTGGGGAAACATCTTAGGATAGGCCTTGTCTTCAGTGGTTACATAGTCAGGACGTCGAGATAAGGCGTCAGCAATCATGTTTTTGGATCCGGGAACATGAGTGATTTGGAATTTGGTACTGGGCAAAGAAGTAGGCCCAACGCGCCTGACGACTGTTCCTGCACCCAACGACTGTAGAATTTGAAGATTCCGATGGTCCGTGCGGACCTGAAATGGATATCTAGCACCCAGAAGTAGATGTTGCCATTCAGTGAAGGCTTGGCGGATGGCTAACAGTTCCTTTTCCAGGACGGAATAGTGTGTCTCACTGGGAGACAGGGTTCATGAGAGGGAAACAATGGGGTGTTCCAGTTTATCCTAAAGTATCTGTTTCAAGACCGCTCCTATGGCGTAGTAAGAGGCATCCATTTCCACTAGGAATGGGCGATTTATGTCGGGTTGGGCCAGGATGGGGGCTTGCGTGAACTCTGTCTTCAATCGTTGGAATGCTTTATCTTGCAGTGTAGACCAGATAAAGGGGGTGTCTTTCTTCAAGAGAGCAACGATCAGCTGAACAATCTCGGAAAAGGTAGAAATGAACTTCCGGTAGAGGTTGGCAAGCTCCAGGAAGGATTGAACTTGTTTCACAGATGTGGGAGCGGGCCAAGCCAGTATGGCTTTTACCTTTGAAGGGTCCATACCAATTCCTTCTGGGCTAAGGATGAATCCTAGGTAGTGAACAGAAGTAACGTGAAACAAGCATTTTTTGGGTTTGGCTAAAAGTTTGTGTTCATGGAGTCGTTGTAATACTGCCTTTACATGTTCTTCATGCTTTAGAGGATCCTTGGAAAAGATCAATATGTCATCCAGATAGACAATGACGAAGAGGAATAACATGTCAGAAAACACCCTATCCATAAAACGTTGAAAAACTGCGGGGGCATTAGCTAGTCCAAAGTGCATGACTAGATATTCATAGTGACCAAAGGGTGTTCTAAAGGCAGTTTTCCATTCGTCTCCTTCCCGGACATGGATTAAATGGTAGGCATCCCGGAGATCCAACTTTGTGAATATTACGGCGCCTCTCACAGCTTCCAGGATATCCCAAATCAGGGGCAGTGGGTACCGATCTTTGAGGGTGCATTGATTTAAGCCACGATAGTCGAGGCAAGGTCTGAGTTCCTTGGTGTCCTTCTCGGGAACGAAGAACAACGAAGCACCCGCTGGAGATTTTGAGGATCTTATGGTGCCGTTTTCAAGATTGGTGTCCAGGTATTCTCGGAGGGCCTTTTTCTCAGGTTCAGGAAGTATGAACGTTCTGCCGAAGGGAATCACTGCTGAGGGATCTGTATCTATGGCACAGTCTTCAGGTCTGTGAGGGGGTAAGGCCTGGACTATGGCAGTTGAAAATACATCAGCATATCCCTGATAGGCCTCTGGGACTTGTATGATATTGGAAACCATGAGTGGTGTTTTCTGGTCTCTTAGTGGTTCTTTAGGAGGTGTCGAGTAGGGTTCCAGGGATAGACAGTGGGACATGCAATACTCTGAGCCCAGGAATAGTGATCCTGCTGTCCAATTGATATACAGATTGTGCTTTTGTAACCAGGGCATACCCAATACCATGGGGTAATGGGCTGACTTAATGATGTCGAATGTAATCCGCTCTTGGTGATGGTTTATGGAAAGTTGGATCTCTTTTGTCTGCAGGCTTATGGGTCCTGAAGAGAGGGGTCTTCCGTCGATTGCTTCCACCGGCTGCATGGAGCTTCGTGTCTCGTACGGAATATGATGACTAACAACCCAGTCTTGATCAATGAAGATTCCCATAGCTCTGCAGTCCACCAAGGCCAGAATGGGATAGGTCTTATTCTTGGAGGGCGACAGGAAGGCCTGTAGTATCACCAAATTGTTTTGTCCAGGAGAGTTCAAGGATGGAATTGATGTGGAGCAAACATCTCTCTCCCGAAGCTCTGCTACATCTAGGATCGGGAGCTGGCGTTTCCCGAACGCCGAGGAGGGGCTAGAGGACACTCCCTAACCAAGTGTTTGTCTGAGGCACAATACATGCACAAGCCCGTATGAATCCTTCTCATTCTTTCTTGCGGGGATATAGGTCCACGGAAGGCTCCTATCTGCATGGGTTCAGGTTCAGAAACTGAGCCTGGGTTTGTGTCCGTCTTGGTGGTATTCTCGAAAGACAGCTTCGGAGGATTAGCTCTGGATTTCTTCTTCTCTGCCTTCCTTTCCTGGATACGGAAATCTATTTGCAAGGCAAGTCCATTAGTGCTGAAATGAGTTTGGACGAGCCACTCTGGCCAACTCATCCTTAATCTCATTCAGTCCTCTCCTGAAAAGGTTACAACTAGCCTCTGGGGACCAATTAGCTTCCTTGACTAATTGCTTGAATTGGGTAACATAGGTGAGCATATCCTGGGATCCTTGCTGGAAGTCTAACAGGTGTTCCTGGGCACTATAGACCTGCTCTGGACGGTCAAACATGGTTTTAAGGGCTTGTATGAAGCCATCATAGTCATCCAGAAGAGTATCGCCGGAATTTACGAGGGGCGTATCCCAGGTCAAGGCATTCCCTGAAAGGTGGGAAATTATGAACCCCACCTTAGCCCTGGGAGTTGAAAAGTAATAGGGCTTAAAAGTAAAGTGGACCAAACATGAATCCAGGAATCCACAAAGGGTTTTTGCTAAGCCATAGTATTTGTCCACTATGCCGCCCAGCAATACACTTTCTTTTGTGGCAGAATCACGGGATAAAACTAATTGTTTGAGAGCAGCGTTTTCCGCCTTTAGATTCTGCACCTCGGTTGATAGCTCTTGCATGTCACACATCAAATCCTGGACAGCCGCTTCCATGTCCATATCAAGTTCGGTCGGGTGGCGTCTCAAACTGTCAAGGAGTTCCCCCCTTCTCACCTGAGTTCGATCTTTGCTGGATTTCTTGGTCGATGCCTTCTTGCGAACTGATCGAGTCTTGAATAAAGCTGCACGAGTCTCTTCCGACTCCAGCGTGCGTTCAAGGTTCCGGGATGCAGGGATCCAGGAGTCCGGGAAAGTAACAGGGTGCGCAACAAGCACACGAGTCCAGGAACCAAGAAAGGAAGGAAAGGGACTAGGATGGGGTAGCTGGAAGAAGCAAAGGATACAATACCGCGAGCTATGGAGCACACGTCTGGTGGCTACTTCGCAATAGCATTGAGACACGCGGGGCCGCGGGGGCGTGGCACATTTATGGGATGTACAACGTCCGCCATGAAGGCTGATGCGAGGCGTGTCATGTGATACGGCCATGTTGGAAGAAACAATGAATACAAGCCCCGTCGCGATAAGGACCAGGAAGTCCAGAAGGGGCGCGTTCTGTGGGTCATGACACCCGGGAGTGTGCCGTGCTTGAGTGGCATGCCTTGTCCTGTGCTAAAAACGTAGGCAAGGGAGGCCCACGGCCTAAACATCTTGACTTATCATTGTGTGAACCCTTCTTTCTTATTGTAAACATTATCTGACACTATTCAGTAGTATAGCGGTAAGGATTGGCTTTTTTTTACATTTTTAGTATAGACCCTTTTTATTTGAGTAGACTCCACTACGACTGTATTGTTATTATTCGATGGTTGTAGCTTGCTCCCATTTTAGATTTAAGTTTAGATATGCGTTTTTCACACCCCTGATAAAGTTCAATCAACACCCTTGAACTGTGATCACTTGAGCCTGTCTTACTTTGTTACCATGCCTTCCTTACACTTTACACCTCTCTTTTGCGCATGCATTTCCACTTTTGTATTTCAGAGTGCAAAGTGTAGTGTAAAAAGGTGGCATGCTCACTTGTATGCTACCCTTTTGCAATCCGCTGTGCAAAATGAGTAAAGAACGCTGCCATGTACACCTGGCAGACAGTGTTTACAATGGATTCCTTTGGAATCTGCCTTCTTTTTGCTAGAGAAAAAGGAAGTCGGATACCATAGGAATCACTTCTTTTGCGCCAGCATGATGCAAATGCAGGAGTATTTGCCTGGCAGAGAGGAGGGGCGAGGCGGAATTGTTATTTACATTTACCCTTTTAATTAAAGGTATGACACAACAGAAATGAGACCACAGCGTCTAATTGGCTTAATGTTAGTAGACAGGAATTCTGGCAGGAAGGACAGCTCTGTTCGAGGACTTGCTCTTAGGCGAAATGTTGCTTTCCAGAACTTTCTGTCATGTGACATATTTCCCTTCCTGTGAATCTCCTTATTATTATCATTACACATCTGATGGAGTTCATACCTTCTATCCAGACCTAAAAAAAAAGGTTGGAATCTGTTGTTCATCTTCTTCCTTCTCCCGCCTTCAGAGACTTGAAAGCAAATCCGATCAGAAAGTGATAGAGCCGAGCCCCCTGCTTCACACCTCTTTCATTTCTTTACTTTGCAAACCATTTGATGTTCTCTACAAGAGGCAAGGGTGCTATGCTGTAACTGGGACGTGTATTTGTGGATGTGTTTGTTCAGTGTATGTAACCTTTCACCGGATGTCCATTGCAAGACAGAGTATGCAGGAAACTAGAGGCGTCACTAGGGGCAGGGGAGAAGTAGGGGGGGGCTAAAGGGCATATAGCCCCGGATCTTTTGATTGTAGCCCCGGATAGAAGCTCAGGGGCTACAACCAAAAGGCTAGCTAGCCCTGAGTCCCCATAGTCCTGACATTAGCAGAGCCCTGGATTTTTCCAGACCTAGCCACACCCCCGCAGGAAACAGTTCTTGTACTCTGGCGTGGAGGTCACTATCTCACTGCACAAAATCCCACCCTCTCACCACATAAATATTGCACTCACAATCACCTTTCACTCGGTCAGGTATTCACACTTAAGGAAGTTATTAATTCTCACACCTAAGGAGCTCGCTTTCTCTATGCACGGGTGGCCTCTCACTGTCCGATCTTAGCCGTCCCTCAGTCTCATACCTCAATACCACTCACTTATAGACCTCATAATGGCCCCCTCAGTTTCATGCTGTGCAAGGTTACTCACTGGGGGGGTCACTTGAAATAAAAGGGTAACTGCATGCAGGGGACCGCCAACGTTTGCTCTTAAGTGCTCTTGGGTCCCCTGCAGGCAATTTCCAACATTCTGAAAGCGGTAAAAGAAAAGAGTAGATGAAGACACAATCACCTTTGCTCCTCAATTTCGCTCTCTGCTTTGGGAGAAATAAAACCATGGCTGCTAATATGCTTTGCAGGCAGCTTTTAATAATGGATTCCAATGGAATCCACCTGCACATTAGCAGGTGCAATTGCGAGGCCATTTCCATGGAAACCATTGCTTTTACCCGTGCATGAAAATCTCATGCAGGCGTAAAGCCAAACGCTCTTCTGTGGTGGTACATCTGCTTTGCTGCCCTCCTATGCCACACAAGGTCAGCAAAATGTGCTAGAGCATAGAAGTAAAGTGTGAAACCATTTTATTTCTTTTACGCACTAGCACTCTACAAAATGATCCAGACTCTCACACCTGAGGAGGCATTCACTTTAATTTACAAGTATGCAGTAAATACGAGTACAGGAAAGTGCTTTTCTTTTGTCCACACATGTGAAGTAACTTATGCCACAAGGCAGCTGGTTACCCCATGCACTACGTGGGCTTCAATTGACGAGAGTGCTGTGGCAATTACATATAGGCCTATACGGTCACACTTCAGAAGCCATGTAACATATATGCCAATTTCATCCATCCATTAGGGAGCCAGTCGTCCATTACTGGTTTTAACTTTGCATTCTCGGGTTTATTATCCAGGATTTCCTCATTAGAAACCCATGTATAGACGTTCCAGAATGCAAAGTTTAAACCAGGTCTGGACCAGTGTTCCCTGAATGCAATGATTAATGTTGGCATGTATGCTACGATGTCTTACCTTAGGAGGGCCTCCATATCACATTTCAAAGTTCTTCCAATCATATTACTCAGAAGGTAAGTCACTCTTATCTCTCAAAAAGGCACTCACATCTCAGGAGGTGACTCACTATTGCATCTAAAGAAGCCACCCACTCTCAACTTAGAATGTTTCACACATCTGAGGAAGCTACTCATTGTTACACTTGAGTAACTAGACTTGGAACCCTTAGTGCGACCTTATCATTCATGTGACAAGTGAATGCCATTGTCTCCTTGGGGGGCTCTACAACTAAGTTGATCAATGTGTCGAATCAATGTCCGGGGCACCAATGGTCCAGGTGAAAGATTAAAAGAATATTGAGGCTTAATACCACATAATAGAAATACGCCAGTCACGAGTACTAAGGTACAAGTACACTTTATTTTAACAGAACAGCTGTCTGTCTCTCAACACCTCACAATGTGTGCAAGCAGACACCGTGAGATGAGAGAGTGCTGGACATTTTAAAAAACATGAGTATTTATACAATTTCTTCATAATCCCGAACACATCTTCCAGCCCCTCTTTGTGTAACACATTTATCAAGGGTACATAGCCTTTCCACATAACTAATACATGTTAAAACACCCTGGAATAGCTGGTTGTTTTCTGTTAAACACATCATATGTTTTTCAAACATTGGACACAAAGGTAACAGTCCTTATTTCATTTACTTATATTTGTCTACCATTTGTTCTTAAGTTTAAAGTCAGCTTAGTTTCAAGGAGCGAAAACAAAGATTTCTGCAAAAGCACATGTTCAGCTATTCATCATTCTGTTTCGCTGTTTGAACGGGGAAGACAATGTTGGTACAGATGGCCTATAAATTAGTGATTAGCACGGCTCTTGTTTAGCTCCAAAGTTTCCTTATTGCAGGACAAACAATCCACCTTAGCAGCTCCAGCATGTTTATCTATGTTGACACAGTACAAATTTCATTTTGCTCTGCTGGAGCCGAAAACACAAATTCTAACATGGGACAGAAAGTAGAAGTTAATCAAAATGGCGGATAACTTAAAATGGTGGAGTAGTCATCCTATTTCAGGTTCATTCAAATGCGATTTAGAGTGTGATGCAAATGTGCTTAGGCCAATGTTTACTATCAGATGGTATTCATGCAAAATATACTTTTACAAAGGGATGAATATCGGTTTCTAAACCATCAATCATCCCCACACCTCTACTACACTAAAAGGGATCCGAACAGATTGGGAACACAGGTAAATTATAAACTTCATTGTGCAATTTTGTTCACATGGATGGAACAGCAGGCTTATCTCCGAAAGGTTGTGGATTGTTGGTTAGTTGCAACACAGCAAAAATAAAATTATTATCCAATGATAAAAGGAAGTGTCCAGTCAAGGTTGTAAAAAAAAAATCTACTTTTATTGTTATCACAACAAACAGTTCTAGCACACTACAAAATACAACCCACCCTATAAAGGATTGCAGAGGACAGACAGTTTCAAAGATGGAAAAAGGATACAGTCTGGATACTGACAGGAGGGTATTTGGCATAGTCATTAATCGCAATAGTTGAGGAATACTTGGTTTCAACACAAAAGGAGCAATGGGTCGTAAAATGTCACTAGGGGCCTTCGGAGAAGGACCAGGGGGACAGAACCACAACATACCTTGTGCTGGAGGAGTTCTTAGTGCTCGATATGGTCAAGTCAGTTTCAGGAGCGCTTTGCAGCTTCTGCAACAGAGTTCAAGACGGACACAGCCGCGGGTATCAGGTGACAGGCAGTTCGGCGAGTGAAGCTGGATGGACAGCTGCAGGCTGGCCTACATGGCGGCTCTGGGTCAGGAAGCCTGGTCTCAGTGCTAGTTGGTGGATCTGAAGCACTGGTCGAGGCGTCTCGGATGGCTTTATTGACTGCAGTGTAACAGTCAGCGATGCAGTCGGTTGCAGCTCAAGGGCTTATCTGGCTCGAAAACATCCTTTAAGGTGAGCATCAATACATGCTTGGCGATGCACTTTTCCTGGATTCTTCACTCTGCTTGTGTCATCATTTAAGGTGGAAGGCCCAATGCTGAGGAGAATGTTGCAGGCAGCTGCCTTGTCCTTAGTTTGGTTCAGAGACTGTCAGGCACTTCCCCCCTAGGAATTCTTGCTGCAGAGTGAAGAGGGAAAATCCGAGTGTCCCTTCCCTCCTGCTGGGGCCCCTAACCAGAAGAAGCACCCCCGACAGAACAACCATCGACTTTCAGAGATTGCACCCGGTCCAACTGCTCCCAATGCAAGCTTGCATCATGATAGACAGCCAGCCATCCGCCCGATCAATTCCACAATGGCAAGAGCCCTAGCCAACACCACCAACGCTAAACAAGACCGAGCTGGAGTCAATTATATGGACCAACCCGATTGATGTCCCTGTAAACCATGTTGGAGGTCGTTGGAGACTTCATGACAACATAGCCGCATTAGACAGGAAGCACACGTGCAATGTGCATGACCGGGACATTCTCAGACCAATCTACATGAAGAACATCTGCGTACAGTTCTATGAGCTAGAGGACAGTGACACACATCCTGTCTGCATGTTTATTATTTTCCATATAGGCGGCTATCGCACTGCAGAAACACAAGATGCCAGAAGAGCTTGTGTATATGCTCGCAGATGCTACTGGCCATTTACTCTATGGATCGACAGGAGCACTCAAGGGACCTGATCATCCATTGCACACGCCTAACCCTTGAATAATCGAATTGGAAGAATAACCAGAAATTAAGTAGGCCTCAAAGCGTTTACAAATTTATAGTAGGACCTTCAGGACAGGTTTTCATGGGTCATGTATTACAGTTCTTAAGGCTAACGGAAATTAGCAACTTACCTGTTCAACATGTTCATAATAGAAGATTTCCAGGTTGAAATGTGGCGGTGTGCCTTCTAAGTTGAATGGGTGACGGCACTAGATCGAGAAAACAAACGGGTGTAAGTGAACCGATAGCCAAATGCTATGAAATAGACCTAGAGTCCAATGCGCAGGATCATATTGGTTTGCAATAAAATATATGCCTGAGTACATGCAGCTTACCTTTGGTTGGAAGTCGCGTTCTCAATTTACCCCAATATTACCAACAGACAATGCATTAGACCTTTTCCAGAAAGCAGTACAAGGAGAACTGAGACAACTATATCTGAAGAACCAAAAGCCTAGAGTGAATCACAATCTCAACCATGACCAAATATCAGCCATCAAAAAATTGAAAGAAAATTATGATATTACAGCAAGAACTGCCGACAAAGAGGGTAACATTGTACTACTGAAGACAGAAGAGTATATACAGATAGCAATGAATCACCTGAATGATACAGAATGCTACCAACCACTCAAAAGAAATCCAATCAAATAGTTACTAGCAGATTGGAAACTTATGAGTACCCACTGGCATGAACAAGGTCTGATTTCAGATGAAGAATATTAATACATGAATATCTCTCACCCAATACTTCCGACAATCTATTTTTTGCCCAAAATTCACAAACCTTTCACAGCTCTACCCAAATGTAGACCCATCATTAACAGTATTGGTTCCCTCACTGAAAGGATTTCAGAATATATAGACCACTACTTACAACCTCTGGCGTCTGGCTTAAGTTCTTTCATCAAAGACACAACACATGCATTGAAACAACTAGAAAACATATACTGGGAAGACAATTTTTGGTTTGTTACATTAGATGTTACAGAATTGTACACCAGCATCATCCACAACAGAGGAATCTCAACAGCCAACCGTTTTTGAAGACCAGATCAGTCTCACTACAAGACCAAAATTTGATGATTTCAGAAATTATTCATTTCACCCTAAACAACAACATTTTCTATTTCGGAGACAAATTATTCAGACAGGTCCAGGGAACAGCAATGTGGACTAAATTTACCCCTCCGTACTCCAATCTGTATATGGGACACTTTGAAACGCAATTCGCTTGGCAACATCCAGATTTCACAACTAAAAATAGAATTGCTTTCTGGGGGAGGTATATTGGCGATATCATTGTAATATGGAACGGTTCGGAACAACAACTACAACAATATCACTCATTTTTGAATGACAATGACTACAATTTGAAATTCACTATTACTTACAGCCAAAAGGCCATAGATTTTCTGGATCTTCATCTCTACATACAGGATCATACTATTCACAGTACCTTATACACAAAAGAGACTGCCTTTAAAAGCATATTACACGCTACGAGCAACCATCCTCATCATATTATTCAAAATATTCTGTTTGGCGAATTCCTGCGAATTAAAAGAAACTGCACATCAGAATTGGAATTTACAAAATACCAAGATACGATGATCATAAAATTCAAAATTCGAGGCTACAGCCCAAAACATCTTAAAAAAATAGTATGCAAAACTTTGGAGAGATCTAGACCAGATTTATTACACGATAAACCGACAAAAATACCAGAATCAGACAAACTTAGGTTCTTCACGACCTATAGCTCAAATAACTATGTCATCAACAAAATCTTACAAAGAAATTGGAACATCTTAACAGCAGATCCTGAGCTGAATACCGTTTTGGACAAAAAGCCTAACATGGTTTTTCGGAACTGCATGAACCTGAAGAGAATGATAAGCCCATCGTATTTTTACAATAAGAAATACGAACAACACAAACAAAATCAGACTAAAATCACAGAATCCTGGCTTGCACCTCCTACCCAAAGGAATTTCAAATGTAGTAACTGCCAGATCTGCCCACACATGTGCAATGCAAAGAAAGAATTTTTACAACCGAATGGTAAAAAAATCACAATCAAACAATACATTAACTGCAACAGCCAATTTGTCACATATGCCATAATATGTGCATGCAACAAAACTTACATTGGCAGCACCACAAGAAAATTAAAGATCAGAATAGGCGAACATCTGAGAGCAATCCAGAATAGAGATATGAAATCTCCTTTAGCTTTTCATTTTCATCAACATCACTTGGGACTCTGACATTAATAGAATCAAATGCTATGGGTTAGAGAAACTCTCCCCACCAAAAAGAGGAGGGAATATGGAACGATTTCTTCGAAAAAGAGAAGCATTTTGGATTTGGTCCATGAATACGATATATATGGGTCTAAATGTTGACCAAGAGCTACACCATTTTCTGTAACAAGCTAATTTGAGTTTCATATGATTTGCATTTTTGTGCTGCAATTTCTAGCCAGATTGAAACGTATCTGCAAAATTATACACATTTGTCTGTACAATGTTATGTTCGTTCTACATACAATACTAATAATCTCTTTAGTGGTTTGCGTATAAGCCCTAAATATGTAAAGTTGCTGGCAGTGTTTCAATATTTTGGTTTGTTTTATTTGATTGCAACATAGTGTGTATTTCCACACCGGGAATTGACTCGAGTTTAAAAAGCGGCACTCAGACAATTGGTATACAAGTCTCCGCTCGCTACCTTTTATTTGAATCGTGGTATAACAATACTATCTTAGCCTGCAACACGTTGAATATGAGATGTTAAGATCTCCACGATGGTTTTCGGGTCCAAATAGATGACTTTAATTTGTGACAAACATTGTTCACACTTACACCATTTTTTCATATGCTTGCACATTTCGAGAAACAACTAACACCCATTGTAGTTCATTTCACGTAGTAACAAGGCATTCACATCCCAATCCAACATGGCGCTCTGCATATTGCGCTACGCAACACGATCACGTGACACACGCGCCATACACTAGATGTTTTTCATCTCCGATCGAGACACAACAGCACAGATTACTCTGTTCATGGTCATCGTACCGCTCGCACAGACTAACGTTGCACACGCGAACGCGACTTCCAAACAAAGGTAAGCTGCATGTACACAGGCATTTATTTTATTGCAAACCAATACGATCATGCACATTGGACTCTAGGTCTATTTCATAGCATTTGGCTATCGGTTCACTTACACCCGTTTGTTTTCTTGATCTAGTGCCGTCTCCCATTCAACTTTGAAAGTACACCGCCACATTTCAACCTGGAAATCTTCTATTATGAACATGTTGAACATGTGTGTTGCTAATTTCCGTTACCCTTAAGAATTGTAATACATGACCCATGAAAACCTGTCCTGAAGGTTCTACTATAAATTTGTAAACTACTTTTCACTTTTTTCTCTCTGTTCCAATAGGATGCTAATGTTTAATTTTCAATCACAAAAAAGAGAGTGATCTGCTTTGTTTTTTGAGTTTACTAGCCAACAAACCCCTGAGGAACTGCCAGAGAACAGGCAGGGAAACACGTGTCGGGATTAGGCTGGGCACAATGAATTTTTGAATCAACTCAATTTAAATTTCATAATGGTGGAAATGATAGGAATTGAAATGACTTTGTAATTCAGATGAATACATTATCCAAGACAACATTCAAAATAAATTGAGGCTAAGAAAACCACACCGTTTGCTTCTTGTAAGAGTGAACTGTATATTCTTTTTTAAAGATTTGTGTTGACTGTGAAAGTTTTCTCTTTGTTTGAGCGTGGACTACAATAAGGTCTAGTTCATCATTTTTTTAGTCTTTTTTTCCCTCTACAGTCTGAGGGTAATAGACCTTTGTCCTGCTGCTCCTACACTTAGAATTGTTTCATAGGAGTAGCGCCGGAATCAGCCAAAGACTGTGCTGCCTTTTTTGAGGCCTCAGAGCGTCCATTACACTAAACTCCCTTTACAGAGACCCCGAAGTTGCAAGCTGCTGAGCGAGCAGTATCACCCTGGGAAGGACTGCTACCGCCAAGGCCATAATGTTGCAAGTGACATTCCCCACTCACAGTGCCACGATGACCCCAGCTACAGGACAGGACACCTCAAGCTAAAATAAAAATCAAATCGAAGTAATTCGGCTTCCCCAGCGGTTTCCTCGCACGTGATCCGGCCAACCTGACATGATGCAAAGACCTGGAAGCTGGGAAGAGGAGACTGAACCTTGCCACATAATTGCAACATTTGATCTACAAAATACACTGAGACTGGATTGTCCTCATGGCATTAGCAAAGACCCCGTTGTTACCAACCGACACATAGCTGACATCTTGTTGATAAGAGTGAAGGTGTCTCGCAGGCTGGGAACAACGTTGGTCCCAGGCTTGGGGGCCCGCAGCCTGACCAACCCGCACATTAGTGGACAGAGGCTGGCGGCCGGAATCTCCAGCCAATCAGCAGGGGTTCCCATGTAACAATTCTCAGGTAGCAATTTTTAGGGATGAACCAAGTATACCACCTGACAGCATGCCCACCAATAACAAGGAACCCCATACGTCTCTATACTGGACCTACCACTCTGAGAGCCAACTCAGGGTGGCATTAGGTTCCGGGAAGGATTTTGGTAAGTGACGATAATTGTGACATCATACGTGTACAAAAAGGGCCTGCGAGCCTGAAATTGCTGAGACGTACTCGGATGAAATTTGATGCTGTGCATGTTGTCCCTGCTCGTTTGATATAATAAAATGGCAGTTAACCTTTGCTGCTTGTGTGGACCTCGACTTCTTTGGGACATTGGAGGGAGTTAGGGCCCTCCATGAGCTGGAGGTCTGTGGACCCTAGGTTCGGCTCTGCCGACCCCAGAATCTTCCCTAACAAGAGCCTAGCAGGGCACGCTGTGTGCTGGCTGGGTACTGGTTCTGGAGCTGCTGCAGCATCTCTGGATTCGGTACCCTCAACCAGGGTCTAATGATGAGTTCTTCCTTCTGCTTCTGGAGAAGCCTTCAGATGATCTGCCAAAAGAGGGTTCAGCCCTCTTTTAAATCCAAATGGACCACAGAGATTGGTGTAGGGTACGCCTATCTTAATGTACCGATCCTGGGTCCCCACTTACAATCTCCTGCATGCGTGAGGTCATAACCACAGTGCTTTGCAACAGAAAAGGTAAAGGGGTGAAAACATGTAATACTAAGTCCCACCCATCTTCCTGTCTGTTGTGAATCAAAAGGTCTCTCTGGTTAATGGAGCTCTCTGTGGTTCCTGATTAAAGCTGCAGGTCTCCCTTGAAGTTGTGGCGAGATCAGACTTTATTGCTCCCCCAAACCACCTGCTCTTACATTCTGAATGGGGGCCCCCTATGGGGATGACTACTGTAATACACACAGTCCCAGACATTACCTTTCACTGTCATTAGATACTAAGGATGGGAGCTGGCTTTAGGCTGACACAGTGAATATAAAAGGGTCTTTGGGTTTCCTGTCTCCTTTGTTAGCCTCTGCAGCCAGGCTCCATGTGTGTCTGTTTGAATGAAACTCTGACTGGTATGTGAATGCTGCCACCAGCTACTGAGCTCAACAAAATGACAGAGTGGATCCATGGAGCCTTTGTTAATTAATTAGGCTGGCCATGACAGGGGTAATGCTTGGCCCTCCCTCTTCTGAGATGACATGGTGTACTCCCAGCTGTCATATCCCAACAAAATATGACAGGGGGGACTGCGCCTGTAGGTTGTGTCCACCCAGAGCACACAGGTCTATGCGTATGTTGTGCATTAAGCATAGGAAATGTGTGCGGATTAGCCCCACACGTTTTCAGAGATTGATCTACCATCATGCAATTTCATATTTAAAAAAATGGAAAAGCCCAAGTGAGCATACAACCACTTTTCGAACAGTGGATTTTCCTCACAATCAATGCCTCCAGACCGTTCTTATCTCACAACAGCTCAGCTGCCTGATGATTGCCCAAGCCATCATCGGGTCAAGGCTTGATAACTGTAATTCTTTCTTTGCTAGCACCTCATCGCAAAACATCTGCAAGAAGCAGGTGATCCAGAACAATGGTCTAGGAGCAGCCCTTAACATTACAAAACGAGATCACATTTCGAGTGCAAGAAGAGACACACATTGGCTACCGATCCGAGAACTGATAATCTTTAAAACCCTGTCCATTACACACAGGTACCTCTTCAATGCAGCTCCCCCTTACCTGGTGCAGAACATCACAAAAGCTCACTCGACCAGGCCACTGAGACCGGCCTACACCCACCGCTGGTCCATCCGAAATTCATACTTGTGAAAGGTGGAGGCGCATGCTTCCCTGCAATAGCAGCAAACCAGGGGAACGCTCTCCCAAACGCCTTAAGGCGGAACAAACAGACTGGGCCTTCCGAAGCGTCTTAAAAACGAGTGTGTTTTGAGTTGGGAGTAGCTAGTGGATGGGAATGGCCATTGGGACTAGCAAGACCTTAGTCAGGCAATGGGTGATTAAAAAAACAAAAACCCCCACAGGCTCTGTGTCCCTCCTCATATCCCCTCGCTCATCTATCCTCACTTGCAATGGTGATTGCTTACAGCACCGCCTAACAGGCAAACTAAACATTGAGCTAGCGACAGGGAGACACCTGAATGAACCCCATATTCATCAAGGATCACAGAGGTCACCCATTAGGTCACTCACTTCAGGCCCCTCACACTGTCACTCATACTCATACATTGTCCTAGAGGCATGGAACAAGCATAAGGCTGCCATTTGGCTTCATGTTATTAGAGATATCATGTCCTGGAACTGGGCTTTAATTTCTCCATTAATTGTGCTCTGGAAGGTGTAGTCACAGGTCACATCAATGCAATGAAAGTGAGCCAAGTCAAACTAAAGTGAAAGCAAGCTCCAGGAATGTAGTAGTGTGTAGCTAGTGCCATGATGGAGGCTGCTATCCTGAGGGATGCTCCCCCTGACCCTTAGAGGAGACGAGAAACGCCCTACAGCACCAGCAATAAGCAACGTCACTGTGCACTCCACTCCTAATATACCCCCCGCAGAGCGTGGACGGCGAAACGTCCCGAGAGAGCCGGAGCCCTCGCACACTTCTGCGTATGGCGCGCAAGCTGCACAATATAATGCGGATAATGACCGCTCTCCTCACCAGTGATTTTCCAGAAGGTTCATTTAAACGCCTCTATTACCGAGTCCCCCGGCGAGAATGCTGCAGACCGAGCTGTTTTGAATAACATTTAAATTCAGTCCGATTCTGCAGCCCCTGTGACGGCTGTCACTCGCCTCTCCCCAGGCCGCAGCGAGCGTGTTATTGTTCTGAAAAGTAGTCTGTGTGTGCGTGTAGCAGGTGCTAAACTACCCGCCAATTATACAGCATTTAAACTTTCCCCAGTCTAGGACCCCCTCAAACTTTCACCTATAACAATAATGTGTGAATGTGTTGTCTTCTTGTGGTCTGATAGCATTTCGATACTGAGGGTGGTTGTGGGTCAGAAATAAATAAAAACATACCAGGAAGCTCAATATGAAAATGAGCATAACCTCAGTGGACCGCCTACAATTGCACTTTTCTGCAAACAGGTCACCTCCAGGCAATGTTCATCATTTGCACCTGGGAGGGCTCGAGTCGAGGGTACACGAGGGTGGACGGAGTCCCCCCACTTTCTTCAGAACTTGCCCTGTATTTTCTCAGAGGGCCCCTTGATATGCTAATTTCTGGTGGCTCCACATTCAATTGGTATGTTAATGAGCACCCCCCCCTTTTTTAGGACTTGTACCCTGTTTTCTCTGCGAAGGGCAAAAGAGAAGTATAGAGTGACAGCTGGTTGTAAAAAGTAGGCAGATTACATAGAAAATCGTTGGTTTTACATCAGCAGGGAAATCTCATGCCGGCAGGAAAAAAAGTTGTTTTTGAAAGTGGATGATAAAAGGGAGGCAGAAACGGAACTCTCGTTCTGCACGCGCCCTCCACCGCAGAAAACAACCGAGATGCCACGGAGTGTGAATGAAGGCTTTACACCTGTCTTTTGCACCTTCCTTTACACTCGGGAGGCTTCAAAAATAATCTCGAATATCAATGTCTTCAGTGCTCTCTTTTTTTGCCATCGATTGGATATTTAAGCGCATTAGTGGCAGTGCAGGTCAATTGCGTGCCATGTTAGAGGCAGATGAGTAGCTTATTTTTATGTTCAATTAACGCCGCTGTTTTTCGTTACATTGAATAAAAATCTCATATCTCGATAGATTTTATATCCAACCACATGATTGGTGTCTTAAGTAATGCGCCACTCTTTAGCTCAAGCCACCCCGTGCTACCTCATCTAAAAATGGCCTCATTTCATTATCCGTGTCCGCCACTCTTCATGTGTGCAGAGTGCTATAGACTGTGGCGTAAAGAGCAGCGTATAGAGTCGCGTATTACTGCTTAAAGGTGCTCTCAATATCAATGTTTCCAGCCTGCGCGAGGCCATCGCCACTCTCTACTTTAGTGATCAATGCCTAAATATCAATGCCAGTGCCCTCCCAAGATGGTTATGCGTCCTGTAGCACCTATCTGCATAAGAGCTGAAAATGTATTTGGGGATCTGTCCAACGTGTATTGCCTCTCAGGGCCCTTGTGTTGCTGTAGTGTAGGCCTTACGGTCCTCAATATACTGTTTTCCCTAGCGATACAAGCATCACGTCCATACAGCTGGAAGTCCTTCGACAGATGATCCGATACAGAGTCTATATTAGTTTCAAAGTGTGAATCAATGCCCTTGGTCTGCCAGGTAGTCCTTCTTTAAATGCCACTGTCTATGGTATTCTGCTGTTCGTGTGATTTTGGCCTCTAGCCAAAATGATACATGATCTAATAGAGTTCGAGAGAGACTAATAAATCTCTTAGTCACCTCTAGGATCAATCGCATAACCATGACATGGACATCACATGATGGACCAAGACATTGCATCATAGACGGATGAATAGAATGTGTACTTCTCCGATGTGGCTGAGGAAACCACCACGCATCCTGCAGACTGTACACTTTGTCAATTTCTACCATGTTCTAGCAGCCTTAGAGATACCTCGAACAGTGCTACTAGTCCTATCTGAATCGGCCGTAAGCAGAAAGTCGAAATCCCCAGCTAACATTATCTCATGTACTATATATCTCTGCAACTTCTTAGATGTCTGAAAATGCAGGTGAGTCTATATTAAGGGTGCATATATTAACCAAGAGCACTCGTACCTCTGCACATTCTCTCACCACCAACATGAATCTTCCTTCTGCCTCTCTTTCAACAATGTGGAGCTTAAATTGCAGTGATCTGTTAGTATATATAGCTACACTCCTAGTGCAAAAGAGCTATGACGAATAGTATCTGGAGGTACTCCATCCAGCCATAGTATGGCACTGACATCTGTCTTGTACGTGAAGTTCCTGTAACATAAGTACATTAACCCCATGCCTGGTGCCATATGATAACATTTGCTGATGTTTCCTCCGATCCCCAAAACCCATTCCAGGTCATAACATTTATATCTATATTAAAATTATTTGGATTCATCATATTTTATTTAGGACTTGCCATAAAATGTACAAGCCCTGGACAAGCATTGATTCGGCAAATTGAATACTCGTAAATATTTGCAACATTTTCGACCAACAGTGTAAAACAACTGTCTCCTATTTAAATTCGCACTGCCCACTGCCAGCAAGCAATACCAGTGTATTTGCTTCTCCGCACCATCTACACTGGAACCCCCAACACTCTGCCATATACAGTATTTTCGAACGACCCCCCTGCTGCAACCCCATGCTCCAAATCCCCAAGCTGGTGTTGCAGGCTTCAGGTGAAAGACTGGCATTCCGACAGCCACACAGAACGGCTCCTCGGAAGAAGACCCCACTGCCCCCCACCGGATTGGTTATGAGAGTTTATTTAAAGTGCTGTCCATATTTCATTTCCAATTAAATCAGAGTGGCAGAGTCAGAGTTGAGGCTGTTAAAGAGATCCTCAACCCCAGCGCTGAGTGCCAGGGAGGTGCAAATGAATCCCAAGTAATCTAGCACTTGAGCTGGAGCCATGAAAACATTTGTTTTGACGCCCAAGAATGCCCTAATTTTTGGTGAAAATAGCATTGTATTACTGAGCCTTTGCCCCAATTAAGCTTTTCCTAGCTTCCCGCATGGTCTAGAGTCTGGGTAGATTGATATCAACGTGGTTTGGAATCACAGTCCCTTCTCCCTCACATCTTTCAGAAAGGCCTCCCCGGTACCTGTAATAAAAAATTCTGACAAAGATTGGGCATGAGGTGCCCCCGGTGGGGTCATGGTCCCAGAGCCCAAAGGGCCCTTTCCACTAGGAAGTCTTGGGAGAAGGACAGATTGTCCAGGACAGAGAACAGGAGTTCCCTCCAGAAGGACTCAATTTTGTCAACGGATGCTTAGTCTGGTAGGCCTATTACCCTTATATTATTTCACTGGGAGTTCCCTTCAAGATCTTTGTTCTTTTCAATCACTTTCTTAATGTCTGCCTTTAGCTGTATTACATCTGTTTGAAGTCTCAACACATCTTCCATGGCGCCTCCTATGCAGTTTTCAGCCTCTGAAATGCATTTGCAAAGTTTCTCCACCTGCACATAACAGGTCTCAACCCTCTATGATAATGTGCCCAAGATTTGCCTCATGTTGTCAAAGGCCTTGCTTTAATGATTTCATAACTCTGAGCGGTTAGTTGTACATGTTGGTGGAAAGGCACGCCCTGGGTTTCACAAAGCTGCCTGTGTGGCCTGTTTCACAGCTTCATTGGCTGTTGCAGTGCAAATCCATCGACCTTTGACTGCTTTGACTGGTTTTTGATATTTCCCATTTATGTAAGTGGCAGGGCAAGGTTCTGGGGGAAGGTAGGCACCTCTTTAATCTGAAAATATACACCACAGCTGATCTGTATAGACCTGATGAACTAGCTTGCAAAACTGGGGTACGAAGGTAAACAATGTTGGCTAACGTGAGAGTCCCAGATCTGCAATGATCCCCACTGCACTTTTCTATTGTGGTCAATCCACTACCATTCTGTGGATGCATATTCAGGAAGGGCACCTAAGGAATGATCCACTTCACCCACCTCCAAGGTAACCAAATGAGTCACACTAACATGGGAGTGCCTCCACGTTATTGATACCCCCACTTTACAAGTATGTTCACCCACCCAGGGTAGCCACACCTTGCCACCTCACAGCTAAAATGTCATACTTTGTATAGATTAAGCACTTAGACAGTGCAGTGAGGGGCATTGTTCTTATTGTGTGCTCCCAGGTGCTGCTGGCTCACTACAGCATATTTTTCTAATCCTCACCTCTATATAAGCAAATCTGGATCAGACACCCTCCCAGGGCTCTTCAGTCAGCATGTGACTAATCAACTTCCGAGGCACCCATGGTCCAGGGATGAATATCGGTTTATAAGCCATCAATCAGCCCCACACCTCTAGTACACCGGAAAGAATCCGAACAGATTGGAAATACAAGCAAATTCTAAACCTCCTTCTCCAATTTTGGTAATGTGGACGGAACAGCAGGCTTACCTCGGCAAGGTCGTGAATTGTTGGTTAGTTGCAACACAGAGAAAATACAATTATTACCCAATGACAACTGGGACTGTCTAGTAAACAAAAATCTACTTTATTATTATTCAACGGCTAGTTCTAGCACACTACAAAATACAACACACCCTGTAAAGGACTGCAGAAGACAAACAGTTTAAAGAAGGAAAAGGGATGCACTCTGGATACTGACAGGAGAGTAGTCGGTAAAGTAATACATCACAATAGTTCAAGGATACTTGGTTTCAGCACAAAGGGAGCAATGGGTTGTACAATTTTACTAGGGGCCTTCAGAGAAGGTCCAGGCGGACAGACCACAATGTACCTTGTGCTTGTAGACGTTCTTGGTGCTCAACAGAGTTGAGTCTGTTTCAGGGCACTTTGCAGCTCCTGGGACATAGTTCAAGATGGGAAACAGCTGTGGGTATCAGGTGGCAGGTAGTTTGGCGAGAGAGGCTGGACGGATGGCTGCAGGCTGGCCTACATGGCAGCTCAGGTTCAGGAATCATTGTCAGTGCTGGTTGGTGGGTCTGAAGCACTGGTTGAGGCATCTCGGACAAGTTAGCGACTGCGGCGTAACAATAGTGAGCAGTGCAGTCGGTTGCAGCTCGAGGGGCTCGACTGGCTCGTAAACATCCTTTAAGGCGGACGCTGGTTGATGCTTGTCGATGCACTCCTCCTAGATTCTTCACTGGGCTTGTGCCTTCCTTTTAGGCAGACGGCCCAAAGCTGAGGAGAATGGTGCAGACAACGGCCTTGTCCTTGGTTTGGTTCACAGACTCTGTGGCACTTCCCACATAGGAAGCTTGCTTGTAGGGCACACTGTGTGCTGGCTGGGTACCAGTTCTGGAGCTGTGTGAGGGTACTCTAGATTCAATATCTCCCTCTGTTCCATGGGAGATGTTTAGGGGAGGGATCTTATTTATCTCTTTGGGAATCCTGGCCTTCCTTCACTGGCGGAAGCTGTAAGGCAGACTGTACCATCAGCCAGGATCCAAATGAGTTCTTCTTGTACTCTGTGCAAAGTCTTCAGATGATCTCCCCAAAAGAGAGGTTTGACTCTCTTTTACAGCCAAATAGGCCCCAATGATTGGTGTGGGCTAAGCCTACCTTAATGAACCAATCCTGGGTCCCCACCAACAATCTCCTGTATCCATGTGATCATAACCAGAGTACTTTGCAACAGAAAAGGTAAAGGGGTGAAAACATGTAATACTAAGTCCCACCCATATTCCTGCCTGTTGTGGATCAACGGGTCTCTCAAGTTAATTGAGCTCTCTGTGGTTCCTGAGGGAGCAGTGGTTCCTTTAAATGAGCATTTAAAGGAACAGTGGTTCCTTTAAATGAGCTGCAGGGCTCATTTAAAGCTGCGGCGGGACCAGACATTTGGTCTCGGCCAAACCACATACTCATACCTTCTGAATGGGATGCCCCCTGCAGGAATGACTACTGTAAATACATAGTTACAGACATGACAGGTCACTGCCGTTGATACTGGGAGGCAGGAGCTAGCTTCAGGTTGACACAGTGCATATGAAAGGTTGTTGGGGTTTTCCTGTCCTTGGTTAGTCCTGCCACCAGGCCTCCCATGTGCCCGTTTGAATTAACTCTGAATAGTATGGGAGGCTGCCACAAGCAGCTAACAAAGGAAATAGCAGATCCATGGAGCCTTTGCTAGTTCATTAGTCTGGCCATGGGAGGAGGAATGTTTTGCCTTCCCCTTCTGAGATGCCTTGTGTATTCCTGGCTGTCATATTCCACCCAGAGTACACAGTTCTATGTGTATGTCATGCGTTGAGCATAGCAAAATGTGTGCGGATTAGCCCCATACATTTTCCGTAGGCTGATCTACCATCATTCATTTTCTTTCAAATTTCAAAATAGCCCAGGCAAGTGCATACCTATTATGCGGATGGTTGAATTCCTTACACACCAACTCTGATTAACTAGTTGTACTGATTTAGTTCAGATCACTATGGTCCAGAGATGGACGCCCCAGTGCTCAGGGCATTGCTTTCAACCTGCAGCAGTGTGCAAGGTGGTGGACCCCACCCAAAACCTGCATGGGCAATTCGGAGCATATGCTCTGCAGACTTCGCCGGCCTTCCTAACGTATTAGGTCACTGTTGTTCCTTTTATAATGCAGGCCATTCACACAGTCAACAGCTTTCCACATTTTCCCCTGCCTCGTGGTTGTAGGAGCGCAAGATATTTTTTGATTCTGTTCCCACCAAATGCACACTGATTTGGGCACAAGTCGAGGATAATTAAAGATAATGTTTTCCACCACTCACCGGAGCTCCCTTAGATGGCAAACCTAGATGTAAATATTGTGCCTTCTTCTAGTGAACCCGCTCTGGTGCATCTGGGGCATTATCTGCAGTTTCACGGGCTACATTGTATTGTATCTTGTTCGGGTAACCACCCACCCTGCCCCCTGGAGCATCTGGGGAATAGTCTGCAGTTTCGCTGGCTGCATTGTATTGTATCTTGTTCTGGTGAACCTCACCTGGGGCATCCGGGGCATTATCTGCAGTTTTGGAGGCTGCATTCTAATGTATCTTATTCTGGTGAACCTCATCTGGGGCATCTGGGGCATTGTCTGCAGTTTTGCTGGCTGCATTGTATTGGACCTGGTTCTGGTGAACCTCACCTGGGGCAACTGGGGCATTGTCTGCAGTTTCGGAGGCTGAATTATTGTGGATCTTGTTCTGGTGAACCCCATCTCAGGCATCTGAAGCATTGTTTGCAGTTTTGGAGGTTGCATTATATTGTATCTTGTTCTTGTGAACCCCCTCAGGGGCATCTGGGGCATTGTCTGCCATTTCAGCGGCTGCATTGTATTATATCTTGTTCTGGTGTACCCCCTCTCGGGCATCTGAGGCATTGTCAGCAGGTGTGGAGTCTGCATTGTATTGTATCTTGTTGTGGTGAACCCCCCTCTGGGGCATCTGGGACATTGTCGGCTGTTTTGGAGGCTGCATTATATTGTATCTTGTTCTGGTCTACCCCCTCTTGGACATCTTGGGCATTGCCTGTCATTTTGGAGGGTACGTTCTATTGTATCTTGCTCTGGTGAACCCCCTCTGGGTCATTGTCAAGAGTTGTGGAGGTTGCTTTGTATTGGATCTTGTTGTGCTGAACCCCTCTGGGGAATTTGGGGGACTGTTTGCAGTTGTGGAGGCTGCATTGTATTGGATCTTGTTCTGGTGAACCCCCTCTGGGGCATCTGGAAATGTGCTGCCATTTCGGAGGTTGCATTATATTGTATCTTGCTTTGGTGAACCCCCCTCTGGGGCATCTGGGACATTGTCGGCAGTTGTGGAGGCTGCATTGTATTGCATCTTGTTCTGGTGAACCCCCTCTGGGGCACTGTTTGCAGTTCTGGAGGCTGCATTGTATTGGATCTTGTTCGGGTGAACCCCCTCTGGGGCATCTGGGGCACTCTCTGCAGTTGTGGAGACTGCATTGTATTGTATCTTGTTCTGGTGAACCCCATCTGGGACATTGTCGGCAGTTGTGGAGGCTGCATTGTATTGTTTCTTGTTCTGGTGAACACCCTCTGGGGCATCTGGGGGATTATCTGCAGTTGTGGAGGCTGCACTGTATTGGATCTGGTTCGGGTGAACCCCCTCTGGGGCATCTGGGGGGCACTGTCTGCAGTTGTGGAGACTGCATTGTATTGTATCTTGTTCTGGTGAACCCCCTCTGGGACATTGTCGGCAGTTGTGGATAATGCATTGTAGTGTTTCTTGTTCTGGTGAACCCCCTCTAGGGCATCTGGGGGATTATCTGCAGTTGTGGAGGCTGCACTGTATTGGATCTGGTTCGGGTGAACCCCCTCTGGGGCATCTGGGGGGCACTGTCTGCAGTTGTGGAGATTGCATTGTATTGTATCTTGTTCTGGTCTACCCCCTCCTGGGCATATTGGGCATTGCCTGTCATTTTGGAGGGTGCATTCTATTGTATCTTGCTCTGGTGAACCCCCTCTGGGTCATTGTCAACAGCTGGGGAGGTTGCTTTGTATTGGATCTTGTTGTGGTGAACCCCTCTGGGGCATTTGGGGGACTGTTTGCAGTTGTGGAGGCTGCATTGTATTGTATCTTGTTCTAGTGAACCCCCTCTGGGGCACTGTTTGCAGTTCTGGAGGATGCATTGTATTGGATCTTGTTCGGATGAACCCCCTCTGGGGCATCTGGGGGGCGCTGTCTTCAGTTGTGGAGACTGCATTGTATTGTATCTTATTCTGGTGAACCCCCTCTGGGACATTGTCGGCAGTTGTGGAGGCTGCATTGTATTGTTTGCTGTTGTGGTGAACCCCCTCTGGGGCATCTGGGGGATTGTCGGCAGTTGAAGAGGCTGCATTGAATTGCATCATGTTCTGGTGAACCCCCTCTGGGGTATTGCAGGCAGTTGTGGAGGCTTCATTTTATTGGATCTTGTTCTGGTGAACCCCCTCTGGGCCATTGTCGGCAGTTGTGGAGACTGCATTGTATTGCATCATGTTCCGGTGAATCCTCCCTGAGGCATCTGGGGCATTGTCGGCAGTTGTGGAGGCTGCATTGCATTGGATCTTGTTCTGGTGAATCCTATCTGGGGCACTGTCGGTAGTTGTGGAGGCTGCATTGTATTGGATCTTGTTCTGGTGAATCCTATCTGGGGCACTGTCGGCAGTTGTGGAGACTGAATTGTATTGTAACTTGTTCTGGTGAACCCCCTCTGGGACATTGTCGGCAGTTGTTGAGGCTGCATTGTATTGTTTCCTGTTCTGGTGAACCCCCTCTGGGGCATCTGGTGGATTGTCGGCAGTTGAGGAGGCTGCATTGAATTGCATCTTGTTCTGGTGAACCCCCTCTGGGGTATTGCGGCAGTTGTGGAGGCTGCATTGTATTGGATCTTGTTCTGGTGAACCCCCTCTGGGGCATCTGGGGGATTGTCAGCAGTTGTGGAGGCTGCATTGTATTGGATCTTGTTCTGGTGAACCCCCTCAGGGCCATTGTCGGCAGTTGTGGAGACTGCATTGTATTGCATCTTGTTCTGGTGAATCCTCTCTGAGGCATCTGGGGCATTGTCGGCAATTGTGGAGGCTGCATTGTATTGGATCTTGTTCTGTTGAATCCTATCTGGGGCACTGTCGGCAGTTGTGGAGACTGAATTGTATTGTATCTTGTTCTGGTGAACCCCCTCTGGGACATTGTCGGCAGTTGTGGAGGCTGCATTGTATTGTTTCCTGTTCTGGTGAACCCCTTATGGGGCATCTGGGGGATTGTCGGCAGTTGTGGAGGCTGCATTGCATTGGATCTTGATCTGGTGAACCCCCTCAGGGCCATTGTCGGCAGTTGTGAAGACTGCATTGTATTGCATCTTGTTCCGGTGAATCCTCTCTGAGGCATCTGGGGCATTGTCGGCAGTTGTGGAGGCTGCATTGTATTGGATCTTGTTCTGGTGAATCCTATCTGGGGCACTGTCGGCAGTTGTGGAGGCTGCATTGCATTGGATCTTGTTCTGGTGAATCCTATCTGGGGCACTGTCGGCAGTTGTGGAGACTGTATTGTATTGCATCTTGTTCCAGTGAATCCTCTCTGAGGCATCTGGGGCATTGTCGGCAATTGTGGAGGCTGCATTGTAATGGATCTTGTTCTGGGGAATCCTATCTGGGGCACTGTCGGCAGTTGTGGAGACTGAATTGTATTGTATCTTGTTCTGGTGAACCCCCTCTTGGACACTGTCGGCAGTTGTGGAGGCTGCATTGTAATGGATCTTGTTCTGGTGAATCCTATCTGGGGCACTGTCGGCAGTTGTGGAGGCTGCATTGTATTGTTTCCTGTTCTGGTGAACCCCCTCTGGGGCATCTGGTGGATTGTCGGCAGTTGTGGAGGCTGCATTGTATTGGATCTTGTTCTGGTGAATCCTATCTGGGGCACTGTCGGCAGTTGTGGAGACTGAATTGTATTGTATCTTGTTCTGGTGAACCCCCTCTGGGACATTTTCGGCAGTTGTGGAGGCTGCATTGTATTGTTTCCTGTTCTGGTGAACCCCCTCTGGGGCATCTGGGGGATTGTCGGCAGTTGTGGAGGCTGCATTGTATTGGATCTTGTTCTGGTGAACCCCCTCAGGGCCATTGTCGGCAGTTGTGGAGGCTGCATTGTATTGCATCTTGTTCCGATGAATCCTCTCTGAGGCATCTGGGGCATTGTAAGCAGTTGTGGAGGCTGCATTGTATTGGATCTTGTGCTGGTGAATCCTATCTGGGGCACTGTCTGCAGTTGTGGAGGCTGCATTGGATTGGATCTTGTTCTAGGGAACCCCCTCTGGGGCATCTGGGGCACTGCCAGCAGTTGTGGAGGCTGCACTGCATTGGATCTTGTTCTGGGGACCACATCTTCAGTTTTCTGCCCCGCTGTCCGGGATTGTTCAGAGGTTTTGGTCCAGTTCAGGCATCCACACCTGCACATTTGGGCAGAGGATTTGAGGCTGGATCTGGTATATTTAAGGCAGTTCTAGCGATCAGATCAGGAGTATCCAGTTCTGGGGCACGCATGGTGTATTAGGACATATATGAGACCGTTCAGAGACGAGCTCCCAAAATGGTGGCCTGGTTTAAAACACAGGTATTCGGAGCGGCTGCTTGAGGATTGAAATAGATAGAGTGGAAGAGAGAGCCTGTGTGGGGATGGGCGGGAGAGGCAGAAGAGCCAGGAAACGCGCTGACTTTCTAGCTGCCCTCTGATGTGCGCGTGCCTTTCCTGGGCATGTTCTCTAGAATGACGCACTCATACCTGGTGCCTGGCTCTCTGATGACTCCCAAAGACATTCATCTCCGACAAAAAAGGAATTACCATGTCAAACGCACAGTTCAAAGGAGCCATTTGCATTTTCTCGCTGATAGCACATAAGGGGGACCAGGTCGATCATTACTGGCTAGTTCGGTGTGTAACTTTCTAACATTGTGCGGCCTACTTAGTCTCCAGCTCTTTTGCTGCTCTCACACTCCTATTATCTTTCTTGTGCCTGTCCAGGGGCTTTTTAAGTTCCGCTCTGCTGATATTGCTGCTGAAAGGCCGATCCATGCAATGACCCCACCTTCCTTGTGCCATGCCTGGAACCGCTAAGCCAATTGTGTTCCTGTCATAATTTGCTCAACAGTCTTTGGAGTGCCCTCACCTGTTTTAATATTCCAGACTTCAGCTCTTGTACCTCTCATTCTAGGATTTCAGGTGCAGACCTCCTCCGCATCACTAGTTTGAGATTTTTTTTTGTAAAAGTGCTGTTATCACTACAGTGCAGTCTCTTGGCGCTCTTGCTGCTTGTGTTACAGACACATAACCACGCAGGGATTGAACTACCGGGAAAGAGCCTCATTTTTGTGGACTTTCAAACCCGGTAATGGCCGCCAGCGGATCACAATGGGACACAGAGTGAGTTCCAGAGTGTCAGTGCAAGCCAACCGAATGCACTACCGCCTTAATATTTTAGTTTTCGGTACTGCTCGTTTGAGAGCAGAAGAGAAGCACTCCATTCTTTCTGGAGTTATGACACTCCAGGGTGCCATGATCCAGTTGCTCAAAAATGAGCGCAAATGAAAAAAGCGCAAAGGATGCAGCTTTCTCATTTGCTCTCATTGTTGAAATGCGCAGGTCCGCTTATTCTCATGACCTGCACATTTGAGACAGGGCAGGACGGTGCAGCAAATATGCGCTGTCCAGTTTCCTTGCATACATGTGTGGCAGGCTTCCAGAAACCACGTGGTTGCTGGGAGCGCATTTCAATGAGATGTGCGTTAAAGAGCCTGTCTGGAAAAAAAGCATAGCCACCCCTGCTTGGGGGATGGAAAGGCTAGTGTGACAGCTGCAGATTCACCCGCGGTTTTCACACTTAAAACAAAATCATGACAAGGTCAGAAATGACCCTGCCATGATTTGTTCAGCCTGCGGGTGTTTCGAGCATGCGCAAACGGGACACTCTAATTTATGAGCATGTAAAAGCTCATCCTGTTTCTGAATTCGGGATTCACTTTTACATTCACAGAAACGCCTCATTATTTGCGCAATTGCTCAAAGGGGCAAAGGGGCATCTGAATGAGCGCACCTAAGATGTGCCATTCAGATGCCCTTCGTGAACTGGGCTGCTCTTTTTTTTGGCGGGAGATGTGCTGCCGCATCTCTGCACTTGCTCCCCAAAATGTTTTGAGAATCGGACCACATGTTTGAAGGAAGCTTCGAATTTGAAGAGGTGTTCGGCAGAAATTCAGCGAAGAAAAACTCCCAATCGAAGCCTGATGCAAGGAATGGTTGTGTTGGGGGATGACATGCAGACTGCAGAACGAAGAAGTAGAAAGTAAACACTGGAGGGCCACAGTCCAGAGCTGGGAGAGCCAGGGATCTCATGGCTAAGGCTGAGCCAGAGCCGCGCCAGGGAAATGGCTGCACAAAAGTGTCTGTGGCAGGTTTCACAAGGAAGGGTAAGGGCCAGAGAAAAGGAGCTGAGGCCAGAGAAAAGGGGGTGATTGCATAAGGGGCTTGCCACGGGAAGTGGGCTGAGAAAGGGCACTGACCGCACTGGGAATGATTTAGGGGGGAATTGTGGGTGGTGGTGCGGGTAAGGGGGATAGAAAGGGGACTATCGGTACTGGGCCAGTTAGAGGAATTGCTGATGGTGGTATGGGTGAGGGGGATAGAAAGTGGACTGTCAGCACTGGGGCGAGTTGGAGGAATTGCTGATGGTGGTATGGGTGAGGGGGATAGAAAGGGGACTGTCGGCACTCGGGCGAGTTAGAGGAATTGCTGATGGTGGTATGGGTGAGGGGGATAGAAAGGGGACTGTCGGCACTGGGCCAGTTAGAGGAATTGCTGATGGTGGTATGGGTGAGGGGGATAGAAAGGGGACTGTCAGCACTGGGGCGAGTTGGAGGAATTGCTGATGGTGGTATGGATGAGGGGGATAGAAAGGGGACTGTCGGCACTCGGGCGAGTTAGAGGAATTGCTGATGGTGGTATGGGTGAGGGGGATAGAAAGGGGACTTTCGGCACTGGGCCAGTTAGAGGAATTGCTGATGGTGGAATGGGTGAGGGGGATAAAAAGGGGACTGTCGGCACAGGGGCGAGTTAGAGGAATTGCTGATGGTGGTATGGGTGAGGGGGATAGAAAGGGGACTGTCGGCACTGGGGCGAGTTAGAGGAATTGTTGATGGTGGTATGGGTGAGCGGGATAGAAAGGGGACTGTCCGCACTTGGGCCAGTTAGAGGAATTGCTGATGGTGGTATGGGTGAAAGGGATGGGCATAGAAAGGGGACTGTTGGCACTGGGGCGAGGTAGAGTAATTGTGGATGTTGGCACATGTAAGGGGGAGAGAGGAAGCCGGATGATGTGGGAAGGAATTGTGGATATGCTGTCGGGATGGGGTGTTTGGAAGGGGTTGGGGCACTCAGGCGAGGTGGGGGGATTGTGGATGGTGGCAAGGGGAAGGAGTAGAGAAAGGAGAATGGTGGCTGGTACCTTATGAAGCAACATGCTTTAGAGTCGCTGGTAGTTGAGAGGGAATGTGCAGGACCAGAAGCACCCTGAGCTGTGTGTGCGCGTGTTTGTGTGTACGTTTGTAGGTGTTTGGTGTTAAAAGTATCAAGGAGGTATTTGTGTCCAGAAGAGAGACTTTGTATATCCGCAGCACTAGGCTGCATTCACTGGGGTTGTGGTTTGTAGGCTGGTTGCAGAGTGTAGTGTTCTGCTGTTTACTGTCTGATGACAGGGGTATTAAGAAGCCATGTGTGAGTAGCTTTTTGGTTTGCGTGTATTGAGTGTGAGCTCAGAACTTGAGTAGTGGGGTGGAGTTAGCGAAAGCTGCAGTGAGACATGAGAGTGCATGTGCTTGCTCATGGGAAACAGAGAGCTGGTCACTAGTCTTCATAACACTATAAACACCTCACTAAGGTAGGTGCCTGCTGCTGCAATGTATTGGGATGCTTCAGATCACGCAAGGGGTTATTAACCCACGGTGGAAGTGTTGGGTGCCAAAGTATAGGGGTGGGTGGATGTTTCACGGGACTGGAAAAAAAACTTTTTTTTACCTTTAGTTAAAATGGCTAACAGATATTTTAGTATTTGATATTTTGTCATGATTATTTTTGTCGTCTCCATTTACGCATTAAACAAAACTAAGCAATATTAATGAATCGCTAGTGGAAACAAACGTTCATAGCAAAATCTTAAATTAACGAAATATCAATTTTTTACCTTTCACATCGTCCCTCGCACACACTCTCGACCTGTCCCACACTCTTGCCACAACCAACCGAGAGGAATCCCAGGGGTGCTGTGACAGCTTACAGCCAACCCCCTCCCCTGTCTGGCACTACCTCTGCCTCCCTCGCCCGACCACACCGCCCTTGGCAAGCATTACCCACCTACATACCATCATCTCCATCAAACCGACCACCCTCATATGGCCTACGTCGGCAACCCCTTCCCTTCGCTGAGCATGGCACGTCTTGCCCTTTGCCGAACAATCGCTTCTACCCACTTTCCCGCTGACACTCCCCCCTCTCATACACTCCTTCAGCACCCACACAAACCTCAGAGGTAGACCACAACCCTCGCCCTCCATTCTGCATGCTTCACCTGCCCTACAGCTCTCGATCCACCTCCCCTCTCCCACCTCCACTACCACGTCCCCTCTACCACTCATGCCTTCCACCCCCTCCTTGTAGACAGCATCCCCCTTCTCTCTCCTTGAGCCATCTTCCCCCTTCCCAGCCCCCATGCACCATCTCGTAACAACACCTAGCCAGACACCTCTGTACCACCCACCACCTCTCACCACCATGCCTCAACCCTCTCTGCCCTCTCTCCTCTTTAATGCCCGCTCTGTAGCAAAGAACAAACACAGCATCTTTGATCTGCTAACCTTTGAGAACCCCGATCTTACTTCATCACCGAAACCTGGTTCTCGGACAACCTGAAGCCTATCGATCACAAAGGATTCTCACCCGACTACTTACTCATCACCCACAACAGGCCTTTCAGAGGAGGCAAATTAGTCATCCTGCACAAACCTCACATCTCTATCTCCTCCACTGAAACACAACCCAGCACAGCTACCTTTGAATCCCTCCTAGCCAAACTCTCTCTCTCTTACCTACTCTCTCACACAGCTTCCTACTCATCAAAAGGCCCCCAGGCTACAACAGACACTTCGGCAACAGCCTATGCAACTCTTTGGTAGCTATTCTATTTAACCACCCAGCACTCGCCCTACTGGGAGACTTTAACATCTGGTTCAACCTCCCCAACAACTCCATGACTCTACCCATGGTGGACAGCCTAGAGGCACTCAACCTCACTGTGATGCTGGAAATGCATCGGAGGGACAGGGCCTCCGTATCCTTGTCCTTTACTGCTTTTTATCATGTGTTCTGTCATGTTTTCCACGCAGGAGTTCATGTGGGACTCCTGGCGGTGCAGCTCTCTCTTTTGTTTTGGTGAACAGACCCACGGGATATCCTTATAGCACCCATGGGTGGGGGCACAACCCTGTGCCCCTAGTGTATGTTTTTGGGCAACTGTGTGTGGCCCACAGAGCAGAGTATGGGCTGGTGGCAGCTCCATGCTGAATTTGACACGTGCTCTGACTATCCTCCATTTTGGGATACCCAGCCCCTGCCATTGGAATCAGTTGATTCCTGATAGGAAACAAGAGGACCCCCGTGACCTCTTGCTTTCCATTGCCTGTTACCTTGTTTTCCCAAAGTCCTGGGAAGCCCTGACTCTGTCCCTTACCCCTGACCGGCTGTTGGGTGGAAGTTCCATATATGGTGTTGTTGTGAAGTCCAGGCCAGACTGGCTGGAGCCTTCCCAATGACTGTATGTTGTGGTTACACCCTCTGGGTGGGACCTGGGTGAATGGAGTGTGTGACGAATTTGTGTTCTGTGTGTCTAGTATCTGGTGTTTGACACAATGACGAGACTGCCCTGCCCGAAACTGGTATGAATGCAGTGTGGAGTGTTGAATGGCTGGGTACTTGTCCCAATACACATAACTTGTTGTGTGTCTGGAGAGTAGTGAATGGCCTGAATGCACTATGCACCTGATTGGATGCCTGCCTGCATGAATGCCCTTCTGACCGATTGGTTGTCCGAGTGTGACCCAGCAGAATGAAAGGGAGATCAACTAGTATATCTGGGGGCCGCTCACTGCTAGAATTTGTGTTCAGAAGCTGAAGAGTAACTGGAGTGAAACTGAAGCTTAACCTTGAAGCCCTGCTGGAAGAGAATTTGTATTTGTATTTTGTTTATTTGTAGAGCGCACAAGGCCAGAGGGCAACTGGGCGCATTATTTAGTTACAGGCAGGTTACCTACATACACAATATTTACCTTAAAATATACAAAATATACATGGTTACAGACACAATATTTACCTTGAAATATACAGAATATACATGATACATAAACGGAGGTGTACAGGATACACAGTCTGAGCAAAATATAAGGTCAATATATAATGCAAAAGCGGCCTAAAATGCTGAGATGAAAGTTCCAGACAAGGTCATGCCTAGTCTATGGTGGACAGCCAAACTTTAGCCTTATGCTTGAAGGCAGGGAACGAAGGTTCAGCTCTGAGTGGGTTAGGTAGAGTGTTCCACAGCTTAGCCGCGAGGACTGGGAAACTACGACCACCAGAATTTTGGAGGTTGAAGCGTGGGATAACAAGGCAATTGGCGTGTGTGCTTCAGAGGGGTCTCGCGGCTGAATGAGTTGTGAACCTGTTGCAAAGGTAGCTGGGGGCTTGGTTCGCGATACTTTTGTGTGTGAGTATCACAGCTTCAAAGGAGATACTTTGGGTAACTGAAAGCCACCGGAGGTTACGTCTGTGTTCTGAGATGTGTGAAGTCCTAGGGATGTTAAGGGCCACTCTAATAGCATTATTTTGGATAATTTGAAGTTTTCTGATATTGCATTGGTTGGTACCTAAATAGAGGGCATTGTAGTAGTCAATTTTGGATAGGACCATGGTCCTGGCAAGGGTAGTACAGTTGGCTGGTGACAGAAAGGGGCGGCAGGCTTTGATGAGCTTGCATGTGTAAGATGCAGCTGAGGAGACTGCATTGGGTTGTCTAGTTAAGGAGAGGGTGGAATCAAGGTACATGCCTAGTGTCTTAGTGTCCTTGGCCACTTTGATGGAGTTACCATCGATGGAAAAGGACTTGAATGAGGGGTCAAGTTTACTGAGTTTATGGGTTGAACCTAGGATGAGGAGCTCAGTTTTCACGTCGTTTAAGCACAATTGATGCTGCGCCATCCAGGCCTGAATGACTTAATAAATGCCGTTGATAGCTAGGGAGTCAGTCTTGTAATGGGAATAAGAATTTGGGTGTCGTCAGCGTAGCTAGTGTACGTGACGCCCATGCGTTCCATTATGTCAAATAGGCGTTTTGTGAAGACATTGTAAAGTGTCGGGGACACACATGATCCTTGGGGGACTCCACATGTGACAGGGGAAGGTTCTGCAGTGGCGATGGGGCAGAAGACCCTCATGGATCTGTTGTCCAGGAAGGAGGTAATCCAGGATGTAGCTTTGTCAGAGAAGTTGGCTGCAGTTTTGAGGTGGTGATAGAGGATTTGATGATTGACTAGATCCAATGCTGCGGAAAGGTCTAATAAGAGTAAGAGCACCAATTTTCCCTTGTCCTTTAAGTCTTCTATTTGCATTTTTAAATCTAGCAGCGCAGTTTCTGTGCCGTGGTGAGGGCGGAAGCCCGATTGCCTTAGACCCAGGAGGTTGTTAGTTTCGAGATAATCTTGGATCTGCAGATATGGCGCACATCAAGAATTATTAAGAGGAATGGCACGGTGGTGATTGGCCTGTAGTTAGTAGGAATGTTAGCGTCCAGGGTTGGTTTTTTCAGAAGAGGAATGACGCAGACATCCTTGAGGTTGTCCGGGACGATCCCCGTTCTGAAGGAGGAGTTTATGAGTGTGGTGATGAAAGGCACCAGGTTGTGTGAGGCCTCCTTGATAATAGTGGCAGGGCTGGAGTCTCCCTGACAATTAGATGGCTAGAAGAATTGCTGTTGCTCTCCTTCACAATTTGAAAGCTGTTGTGTCTCCAAGAACTGACCCAGAGAGGACCTGGTAAGGCGCCCTCTTCCCGAGCTACGAGGGACCATCGTGCACCAGCTGACCTTTGCCAAAGCTCCCTGGTAGTCAGATCTATGACAGGCTGCTGACCGGAGATGGGGACTGCCATGGAATCCCAAAGAGAAGTGCCCGGACTGTTGTCTGCCACTGTTGACGATCGCCGTTGCCGACTGGAGCCGCCGTGCTCCCGTTTGCCTATGGACTTAATTTGAGCAAAGGACGCTCTCGTCTGCATCACTGCCCGCTTTATCCTGCTGGATAAGGCCTGACCGTTGATGCGCCGATGAGCATCTGCCGGTGGATTTCCTGCTACCTAAAGACCACAGAGACGCCGATGGCTCAACGCCCTTGCTGGGCCACAGATCTTCATCATCTCTTTGCGGTCCAGAACTATCGTATCATCGTCGATGAGCACCGCTAGGAAAGAAGCTGCCACTTCACTGCCGTAGTTCACCCTGTTCTCCGTCAGACGTTCGACGACCCGTGACTCCTGCCTTAAAGGGAGGGCACTCAAGAAGGGCCGTCGATTCCCTGACGGCGAACGCTACAATTCCAGGTACATTGGGGCTGTAGAACTATTGTAGAGGGAAATAAGACTTGTAGAACAATATATGGACTGGGCTTGTGATACATCTTTGCTTTACAGGTTGCCCAGGTGGGGGGATCTCCACACAGAATTGTGCCTAGTTGGTAAAGACCAGTATTCTGCCAATTGTTCAACCGTCTTGCTTTCCTTCCTCTCTCTACTGCTGGTTTCCTCTCTATTAATCTGTGTGACATTTCAACAGTATAGTTGATGCACTTTAATGAGATCAGATAATATTTGTGGGACCACTGTAGAACTGTATATATTTACCATTATTGATTTTCTGAGCACAAAGTGAGTTATTGTGATAGTGTACATAACCTTGAATATTAATTATATAAAGACTGTGTTTTAACTAATACAGTGTGTGGACATTCCTTTGTGGGGGCTTGGGGACTATACTGCACTTAAGAACCAGCCTGCATCACCTCCTGAGAAGCTAGGCCTTGATTGCTCGACCATAGCTACCCAATAGAGAATCTTGGCTGGGGTCCTCTGTGCCTCTCCTCTACCATATAGAGAGCAGAAGTACAGACACCCCCCCCACCAGTCTTTACACTGGTGGCAGCGGTGGGATGCTTATGGTTTTAAGAATCAGTGTCACGTATAAAATATCTTCACTTTGTTAAAGTTTAGTTGTGTACAAGATAACTGCATTACAAGCAATGGAATCTATTGCGAATGGTAAATTGACTCGGATGAGCTTAGAGGATCTCCAGAGTGCTTGTGAAGCCAGGGAGTTAGACTTTGTGGATAAGTCTAGGGCTGTGCTGATAGCTGCCCTGGTGGACTACCAGACTGATTGTGAAACCCTTGAAGGGCGGGATGCAACCAATGAGGACTCTACCCCGAGGGTTGTCGCCGAATCTGATTCTGGGAATGCCACCATTCCTGTCTGTTCCAAACCCCAGCCATTCCTTGGAGCTTGAATTCTTAAGGATGAAATTGGCCTTTGAATATCGCAAGTTGGAAATAGATGCTGAGTTTAAGAAAAAGGAGTTGGCACACCAAGTGGAACTCAAGAATAGGGATCTTGAACCCAAAGACAAGGACACTGAATGTCAGTGAATCCAGTTAGAGAAAGCTCTAGTGGAGACTTCAACTAAACCAGTTGAGATTGTCAGGTGCCCAGCAACCAAGTTTATGAAAGATTTGGTTGGTGTGTATGCGGAGGGTTCTGATATCCTCCAATGGATTGAAGCGTTTGAGATGGCTTGTGCAATTCATGATGTTGATAAGAGAGATTGGGCTAAGTGTTTGTTAAGCAGAGTGCCTCAGACTGGATATGACTGTATTCTGAAACTGAGTGTGGAAGAAAGGGGTCAGTATGAGTGCATGAAGTCTGCTTTAATTACCAAGTTTGGCAAAACACCTACCCAGTACCTTAAGAGGTTCAGGGATTTTAAGAAACGAGAGAATGTGTCTTGGATTGACTGGGTGAGTGATGCGCACATGAACATGATGGGGTGGATTGATGGTTACAAAGTGAAAATGTTTGTTGAATTGTCCCACCTCTTGTTTTTTGAGCATTTTTCGGAAGCCTGTTCACCAGAGCTGCGTCAGTATGTTGCTGACAAGAACATTTTGGACCCCTTTAAGCTGGCTAGTTTGGCTGACAAGTGGGTCTCCCACCAGGTGTCCCCTAAGGACTCCAGTGGGAAGGAAAAGGTCAAAGAAAAGGGGACCTCTCAGAAAGCTGAGAAGTCCCAGAAGCAATCACAGTCGGGTAAACCAAAACCGTCCTCTCCTAAGACCCAAAAACCTAGTGGGGATAAGTCTGTTGGGGGTGGGAGTAAGAGTAGTGGTCTGCCTGCTGCAAAGCAGGGTCCAAGTGCTTCCAGTACTGTACCCCATACTCCCGGCACTTGTTGGTATTGTGGGGCTCTGGACCACCGAAGGGGTGACCCCAAGTGTAAGGGTAATGCACTTGGAGTCCAGGCTGTCAGTCTGACTTACCCCTACTCCGTACCTGAGGTGGAGGCCAATGTCCTGCCCTCCTCTACTGGGATCACCTTCGGTGCTCCCGTAGAGATTTCCTTAGTGTCCCTTGGGGCCTGGGATCAGTACGCAGAAGTCCTGGTGACTATCCCACAGAGCACTCGTAAGTTTTTGAGAAGTGTCCTCTTGAATGGCCAGCCTTCTACTGGTTTGAGAGACACTGGGGCAAGCATGACAGTGGTGGACAGGACCCTGCTCAAGCCAGAGGACTATGTAGGTGCTCCTCTGAGAACCACCAGGTTAGCTGGTGGGCCTCCCAAATTATCGCCTGTAGCCTTAGTCAACCTTACGATTGGAGACAAAACAGAAAAGCGTACGGTCCGGGTTCAGGACAGCGTGCCTGCGAACCTTTTGTTAGGAAATGATTTGGTCGAGTTGGGGATGATCACAGATGGTCTACCCATGGCTGCTGTGGTGGTCACCCGATCGCAGGTCACACATGGTCGGGCTGGTGAATCCCATCTCACCTCCTGTGGGAGAAGAGCCAGAAGACTCTCCTGTGGGAGAGGTTCTCAACCCGGAGGATCATCCCGACCTTCAATGCTTGCTAGCTGAAGGGGGACCCTCCCGGGTGGACTTCTGTAAGGGGCAGAGAGAGTGCCACTCTCTCAAGGGTCTGAGGAAACACGCCCTGTCCCAGGCACAAGGAGAAGTGCCTAGGACATTCCGAATCTATTGGGAGGGTGAGCTTTTTGTTAGTGAGCCCACTAAGTCTAAACCTGGTGCCCTCAAGAGGTTGGTGGTACCCCAAGTTTACAGGCCCTTCCTGCTGCAGTTGACGCATGAGGTGCCCTTGGCTGGTCCTCTTGGTACCAAGAAGACTGAGCAGAGGTTCTCTGCCCATTTCTACTGGCCCAGGATGGGAGTAGAAGTGGAGTTCCACTGCAGGACCTGCCCAACTTGTCAGTTGTCTGGCAAGACTGGAGGCAGTGTCATTGCCACACTGCAGCCACTGCCAGTGGTTGGCACACCGTTTGAGAGGGTGGGCATCGACATTGTCGGTCCCCTTGACCCTCCCACTTCAGGTGGACATCGGTTCATCCTGGTCTTGGTCGATCATGCCACCAGGTATCCTGGCCAAGGTGGTTGCCAGGGCTCTCCTGGGCATTTTCACCTGTGTTTGATTCCCTAAGGAGGTTGTCTCTGACAGAGGATCCATCTTCATGTCTAGTTACATGAAAACCATGTGGAAAGAGTGGAAAGAGTGCAGAGCCTACCAAGCCTGGGGCTTTGGCAGATAAATGGACTGGACCCTTCGGGATAATCTCCAAAATGGGCAGGGTCAATTATCTGGTTGACATGGGAGCCTCTGGGGTAGCACCTCAGGTATTCCATGTTAACAGGCTCAAGCCTTTCCACAGGGGGGCCGAAGTCTCATGTCTCTTGCTAGCTTTTGAGCAATAAGAGGATGAGAGTGAGCCCCTTCCTGATTTGCTGCATAGCAACCCTCAGGATGGCTCAGTGGAGGGAGTACATCACTCTCTCCAGATCTGACGACAGAGCAGCAGAGGGCCTGCAGGGCTTTGCTCTGGCAGTATGCCTCTCTGTTTTCACTGACACCAGGCCTTACACCGTGGTGTAGGTATGAAATTAACACTGGTGACAGTGTGCCTGTCAAAGGCAGGTGTTACCGTATGTTGGATACTGTTAAGAATCACATCCAGGCTGAGGTCGCCAAGATGTTGGATCTGGGTGTTATTGAACCCTCAACCAGTCCCTGGTCCAGTCCGTGGTCCTTGTCCCCAAGGCAATTTCCCAGGCAGGTACCAGGGATTGGAGGTTCTGTGTGGACTACCGAGGAGTCAATGCCGTCACCAAAACTGACACACACCTACTGCCCCGGGCTGATGAGCTCGTGGACACCGTAGGTGCTGCCAAATTTGTGAGCACCTTTGACCTTAAATCAGGTTATTGGCAAATAGCTCTGACGGACCATGCCAAGGAAAAGACGGCATTCTCAACACCTGAGGGACACTACCAGTTTAGGGTCATGCCTTTTGGGGTGAAGAATGCCCCTGCCACCTTCCAGAGATTGGTCAATCATGCGCTCAGTGGGCTGGAAGCCTTTTGTGTGGCTTACTAAGACGACATTGCCATCTAAAGTTCCACCTGGGAAGAGCATTTGACACAGCTGGATAAGGTGTTTCAGGCCTTGAAAAGGGCTAACCTCACTATCAAGGCCACCAAGTGCCAGATAGCTCAGAGGATAGTCACGTATCTTTGTCATGAGGTAGGAGGGGGTCAAATCCAACCTCTCCTCAGTAAAGTACAGGATGTACATGGATTGGAGACTCCCACTACGCAAACCCAGGTGAGAACCTTTTTGGGCCTCACTGGGTATTATCACAATTTTATGGTAGACTATGGAACCATAGCTGCACCCCTGCCAGCTCTGACTTCACCCAAACAGCCTAGGAAAGTTAATTGGACTGAAGATTGTCAGAGGGCCTTTGATGACTTGAAGGAAAGTCTGTGCAGGGCACCTGTGTTGTGTGCGCCTGATTACAGCAAGCCCTTTATCGTTCAAACTGACGCCTGTGACACCGGAATTGGAGCTGTCTTGTCCCAGTTAGATGACAAAGGAAGAGAACATCCGATCATATTCATCAGTAGACAACTTAAGGGTAGGGAATTTAGGTGGGTTACTGTTAAAAAGGAATGTTTTAGTATAGTTTGGACCCTCAGGCATTTTAGACCCTACTTTACCGGGTCTACCTTCAAGGTCCAAACCGATCATACGCCCCTGAAATGGCTTATGCAGATGAAGGGTGAGAACCACAGACAAGGGAAGAGTCACGATAATGCAGATGGCCTATCCAGAAGGTATGTTGACCGTCTGGATGAGGGTGTCTATCTTGTGGGAGATTAGGCACCCTAACCTCAGTCTGGGGGGGGGCGACTGTGATGCTGGAAATGCATCGGAGGGATAGGGCCTCCGTATCCTGTAAGTGGTTTCAACCCAGCACTGCACCTAAGTCAATGCCTATGGTGAGATGCCCAGCTGGAACCTTTAATTATATATTTTTATGTCTAAAGTTCTTTTATTTCTGAATGATGTACCCTTATATCACGCCCCTCTCATTGAACCCCCACAGTCTCACTGAACCAAGAAGAAGGTTGTTTTGCAAAGTTAAAAGATTTATTATATGGATCTGAACAATATATATATCACACTTTTATGAATTTGAACAATATCTAGGTATCACACTATTAATATTTATACAATAATCAGCTTTGGGTGATATCACAATCAACAATCTCTTCAATCAATAGGAGTTTGGATGAGAAGAATAATGTAGCATAGAATAAAACTTTATGTGGCTTCAATGAAATGCAATGATAGGAAATTAATGCAGCACAGAAATAAAACTTGATATGAATTCAATCAAGTGCAATGTAATCACGCTTTCCCCCTGGTACTACTCAATCCCACCTAATATGCAATATAGAGATTGAAGGAGAGAAAACAGGTTTCAGGAATATACAATATCAGCAAATGAAGTTTCAATCCCAATTCCCCCCCAGCAAGCTTAGAGAGAAACAGAAATGATTTTAAACAGGTCAAATGCTTTTGAATGTGGCTTGTAATGAATGGGAAAAACACTGAAAAATGGATTAATTCTCTAAATGGGATTCAAAACTAGTGGGAGCTGCTTTGGGTAGCTTCAGATAAACACTAGAAATGATGGTTGGATAACTAGCAAATAGAAAACCGAATTCAGAGGTTGAATGCAAAGAATAGCTGTTTTACATGGGGTGAAATTGAGCCAAATGCAGAATCGCGGCAAACTTTTCTGTGCGCGTCAAGCGCGATTGCGGCAAAACTATAAACTTAGCTTCACTTTGACACTTACATTTTGTTCCTAGCATGTACGGTTCAGTAGTTATGAAGGTTTTAGTAAAGGTCAATTTTTCTCAAAAAGAGTCAAGATATCAAATGAAAGATGCACTTTTGAAGATTACAAACAAGGATTGGCTTTACACTAAGGGGCTCTGAAGATGTGAGATACCAACGGTACAGCCACCAGTACAGAGGTGCCTCTGTCTGATCTTGGCCCGCCGTGACACTTGCCTTTCTTCAGCAACTACATTAGCGCAAAGATGATTTATCACTACAATTATCACAGGACTATATGGATGAGAGAAGGATTCAGGAGAGACAAAAGAGGTTCTACAATGCAATTCTGGATATGATAGAATGGGTTGGATTAGGTTACTTAAGGATAAGAGATTGGCTATGGACAATTCCATGCTATAGATACTCACAACTATGGTTTTGGAATAGGCCCGTCAAAGATCTGGTCAAGGGTTTTGGACTGGAATCTGCTAGCCAACAGACAGATTCAGGCACTTGGTTCTGCTCTCAGCATGGCACTCTGTCTCTGCACAGCCCTCTGGACTGGATCTGATAGGTTGGTTCTAGAGTTTACAGCTCTGCTCTACTGGTTTGGATCTCTGGGTTCTGGTAAGAGTTCTTGGCGAGAAGTAGAAAAAGAGCACAGCCCAGTTGTTCAATTTGTTGTGCCCCTTGGAAGTCTGGGAGCTAAAATCAGGTTGCAAGATTTTAAAGGCCAGCTGAGAAGGGTTCAGCTTTGGATTTTGGGCCTTCTGCTTTCAGAGTTCTGGATTCTGGATCTGGGTTCTCCTGCAGAGCGCTTCGCCAGTAAATCAGTTGATGGGTAAATGTGTCTCTAGGTCCTCAACAGTCCCTATTTATGTATTTCCCAAAGAGGTGGATAGGCTGTTTATACTAAGCTCACCCTCTAGGAAACTGATTGGTCAAAGTATTCCCTCTCTTCTGATTTGAGAAGGAAACCAGGGTGTCATGATGTGTCATGATAACACTGTGTTTATGGTCCAGGGAAAAACCTCCCCTTTGTTTCTACACAGAAAATATATTTTTCATATAAAGCATATTTACAATATCACTAACTTGCTAATAATACATATTCACATCCCAAATTTAATAAGGCACATATCTGTCCAAGTCCCATCTTCTTAAGAGTTTTGGTGCACAATTGACAGTTTTTTGCACTTTTGGTTGGTTACCCAGTGTCAGATCTGTACACATTTTTCCACATACATGCGCATAACATCTGGGCATAATCCTGTACATTTTCATATTCCTAGCATTATCACAATTGCTGCAATATCAACATTTTAGTGGTCTCTTCTTTTCCATACTTTGATTTTAATATACAAGTTTGAACTGACAGGTTAAGTAAATGACAGTTTCTGACACAGGCGAGCAGCAGTACTGCGCCCATATCTGACATATTTTTCCAAGCAAGCACCTTTGAATGTGGATTTTCTTATGATGAAATGTGCTTCTCCTGACATTGTGCTTAGGTGGATTCTTTAAATAAAGTGATGTTTAACACCCAACAAGGATGTTGGATCTTTTGTAATGTTTGGGAACCACGATTTTTCACTTTCCACAGCCAAGGAAAAACAGATTTTTAAAGCAGTTCTGGGTTTCCCTTGCAATGCACCACTACTTTCTGCTTTTTCAAGTAGTTTCATTTTACTCCGTGGGCAGGTTTTGGCAGTGGTCTCCTGTGTTACCACTGACATAGGAAAATGGATTGGCGGCCTATTTTTCCGGTTTCCCTGCGCACTTCTCAGCGATTTTTAGCGCACATAAGGCTTTTCGGCAGCCATTCTGTTGTTTTGACAAAAGCAGCGCACATGATGCTGCAGGGCATAGACTAGTGGGTTAGAACATCCCACAAGCCCCCCCTTGCGATTTGGCATTGGCCGTCCATCAATGGGAAGTCGCAAGACTGGGATGGTCAGTCTCATTTCTTTTGGTTCCAAAAATGGCAAAGTTCATCATCTTTTCTTCCATCAGGAGTGGATGACCAGTTCTCCTCGTCCAGTCCTGATGTGAGTATTGAGCGATACTCCTGGGTCCCTTGGATCTTTCCTCCCAGTCCCTGGGTGGTCCTCCTTGGTTTTAGTCTCCCTGGTTTCCAATCCTAGGATGACAAAGCAAAAGCATATTTGTAGACATTTCCCCACCACTATTAATGTAGTGGGGCGGACACATACATTTTGATAAATCAGGATACATTTTCTTATTCTAATTTATGGACTATATATGGAATATTTTATAGTTGGAATTCTAGGGAGCTGGAGTGACCCCCTCTGGGGTTCCAGAAGACTCCTCCAGTAGCTGAAGAGTGTGCCTAGGATGGCAACACTTTAGTTGGTTAATATGGACCCACTTATCTCCCCCCTCTGCCATGTTTGGCCTGGTTCCTTTGGAAATTGTATAAGTAGACCCGGTCTCCTACATTGCATTCTTTTCTGGTAGTCTTTAAGTCATAGTGGGTCTTTATTCTGTCTGTAGATCTTTCTAGATTTCGCTGAGCTGAGCATAGGCAAAAGCAGGTTGAAGGTGTTTTCTTAGATTTTCAACATACTCATGACTTGTGGAGGCATTGATCAATGTCTGCTCTTGGGTTCTGTAGGGCAGATGCTGGGGAAGGACCATCTGTTAAGTTGTGTGTCCCGAGGACGGGGCGTACCTGTATCTCCAGAAGTCTTGCGTGCCGAGGTAGCCAGGTCGTGGTAGAGGTAGACACGTAGCTGATGAAGTCTTCGCAAATGAAGAGTAGCGACGCAAAGAACCAACCCCGGACCCGTCCTGTAATACAGGATTGAACTGGGGCCAGCTCCTGACGCCACGAATGACGCTTCCCAATATTAACGTGGCGTCAGAACAGTGCAAGCACTGACTGGGAAGGTCGTAGATGTTTCTGGCAGGTACCGGCAAAGTATCCCAAGCAGCTATCCAGGATAGTGAAAGTACAAAAGTAGCCAGTACAGGTAAGCTGAGAGTCCAAGGTACCAATGCCGGTAAGCAAAGAGTCTATGGTACAGGTACAGGTAAGCAGTGAGTCCAAGGTACCAATGCAGGAGAGCCGGAGAAGCAGACCAGGACCACAGGAGACTCAGCAGGAGGCGGGCAACTCAGGCAAGGATGGAAGCAGGAAGATACCCCAAGGAAAGAGACCAGAGTACACAAGAAGACAGGTAAGGGAAGGGAAATGGGAGCCAGACAAGGGTAGGGGCAGGGAAGGACACAGCCCAGGCACAGGATCAGGACCCAAGAACCACAGAACCAGGGAGCGAAGCGGAAGGGAACCAACCGCGTTGAGACGCGATGGGAAAACTAATTCGGATCGCTTAAGTAGCGGTCCTGTGTGAAAACGAGGCTTGAACCGCGCTGCAATGCGCATGCGCGAATGGATGTCGCTGCGCGAACGAGGTTTGGAACGCAAACACGTTCGAACAGCTGCGTGAACGACACCCGTGCCCCACACGGGCCAGGACAGAGCAAATCCGCCGGGGAAATGTGCCCGGGGCGGCGCGTCGTCTCCACAATCTGAGACGTGGGTACAGCCGCCAGGAACCAGCACGCCCCCCAGAGCCCCGCCGCCCAGCACAGGTAGGTGTCCTAACACTATGCTCCCCACCAGAAAGACCCGGAGCACCCGGTTTCCAGGGATTCCTACGAAAAAATTCCCGTAGTAGACGGGGGGCATGAATGTTCACACAAGGTTCCCAAGTCCGATCACAAGCAGGGTAACCCTTCCAGTCCACCAAAAATTGAAGCCTACCCCGGAAGAAACGGGAGTCACAAATCTCCTGCACCTCAAATTCCGGAGTGCCTCCCACATCAATGGCCGTGGGTCGAGAATGCGAACGACCGTACGGATCAGACCGAAACGGTTTAAAGAGAGACACATGGAAGACGGGGTGAATCCGCCAAGACTGCGGCAAATCCAACTTGAATGCCACAGAGGAGATTCGTCTGATCACCCGGAAAGGTCCCAGAAAAAACAGCGTAAGTATTGCTCCAAAGTCTGATTTGTCCGCTCAGTCAGGCCATTGGATTGTGGATGATAGCCGGAACTGAGAGCACGCTGGACACCCAAGTGACGGCAAAGTTGCTTCCAAAAGGCAGAAATGAACTGAGATCCACGGTCTGAAATAATCTTCTCAGGAAGTCCATGTAAGCGATAAACAGAATGTAAAAAGGCCTGAGCCATACTACCGGCTGAAGGTACCTTCCGGAATGGAATGAAATGGGCTAGCTTAGAAAAACAATCGATGACCACCATGATGCATGTATATTCTTCCGAGGGAGGGAGGTCCACAATAAAATCGGTGGCAATAGTATGCCAAGGATATGGTGCTCTCTCGGTGGGTTGGAGAAGTCCAATAGGTTTCTTTCGTGGAATCTTGACCTGGGTACACACTGGGCAACATTCCACATATTCTCTTGTCTGCCTAGCCCATCCTGGCCACCAAAATTGGCGAGAAATCAGTTCCTGAGTGGATCGAATGCCGCGATGTCCCCCAATCTTAGAATCGTGTAATGCTTGCAGGACGGCAGTCCGAAGTACCTCAGTGGGGAGGTATAACCGATTGTGAAAGAAGAGTAGGCCACCGTTCTCCCTAATTGAAGGGTGTTGGAGAAGTAAGGAATACTTGGGATCCTTTTGAGTGTCCTGTAGGATGGTATCCAAGCATTGAGATATAACCAACAAGAAGTGTTTGGAAGGAAGTAATTGTTGAGCTCGATGATCTAGTTCAACGTTGTTCTCCAGGGAGCGAGAAAGAGCGTCAGCCTTCAAATTGCGTGACTGAGGGATGTAGGAAATCGTGAAATCAAATTGGGAAAAGAACAAGGCCCAACGAGCCAAACGAGAAGTACGACACTGTAAGGAGCCAGCACGCCCCCCAGAGCCCCGCCGCCCAGCACAGGTAGGTGTCCTAACACTATGCTCCCCACCAGAAAGACCCGGAGCACCCGGTTTCCAGGGATTCCTACGAAAAAATTCCCGTAGTAGACGGGGGGCATGAATGTTCACACAAGGTTCCCAAGTCCGATCACAAGCAGGGTAACCCTTCCAGTCCACCAAAAATTGAAGCCTACCCCGGAAGAAACGGGAGTCACAAATCTCCTGCACCTCAAATTCCGGAGTGCCTCCCACATCAATGGCCGTGGGTCGAGAATGCGAACGACCGTACGGATCAGACCGAAACGGTTTAAAGAGAGACACATGGAAGACGGGGTGAATCCGCCAAGACTGCGGCAAATCCAACTTGAATGCCACAGAGGAGATTCGTCTGATCACCCGGAAAGGTCCCAGAAAACGGGGTGCTAATTTAGTCGGGAGATTGTGTACTGGTAAATTCTTAGAAGAGAGCCATACCATGTCCCCAACCTGGAAAGCTGGCTCACTACTCCTTCTCCTATCAGCCTGTGCCTTCATACTTTCACATGCCTTGGCGAGAGCTCCTGTGGCCTGGATCTGATTCTTCTGGATATCAGCAACCATCTGATCCGCGGAAGGAACCGTACTGGAAGGAACAGGATGAAATGGAATCAACCTGGGATGAAGACCCGAGGAACAATAGAAAGGACTCATTCCAGTGGCTGAGTGTTTAGAATTGTTATAAGCCACCTCAGCTAGATCCAGATGTTTTGCCCAGTTGGATTGAGAAGCATTGGAAAAACAGCGTAAGTATTGCTCCAAAGTCTGATTTGTCCGCTCAGTCAGGCCATTGGATTGTGGATGATAGCCGGAACTGAGAGCACGCTGGACACCCAAGTGACGGCAAAGTTGCTTCCAAAAGGCAGAAATGAACTGAGATCCACGGTCTGAAATAATCTTCTCAGGAAGTCCATGTAAGCGATAAACAGAATGTAAAAAGGCCTGAGCCATACTACCGGCTGAAGGTACCTTCCGGAATGGAATGAAATGGGCTAGCTTAGAAAAACAATCGATGACCACCATGATGCATGTATATTCTTCCGAGGGAGGGAGGTCCACAATAAAATCGGTGGCAATAGTATGCCAAGGATATGGTGCTCTCTCGGTGGGTTGGAGAAGTCCAATAGGTTTCTTTCGTGGAATCTTGACCTGGGTACACACTGGGCAACATTCCACATATTCTCTTGTCTGCCTAGCCCATCCTGGCCACCAAAATTGGCGAGAAATCAGTTCCTGAGTGGATCGAATGCCGCGATGTCCCCCAATCTTAGAATCGTGTAATGCTTGCAGGACGGCAGTCCGAAGTACCTCAGTGGGGAGGTATAACCGATTGTGAAAGAAGAGTAGGCCACCGTTCTCCCTAATTGAAGGGTGTTGGAGAAGTAAGGAATACTTGGGATCCTTTTGAGTGTCCTGTAGGATGGTATCCAAGCATTGAGATATAACCAACAAGAAGTGTTTGGAAGGAAGTAATTGTTGAGCTCGATGATCTAGTTCAACGTTGTTCTCCAGGGAGCGAGAAAGAGCGTCAGCCTTCAAATTGCGTGACTGAGGGATGTAGGAAATCGTGAAATCAAATTGGGAAAAGAACAAGGCCCAACGAGCCAAACGAGAAGTACGACACTGTAAGGAGCGTAGATACTGTAGGTTCCGGTGATCAGTGCGTACTTCCACTGAGAATCTTCCCCCCAGAAGATGGTGACGCCATTCCTCAAATACAACCTTTATGGCCAATAGCTCCTTTTCAATGATTGCATAATTTCGTTCGCTGGATGTTAACTTCCGGGAATAATAGGCAACAGGAATCTCCAACCCTGTCTGTGGATCGTCTTGAAGAAGGACAGCCCCAACAGCAAAATCGGAAGCATCTGCCTCCACGATGAATGGCCTGTTCTCATCAGGATGATGTAAAATCGGGGAAGTACTGTATGCCTCCTTCAGTCTCTTGAAAGCACTGGTTGCTGTTGCAGTCCATCTGAACGGAGTCTTGTTGCTGGTCAAATCTGACAAAGGCGCGGTTACTTCCGAATAGGCAGGTATGAAACGCCGGTAAAAATTGGCGAATCCTAAGAAACGCTGAAGAGATTTCAAATCGTAAGGTTGTCTCCACTCCTGAATCGACCGTACCTTGGCAGGATCCATGTGTATTCCGGATTCACTAATAACATATCCAAGAAATTCGATACTACTCTGATGAAAGTGACATTTCTCAGCTTTGGCATATAAGTGATTGTGATGTAACCGACCAAGAACCTCCTTCACATGACGTAGATGTTCCTCTTTCTCTTTGGAGAATATCAAAATATCATCGAGATATACCCATACGGATACACCAATCAAATCCGAGAAAATGTCGTCCATTAGACGTTGAAAAACGGCTGGAGCGTTGCACAGACCAAACGGCATTACACGATACTCAAAATGCCCTGCTGGGGTCTTAAAGGCCGTTTTCCATTCGTCGCCCGGCTTGATACGTACTAAATGGTATGCCCCTCGGAGATCCAATTTAGAAAATATACGGGCATTCCGCAAAGACTCCATAATGTTGCGTATCAAGGGTAACGGATATCGATCCTTTCGTGTGATGTCGTTTAATTGCCTATAGTCCACACAAGGCCGTAAAGTGCCCTCCTTCTTTTTCACAAAGAACAAAGGGAATCCCGCAGGTGACTTAGAAGGTGTTATATAACCTTTCTGAAGACAGTCATCCAAGTATTCTTGCAGGACCTCTCTCTCGTGAGGTGATAAGGAATACAATTTGCCATGAGGAATTACTGCATCGGGTAGTAGTTCTATGGCACAATCAAAGTCTCTGTGAGGTGGCAAAGGAATGGTACCAGGTTCAGAAAATACCTCATGGTAATCGTTGTAGTCGGAGGGTACCGAAGACAAGGTACACACTTGGAGCGGTCCTGATCCTTCTGTCTGAGTGGCAATAGTGGAAGATCCGGTACTAGGTCCGAAGGTGTTACACTCCCGACTACATCGATTGGAAGCGAAGGTCAGGGTACGGGAAGCCCAATCAATAATGGGGTTATGATGTAATAGCCACGGTAACCCCAGAATTATCGGGTATGAGGGTGATTTATTCACATCAAGAGAAATCAGTTCGTGGTGTTCAGCTATCTGTAGCTGTAGAATTCCGGTATGTTGGCGAACCGGACCGGAGGCCAAAGGGGTTCCATCAATTACCTCCAGCAGGGTAGCACAACCCTTATCAAGCAGAGGTATCCCGTTCTTCTTGGAAAATTCAAAGTCCACATAATTACCTGAGGCTCCACAATCCAGAAGACCCAATACAATCACTGATTTACTATGCCAGGTAACCCGGATCTGAAGAGCCATAAGGGCCACCGGAGTCATGGGTGGATGGGTCGTCACAGGAATGGGAAGGACTGAAGAGATCGAAGGGCCTGTCACTGCCTTCCTCCGTCGCGACAGGCCTCTTAGTTTTCCACCTTCTTGATTGGTCGCAATGGACAAGCACTGAGAAAATGTCCGGCAGTACCACAATACAAACAAAGACGGAGACTTCTCCTGCGTCTTTTCTCAGCCTCCGATAATGGTCCTCTGAGTGCTCCTAGCTGCATTGGTTCTAGACCCATCTCCGAACTGACAGGTGCGCCTCCAGCCTGAGGAAGTGGTCGGGGAAGGAACCTCTCTAACCGACGTCTCTCACCTCTTCGTTCGGCCAGGCGATGATCAATACGTAGGACCTGCTCCTGGAGTAACGGCAGAGTCTCAGGTTCGGGTATGTGAAGTAACTCGTCCTTGTATTCTTCTCTTAGGCCGCGTCTGAACAGAGTCTTTTGCGTTACTTCGGGCCATTGAGAGTCCGTAGCCAATTGACGGAACCGACTTATATAAGTGATAATATCACTGGATCCTTGTTTTAAATCCATCAACTGATTCTGTGCCGTAACTGCCAAATTGGGAGACTGAAATACCTCCAAAAATGCTTTCTCAAATGCCACAAAATCATTAAGAATGGGACTGTTAGCCGATACCAAGGGAGAAGCCCAAGCCAAGGCACTTCCTGTTAGATTTCCCAAGATGTAGCCAATCTTAGCCTTTTCTTGTGTGAAATGTGATGCCCGGAACAAAAAATGTACCCTGCAATGGTTGCAGAATTCTGCCACACGGCTAGGATCACCATCAAACTTCATGGGTGCGGTAGTAGCCATTGGTGTCTCCGCATGTGGAATAACAGGGGTTCCTTGCATGACCATCTGGCGGAGATTGAGATTCTCCTGACGTAATACCGCCATTTCCGCTCTTAAGGCTCTAACTTCGTCATGGATCTCCTGGGATTCCTCCATCTCCGTCTCAGAACTGGGGATAAGGCGTCTCAATCTGTTAAGTTGTGTGTCCCGAGGACGGGGCGTACCTGTATCTCCAGAAGTCTTGCGTGCCGAGGTAGCCAGGTCGTGGTAGAGGTAGACACGTAGCTGATGAAGTCTTCGCAAATGAAGAGTAGCGACGCAAAGAACCAACCCCGGACCCGTCCTGTAATACAGGATTGAACTGGGGCCAGCTCCTGACGCCACGAATGACGCTTCCCAATATTAACGTGGCGTCAGAACAGTGCAAGCACTGACTGGGAAGGTCGTAGATGTTTCTGGCAGGTACCGGCAAAGTATCCCAAGCAGCTATCCAGGATAGTGAAAGTACAAAAGTAGCCAGTACAGGTAAGCTGAGAGTCCAAGGTACCAATGCCGGTAAGCAAAGAGTCTATGGTACAGGTACAGGTAAGCAGTGAGTCCAAGGTACCAATGCAGGAGAGCCGGAGAAGCAGACCAGGACCACAGGAGACTCAGCAGGAGGCGGGCAACTCAGGCAAGGATGGAAGCAGGAAGATACCCCAAGGAAAGAGACCAGAGTACACAAGAAGACAGGTAAGGGAAGGGAAAGGGGAGCCAGACAAGGGTAGGGGCAGGGAAGGACACAGCCCAGGCACAGGATCAGGACCCAAGAACCACAGAACCAGGGAGCGAAGCGGAAGGGAACCAACCGCGTTGAGACGCAATGGGAAAACTAATTCGGATCGCTTAAGTAGCGGTCCTGTGTGAAAACGAGGCTTGAACCGCGCTGCAATGCGCATGCGCGAATGGATGTCGCCGCGCGAACGAGGTTTGGAACGCAAACACGTTCGAACAGCTGCGTGAACGACACCCGTGCCCCACACGGGCCAGGACAGAGCAAATCCGCCGGGGAAATGTGCCCGGGGCGGCGCGTCGTCTCCACAATCTGAGACGTGGGTACAGCCGCCAGGAACCAGCACGCCCCCCAGAGCCCCGCCGCCCAGCACAGGTAGGTGTCCTAACACCATCCTGCATCCATTCATCAGCTGAAATGGTGACATTTAGGTTGCAGATGAAGGGGCAGATCGGATGGACATTAGGACAAGAGGTAATCGAATAAACTAACTTGGCCCAGAATCTGCCACAAATATTTTTAATATGCTCACAATTGTTTTGTTGTATCTCTTTCCTGCACCACTAGAGGATAGCCGGTAAGCAATGTGTAGCTTCCTTTGACCCCAAGTATCTCCCACATCTTTTTCGCTAGTGAAATGGCTACCTCGGTCTGACTCGATCCTTTGGGGTAGTCCAAAACACAAAAAGATGTGGTTGATCATCAGGGCAGCTGCTGTTTCTGCCTTGCAGTTTGGGGCCGGGAGACATTCCACCCATTTAGTAAACAAGCATGTCACGGTCAACATGTACTTGTTCCCCCTAGAGGAGCGAATCTCAGGCCCGATATAGTCGACTGCTAAATCTGACCAAGGCAGTGTCATCCCCCTCTTTTAGAGAGGCGCACGGTGTGTGAGGGATGTTGGCTGAAATTGTGCACACACAAGACACCCCTTCAAATATTGGTCAAGGTCCTGCCCCATGTGTGGCCAGTATGCAACCTCTCTTAAGATTTCAAGTGTTGTATGAAACCTCCTATGAATGGCTGTGGCCGCATCATGGGCGTGACTTAACATCAGGCTTCAGAATGAGGTAGGGACCACCCACTGATCATCGCCAGCTAGGGGTCTCCTTACCAACAAACCGTCTTGGATTCGGAACATTTTTGGACATTTCATTAACACTCTGAGGTCCTCTTCCCCTATGTAATTGGTATCCGTCAGGGGAAAGTTCTCAGGGTCCTCAATGTGTTGATAAAACCTACCAATTATTGGATCCCATTTTTGAGCTGTAATCAAATCAGCATCTGGGGTCTCCTTACTCCATTGTGCAGTTGAGAGTTCATTGTGAGCATTTGTCTGGGACCTAATGATAGCAGTGACCTGGATTTCCCCCAACAGGGACTCGATCTCTAGTAGATCCCCTTGGATGGCTCCGGTTTTGGCCAGCTGATCACCTAAGTCATTTCAGGTTTTGTCTGGTCCCTCTACTTTAGAATGACCCTTAATATTTTTCCAGTAGATGGTCATCCCATTCGAGGTAACCAGATCATCAATGTTTTGAATTCATTTCCCATGTTTCAATGGTTTGTTACTAGCACATACAATGCATCTGGTTTTCCAGTTAACCAGGTGCTCCACAAACCTGTTCCGTACATAATCCAAATCTGTGATTATGACCAGTTTGTGGAGTTGATGTTGGACAGCAGTGAGGATGGCTTGATGCACAGCCATCAACTCTGCCACTTGACTACTTCGGGGGCCAATCTTGTACCCAGCGGAGGGTTCTGGAGTCTCATTCACCCATGCATTTCCTACGCCGGCCACAAGTTCTTTTTCCCCGTTGTTGTCAACATGGTAAGAGCATCCATCCACATAGACAGTGGGCATTCCCTCACACTTGTCTTCTTCAAAGACTTTGTGTGGGGAATTGAGGTATGCCTCCATGTTGTCCTTGATTTTTAGACTCTCGTCCTCGAGACAGTTTTCTCTGGCACAATCATGCAAGTCAGCCAGACCTTACCTGAGGGGACTCTTCTTGTTTTGGCCTTATCTGACCTCCACAGGAAAGCCTTGCATTGACAGAATCCAGGAAGTAATTCGGGAATTACTCACATTTCCGGCCCTGATTCTGTCACTTTGGAGATATTGCAGAGGCTGGTGTGGAGTTTCCACTATGATGTGTTCCCCCTGGATAAACGGGCGGTAATTCTTCAATGCCCACACCGTTGCCAGGAGTGCCTTCTCACAATCGTTAAATTTTTCCTCCACAGAGGATAAAGTTTTGCTTGCATAGGAGATTACTTTATTGACCTTGTCATGCTTTTGATATAATACTGCAGTCAAGCATGTATTAGAGAACCCTGTCTCCAAGAAGAACTCCTTGTTTTTGACAGGTTAATTTAGGCAATGCGCTTTTGAGATGCTTCTTTTGAGTTGTCTTACTGCTGCGGCTTGTTTAAGACCCCACTCCCACTTGACCCGCCCCTTCAAAAGATGAATCAGGGGTCTTGTGATCTCTGCATAGTCCTCAATTAACTTTCTACTGTAATTAGTCAGTCCAAGGAGGCACCTTAGTTCCCGCAGAGTTCTGGGGTGCTTCCACTTTCTTTTCCTGGGGACAGAGACCCTGAGGAGTAATCTCATGCCTCAAGAAATGTACACGGGTTCTACACCACTGTGCCTTTTGAAAGGAAAGTTTTGCTCCGGCGGGCCTCAACTGTGTCAGAACATAACGGATCTCCGCTATGTGTTCCTCCACATTTGAGCTTTTGATGAGGACATCATCTACATAGGCCAAGTTACCCCTCTCACCCAGGTCGGGCATGCCCTTATGTAGAAAAATGTTGAATTCATTGTCGGAGTTGATGTATGCGAAGGGAGTCCGGGTCCATGTGTACTGCTGCCCCCGGAAGGTTAAGGCCAGCTTGTATTGTTCCTCCCTACTGACATGAATAGTCCGGTACCCATTGGTCAGGTCTATTGCAGTGAATACCTGTGACCCCTGGATCTGGGCCAGCGCTTGGTCAAAGTAGCGAAGAGGCCATCGGGAAGTATGGACCTGTTTTTTGAGCTCCCTTAGGTCGGCGCAGAGTCTCAACTGGCCGTTTGGCTTCAATATCCCCAGCACCGGATTATTGAAGTTGCTGGGGACTGGACGGATTATCCCATGGGACTCAAGGTTCTTAATTATTTCAGTAAGGGACTCCATTGATGGGAGAGGCAAGCGATATTGCTTCACAAACACTGGAGTCATGCCTGGGTCCGTGGGAATTGTTGTAGTGTGGATGTCGGTGCGACCACAGTCATATGAGTCCACTGCAAAGAGATCTTGAAAATCCAAGAAAACTTGTTTCCATTTTTGCCTTTGCTCCAGAGTCTCACAGGCATCAGCTAGGTTGACTCTCTCTTCAACCATCTGCCTGAAGCCTGAAAAGACTTCTGGTTTTGCTCTCTCAGCGGCCTCCTCCAGCTGGGTGGAGAAGTCCCTGGTCAAAGTGCTGATTTGGACTGGTGGCTTCAGGTGGGGAAGGCAGCCCTCAAATCAGCCCTTCTCTCCTGAAGTCACAAGTCACATCTTCCCTATCATAAGGGCAGGAAGTGTACACCAGGAAGTTCCCCCCATGCCGGGTAAAGATCCTGTCTGGTGTTGTGTTGTCATCACTATCACTGTCAAAACAGTCGTTGGGGATTGGTCCTAACAGTTCATTGCCTAAATCTATGGAGAAATGTCGGTCATCAGCCACCATTCCAATAATGGTGCCTGTAGCTAGAGTGATACTCTTTAAGTCGCTGTTATCCACCTCTATTGGAATGGTGTCATGTTCTATGCTGACTAGTGGTGTTGGGTTTACCCCCAACCCTTTCTGTTGGAGAAAAGCATTTAGATGAGTATAGGCATCAGGGTTTTTCAATTTCTGTCTTCTTTTAACTTTCACTTCCAGGGAGAATTGCCGGGTCCTTTCTGGGATGGTGACTTCCTCTCCAATCTGAATTTCAACTGCATAAGGCAGCAATTGAGCTGACCTAAATGCTTTCTCTGGATCATCAATGCTCATGGTATTATCTGCTAATTGGGACGAAGCTTTGAAGTTTATTAGGTCCAAACTAATGGCAAAGCGATTGAGGATGTCACTGCCTAAGTAAAAGGCGGCAGTGACGTCTCGCACGACCCAACAATTATGGACTATGCTCTTGTTGCCTATGGAGATTTTGAGCATACACCTGCTTGGCAGGAGATGTTTGGAATTGGGTGTTTCCAGATCCATTTCCCATTTGTCTATGAGTCTAAGTGTGGGAATGGCTGGATCTATTGGGAGTTTGAGGAACATGGCTTCGCTGATGAAGCTCTTACTGTTGTTCACACACACTCGAGCGAGAACAGAGTCCTTCCCTTCATTTAACTGAACATGGATGAACAACTGCTCTCCAATTTGCTGAATATCAGCCAGGCTCTGAGCTGATTTCACATCTTGGGAATGTCTGATTGTGGATTGGTAAAGAATTTCAGAATGTTTCCTTCCAATGTGGAATGCCACCTTAAACTGGAAGGTGAAACTGGTTGAGTTTCAGAAATAGAGAGGACCCCCCATCACCAGTATGTTGTCCTACTGATATTACTGTCACGTCTGGGATTTGGTTGTTCTGGAAGTGAAATTCTACTTGGTCAGGGTTTTGTTCAACCATGTGGCAGGTGCCGTTTAAACTAACATGGCTGACACTCTGTTTTAATTTTATCGGTCGGTTAGTCTGGGGCCAGAGGACCTTGCTTACACAGTCTATTAAGGGTGACAACCTTCGCAGGAGGTCATTCCCTAGTAAACAAGGGGTGCCCTCTGGAGTCACAACTATGACCGGGTGCTTCACCTTGTGTCGCCCAATTTTAATGTCCAAATCCGCAGTCCCTTCGACGGGAATTTCCTTCCTGTCAAAGTTCTGAAGTTGTCCAGGAAGAAGGGTGAGAGGAATTTGGTAACTCTCCCCCCTTCCCGAATTCAGTTTATCAAAGGCCCTTTTTGACAGAAGGGTAGCTTGGGATCCAGTGTCCACCAGTGCCAAAATTGTACCCTGCCCCTGTATTTGAACCGGGGCATAGAATCTTCCCTCCTTCGCCACAAGGGGGCACAGATAATGTACATTTTTTGACAACTAGTGGGTTAGTTTTTTAGTTTTGGACACTGATAGAGAAGAGATTTGGGCAAAATTCTGTGGGGAGTCTTGGGAATCTGCAAAGAAAAGGTGGCAACTAGATATGGGTGAGGTTTTGTGTTCCCCTGGTTCTGGTTCTGGGCCGCCCGCCCCTCTTTGAAGGCAGTCACCAGGATGGGTTTGAACCAGGGGATTTTCATGTTGTTGGTTCTGGGGTTGGATGATGGGCAGTGCTAGCTCAGTCCCCACATCTACCCAGTCTGGATTTGAATCCTTTGGGACCCATTTGTCTTTGGGAGGAGTTCCCCCATCTCTGAAGGAGAAGACCCTTTTACCAGGATCCCCTGGGGACCCCTCTCCTTCAAATTGGAAGATTTGTACCTCCTCCTCAAAATGGGTCTGTTTGGGTTCTTTGTTTCTCCTAGCCTCCCCTCTGCTCCTTGGGTGGCAGACTTTCAAGGGCCAGAGATTTTGGTTCTGGTTCCTGGGTTTCCAGGGGCTTTTTACAAGTGGGAAGGAAGCTTCCTCCAAGGCTTGACACCCCCCTTCCCCTTGTGCCTCCTCCCTGGGAACCGGTGGGTTGTCGGGGTTCTGCCCCCGTCATTGCTCTGGAGCACCAGGTCCGGAGTTTGGGGCATTCTGCACCGGCATGCTCATCTGAGGGTTCTGTTGAACCCTCAGCATGCGACCCAGATCCTGTGCCATGTTTTGGACCTTGCGCTCTAGCTGTGACACCCGCTCAGGCTGAAAAGGGGTTCTCATTTCTCCCCTGGGCTCATCCCGGGAGGGGTAGCTATCCCTTCTCTGATAATACCACGGGTTTGGAAGATTTGGGTACCCCTCCACCCTTGGCCTCCCCTCTCCCAGATTAGGTTGTCTGGGCTCAGGAAAGTGGGGAAAGAAGGATGGATTGTTCTGGGGTTGAAGGTTTTGTGGGTACCTGGGGAAAAGGTTCTGTCCAGGATTTGGGGAATTTCTGCCCTCCTGGGGGAAGTGAGGAGGGAAGTTCCCTGGGTTAACTGGTGCTTGTTTGGATCCCCCCCCTTGGGATGGAGGAGTCCACACATAACCCAGGATGAGTCAGTTCACCTTGTAGCGGGGACTTATGTAGTCAGGGGAGTGATGGATCCCATTTGCGGGACTACCTCCTTGGCTCCGTGTCTGTGACTGGCCCAAGGGCCTTCTAGGCTTGGGATTGCTCTGATTTTGCGCAGGTGGGTTTTTAGGCCCCCCCCTTCTCCAAATCTAGAATGAGGGCAACCTTCACCTCTGCCACCTTAGCAGCAGCAGGGGTGTTGGTTGGTTTGGGGCTTTTATGATTATTCTTGTTTTCTATGGGCTTTTGCACCTCATAAATTCAGGTGGACTGTTCAATGACCCAGTCTAGTGATCTTTGCTCATGAAAATCGCTCACTAGCTGGGTCATGATGTACTTTGGTAGCGCGTGGAAAAAAGTATTGACAAATTCTTCGCTGTCCGTGCGCACCCTTCTGGTGGTTTGCGCAAAGGCACACTTTAATTCCTGCAAAAATTCTTGTGGGGCCTGATTCTGCCCACATTGCAAGTTGTAGGCTGCCTTGCGAGCCTCCTGAGGATTTCTGTGTACAGAAAAATGCTTCAAGATGGCCGCCCTATAGGTGGACAACCTAGAATGATTTTGGTCCTCCAGCCCCGCAAAGAAGCTGGAGTATTCTGGTGAGAACGTCCATTTCACATATTGAATACAGCTACTGCTGTCCTTCAAATGGAAAGTTTCCATCATCCACTCAAAGAGCTCCAAGTGCTCCCAAACAGAATACTTAGCGTTCTTATGATAAGGCGTGATGACTCTCCTTATCGCCTTGATTTGCTTTAAGGGGTCCTTAAGCAAGGCCCTTTTTTGCCTTATTGGCCTTCTTAGTTCGGGTAGCCCTGGTCCATTCCTCCTCTGACTCAGAGGCACTGCTCCCAGAGGTACCCTTCTGGTCTTCTAGGTTCTCCCGGATTCTGCGAGCCTGGGAGTGGCTGGCAGAATGTGGGGACCTGGTCTCCTGTGACCTGGGGCGCTCAGAGGAGTCTTCTGATTCCTCCTTGCTCCCAGGATTTGATGGTTACCCCCCATCCCAGCTGGCCAGAGGCTTTCAAGATGCCCTTAGTGGGCCTACTCTCATGGAGTTCCCCATTAAATTTCACAGTACTTGGGTACCCATACCCAGATGCCCGCCCATCCATTCCTGGGAGGTGCTGGTCTATGAGCCCCATATTTCTGATTGGATTGAAATCTGCCATCCCCGTGGTCTTTGGCTCATGTGCGCCAGTGGACATGGGGGTGGCAGAGTCCAGGGATTGGAAGAGGTGAAGGCCTCTGGTACTAGGGTTCCTGAGGTTATGCTCAGGTGTTTCCCTTTCCCAGCGAACCTCATCTCTATCATCCCCTGCTCCCTGTTGCCATGCAAGAACCTGAGCTTTCTGTTCCTCAATCAAGGCCTTACTAGTCTCTAACAATCTCTCTTGCATGGCTACCTGTCTGTGGAGCCTGTCATTGTTCTCACAGAGAGCCTCATTTTCTCTCTGTGCTTCCTGGGTGGTTTTTGAGTACTGGGCCAGTCTTTGCTGCAGGAGGATTACCTGCTGAGTCCTGTCCATACTGGCCTGGTCCTTCCTTGCTAGAGCCTCTTCCACCCTCCTGGTGTGCTCTAACAATATTTCAAAGGTGTCCCTTTCCTGAGCAAGAGCCTGCCTCTGTGCCGCCAGGTCGTCCCTCTGACTTTTAAGCGCACCAGCTTTCTGGCGCTCTTCATCAAATTCTGCCTGGGTGTCCAGGTCTTTCAGTATTAATTTATTGCTCTCCTCTTTTTCTCTATCTAGTTGGCTTTGCAGGGTGACTACCTGCTCTGCGCATGCCCTGTTGAAATTTATTTGTTGTTCCAGCTTTTTCTGGCTCTGCAATAGGGAGTCCAAACTTTCTTGGTACTCCTTCTGCAAGGCCAGAATTCTGGTATCCTGTTCTGCCTTTTCCTGTTGCAGGATACCCATGTCCTCTTTTATTTTGGATATGTACTGCCTAATTTCATTTTTTGGACTCTTGGCTCCTCTGTAGCATCTGCTCAGCAGAGTCCAGATCAGTTTGGGCCTTTCCTGATGCCTGCAGTTGCTTACTTGCCAGATCTTGACCTTCAGCATATTTATCCTGTATTGCTCCCATATGTAGGTACAGATATGCCGCTATTTTGGCAATATTGTTTTGCTCATCCTTTGCCTTAGGGGCCATATATAGTTCACTCAGGGCCATATCTAACGGACCCTGATCTTGACATATATCTAACCCCGTAGCAGTGATCTGTTGTGTGATTGCCTGCAACCACACATTCTGATCCTGCTCTGTCCATTCACCTCTCACAAATAACTTATGCAAAAGGTGTTCTCTAGCCATATTGATCTCTACCAATGTTGCCATTCTGGAAATATTGATTTCCTTCCTGACTTACAGACGTTTTCTTTTCTTTTTGCAAAACAGACCGTTTCCTTAGAGCGTTCCCTTTTGAGGGGTGCTTTTCACAGTGTAACACAGCGGGGTAGCCCAACAGGATTTATGTACCCTACTAGATACCACACTGTATTAGACTGTCACAAGTGGTATATCTAATTCAGAAATCCCGGATTCGAGCCCCCAATCTGTAAGAGGTGTCAACCCAGCACTCCACCTAAGTCAATGCCTAGCGTGAGATGCCCAGCTGGAACCCTTGATTATATATTTTTATGTCTAAAGTTCTTTTATTTCTGAATGATGTACCCGTATATCACGCCCCTCTCTTTGAATCCCCCCAGTCTCACTGAACCAAGAAGAAGGTTATTTTGCAAAAGGTAAAAGATTTGTTATATGGATCTGAACAATATATATATCACACTTTTATGAATTTGAACAATATCTAGGTATCACACTATTAATATTTATACAATGATCAGCGTTGGGTGATATCACAATCAACAATTTCTTCAATCAATAGGAGTATGGATGAGAAGAATAATGTAGCATAGAATAAAACTTTATGTGGGTTCAATGAAATGCAATGATAGGAAATTAATGCAGCACAGAAATAATATTGATATGAATTCAATCAAGTGCAATGTAATCACTCTTACCCCCTGATACTACTCAATCGCCCCCTAATACGCAATACAGAGATGGAAGGAGAGAAAACAGGTTTCAGGAATATACAATCTCAACAAATGCAGTTTCAATCCCAATTCCCCCCAGCAAGCTTAAAGAGAAACAGGAATGATTTTAAACAGGTCTAATGCTTTTGAATGTGGCTTGTAATGAATGGGAAAAACACTGAAAAATGGATTAATTCTCTAAATGGGATTCAAAACTAGTGGGAGCTGCTTTGGATAGCTTCAGGTAAACACTAGAAATGATGGTTGGATAAATAACAAATAGAAAACTGAATTCAGAGGTTGAATGCAAAGAATAGCTCTTTTACTTGGGGTGAATTTGAGACAAATGCAGAATCACAGCAAACTTTTCTGTGCGTGTTAAGTGCGATTGCGGCAAAACTATAAACTTAGCTTCAATTTGACACTTAAATTCCGTTCCTAGCATGTACGGTTCAGAAGTTATGAAAGTTTTACTAAAGGTCAATGTTTCTCAAAAAGATTCAAGATTTCAAATGATGGACTTTTGAAGATTACAAACAAAGATTGGCTTTACACTAAGGGGCTCTGAAGATGTGAGATACCAACGGTACAGCCACCAGTCCAGAGGCGCCTCTGTCTGATCTTTGCCCGCTGCGACACTTGCCTTTCTTCAGCAACTATATTAGCGCAAAGATGATTTATCACTACAATTATCGCATGACTATATGGATGAGAGAAGGATTCAGGAGAGACAAAAGAGGTTCTACAATGCAGTTCTGGATATGATAGAATGGATTGGATTAGGTTACTTAAGGATAAGAGATTGGCTATGGACAATTCTATGCTATAGATACTCACAACTATGGCTTTGGAATAGGCCCGTCAAAGATCTGGTCAAGGGTTTTGGACTGGAATCTGCTAGCCACGGACAGGATTCAGACGCTTGGTTGTGCTCTCAGCACGGCACTCTGTCTCTGCACGGCCCTCTGGACTGGATCTGACTGGTTGGTTCTGGAGTTTACAGCTCTGCTCTACTGGTTTAGATCTCTGGGTTCTGGTAAGAGTTCTTGGCGAGAAGCAGAAAAACAGCACAGCCCAGCTGTTCAATTTGTTGTGCCCCTTGGAAGTCTGGGGGTTAAAATCAGGTTGCAAGATTTTAAAGGCCAGCTGAAAAGGGTTCAGCTTTGGATTTTGGGCCTTCTGCTTTCAGAGTTCTGGAGTGTGGATCTGGGTTCTCCTGCAGAGCGCTTCGCCAGTAAATCAGTTGATGGGTGAGTGTGTCTCTAGGTCCTCAATAGTCCCTATTTATGTATTTCCCAAAGGGGTGGATAGGCTGATTATACTAAGCCCACTCTCTAGGAAACTGATTGGTCAAAGTATTCCCTCTCTCCTGATTTGAGAAGGAAACCAGGGTGTCATGATGTGACATGATGACGCTCTGTTTATGGTCCAGGGAAAAACCTCCCCTTTGTTTTTACACAGAAAATATATTTTCATATAAAGCATATTTAAATATCACCAACTTGCTAATAATACATATTCACATTCCAAATTTAATAAGGCACGTATCTGTTCTTAAGAGTTTTGGTTTACAATTGACAGTTTTTCGTGCTTTTGGTTGGTTACCCAGTGTCAGATCTGTACAAATGTTTCCATATACATGCGCATAACATCTGGGCATAATCCTGTAAATCTTCATATTCCTAGCATTATCACAATTGCTACAATATCAACATTTTAGTGGTCCAGTCTCTGAATATCGCACAGATTCCAGAATAGTTTCAACTTCTGAGCCACATTTTCATTTTAACAACCTATAAATTCCAGATTTTTACCAGTTTGGCACAGTTTTCTATGAGTCTTTTTCTCAAAACTATATTTTCTCCAATTCCAGATACACAATTCAGTCTAGTCCCGCCTTTTTGGTTTTGGCTGAGCCAAGAGCAACCTGAGCCTCTTCCTGCAAGCAGCTGGTTTCTGTTGACGCCCACATTTGCATTTCCTTTCAGTCAAGGGAGTCTTTTGTCTCCTGTCAGAGCAACAGGCCAAAGTCCTCCTCCCACTTCCATTAACAACGCCCTGCCAGTTCCTCAGCAGAGAGCAGGGGGAAGATTCCTTTGTTTGGGAGAAGCTGTGGAATGTCTTAAAAGCCCAGTGTGGCTGGCTTTAGCTCACTTTTAAAACACTGTTTAAAATGGTCTTTTTATAAAATACAATTAACATTTTTAACAAATATAGCCTCAAATCTATTGCTTTTGATGGGAAATCTCTTCTTTTCCCCACTTTGATTTTAATGTACAAGTTTAAACTGACAGGTTAAGTAAATGACAGTTTCTGACACAGTCGAGTGGTGGTACTGTGCCCATATTTGACATATTTTTCAAGCAAGCACCTTTGAATGTGGATTTTGTTATGATGAAATGTGCTTCTGCTGACATTGTGCTTAGGTGGATTCTTTAAATAAAGTGATGTTTACACCCAAACACCCAACAAGGGTGTTGGATCTTTTGTGATGTTTGGGAACCATGATTTTGCACTTTCCACGGCCAAGGAAAAATTGATTTTTAAAGCAGTTCTGTGTTTCCCTTGCAATGCAGCACTGCTTTTTCAAGTAGTTTCAATTTACTCTGTGGGCAGCACTATAATAGGTTTTGACAGTGGTCTCCTGTGTTACCACTGATATAGGAAAATGGATTGGCGGGTTATTTTTCCAGTTTCCCTGCACACGTCTCAGTGATTTCTAGTGCACATAAGGCTTTTTGGAAGCCATTCTGTTGTTTTGACGAAAGCAGCACACGCTGATGTTGCAGGGCATAGACTAGTTGGTTACAACATCCCACAATCCTTGTCCTTTACTGCTTTTTACCATGTGGTCTGTCATGTTTTCCACGCAGGAGTTCATGTGGGACTCCTGGCGACGCAGCTCTCTCTTTTGGTTTGGTGAACAGACCCATGGGATACCCTTAAGGCACCCCTGGGTGGGGGTACAACCCTGTGCCCCTAGTGTATTTTTTTGGGAACCTGTGTGTGGCCCACAGAGCAGGGTATGGGCTGGTGGCAGCTCCATGCTGAATTTGACAGGTGCTCTGAGTATCCTCCATTTTGGGATACCCAGGCTCTGCCATTGGAATCAGTTGATTCCTGATAGGAAACAAGATGGCCCCCATGGCCTCTTGCTTTCTATTGCCGGTTACCTTGTTTTCCCAAAGTCCTGGAAAGCCCTGACTCTGTCCCTTCCCCCTGACCGGCTGTTGGGTGGAAGTTCCATATATGGTGTTGTTGTGAAGTCCAGGTCAGACGGGCTGGAGCCTTCCCAGTGACGTTATGTTGTGGGTACACCCTGCGGGTGGGACCTGGGTGAATGGAGTGTGTGACGAATTCGCATTCTGTGTTGTGGGTGTCTAGTATCTGGTGTTTGAAACAATGACTGAGACAGCCCTGGTCAAACTGGTATGAATGCATTGTGGAGTGTTGAATGGCTGGGTACTTGTCCCAATACACATAACTTGTTGTGAGTGTCTGGAGAGGAGTGAATAACCTGAATGCACTATGGACCTGATTGGATGCCTGCCTGCAGAAATGCCCATCTGACCGATTGGTTGCCTGAGTGTGAACCAGCACAATGAATGGGAGATGAACTAGTATATCTGGGGGCCTCTCACTGTTAGAATTCGTGTTCAGAAGCTGAAGAGTAACTGGAGTGAAACTGAAGCTTAATCTTGAAGCCCTGCTGGAAGAGAAGAATTGCTGTTGCTCTCCTTCACAATCTGAAAGCTGCTGTGTCTCCAAGAACTGACCCAGAGAGTACCTGGTAAGGCACCCTCTTCTTGAGCTACGAGGGACCATTGTGCACCAGCTGACCTTTGCCAAAGCTCCCTGGTAGACAGATCTATGACAGGCTGCAGACCGGAGACGGGGACTGCCGTGGAATCCTAAAGAGAAGTGCCCGGACTGTTGTCCGCCACTGTCGACGATCGCCATCGCCGACTGGAGCCGTCGTGCTCCCGTTTGCCTAAGAACTTAATTTGAGCCGAGGACGCTCTCGTCTGCATCGCTGGCTGCTTTATCCCGCTGGAGAAGGCCTGACCGTCAACACGCCGAGGAGCATCTGCCGGTGGGTTTCCCGCCACCTAAAGACCACAGAGACACCGACGACTCGACGCCCTTGCTGGGCCACAGTTCTTCATCATCTCTTTGCGGTCCAGAACTATTATCACTGAGGTGCCCCGCATGCCTCTTCCTTGTGGGACGCCAAAGCTCCTTTGCCGACGAGCACCGCTAGGAAAGAAGCTACCACTTCACCGCCATAGTTCATCCTGTTCTCCGTCGGACGATTCCCTGATGACGAACGCTGCAATTCCAGGTACATTGGGGCTGTAGAACTATTGTAGAGGGATATAAGACTCGTAGAACCATATATGGACTGGGCTTGTGATACATCTTTGCTTTACAGGTTGCCCAGGTGGGGGGATGTCTACACAGAATTGTGCCTAGTTGGTAAAGACCAGAATTCTGCCAATTGTTCAAATGTCTTCCTTTCCTTCCTCTCACTACTGCTGGTTTCCTCTCTATTGATCTGTGTGACATTTTGACAGTATAGTTGATGCACTTTAATGAGATCGGATAATATTTGTGGTACCACTGTAGAACTGTATATATTTACCATTATTGATTTTCTGAGCACAAAGTGAGTTATTGTGATAGTGTACATAACCTTGAATATTAATTATAGAAAGACTGTGCTTTAACTAATACCGTGTGTGGACATTCCTTTGTGGGGGCTTGGGGACTACACTGTACTTAAGAACCAGCCTGCATCACCTCCTGAGAAGCTCAGCCTTGATTGTTCGACAATAGCTACCGAATAGAGAATCTTGGCTGGGGTCTTCCGAACCTCTCCTCTACCATATAGAGAGCAGAAGTACAGACACCTCCTCCAGTCTTTACCCTCACCCAGCATATCAGAGGACCAGCACATACTGTTGGCCACACCTTCAATGTCATTTTCAGCTCTTCCGATCTCATCTCCATGTCCACCCCCAACCCCTCATCTGGACAGACCACTCTGCCATACCTTTTTCCGTCCTCACACTATCACCATCCCCCAAGCCATCCTCTACCCCTACATCTCAGTTCAAATGCTGGAACAAGATCAAGGTACTACCAGACTTGGGCGAGGGGCTGATAAGCGCCCTCTCATCACGCCTGACCACAGCTAGACCCTTACCCATAGAGCTCTTTGACTCCTGGCTAAACAACTCCCTCATTCCCCTAACCCCCTTGAAGTCAGCTCCCTCCCGCAAAGGACATACACCCAAATGGTTCCACCCCTCCTGAAGACTCTAAAAACCCATATCCCCTCCCATGAGCGCAAATGGCAAGCTTCCAGAACCAGGGTAGCTCAAGATTAACCACTGCAGATTTTGACGCAGATGTGCCCGCGCGAACGACAAGTTGCTTGTGACAGCGTTCCTACTAGAACGTCACGGCTCCATCTATCAGACTTTGCCAACTACTGGTTTTGATTGCCCAACATACCCACTACAGCTGTAAGGTTCTCCTCTTGAACTTCCATGCATTGGTGAAAAGAAGCAGGGTAAAGTATGCACCTTGTGGCAGACAATAGTGACTGATAATCGAGCATCACTAAGAATTCTCGTTTTTAGAAGACTGTCCTGATGAAAGTGGTCTCACTTATATGCACACCACTGAAACCGGTAGACAGCGGTTGTTACGCGGTGGAGGCCAGAAATTTGCTCTACCTATACCATGAACAACCTGTTACATGCTTTTGATGTTTGCCTTATGCCCCGCCCTACTATCTAGTATCCCCTTAGGGCGGGTGACGTGGGCATTGTTTGTCTTCATATAAAACACAGCTCACCCACAGAAGGGACTACTCTCTGCAGAATACTAGTTACAAACTGCAAGAGAGTCTTGAGCTTTTTATTAGTTCTTAATCTTGAGCTGCCCTGGGATCGCCCAACCTGTCTACGGGATATTAAAGTAGTATTTACCCAGAGTAGACATCTTGCTCCCCTCCCCTCTCTTCAGTCTTAGGTGTGCACTCCTTTTTAACACCTCCTATGTTTGCATTTAGTCCTTCAAGAGGATCTCAGTGATGAGGGATATATAGGAGTCTAACAATCTTTATATTGTTATGGTTTTTCAAAAATGGCTTCTCTTTGCCTTCTTTTACTATCCCCTTTTTTGTAGGCGTTGCACCAGCGCTTTCTAAGGAAAGTTTTTCCTCAGGATTGTGATTAGACAGGGACAGGAAGTTGGTTTCCCTCTATCCTTCTGTCCTTCGAAATGACCCAGTATCTCCCCGGTCACTGTGCTATGTGCTCTTTTACTGTAATTAAGGGACTTCTACATTGCCTCCTCGTAATTATATATATTTGTGTGTTGCCCTCCTCTTTTTTGTGTTAAAACATTAGCCTGTTAGGGCTTCACTCTGTACAATGTACTTCTAGTGCCCCTTGGGTTGTAACAAGCTTCCAGAACCCCCACAAAGCAAATCACTACTCTCCCACCACCACAGAAACTACAAATCAGAGATCCAAAAAGCCAAAAAAGCATATTACAATAAAGGATTCTTAACTGCGGTAGCAGCAGCAAAGAACTCCACAGGATCATCACTGAATTCCTGAACCGCACAAACGCTCTGCAACTCCCTGTCTGAACTTCCAGAAAAGAGCCTTAGACAGGACGGCCACCATTAATGCCAAACTCTCCCTCTCGTCCTAGCCCCCCCCCCCCGAGAACCCTTCTTTCTGCTCTTTCAACACTATCTCTAGCGTGGAGTTCCCGAAACTACTATCTGTAACTACTATCTGTAAGCCGACCCTCCAGCTCACCCCTTGACCCTTGTCCCGACTCCTGAAATCCTGAAAGAAATCGTCACCTCCACCTGTGCAGGAGAATTGGTGAGGTCCATTCTGAACAACTCCCTCACCTCCGGTAACTTCCTAGACTCCTTCAAAACTGTGTATGTCAAACCTCTGCTCAAAAAAGAATCCCTCGACCCTCTACTATCAATCAACTACAGGCCAATCTCTAACACCATATTCCTGGCAAAATTCATTGACCACACAGCTTAGTCACAGCTCAATGGTTTCATGGAATATAACAATCTCCTAGACCCCACACAATCAGGTGTCCGTCCGTGCCACGGAACAGAAACTATGCAGATCTCTATCTGGGATAACCTCAAAGTGACAGCAGACTCAGAAGCATGCACAGCTCATATTCTCCCTGACTTCTCGTCAGCGTTGGACACCGTCAACCACATGATCCACCTTGACAGACTGAAATCCTTAGGAATACGTGATTCAGCTCTCTCACGGAATGCCTTATTTCTCTCTAATAGACAGCAAATCACCCATCTCCCCCTGTTCTCTGCGCTGCACGCCCAGTAAACACTGAAGGACCCGAAGGTGCCTGACTCTCTCCCCTTCTCTTTGACCTTTACTTGACCTCCCTACCAAGGATCATCCACTCACATAACCTCACTTGCTATAACTATGCGGATGACACAGAAATCATCCTGAGAATTCCTAAATCGACCACCTACCCCAGCCCAGACCTAGCAGCATGTCTCTCAAACATTGACCGCTGGATGTTGACTTACCATATCCATCTGAACCCAGGTAAAACTGAGATCATTATATGCAGAAAATCTGCTCTATGCCCCCAACCGACTTCCTGGCAACCTTTACTTGCCCTCCTCCTAGTGGTCCGCAACTCCAATTCGGCCAGGATCGGAGAGTCAACCTATTCAACTCTGGTGCCAACTATGTGGAACTCACTGCCTCCCCGTATTGGAGACAGCAAAGACTACATGGCTTTCTGTAAGGCTCTCTAACCTGGCTCTTCACCTAAGAAAAAATAAGGGAATGCAGTGAACCACCCGACCTACCACCACAACCGACACCTGCCAGTTCTATGTCATTTCATCAACAACAGTTTTTTCAACAGGTATTTTTACAAAAGAATTGCCGAAAAAACTCTTTGAAATTTTAATTCTTTTATTTTTGGGGGGTTTCCGCCCCAAGCACCCCCTCCTCTAACTTTTTCTTTTAATTTGCCCAACCCCCTAACCCTTTATATGCCCTTTCCCACCCCCTCCCTATATTAATTGAGTTTTTCCTGCTAAAATCTTTTGTAAAAACACCAGTCGAAAATACTACTGTCAATGAAAGGACGTTGTACCCAACTGTTGCGTTACCCAGCTGCTTACAGACCCTGTCATAGACCGTCAGCTCTGACGATATCTAAAGCCTTTGCCCAGACTTGAAACCCAAACCTTAGCAGCACCCATGTACCTGAAAGAATGTATTCATCACCTCATTCACAGGAATTCTGTACGCTCTGAGGTTTAGAGTTATCTATCGCCATTAATCAGGGGTAATTGTGCAAGACTCGTAACACAAGCACCAATAACGCTCATGAGCTTGATCAAGGCTAAGCAATTGTGCATTACATAATCAGTCCAAAAAGGGACTTGCCTGCTAATTCTATGGACCTGGAAATCCAAGAAGAGAACTAGATACCGTGGGGCCGTCCAGCAGCTATTCTGCTAATCACACCTACAAGTGAATGTATATAGCAGAACTACCCACTAGTAACCTATCTAGCAGAACTAGCAACCCAAGCACTAATAGCACTTATGAACTTGATCACTGCCCTCCAATTATTCACTACACTATCAATCCAGGAAGTGCCCTTGCTTGTTAATCCTACACATCTGCAAATCCCTGTGGATAATGAAATAGTAAGGAATGTGCAGCACTTATTATTTGCTAATCCCAACTATCTGGGAATGTCCTAGTAGAACTACCTATCAGAGATTCTATTTAGCAGAACTGCCGACAGAGGACATCGCTAGCACCTATAGAGTAACAACATGTGTTTTGGGCCAGATCTGCCTGTCATCAGCCACCAGACTTTGCCAAAACAATCCTAACCATCAAGAAACAGGGAATTAACACACCCTCGACAGGCACTGGAAGCTGAACAGGAAGAAGGTCCCTCTGTAAAACACACAGGGCCTCATTACACGGTAGGCAGTAAGGGTTTACCGGTACCGGTAAGGGCACCGGTACCAGTAAACCCTTACCGCCTTACTACTAGGTCCCTTTGCAGGACCCGACCTTAACGGCTGGTGTAGACCAGCCGTTAAAGTTGGGACCCGCAAAGGGACCTTGGTGCTAATTACGGTACCGCAATTTGCGGTACCGTAATTAGCCCCTTCCCCCTTCCCATTGAGCCATATGGGGCAAAAATGAGAATGGGGAAGGGCCATGGAGAAAGGGGGAATTACCGCCCCGCCAACCTTGGAATAGGGTGGTAATTCCCCTTTCCTTCATGGTGGTAGCGGTATGGTACCGGCGGCAACCATGGTGCTAATAGCACCATGGTTTACCGCCTACCGTGTAATAAGGCCCACAGACACTCAAACACACCACTATGCTATCTCTTGCCTCTGCACCAATAAACAACAAAACGCAGCTGCACCCCTCGATTAATTTGGCCTAACTGCACACATACTTACACAACTCCACGTTTACCTCAACAGTCTTGAGAACACAGCTATACCCCTTGAAATCAGCATAGCTGCACACATAATGTCATTCTCAAGCACCAGTGCTGCCATAATGCAGATGCCATAGTCCATTTGACCTTGCTGCACACATTCTACTGATCTTACCCGACCACTGCATCACACTGAGCACTAATATGCTTTTACACACCACCTATTGCACACTGGCTGCACACATACCGAGGTTTCTCAAGCACGTTTTGCTACACTACTCTCTCTACTGACCTGGAATGTGGTCCCCGAGGGCGTTCAACCCACATCGCTTTGGAATCATAACAATGGTAAAAGGCACTATACAAATGCCACATAACATAACACACATTTGCTCACTGGTTTAGTTAGTGTTCACTGACACACACGTGAATAGGATGTTTCAAAATCAACCATCTCAACAGTGCTCCAAGAGTTCACCTGCAAATAAGGAATGGATAATCCAGCCACAACCGTGATTTACAGTTTGTACGGACATTTCTGCAGCAGATGCACAAACCCCCAGAACTATCTTGCAAGAAATCTCATCAGAATAAAAGAGTTTACAAAAAAGACACATGAATTATTATGAATAGTGGTGTACACTACTACAGGTGACAAATTGCCTCCTTGTGAAGAATTTACAAGCTGGGGCTTTTTGTTTGGTATCGCTCCAACCATGGTGTCCTCTGCAATGTGCAATGGTTTTGCTCTAGATTCCTATCTATTTGCGCATCCCTCGCCACTCTCGAGCCTGTTTTTCCCGTTGATTGTTCTTCGGAACATTACATCGAATTTACCTTCCTCAGATGTTTGCACTGCCGCCCAGGCACTAGTGCCATCTCGCCTGAATGATGGCAACGCCATGTCCTCAGGTGCTCCTTTAAAGGCTGTTTTACATTTCGCAACCCGTTCGATTTCTGTCTTTTGAAGGTTGTGCATATCCCCCTTCTCTGGTTACCTTGTCACTATCATTCACTTTTCAAGATCTGCTGCATGACCTGCAAGGCGGTGGTGGACCTGGGAGAGCCAGGGAAAGAATGGGAAGGGCCGAGCCAGGGCCGAGCCTTTGTGCCTGGCCTGGCTCTAGGCTCCAAATAGGAGCTGAGGCATGGAAATGGGCGGGTAAACCAGGGGGGTAAGGGGCTCGGGGAAAGAAAGGGGGCACAAGGGGTTGAGGGGAAACAAAAAGGGCTAATGGGGCAAGAACATTGGTTAATGGAGTCGAGGGGCAACAAAGGGGCTGGAGGCAAGAAAAGGGGCTAAACTGCAAGAAAAGTGGCTAAATGAGTGGTGGCAGCAAAAAAAAGGCTGACAGGGTTGGGGGGCAACAAAAAGGGACTAAAAGAGCAGGAAAAGGGGCTAAAAGGGACTGGGGTGAGAAAATGGCCTTAATGTTATATTATTGTGCATTTGTATAACGCCTTGTATACCATTGGTATGATCTCAACGCCCTTGGGGACCGTAGTCCAGGCCAGTGAAGAGAGTAGGATAGCATGTAGTGCTTGAGTGCACTCTGTATGTGTACAGCCAGTGCTGTTTGCGCGGAGGTGGCTGCATTCTAACGCTGGGTGTGGTGTGGTGGTTGTGAGAGATCAGTGGAATGTGTGCAGCGAGGTAGTTGGTCACCGAGTCTGCATTCTGGTGGCTCTGGAGCTGTGTAAGAGATTTATGTGTGCTCCTAGGCTGTGGGGTATAACTGCATTCTAACACACTGTTGAGGTGTCCAAGGAGTAGTGTAGGTATGTGTGCAGCTAGTCTAAAATTGATCGAGGGGTATAGCTGCGTTCTATTGTTTGTTGGTGTAAAGTGGAGTGTGAGCATATTGGTAGTAAGTGTCTGTGCTTACTGGTAGGAGGCCTCTGTACCTAGTTACTTTCAGAACCAAATGAGCTGACCGTGTCTGTCCTGGTGGTTCACGGTAGTGGATGTCTGAGTCAGATTTTCAGGTTGGTACAGAGTATGTTGTGTTTGCCAGGTCGGAGGGTCCTTGTAATTGTATCTGAGACTCTGTTTTAGGTTTCAGAGGGCCCATTTTCCAGGTCCCTTGTCATGGACATGGTTTATGATGGGTGGGTGGGTAATTCCTGACATGTTTGTGGTTATAAGTGTGGAATTGTATCACATCAACATTGTCCCATTGAGTCAGGGGTGCTAGGGATCTGATTGGACGAGTCCGTAGTGCATAATTCTCAGGAGAGTCCAACCTAGCATAGTTGCTTTAGCGCCTTGGATGAGGCCATTCTTAGCCTTATTCCTTGGAGCCAGTGAAGGGTGCGGAGAGCAGGTGAGATGTGATCCCTTCGTCCCAGTGCAAGAAGGAGTCTTGCAGCCCTGTTTTGGATTCTTTGGACTTTGTTAAGTTTGTTAAGTTGGTAGGCCAGAGCACCCAAATAGATGGAGTTTGCATAGTCCAGTCTGGACATGACAATGGATATATTAGCAGCCTGTCTGTTGGGGTATGTGAGGTAAGGGAAGATGCGCCTCAGGAGCCTGAGGTGGTAGTGACAGGTTACATTATTGATCTGGTGGGACACGGCTTGGCTTGAGTCCATTGTGCAGCCATGGATTTTGACTATGTTGGAGGTAGGAGGGTGAGTGCCGAGGGAGGGGGGTCATGGGAGTGGTTGCGGAAGTAGAGCTGTGCTGCCGCACACCACGGTCTCTGTTTTCCGTGGGTCAAGAGGAGGTGGTTTCTTGTCATCCATAGGTCTATATCTCTGAGGCATACTGCTGGGTCGGGTTGCGGATCGGAGCTTGTTTTGAGGATTCTCAGGATATTTTGGGTATCGTCAGCGTAGTTATAGCATGTGAGGTTGTCACACAGATGATCCCTAGCAGAGGGAGAGGCAAGCGCCTTGGGGTACTCCAGTGTTCACGGGGTGAGCAGTCGAGAGAAAAGGGGGGGAGGAAAGTGATATGTTTCCTGGTGTTGGGGAAAGAGGCAATCCAGTTGAGTGCTGAGTCTCGGATTCCAGGGGAGTGGAGTCAGTCAAGGAGGATTGAGTGGTTAAAGGTGTCAAAAGCTGCTGAGAGATCAAGGAGAACCAGTGCTGCACATCCCTCAGAGTCTGACGAGACTTTGAGGTCATCCCAGATTGAGATCAGTGTAGTATCTGTTCCGTGGCGCGGCCGGAAGCCTGATTGAGCAGGGTCTAGTAGGTTGTTGGATTATGCAAAAAGTTTGAGCTGAGAGAATGCAGAGTGGTCAATCGTTTTGCCAAGAATCAGGTGTTGGAGATGGGCTTGTAATTCATTGGCTGGAGGGGGACGAGAGACCCTTTTTTCAGAAGGGGTTTGACATGCGCTTCTTTGAAAGGTTCTCAGAAGATGCTAGAGGTGAGGGAGTCATTTAGTATGGACCTTGCTCATTCTCCTGCACAGGCGGAGAAGATTTTTAAGAGGAGAGAGGTGGGATAGAGGACAAAAGGGGACCAGGAGGGTCTGCTGCTGGACAGTAGTTTTAGGATCTCCTTGCTCGAGATGGGGTTGAAAAAGTTGAAGAGTGGCATTACGGGTGTGGGAACAGTAGAATATCGATGAGCGGGTGTTTGGCAGGGCATGAGGATGGAAAGTTTTGCATTAAGGGTGGCCGTCCTGGCCGGTGCTGTCTTGTGGAAGTGTCGGCTGAGGGAGTCGCAGAACGTTTGCGGGGACATGGTCAGGGCAATGGTGCAGGAGGGCTTCACGAATTTCGAGATGATCCTGTGGAGCTCTTTGCTTCTGCTGTGGCAGTTCAGGATTCTTTTATTGTAGTATGCTTTTTTGGCCTTTTAGATCTCAGATTTATAGTTACAGTGATGGAGGGCGAACACAGACTTGCTGTGAGGGGTTTTGAATGCTCGCCGTTTGCGCTCGAGGGGGTGAATTTGGCTTTTCAAAACCTTCAGGTGGGGCGTGAACCATTTGGGGGTTGGTCCTTTGCAGGTGACAGCGGGGCGGGAGGGTCTGAGAGGAAGCAGCGATTCTTTAAGCCAGAAGTCAAAGGATTCGATAGGTAAGGGTCTATCTGAGGCCGGGAGTGCCAGGAGTGTGCGTAGCCGGGCTTCAGCCAAGTCAGGTAGTACCTTGACCCTGTTCCACCATTTGTGATCATGTGTGGGGGCAGGGTGGACCATGGGTGATGGGGCGAAGTGTGGACAGAAAAGGTTTGGCTGAGTTATCTGTCCAGATGAGGGGTTTGGGACTGTATACATAGACGAGGTTGGAGGATCTGAAGATTGCATAAAAGGTGTGACCTCCAGTGTGGGTGTAACCTTTGTTATGCCGGGAAAGGTTGAGTGCCTCAAGACTGTTGGGTCTTGGAGTTGTTGGGCACATCAAACCAGATATTAAAGTCTCCCGGTAGTGTGATTGCTGGATGGTTGACCAGAGTGGTAGCTAGTGAGTTGCAGAGACTGTTGGCAAAATGCCTGTCATATCCAGATGGCCTGTAGATGAGTAGGAAGCTGTGTGACAGAGTAGGCAGCAGAGAGAGTCTGACTAGAAGGGATTCACAGTTAGCTGTGCATGGCTGGGTTTCAGTGAGTGAGATGGAGATGTGAGGTTTGTGGAGGTCCGCTATTCCGCCACCTCTGTAAGGTCTGTTGTGGGAGATGAGCAAGTAGTCAGGAGAGAAAGTCTCATGCGTGACTGGTTTGAAATCATCTGAGAACCATGTTTCAGTGATGAAGATGATGAGATTAGGATTGTCAGAGGATAGGAGGTCAAATAAGCTGTGTCTGTTTTTGGCCATGGAGCGGCATTGAATAGGAGGCAGGTGACTCAATGGGACATGTCGGTTCTCCTAACAATTGTGGCCGGATGGACTTGTAAGAACTGACTGGCGAGTGGGGATGATTCGGTCACAGGGGGGGGGTCAGTGTGGACGGATCTATGTGATATTATCGAAAACCATCACATCGAAAGTGATTTGATATTATTTTTAAAGACAATTAACACCCTCACCAACATATTTTAGGACTGGTGCAATTGTATAATCAAACTCCAGTCCTAGAATATTTGGGTCAAGTGTTGGTTAATGCCTTTAAAACAAATATCTAACTTCTTTTGATGTGATTCAGTGTTATGGTTTTCATTAATATCACTGGCTACCGGTGTGGATGGTAGGGCCAGATCAGTCAGGGTGACTGAACCCGACAGTTTGGGTCGGGAATACTGTTTGCGGTGCAGTGTGTGAGGTGGATCGGGGAAGGGAAGAGTGAGCAGTCAGTGGCCGGACTGCATGAAAATAAGTGAGTCATATTTTCAAAGACATATCATAGCCCATTATCGCAGCAAATATCAAAGCATATGGAGTATACCTTGCGGCCCAGGTCTGGTGTCTAAGGGCATGAAAGGGGGACGGCTTGCCCGAAGTGCGAGCAGCTTTTTCTTGAATTTTTCTTAATAAATTGAGTCATCGAAACCGGTCGACCTTTTCCAGTGCCGATATCCACAAAGATATGAGGATACGACTTGTTCAAATCAACATCCAATACCAGCCTAAGGGAAGAATTACAAAAGAAGTATACTGAAGCTGTGATTCGGCACAACATTTTAAGATAGCATTTTGCCCCGACCATGCATTGCTTGTACATACATCACTGTCAGTGAGTAAAAAACAGCTTCATAAAGAAATACTTCCCTTTGAAATGTTCAGAGTGTCATGAGATGAGACTAGGTCTATATCTCTCTCTAATAAGGGAGGGCAATGGTTGAATTGTTTTTACATGTATTTTCAGAACCGTGTACTTTGTGTAGATAGGAACGGTCTTCTCCCTCTTTTCTGTTAGATAGGTGGCACACCACTAATGACCTAGGGATAGCACCCCCTAAAAGGGATAGGGTGTGCTTCCGACTAGGGACAGTGGTAGCAAATGAATAGATTGATTGCTTGTACAATTATGTATGTACTTATGTGTGCTCCATTACTGTTTATGAGACCCGTGAAACAGGTCAGGCCAGAACCCTAAGTGGGGTATGCGCCAGCCCGGCCAGGTTCGCCCAGCTCAAGGTGCGGCAGTGGGTCCATATTTCTGGAGGGTCATGGTCCACTTCCAGTCTGGATACATTAAGACTGTTCTCTGCTTGAAACATTACTGTCACGCTGCCAAGGCGTATTCTGTTGCTGCACCTCATGCCTGCCCTCATAGCCTGCCCCCTTCTGATTGCTTGCTACCCACTTCAGTAGCATTTTCCGAAGCCCTTTAATCTCACATGCTTTCGGTGGCCGAGCCTTACTTTCCTTACTTCCCTTACTAGCCTGTAGACTCATTGCACCCTTCTTGCTTTAGTTAGTCTCACTTTTCGTATTGCTTTGATCTGTGCTATGTTTTATTGTTAATAAGTTTGAATATATGTTTTGTCTTGTGTTTTTAACATATTGTATTTGTAATTTTATTGTACAGCGCTCTGCTACCCCCGGGTTAGGACGGGCATTAAACATTTTTAACTAAATAGAAATAAACTAAGAGATGTGACCGGGAGATGTGAGTTCTAATCCCAGTTTCATCACTTGACCAAATGCTCTTATCCTTTGCAAATCACTTAATCTCTCTGGGCATGACTTTGGGGTCTTTTTATTGGGGCAATCTTTTCACAGTTTACCAATTAGCTCGGTATTCCCTCTCCTCCTTGCCCCCATGTGCTTGCTTAGCTAACTCTTTTATTTTGGGGGTGGCTTTCCAGGGCAAGCTCGGGGAGTCTTTCAAGGGCTACCCCGAGCTGGTGTGGTGGGTAAAGGCACCCTATTGAAAGGAAAAGTGTGCCGCTCTCTCAGCAGCGCCGGCCTATAGAGGGCTCATTTCCTTTCAATAGGGCGCTGATCCTAAACCAGCAGCAGCAACCTATTGCAGTGATTATCTCCCCGCTCCAGCACAGAAGTGGGGAGTTCATCACTTCAATAGGGTGCCAATGCTAAACATGCAGCTGCACCCTATTTCCTTATTGAAGTGATTATCACTGTCTTCAGCACGGAAGCAGGGAGTTAATCACTTCAATAGGACTGATGCTAAACCAGCATGCCGCACCCTATTGCCCTATTGAAGTGATTATCTCCCCGCTCTACAGAGAAGCGGGGAGTTAATCACTTCAATAGGGCGCTGATGCTAAACCGGCATGCAGCACCCTATTGCCCTATTGAAGTGATTATCTCCCCGCTCTACAGAGAAGCGGGGAGTTAATCACTTCAATAGGGCGCTGATGCTAAACCGGCATGCAGCACCCTATTGCCCTATTGAAGTGATTATCTACCCGCTCCAGCACAGCTTCTGTGCTGGAGCAGGAGGTGATCACTTCAATAGGGTGTTGATGCTAAACTTGCATGTGGCACCCTATTGCCCTTTTAAAGTGATTATCTCCTGCTCCAGCACAGTAGAGGGGAGTTAATCACCTCAATTGGGTGATGAAGCTAAACCGGCATGCAGCAGCCTATTGCCCTATAGAAGTGATTAGCTACCCGCTCCAGCACAGAAGCGGGGAGTTAATCACTTCAATAAGGCGCCAAAGCTAAACCAGCATGCAGCACCATATTTCCCTATTGAAGTGATTGTCTCCCGCTTCAACACAGAAGCAGGGAATTAATAAATTCAATAGGGCGCCGATGCTAAACTGGCATGCAGCACCCTATTGCCCTATTGAAGTGATTATCTTCCACTCCAGCATGGAAGCGGGGAGTTAATCACTTCAATAGGGTGCCGATGGTAAACCGGCATGTGGCACCCTATTGCCCTATTGAACAGATTTCCTCCCGCTCCAGCACCAGAGCGGGGAGTTGCAGCACCCTATTGCCCTATTGAAGTGATTATCTTTTCGGTCCAGCACAGAAGCGGGGAGTTAATCACTTCTCTAGAGCGCTGATGCTAAACTGGCATGCAGCACCCTACTACCCTATTGAAGTGATTATCTCCATGCTCCAGCACAGGAGCAGGCAGTTAATCACTTCAATAGGGCGCCGATGCTAAACCGGCATGCAGCACTCTATTGCCCTATTGAAGTGATTATCTCCCACTCCAGAATGGAAGCAGGGAGATAATCACTTCAATGCGGTTCTGATGCTACACCAGCAGCGGCAGTCTATTGCCCTACTGAAGTGATTATCTCCCCACTCCAGCACACGAGCGGGGAGTTAATCACTTCAATAGGGCGCTGATGCTAAATGGCATGCAGCACCTTTGAAGGAAATACCCCAAAAGACCAAAATTAAAAGACCAAATGGCATATTTGACTGAATTTAGCCTTTTTTGGAAAGTTCGTACAACCAAAAATTCGATCAAATATGCCATTCAAACCCATTATAGCAAACAAGGGGAACGGGAGTTCGCGGGGGTGTCCCCGCCCCTCTTGTTCGCTATAATGGGAATGGGGAACGCGAGGGTGTCTCCTATGTAAATCAATAAACATGTGTTTAAAAAAAAAGAAAAAGACCCTGAAGCGCTGGTTCCCAAGTACATAAGTGCAGAGAACCAGTGTCGCAGGGAGTCAGCGGCAGCACCCAGGAAGTGTGCCACAAATAGATAACTGGGGGGGATGAGGGAGGAGTGTATTCGTAATGTATGGGTTCTTTGACCATAACGGTCAAGTGAGCTACGGTCTTTTCGACCGCAAACTTTCCCTTTACGGACTGCAGGAACTAAAACCGAACCCTTGACTTTCTCTTCACCGGGAAACCCCTGTGCCCACCTTTTTTTTTTAAATCCACGGGAAGAAAGCCACGAAAATAATGCCTGTTAAGATGACCCAACCGTTCGCTCATCTACCACATGTGGGCATGCTTAACAATGAGTCAACCACGGTCTTATGCACGTGACATGCCTTGTCAAACTGTTGCAGATCTGTCCCCACCCCAAATGATTTAGACTCAGTGCTTTAAAGGTTATCGCCAGGAGCAGTGATGGAAATGGAAAAAATGTGGTGGGGGATCCCACAACACACGGGCCGGGGTGGGTGAGGAGTTTTGGGGGTTGCGCTGCCCGAGGGGGCGTTGTCTAGAGGGGGCAGGGCTCGTAGCGGACATCCAGCAATGCTGGAATACGGAATATCTGGTGCCGGATCTCAGATCCGCTGAGAGCCGGCCCAATGACCAGCACTGTCCGGGAGCAATATTCCTGGTCTGCGGCAGCTGCAGTGTTCTGTGTCGTCATCTCATCCTCGTCGACCGAAATCAGCGTGGAAAAGCAGAGCTTGTGTCGAGCACACTTTAAGTAGAGTTCGAGCATTGGAAAAATGCACTCACCCTGGCGTTTGGTGCACGAACCCGCCTGTTTGCAACCCTTGTGATCTGGGAATGCCCAGGGAAGGGAAAAGGCATAGTTCAGCTAATGAGTCATCCTGAGCACAATCGCTGGACCCTCACCCCACCACTGCCACTTCTTCCTCCAAACATGTTGGGTCTCGGGTGGGGGGCGTGCCGAAAAATCCGAAGGTACTAAAAAAAAGGGAAAAAAAGCATTATTTCTCTGTGTTAAATCGAGATGACAACATAATGATTGCCTTGGCCCCTAATCAGCATCGCCCCCTTCCCCAGCTGCGTCAAACCTGTCATTTCCCACAGCGCTGGCGCTGCGAGGTATGCAGATCTGACCAGTGGCAAGCGGGCCCTGGGTGCTGAGGGTCTCGGGGCGCCCACTCCCTCGTATGCCCACGTGCAAGAGTCTAAAGGCGGGAGTTTTCCTTGATTGCTGCCCTCATCTCACCAGACTGCATCTATCCAGACTGACGCCAGCCAATGACGCAGCACCACTGCTGGGAGCCCCAGCTCCATCAAACGGAAGTCTCCCTGATGGAAATACAGCTCACATGCACTTTCCCCCCAAAATACAATGTGACAAACTGGTTTCTTTTGTTTTGAAACTCTGATCAAAGTCGAGAATGCATTCCACAGGAATACATAAATTCAGTATCTCGTCAATTCATCTAAACCCATTCCATCTAATACCATTGCATCGAAATGTTTCCATCTCTAAAAACTTTCCATCTAATGTATGTTTTTGGGGGGTAAAGGGTTAATTTTTGTTCAGGTGTATTTTAAAGGGTAAAAAAACAGGGGCTTGGGGGTGCAACCCCCCCCCCAAAAGAAAAAATGCATTAGATGGACATTTTTTAGATGGAAACATTTCGATGGAATGGCCTTAGATGCAATGGTTTTAGATGAAATGACCATAAACCCATCAATTCATGTACCATGCATAAGGTTGCCTTCTTTGTTTGAAGGAAACACTGGGAGAGAAAAACTGTATTCATTTTCTTAAAAAAGCAATATGCATTATTCAAGTAAGAAGAATGATCAAACGGTGAAATGACATTTCACTAAATTATATGGCATGCATTTTTTTTTATTACCAAAGAGCAATACAAATTGGGCCTGATTCTGACACAATTCGATCTGGTGGCTGCCCAGTTGCTCAGATTTGAACAACGTGTAAATTGACCAACTTGGGCCATCGAAAAATGACACAGATCATTTAATTTCCGACAATGTTACTGGTTAAAAAAACAGCTGTAGAAAAACCTTACCAGAAGCTTCATTTTAAGCTTTGGACACTTGGGAATCTGTGGAATAGGGTTAAGAACATTCAGCACCGATCTAGCTACACATTTCACATAAATCACTGCCGCAGGCACGTTAACCCACCACGGAAGCATTCCACAATACAGTCACATGGCTAAAAGGTGAGAGGGATTCTATGACCATTTTATAAAGCGCACAACAATAACAGAATGGTCTGTTGCAATTTGTAGAGGCATAGCCGGTTACACGGACGTGTGACTGATTTTCTCCCCGTTGCTCCCAGGCTTTTGTCGAAACTGCCCTGTTATTAAATATCCCCATTTTATCTTTGTTGTTGTATTTGTTGGGCATGTCATAGTGCGATATTATTGACATCTCACTCCCGTACACAACAGTGAAGTTTAAGTTTCCTAATGAAATATAGATCCACAAGTAGCAGGCTTGAAATGTAATCAGGCTTAGAGGCCACAAATGCTGGTGAGATAGCTCAGCGGGTTGGGCGCTCGCTGCAATGATTTGTGTGTGATCTGCAGCTCACAGGCTCAAATCCCGGCAAGGTCAACTCAGCCTCTCATCCTTCTTGAGGTCGATAAATGAGTACCAACTTTAGTTGGGTGAAATCGTATGCAAATATGTTCTATGTAAATCGCTTTGGGGAAAGCTGTATATAAATAACCCCTTTCCTAGATAGCAATTAATAAACTGTGAATAATAATGGTCTAACAATCACTTGAAGCTGATTGGCTTTATAGATCTGCAGAGAGAGCACTACATTCAACAGCGGTTTGCAATGTGGGACTTGTAGTTTCGCTTTTCTTAAATGTTTGTACCACAGATCAAATACAAATTGGCCTTGGCTTAAAAGCAAACATTGACCACTTGTCAGCTTCTTTCCCTGCCCTGCCTTCTTACTCTATGTGGTGGCTGTGAGGCAGAGGTGTATATTAATAAACAGTGCTTGCTTTTTTCATTATTGAAAACAGGTGTCCAGCATATTGTCTGGCGTGTCTGCAAATGAAATGTGCAGTTCTGAAAAAATAGTGTTTTTACTTTTGAACAAGCAGGCAGCAAACATATTTCTTTAAATATAAAGTGGACCTTTTCTTTATCAAATGAACCAAATAGCTTGGGGGTCCTGTTGTCTGGGCTTGCCTTTGAAATGCACATGTACTCTCAAAAATAACAGCCTCCACTTTACTGCTTTGCATGTAGAGTTGGAGCTTTTGACTTGAAAGGGTCTGTTAAGATGAACTTAAATCATTACCCATTTTACATGAATTGCAGTCGTGGGCTGAGCTGCCCTGAGCGACCCGTGAATACTTGGGGGTCATCTGGCAAAGTCTACGTATGAACCTTGGCCGTTCTATCCCTCCCAAGAACATCCTCATTGTCCCAATGTTCCCTTCCCCCGCTCCAATTACTTAATTTCCCCATCAGAAGAAATGGGGCATATTGTAGGTCCATAGACTTTTGATATCGCTATGGGGCAGAACCAACTTTTGATTTTTGCTATGGGGGCAGAAATCCCCACACCGAGCGAGGAGAGGGAGCTGTACCCATAACTGCTGAACCCATATGCATGCAACTTGTGTTGGCCGACCCCCTACCCTCACCCGTAAATAATTTGGCTCACACAAATGTTGTCAAGTGTTGGCAATAAAAGGCCGTAGGATTTTATTGTGCAGATATGGTTATGAGAATAACAATAATCACATATCAGATAATAGTATCATACTTTTGGGAACCGAGTCATGAGGTTACCCCCTTGTAGCAATCTGACTTCCACCCCCCTATGTTTTTCAGCTGTTGTGGGGCAAGGCCTCCTTGCCATGCTGAGGTGGCAGCACCTATTCTAAAGGAGTGGGAGCCGAAACCCTTGGGGTCCCATCCTGCTTTGCTGATTGCTTTCATCAACACCCCTTTAAATTGATAGCGGCTTAGTGCCGAGGCATCCTTGTGGATTAAGAACCCCCCCCACTGTGGGCCTTTGTGCGTAATAAAGGCTGGTGATGCACACTGGGCAGTTTGTTGCATTGTCAATGCAACAAATGATGATGGTTCTTTTGGCACCTGTTTTGGACTGTTGGATGTCTATGCTGACGCTGTCCTGTCTGACCCTGACCTCCATGATGCCTAACCCGTTGCTGGTCTTGGTGCTGGAGGCGATGAGTTCTCCCACCCGGAAAGCCCAGAAGTAGGCCAGGAAAAATGCTGTTTTCAATAGTATGCTCTCATATGTGTGCCAGCATATGGCCTCCAGTTGGTCCGTAATTTTTAATAGTTTGCTAAAATCTAGGGGGCGGCGGTTGTGTCTACTTGGGGTCCCTCTATTCTGGCCCAGCCATTCATGGCGTAGGAGATAAGGGTGTTCTGTGTGGGGTCTGAGTCACCCCGTATTTTTGAAAAATATGAAATTGCTAGTAGGTGCCTTTTTGCCCAATCTCTCTTAAAACTCTGCTCATGTGCCCATTTTAAAAATATTTCTATGTCTTTAATCGTTATTAATTCTACATGGTTTAAACCTGTGGCTTTAAATACTGTTTGCAAACACTAACTGTACTGAGCTGCGGTGGTGTTTGGCAGTGTTTTTCGTGCCATTTCTGTTAGGAACTCCGAGGCAGGGTTTGTGTTTCCTGTGGGCAGCGTGCTGCTGGCACCCGTTTTTGAGGTGCCTGTTTCTTGTTGGGCATCCTGGCCTGTGCTCTCTGGCGCTGGCGTTGATGCCACTATTTTGTTGGCACCCGTTTTTGAGGTGCCTGGCTCTTGTTGGGCATCCCGGCCTGGGCTCTCTGGCGCTGGCGTTGATGCCGTTATTTTGTATTCCCATTATTGCCCAGAATTCCGCTGGTATAGGTGTCATCTGTTCTTGGGCGTGTGGTGCTAGCTCCCGGAATCGTGGCCACTGAAAGCGAGATAAAGCATCTGCAATGTTATTATCTGCTCCCGAGATGTGCTTTGCTTTGACCGCAATGTTTTCTTGTAGTGTGACTGTTGTAATGGCTCGTAATACTTTCAGCACTAAATGGCATTTGGTAGATCTTCTGTTTATGGAGCCTACCACAGCCATGTTGTCGCACCAGACCAAGAGTTCCATGTTAGCTAGCTGTCTGCCCCAGATGTGTAATGTTAGCCAGATGGGAAATATTTCTAGGAGGGTGATGTTCTTTGTCCACCCTGCCGATTGCCATGATTCAGGCCAGTGTCCTGCCACCCATTCTGAGTCCAGTATGGCTCCAAACCCCCTGCTTCCAGCTGCATCAGTAAAAAGGACCCTTTTTGCCTGTGTATTCAATGGCGCTCGCCAGAGTGAGGTCCCGTAGAATTTTTTTAGGAAATTCCCCCACATTTCCAGATCTTGTTTCACCTCCGTGCCTAGCCAGATGTGCAGGTGGGGTTTGGTGTATTATTTAATTGTTAGGGCCTCATTACATGTTAGGCGGTAAGGGTTTACTGGTACCGGTAAGGGCACCGGTACCGGTAAACCCTTACCGCCTTACTACGAGTTCCCTTTACGGGACCCGACCTTAACGGCTGGTTTTACCAGCCGTTAAAGTAGGGTGCCGCAAAGGGACCTCGGTGCTAATTACGGTACCGCAATTTACGGTACCGTAATTAGCTCCTTTCCCATTCCCATTATGCTCTACGGGGCAAAAATGGGAATGGGGAAGTGCCTTGGTGAATGGGGAATTACCGCCCCCGCTCACCTTGGAGTAGGGCGGTAATTCCGCCATCCACCAAGGCGGACACAGTAAAATACCGGCAGCAACCATGGCGCTAATAGCGCCATGGTTACCTCCTACCGTGTAATGAGGCCCTTAGTTCCAGACATCTGGAGAATACCCTCCCTTGAGGGATGATTCTGGCTGCAAAGTTGAGACTTCCTGACAGTGACTGAATTTCTTTTACTGTGCCCTTGTCTTTTGTTGTCAGGCCTTGTATTTTTTCCAGGAGTTCTGCTATCTTTGTTTTTGGGATTCTGCATAGGCCCCTAGCAGAGTCTATCTCAATCCCCAGAATGATTATGTTGGTGGCAGGTTTGGTCGTTTTTTCTGTTGCCAGGGGGATGCCCCACTGTGAGGCCATTCCTTCTAAATTCACCAGGGCTCTACTGCGTTCTTCAGATTTTGCTGGTCCCATCACCATGAAATCATCAAGGTAGTGTACTTTTTTGGCCCCTGGTCTCTGTTTTTGAAATGCCCATTGGAAAAAGGAGCTGAATTGTTCGAATAGGGCGCACAAGGCTGCGCATCCCATGGGGAGGCATCGGTCTACATCAGTGGTCTTCAAACTTTTTTGGCCAGGGCCCCCCTGAGCAAAATTTGGGCAGGTCGGGACCCCCCAGAAATGCCAAATGGACAGTATATATTGCGCGCCGTCACCTGCTCCCATCAAAGTCGCTGGGCTCCCTCATCCCACTCCTACCCAGTCGCTGGTCTCTCCCCACCCCATCACACACCCAGGGCTCTCCCCACTCTGCTCCCATCACTATCCCATGGTTCCCGCCCATTGTGCTCCCACCATAGTCCCTCGGTTCCCCCATCCCGTTCCCAACACAGTCTGAGGGCCAGTGGCGGCTGGTGAATCTTTTTTAAGCGGAGGGGCATTAAGGGGAGGTTCGGGGGGGGTTTCCCCCTGTGAATTTTTTTTTAAATAATAGGTTAAAATGTTGCATTGTAGAGCATACTTTTAACAAAAAATGGGTAAATAGCCAAACAGTTTGCAATTGTTGCTGGGAGTCCAGGGGGCAGGCATTGATATTTTATTTCTATCGCGCTCGTACACAAGTGTTTCAGAGCGTGACAAGGCAAGGGAGGGGAACAGAGGAGAATAAAACAGCGATCTTACTAGGCCCAGTGACATTGAGAACGCGCAAGTGTGAGGGGAAAAGTGCATGGAAGGGGGGAGAAGTGGAAAGTGCGAAGCAGAGGAGAAACAGATAAATAACAATAAATAAATAATAAAGGCAACAAACAGTGGTAGTGCAGCCAGCAATTTGCAAGTGCTACGTTTAAGGCAGCAGACAGGGTAGGTCTGATAAGTGCAGGAAGAAAGATGGTTCTCCTCAAGTTTTAGAGTGGCAGGGCGCTGTTCCAGGGGGAGGCCCCAGCCGAAGACGGAGATCTACCCCCAGCTCGTTTCTTTGATAAACGACTGACCCTGAGGGAGTTGGAGGTAGAGGAGTGAAGAGCTCGAGAGGGGAGGTATTTGCGGAGGAATAGCTGAAGGTATTTTGGACCGAGGCCCCAGAAAGCCTTGTGGACAAGGCAGAGGGTTTTGAATGATAGATGTCCGGTAAAAAGATACCATCCCTGTCCCCTGGGCCCCACTGGTCCTAACACAATGAACATGATTATGTGTATATGCAAGGCGCTGCACATTCATACAGCAATCACTCTATCATTCACATGAGCATCCATCACCATACACTCACTCATAACACATCCATACACATGTTTAAATAAAAACAATGAACATAAACGTACCTTCTGCATTGGCCTGTGTGTGGGTGCTGCTCCAGCTGCTCTGTCCGTATGTGCGAGGAGGCGCAGGAGCTCCCCCTCGGACATACAGACATGCAGTGCCCCAGCCAGCATTTCCAATGAGCTATGCAATGCTGGCGAAGCAAAACGCCCCAGCACTTGCATGGCTCAGTGAGCATGTGCGGCTGGGGAACTAAACTGAACTGTCAAAGGGAAACAGTGTTTCCCTTTGACAGTTCAGCCAGCCCAGGAGCACTCCATTAGCTGGATAAAGCAGCTGAGGGAGTGCTCACTGTTTCACTGGGCTGGCTCCTTAGCTCCTCCATAATGGGTGAGGGGCCACTATGCAGTTAGTAATGTTGACCATTGTTGCTGAATATATCACAATTTACTTACATTTTAACACAAAGCACCCCTTTGGGTACTATTGAAACAGTGGGCTTCATAACTACTCTGGCGGTAGCTGTGCCGGTAAAACCGGGTCTGGCACCCGCGAATGGGCAATTACTAGGTCATGCCGAGTTAGGCGGACATGATAATTGCCCTTTCGAAGGTGCCGGTAGATCCCCATTCCCATTTGAGCCCCATATGGCTCAAATGGGAAGGGGGAGCTCGGATGCACCGGCACCGTTAATAACGGTGCTGGTGCATCCGACGAGCTGAGGTCAGACCTGGCGGGGGCTGTCAAGCACCCACGAGCACAACTCTTACTATGGCGGAACGGTAGCAACGGTGCCGGTAGCTTACCAGCACCGTTGTTACTGGTCCGCCATAGTAGTAATGAGGCCCAGTCTGTGACTAAAGGAATGAATATCCATTTACAACTGTGGGCCACTTTTTCATTGTTGCCTGAGACAGTTTCATGCTTCAGCCCGCCCATGTGGGCCACCCCTGCCCATTTCTTCCAATCTAAAAAAAAAAAAAAAAAAATCTTTTTTCATGCTGAGCTCTCAGGGCCCCCCTGGGATGCACCCGCGGACCCCTAGGGGGTCGCGACCCACAGTTTGAATACCACTGGTCTACATAGAATTTGTCTTTAAAAGTGAAACCTAGCCATTGTTAAGAGTCTGGGTGTACTTGTCACGCTCACCTGATTCCCACGGAGGCGCAGGTCTGGCTTCGAGTTCTGATGCTTCTTCTATGGTGAAGCGCAGGACTCTGAAGATGGACTCACTGGCTCGCAGGAATATTCCCCTGTGCGTGAAAAGGGAGTATTACCTACTGACGGAATAATGCTCAAGCCTCCCACTCCCTTCCAACCCTCCATGATACCCTTCCTCGGTTCCCCGTGAAGTCTCACCTTAGGGTCTGGAAGGATGAGTTCTCCATCCTGCTTTTGATGCAGGGGCGCGTTGAAACCCAGTTACTTCACTGGATTGAGGTTTGATGGGAGTTCAAATAAGCTTGACTATTCAGGTAAGGCGCTGTAAGAGTTCTGTAGCAAGTTCAAAAGTTCAAGCTTAATAATAATGTTCATTGTCTTATTGCAGCAAGCGCTAACGCTTATGTCTTTTTCCCCTTAGGGGCCGGGGTTCGGAATGCCGGAGATAAGGTGCCGACCCGAAGTGAAACGTGCAGTTCCAGTAAATGACAGGTAAGTTCTGGATGAGCGTTCGGGTAATGTCTTTGCATTCGCTCATTCAATGTCTTTGTCTTTTTTCCCCATAGGGGCCGGGGTCCGGAATGCCAGGAAGCGGCAGGACCCGAAATGAAATGTGAATGACCCAACAGGTAAGTCTTAGAAGGAAACTGAGCTTTTCCTATTCCCTTCCTTCTCTCACCTTGTGTTCTTGTCTTTTTCTCTCTAGGCTCTGGGAAGTGGCTGCGGATCCGGATGATCGCTGCTGAAGATGGAGGTGCCCAGGAAAGGTGAGTGAAATGCAGCGCTGCAGCGATCGAAGCGAAATGCTTTTAAAATGATGTCTTCCCTTTCAGGATCGTCGGTGTGCAGTCTCCGTGATGCAGCTTTAGCAGGTAAGGTCTTCTTTCTCTCCAATTCTCTCTTAGCAGGTGACCCAGGATGCTGACAGGCATGGCTGAAGTCCAGATGCAGGAGCTGACACGGTGAGCGTCCAGCTGCGAGGAGCAGAACAACGCGAAGCGTGAGTTGCTGATCGGGCGTGGTTTAAATAGCTTTGGAAGAAGTTCCAGGTATGTATCCTTCCACCGATCAGGTATGTATCCTTGCCCGACCACACCCAGGGGAAAGTAGGTCCACAGGTAAAGTAGTTCCATTCAGGCCTCAAGAGGGCCTGGATGTAGCAGCATGGTCTGCATCAGGTAAGTGCACCTTAAAACACTTGAACACATGTCTAGCTTTATGAGCCTGGTGCCTAAGGCGCCAGGACAGGGGTCCAACATGAGCCTGGCGCCTAAGGCGCCAGGACTGTGTCCAAAGGGCCCCAGCTAGGGCTCGCTGGCACTTCCCTGGGGGAAATGATGCCTGCCTCTGGGGTTGCTGGGTCGGACCTGGCTCCTTGGAGGTAGGCATCATGACAGTACCCCCCCTCAAGGCCCCTCCCAAGGTTGTTCCCTCCGGGGGTTTTGGCTTATTCGGAAATCTCCGGTGGAACCTTTGTATTAATCGAGGTGCGTGAACATGGTTACTAGGCTCCCACGATCTCTCCTGAGGTCCATATCTCTTCCAGTCAACAAGATAGAAGAGTTTGGACTTTAACACCTTGGAGTCTAAGATGTCTTTAACTTCGAATTCTAATTCCCCTTCAATTCGAACTGGGTCTGGAGGCTTGGACAGTCAGGTCCCTGGTTGTACTGGCTTCAAAAGTGATGCATGAAAAACTGGATGAATACGCATGTTAGACGGTAAATCCAGTTTAAAGGCCACGGGATTGATTATAGCCTTGATGGGATAAGGGCCTATGAATCTGGGATTGAAGGTTCGCGGGCCCTTGAAGGGTAAATGTTTCGTTGCTAGCCATACCTGATCTCCTACTTGGTAAGGAGGAGTTTTACTTCGGTGCAAATCAGCGTTTTCTTTATACTTTTTCTTGGCTTGCTGTAAATGAGTTGCAGCTTCTTTGAAGGCTTGGGTTATTGTGGAATGCAGATGATTTACTGCGGGCATTTCCAGGGTCAGAGGTAGATCTAGATCAGAGGTCCGAGGATGGTGACCATACTAAGTATAAAAAGGAGTTTGTCCAGTTCCAGAATGCACTGAATTGTTGTATGCATATTCTGCGATCCAAAGGATGTCTTTCCAATTTAACTCGGATTGGTGTAACATGCACCGAAGATATTGCTCGAGAGTCTGATTGGTTCTCTCGGTTTGTCCGTCGGTCTGGGGGTGGTGGCTGGTGGATAGCCGCACATCTATTTGTGCTAGTTGGCAACACTTCTTCCAAAAATGGGAGATAAATTGACTTCCACGATCCGAGACTAATATGGAAGGGAAACCATGTATGCGAACTATATTCTCCAGAAATTCCTTGGCCAAGGTGGAAGCTGAAGGCAAACCTTTTAAAGGGATAAAGTGGGCCATTTTGGAGAATAGATCCACAATTACAAGGATAGTGTTGTAACCAGCACAAGGAGGCAGGTCAGTTATAAAGTCCATTGACAAGGTGTGCCATGGTGCCGGTGGAATATCCAAGGGTTGAAGTAGGCCGGCTGGCCTTTTCTTTTGACCCTTGTTTTGGGCGCAAATTCTGCAAGACAATACAAAAGACTTTATGTCTTTTCTCCAAGAAGGCCACCAGAAGTGGCGTTTGATTTTTTCCTCCGTTTTAGCGATACCAGGGTGTCCTTCCATTAATGATTCATGATGATGGGCAATAACAAAGTTCTTGCAATTCTTTACTAGGCAGAAACAACCGCTCCTGGAAGTAGGGTAAGTCATCCTTAACGGTGTAATGAGGACCCTTTTGACTCCATTCCAGTAAGGCTGAAGAGTCTAGAAGTTGTTTTACTTGCGTTTGGATGTCCTCAATAGTTTGCAATGAAGTTAGGGCTAAGATTCTTTGTTCTGGTATGATTGGCACAGGTTCTAAACTGGAATTGGGTTCTTCCATGCCAATCGGGGATAAGGCGTCCGCTTTACCATTCTTGCAGCCAGGGCGATAGGTAATTACAAAATCAAATTCCGCAAAGAATAGAGCCCATCGGAGTTGTCGTGAAGATTGAGCCTTGGCCGTCTTTAAATACTGTAAATTTCTGTGGTCCGTAATTACGGTGATGGTGTGTCTTGTCCCGAGAAGGTAGTGACGCCAAGCCTTGAAAGCAGATTTAATAGCCAGTAACTCTTTGTCTGTAACTGCGTAGTTGATTTCAGGAGGAGAAAATTTCCTGGACCAAAAGGCCACAGGGTGTAGTTGGTTAGTTTCTGGGTCTCTTTGCGACAGGACAGCTCCCATGGCCGAACTGGATGCGTCGGTTTCCACAATGTAAGGCAGATCTGGGTGCGGGTGCTTCAATATAGGTGCAGAGGTGAATTTGGGTTTCAGGTCCTGAAAGGCTTGTTCGGCCTCAAGAGTCCATTCAAAGTGTTTGTTTTTCTTTAGGAGAGCTGTGATGGGTTGGACTGTTCGGGAAAATTCCGGGATGAATCTTCGATAGAAATTGGCGAAGCCGAGCATGCTCTGAACTCCCTTCACCGAGCTAGGAGATGGCCATTTGAGGATGGCGTCCACCTTTCGCGAGTCCATTCGGACTCCTTGAGGTGTCAGGATGAATCCGAGAAACTCCACTTCTGTGGTATGAAAAACGCATTTTTCGAGCTTTGCAAATAGTCTGTGCTGGCGCAATTTCTCAAGAACTGCCCTAACATGTTTTCTGTGATCGGATTCTGAAGAGGAGTACACCAGGATGTCGTCAATATAAACAATGACACAGACGTCGATAAGTTCCCGAAGAACATCATTCATAAAGTACTGAAAGGCGGCAGGTGCATTGCACAAACCGAAGGGCATCACCTGATATTCGAAGAGCCCAAATTTGGTGCGGAATGCAGTCTTCCATTCGTCGCCTTCTTTTATACGCACCAGGTGATAAGCTCCTCGGAGATCTAACTTGGTGTACACACAAGCATTTTCACCTGGTCGATAAGCTCAGGGATCAGGGGCAGAGGATAACGATTCTTAATCGTTATTTGATTTAGGGCGCGATAGTCTATACATGTTCTAAGGTCTCCCTCTTTTTTCGGCACGAAGAACAGAGCTGAGGAGACAGGAGACTTGGACGGGCGAATAAAACCATTGGCTAGGTACTGATCTAAATACTGACGCAAATGTAGGTTCTCAGGTTCCGTAAGAGCATAAATCCTACTACAAGGTAGTTGAGCATTGGGTACCAGATCGATTTGGCAATCATAAGACCGATGGGGAGGTAACGTGTTAGCCTGTTCCTTCTGAAAAACGTCTTGGAATTCTTGGTATTCTGACGGTAGCTGTACAGGGGTGGAAGTTGCTGAGGCTAGACCCATAACTGGATTTCTTGGGTAACAAGTTGGTTCACAATCAGGAAAACTTATCTTCTTTGCTCGCCAGTCAATTCTGGGATTATGTGTTTCTAACCAAGGAATTCCAAGAATTACTTGAAATTGTGGGACCTTGATCACATCAAACACGATTGCTTCCCGATGTCCATCCTGACCCACCAGTGTCATTTCAACAGTGGAATGCGTTACAGGCCCTGAGGCTATTTCGGTTCCATCTACTGTAGTAATGACATCTTGGGTTACTTTCGGGCGGAGAGGGAGCTTAATCCTGGAAGCCAATTCACGGTCTATGTAATTTCCAATAGCTCCACTGTCGATGTATGCTTTTATAGCATGCAACAGCTGAGGCTGTTTTGGGTCCACGAGCACCATTGGCATGACAAAATGCGAGGTCAAAGAGTTTGTTTTCAAGCTCGGCAAGTGGACCCCTACGCTTGTCGGGCTAGGTCGTTTCCCGAATCAGGTGTCAATAAATCGTTATCAGTGGGTCCAACCACCTTCTTAGGTGGTTTAACTGGACAATTTAGAAGAAAGTGACCGGAAGTCCCGCAATACAGGCAAAGTTGCATTTGCCACCTTCTCTCTCGTTCCTTCTGTGTTAATGGTCCTTTAGCATCGCCGATTTGCATAGGTTCGGATACGACGGTACTCTTGGAGTTAGCGTGGGTTTTGATCGGTACTCGGGTTTCGTACTTGAACCGATCTGCTTTTCTATTTTGAAGTCTGTGATCCAGTTGAACCACCAAGTCTATGTAGTCTGCGCAGACCAGGGGTGGATCTACTATCTGAGCTAGAACATCCTTAAGCTCTCCGCGCAGGCCTCGATGAAACAATGTGATCCTTTTGTTTTCTGGCCATCCAGTTTCCACAACCAGTCTATTAAAGGTGGCAACGTAGGACAGAAGATCCTGATTACCTTGTCGTAAGGATAGCAGTTCGTTATCAAGGGCCTGTCCTTGAGAGTGTCCAGCAAACAATCTTTCCATGCTGGCCTGGAAACCCTGAAAATTCTGGAGAATGGGATCATCCTGATTTACCAATGGAATAGACCAATCGGCAGCACTGCCACTGAGGTAAGATAGTATAAAGGCTACCTTGGTCTGGTCGTTAGGGAAGGCCCCGGGTCTGCATAGAAAGTGTAAACGACATTGGTTCATAAAGACGGCATATTTCTTGGGATCCCCCGCAAAACGTTCAGGCGGGGCCAAAGGCATGTGTCCAGGTAGATTGATTTGTACCGGGTTATTCAAACCCATTGATGTGGAATTATCTCCGGAATTATGTAAAGGAGTGTGCCCTGCCTGGGCCTGCAATAACCTTTTGGCCAGGTCATCTGTTCTTTCCTTGGATAGGATCAGTTCTCTTTTGAGAGCGTTAGTCTCCTGGCGGGCTGAGTGCACTTCTGCCTGTAATTCCCCCAAAAGCTGGGCCAGCTGATCTGTCTCGGAAGTCTCCATAGCGCCCGGGTGGGAAATTGTGGGTTGGCTTCGCGTTCTGTCACGCTCACCTGATTCCCACGGAGGCGCAGGTCTGGCTTCGAGTGCTGATGCTTCTTCTATGGTGAAGCGCAGGACTCTGAAGATGGACTCACTGGCTCGCAGGAATATTCCCCTGTGCGTGAAAAGGGAGTATTACCTACTGACGGAATAATGCTCAAGCCTCCCACTCCCTTCCAACCCTCCACGATACCCTTCCTCGGTTCCCCGTGAAGTCTCACCTTAGGGTCTGGAAGGATGAGTTCTCCATCCTGCTTCTGATGCAGGGGCGCGTTGAAACCCAGTTACTTCACTGGATTGAGGTTTGATGGGAGTTCAAATAAGCTTGACTATTCAGGTAAGGCGCTGTAAGAGTTCTGTAGCAAGTTCAAAAGTTCAAGCTTAATAATAATGTTCATTGTCTTATTGCAGCAAGCGCTAACGCTTATGTCTTTTTCCCCTTAGGGGCCGGGGTTCGGAATGCTGGAGATATGGCGCCGACCCAAAGTGAAACGTGCAGTTCCAGTAAATGACAGTAAGTTCTGGATGAGCGTTCGGGTAAAGTCTTTGCATTCGCTCATTCAATGTCTTTGTCTTTTTTCCCCATAGGGGCCGGGGTCTGGAATGCCAGGAAGCGGCAGGACCCGAAATGAAATGGGAATGACCCAACAGGTAAGTCTTAGAAGGAAACTGAGCTTTTCCTATTCCCTTCCTTCTCTCACCTTGTGTTCTTGTCTTTTTCTCTCTAGGCTCTGGGAAGTGGCTGCGGATCCGGATGATCGCTGCTGAAGATGGAGGTGCCCAGGAAAGGTGAGTGAAATGCAGCGCTGCAGCGATCGAAGCGAAATGCTTTTAAAATGATGTCTTCCCTTTCAGGATCGTCAGTGTGCAGTCTCCGTGATGCAGCTTTAGCAGATAAGGTCTTCTTTCTCTCCAATTCTCACTTAGCAGGTGACCCAGGATGCTGACAGGCGTGGCTGAAGTCCAGATGCAGGAGCTGACACGGTGAGCGTCCAGCTGCGAGGAGCAGAACAACGCGAAGCGTGAGTTGCTGATCGGGTGTGGTTTAAATAGCTTTGGAGAAGTTCCAGGTATGTATCCTTCCACCGATCAGGTATGTATCCTTCCCCGACCACACCCAGGGGAAAGTAGGTCCACAGGTAAAGTAGTTCCATTCAGGCCTCAAGAGGGCCTGGATGTAGCAGCATGGTCTGCATCAGGTAACTGCACCTTAAAACACTTGAACACATGTCTAGCTTTATGAGCCTGGCGCCTAAGGCGCCAGGACAGGGGTCCAACATGAGCCTGGCGCCTAAGGCGCCAGGACTATGTCCAAAGGGCCCCAGCTAGGGCCCGCTGGCACTTCCCTGGGGGAAATGATGCCTGCCTCTGGGGTTGCTGGGTCGGACCTGGCTCCTTGGAGGTAGGCATCATGACAGTACTGGCAATAATCTGAAAGCTGATTTGATGTCCAGTTTGGCCATCAGGACGTTCCTGCCACATTCCTGTATGAGTCTTACCGCCTCTTGGAAGTGTGTGTTGGATACTGCAGATTCCGTTTGTGGAATGCCGTCATTCAGAGATTGGCCCTTGGGGTAGGATAAGTGATGAATTAGCCTAATTTTCCCAGGTTCTTTTTTAGGGACCAGTCCTGTTGGGGATATTATGTAATCCCTGAGGGGCATGGAGTCCCAGGGGCCTGCAATCCTGCCTAGAAGTAATTCCTTCTTGATTTTGCTCTCTACCATTTGTGGGTTGTCCCTGGCTGACTTCAGGTTTCTTGGGATGTTCTGTGTCCCGGTACCCTTGAAAGGGATGATGAAACCCTTGGTGAAACCTTGTCGGATTGCCTCGCTGGTTTCTCTGTCTGGGTAATTCATGAGTGCCTCTCTAAAATTGTTTGGGTTGATGGGGGTTCTGCCTGGTACTAACTGTTGGGTTGGCAGGGTCGTGTTGGCGCTACTCTTTTGCATTTTTGGCTGGAAGTCAGGTGCAGTTGCTTGCTGCATGGTCATCGTTGCAGTTTGTGCAAGTGTGTTTGTATCAGCATTACTTCCCCCAGGTGCATTGGGTTTTTCCAAAATTCCTGCATTGGATGTTGGCTTTGGGGCAGTGGTTTTTGTTCTGCCTGTGGACATTAGACTTAGCCGCCCATGGCTGATTCTTCTGAAAGTGCTGTTCCCCCTTTTTGTGCTTTTCATCATCTGAAAATCTGGGGCCGTGGGGATTTTTGTTATTTTTGGGTGTTGCTTGGGTGGCCTCTTCCTCTGATGGAGGCTCGGCGTTTAGCATGTATAAGTAATTCTGTACCTCGTCCCATTCTATAGCTGGCCTCTCTGACATGCTTCTCCTGAATCTAATATCGTATGCTTGCCAGGTCTTTCCCTTTTGGGCGATTTTTACTTCTCTGATCTTGTCCATGTATGCCCATAGCTTTCTGCCATCCCTGGGGAATTTCTCCTCATATATGGTTGCCAGTATGGCCAAGGAATGTGGCCAGTTGTCCCAGTTCTGTTCTACTTGGGCGTTTCTGGCTATGGCTTTCTCTTCTATCTTTTTGGGATCCCTAAAAGCATCTTTGCCTTTACGTTGGGCTTCTATAAGTGAAAAGATTTCGATGAACTCTTTGGCCCATATGGCCTATTTGATTGTAATGTCAATGTTCCATGCTAGGCATCTTTTGTATCTATTTAGTATTTCTGCCTAGAAGGATTTCAATTTTAAGTCTAATTGTGCATTGCTGATCATTACCATGTCTGATGGGTTGTTGCTGCTTGCCCCTGTCTGCCCCAGAATGTTTGTATTGGGGATTGCCCATGCTTTTAAAACACCTATTGGATCTGGTTTTGCTGCTGTTGGTGTAATTGTGGTGGCTGCTGCTGGTGTTGCTGGCACCTGTGGCAGTGGTGTTGCTGGGGTCGGTGCTGCTGGGGTTGCTGCTGGTGGAGGGGGGATCACAGTGATGTTGGGTTCTACTGGGATGTTGGGGTTTATGGGCCCTGTCCCCTCTGTGGGGGGTAGTTGTTTTCCCCTGATTTCGAGCAATAATTGTTGCATTTCTCTCATGTTTTCGCATAATTTTGACAGTTTTTTGTTACCTTTTCTTGGGCCTTCTGTTGTCCTCCTTTTCTTTGATGGTGTTGTGTCGTCCTCTTGACCAGGTGGTATGGTTGCCCCTTCCTTTGGTAGGCCATACATATTTTCTCTGACCCATGCCCAACCGTAATGTTCCGCTGCCTCAATGGCTGCTAGTAGGTGAGGCGATTTGGGCTTTTGTGCCGGTGTTGGGGGTTCCTGCGATCTTTGTTTGGGGCCCATGATTCTTTAGCCTGAAAGCTGAAATTGACCGCTGCCTGCGCCGGACAGCTTTGTTTGTTTATTCTTCTTTCTTTCGGGCTGGGCTGGAGTCCTGCTTCCGCACAGCACGTCCCAAGGGGACGTTTCTTCGTTTATTCAGTTTTCGCCGCTCGCTTTCCGGACTGCAATGTTTTTTGAACAGTACAATGTTCAAAGAAAGAAAAAGACGCTGTGATTGCAGTGAACTTCTTAGAAATTGCCAAAGAAGCAAAGAATGGAAGACGCTGAGTGAACAGCGAATCTCCTGTTTGTTTGGGTCCCCGTTCAGGGTCCACAAACAGATTGTGTTTTCTTAGAGCATGCTGCTCTTATTTATAAGACCCAGGGGAGCCCTAGGTCTTTGAAGTGCATAGTGGTGGGGGGCTGTGATCCAGCCCCCAGGCCGGTGTAGCCGACTGTCTGGCCCCCTGAGGGGGAGCAGGTCTTGGAACCTGTGCCCTGCCTGACTGTTGGTTTCTCTTGGTGCGTAGCACCTTATTGCTTAGAGGAAGGGTAGGGTGATTGTTCACACCTCACCCTTCTTTGGCTTTGTCAGCCCGAGACAACACACTTTAAAGCACATTTAGATGCAGGAATTGGAAAAAAGCCACGCCACAGGATTTATAGTCAGGTCTTAACATGTAACATCTCAGCAACAGTTGCCTAACCTGCTTGTGAAAACAAAATCAAAATATCGAGGCTGAGTATCCCGAAAGGAAATACACCGGACACGGGTTACAAAGGAACATACAAAGTACTTTAATTCATACTGAATTCAGTTACGAAGAACAGAGCAAAATCAGATAGCTATCGGCCCTCAGTGCAACACAACGAACTCCAGCATGGTTCAGTGTGTTCAGTGAGAGACGGTGTACATTAGAATTCATCGCTCTTTTATACTATTTGCGAACACGATGTCCAACCCTACTTCGGGTTAATATTTCTCTAATACATTACTGATCTAGGGTTCATGCCAAGTCCGCACATCCACATGTAACTGGTTTGCTTGTTATACATATATCAACAAGCCTACATGGCAACTGTGTATTCTGGGATTTCCCATGCAGGTCTTCTCAAACATTAATACAATGTAGTTAAACAAGTGTTCTACGTTCAGTATTTGAATACATTGTTCTTAACATATGCTCGTGGATTAGTTTCATTGCACGAGTAATCCTTTACACACAGGTCAACGAAGGACAAAGTCCCAGTTCACGACCTCAACAAGTGGCCTGCAGGCAAGTTACATAATAGCTACATACAGAGGTCAAGACAGCAATGTTGTATTTCGGAATGACATCGTCCACCATTTTAACTCACAGGGTGACTTTTACAAAGCGAACTTAAAATGGCGGATGATCTTTAAATGGCAGCTTACGTTGATTTTTAAGGTCAGGACCTTGCAACACGGATTTCTTCGCAAGCGACTTATAAGCAGCTTGGCTTAGGCCAATATACATATATTCATTGCAATAGGAGGCACGATATAATTTCTCATTTGACATGCTGAGCTGTTTTTTGGCAGCATTTTACTTTAGCATTCTCTACTTCTCCTTCGGTTGGAAACAGCTTTGGCATGTCCCCTCCCTATACCCAACATTAAGGCTGAGGTGCCCCACTGATGAGGTGGTCTTCCCCTTTGAAGTGAGAAGCGCTTGCTAATTGAGACCAACAGGAGAGGAGCCAGAAGCCTTGTCTCGCCCAGTGGGCCTGATTTTTTGTTTTGCTTTCGTGTTTGGTTGCAGAATCTCCATAGGGTCAAAATGACACCCCTCCCTTGGCTGTTCAAGGAGAACAGGGTGAACTGCTCCCTCTGCACGATGTACTCGCCACCTATAGCTCCACTGCCCCAAAAATGTTTAGTTTGCCAAGCGGGAAACCTATTTTGAGTCTAAGGCCTGCTTCTGCTGGGAATAGAAAAACAATGTTTCTATTTAAAGTCTAATAAAAGAGGTGATGGCTGGAAGGTTTAGTTTTAATCTTAGATTTAAAGTTTAACATCCTCCTTTACACTGCACTTGCCTGCCCTGCCTTGGCAGGGAAGTCAGGAATGTAACTTGCAGAGGGTGACAACCTGCCCTTCCTTGCAGTGCTCCCAACATGGGTGAACCTCAAACCTTTTGGGATCCATCCTAACATGTCTGAGTAGGGCCAGCACTGAACAAATATTTAAATAGATAAATATAATTTGGAGGTTTGACCATCTTTGAACCAGTCAAAATGCTGGTTGTTTTCGTTTCCCTCAAATGAGTCCACCCAGGACTACTGTGCAGTCCTGAGGGACTGGAGTGGGAGCTGGAAGAGGATGCAGAGACGGGAGAGTCCTGCATTCCCTCATTTTCTGGTAGGTTTCACCTGGTAGCAGTCATGCATTTTCCTGAATTGTTATCTGAGTCGTGTCTGCTGGATATGGAGTCAGACAACTGTGCACTTGGCCAATTAGCCTACCATCTCTCACCAGTTAGGCCCTAAGCCAAGGCCTCTTCTTTGTAGTTGGCCTTTCTGACTGTTCTCTTCTCCGGAACTTTAAAGGGAGTGAAGGTGCATTGCTATCTTCGTCTGGAGCGTTATGAATAAGCCTCGTTTTCTGATCTTGCACCATGTGTGAGGAGATCGGTGTTTGTCCATTCTGTCCTTTTATTTAGTGCTATTTCATTCAATTATATTGGGTGCTATTACTCTTCTTGGCCTCTGTAGACTTGGTTGGCCCGTCTTGCATACGTTTTCGGCCTCTTTAATTGTCAAATGCTTGGCACTCACAAATCTTTACTCCTTTGCCTAATCTAAGAGAAATATGTCCTACGTACATGGTGTATACTCTTGAACTCCTTTTGTACTTTGCAGTTGCTTCTTGCTGCAGCATCCATCATCCTTGGCCAAACAAATATTCTTTGTTCTTTCACAGTTCTGTTATTCCAGCTCCTGTCAGCTCTGCAGCCTTGGTCTCTCTCTTTGCTTGGGGCTTTCAGCTTATTATTATACCAAACCGACATCCATCTTCTCAACATGGCTGTTTTACCCTCATTATATTTCCTACATTTAGCAACATCTATATGTCTCATCTACCTTGCGTTTCTGTGTATATACATCTACTGCACCTCTTCTTACTTATCTTCTTCGTATATATGATTTCTTCGCATTTGCATGTACATTCATGTTGTTACTTCAGTCACATCTTCATTCTTTGAGTTTTCACATATTGATTCAGTGCACCCTCGTCTCTTCTTTTCATGACGTCACTTTACACCTGTCTGAGACTTTCTTCTACCACTTCAGTTCGAGGGTACATTTGGTACTCTTGTCTGCGTGCATAGCGTCTTTCATATCTTCGATGCGGTATTGGGACGATAGCAGGTGTCGCACAGTGCTTTCTTGCTGCTCTTCCAATATGACGCAGGCCAGGGGGTGGGCTCCATGAGTGACGTGTACATCGGCTTCTCTACACAATCGGCTTATAATAAGTGTGGGTGCTCTGACAACATCAGGGTTTTGTGTCTTCTTACTCAGGTTGCAAACCATGACACATCAAGGAAGGCTTCCTTTGCAAGGTTTTACTCTACGAAGGAAAGCATGTTTCTATGGAGGCAGGAGTGGAATGTCTTGCATAGATAGCTATTGGAGCCATATGCTCCCCAGATTGCTAATGTATCGTGAGACGGCTTTCATTTCACCTGAACACGTTACTTCCCTGCATGTGAGACTTTACAATTGCGAGCAATATAGACAACAGATAAAGTGTGTAGTGTGCATGGTTGCCAGATACATTTACCTTTCCCTTTGCAGCTTGGTCAACTTGACATGATGTCAATGACAGACTTATTTCGCCAGTTTCTCCAGGATAGTCTTGCCTTCCGATCTCTACGTTCTGTGAGCTTGATGTTTGGTTTGCAACCCTCAGGGAGATTTTGGGGTGGTCCAAAGGTGGTCCCTCTTAAGATGTCTGATGCCCCATCACATAGAAATCTTACACCAACGGATTCTAACTTCAGAAAAGAGAATTATGAGAATACCTTGTTCAGCATTTGGTAGCAAGGCTAAATACTCAAGCTGCGCCCTGTAGAAGGCAAATGGGCTGGCTCCGATTTCCGCAGAGTTCATATATACCATCTCAATAAATAAATAGCAAGGATAATGATCTTTATTCACAGAAGACCATCACACAATTCTTAATAAATAAACGATAAATATTCTAAATATTTAAAAATGGTAAGGCTGCAACTGATCTTAAAACAATTTAAAAAAGGGTTTAACATTCAAATACAAGCAACTCCTACTCCTATAATGCGTGTCAGCAATTGTGATTGTGACTGGAATCTCTTGAACACTGTATACAGTTCTAAGTCTCTAAGAAGTCTCTAGTAAAGCTGGAGACTAAGGATCTATAAGGCAGCCTGAGTTAAGTGGTGGATACTTCCACATTGTAGCGGCTTGGTCTCCTAAAAAGATGGAGTACTCACAGTCCAGAGTCGAAGGGATTCACCGCCATAGTCAGCAAAGGGCCTGTCTACAAGACTTTAAGAGTCACTCCAGCACACAAGCCGCTCTTAATCCAAAGTATGTGTCTTGCACCCCCTCAGTTATGGACAGGCCTGTGACACACAGGTTTGGCTTCAAGGCCTGATACAGGTCTTCACCTTCCGGGCAACGCCATGCAGCGGGCTTTCTTCATCGCTAGAATAGTGTCCAATGTGGGTGGGTGGCATTATAGCCACCAGCCAGGGTGAAAGACACACCGACATCCCAAAGATACCAGACGCCACATCGGGCGGTGGGGAGTCAACAGAGCTGGCATCTGCAAAAAGAAGACTTCACAGTCACTTACAAAGGGCTGCCATGGAGGTACCACTTCCCTCCTTACTCTGAAGCTGTCTGGGGACTTCCTTGGACAAACGCTCAGACATAGGCAAGATGGCATTGGTCTGTCAGAGAGGAGGGGTCAGAATTCCCATAGAGGTTTCAGTCAGCATTGCATCTCTAAAAGACTATTCCAAAGTGCACAGGGGAGAAGTTCGTCCCAGCATCCACTCAGGATGCTGGTGATCCAGCACTGGAAGATTTACTAAACAGATCCTGGATGACAAGGGACCAACAAGCATTGACCAATTCCAAATGTAAGTGTGCTTGCTTCTTAGTGGGACTGGAAGAAGCCTGTAGACCAGTCAGGCAACCGCACACTCCTCTCAGCAGGAAACGTTACATCGTACTAAGGGGTTTAAGCTTCATAAGCGTGCAAGGTGTGTACTAGTTTCTGAGGTTTCTACAAGATAAATGTGATGATCTCACCGCCCCCCCCCACCCCCCTTAAAACAGTAGTGACAGAACCTTATCTAAACTGCAGCTTCTGTCAGTAGGCAGTTCACATTCCATTTACCACACTCTTAGCCTGATTCGTGGAATTATTTGCGTGAAAAACGCAGATTTGCGCGCCTTTCTGGCCGGAAATCCGCATACTTCCAACGGGATTTCCGGGCAGAAAGGCGCGCAAATCTGCAATTTCCACGCAAATAATTCCATGAATCCGGCTGTCTGTGTTTAGTAGCTAGTCCCAGGTTACAGTACAAGATGTCAAAATGACAGGCCCAGCTTCATTCTGACTTCAGACATCTGAGCCGGTTGTAAAACCTGCGAAAGGCTGTTTTCTGGACTGTACTTGCAAAATGTGTCATGTACATTGTTATGAATTGCTCAATGGACGGTTCCCATTCATTTCACCTGAGAAGTGTTACAAACACGCATTTTCCTCTGACAACTTATATATGTAGGTTTCTGGTATGCCAGTTAATATCGCCTACGGATAGATATAGGAGAAAAGAAGAAAGAGATGGCAAGGGAGGGAAGGAGGTGGGAGAGGAAATTGCGAGGTTTGGAGCAATGTCAAGGAGGTGAGTGTGAAAAAGAAGCGAGGTCTAATGGTGCATTAGAACGTAGGAGCTTCAGGAGTACTGTGAGCCTGGTGCCGGGGCCATCTTTAGCAGGAGTACTGTGAGCCTGAGCCTGGTGCCGGGGCCATCTTTAGCAGGAGTACTGTGAGCCTGGTGCCGGGGCCATCTTTAGCAGGAGTACTGTGAGCCTGAGCCTGGTGCCGGGGCCATCTTTAGCAGGAGTACTGTGAGCCTGGTGCTGGGGCCATCTTTAGCAGGAGTACTGTGAGCCTGGTGCCGGGGCCATCTTTAGCAGGAGTACTGTGAGCCTGGTGCCGGGGCCATCTTTAGCAGGAGTACTGTGAGCCTGGTGCCGGGGCCATCTTTAGCAGGAGTACTGTGAGCCTGAGCCTGGTGCCGGGGCCATCTTTAGCAGGAGTACAGTGAGCCTGGTGCTGGGGCCATCTTTAGTAGGAGTACTGTGAGCCTGGTGCCGGGGCCATCTTTAGCAGGAGTACTGTGAGCCTGGTGCGGGGGCCATCTTTAGCAGGAGTACTGTGAGCCTGGTGCGGGGGCCATCTTTAGCAGGAGTACTGTGATCCTGGTGCCGGGGCCATCTTTAGCAGGAGTACTGTGAGCCTGGTGCCGGGGCCATCTTTAGCAGGAGTACTGTGAGCCTGGTGCCGGGGCCATCTTTAGCAGGAGTACTGTGAGCCTGGTGCCGGGGCTAGCAGGAGTACAGTGAGCCTGGTGCGGGGGCCATCTTTAGCAGGAGTACTGTGAGCCTGGTGCTGGGGCCATCTTTAGCAGGAGTACTGTGAGCCTGGTGCGGGGGCCATCTTTAGCCGGAGTACTGTGAGCCTGGTACCGGGGCTAGCAGGAGTACAGTGAGCCTGGTGCTGGGGCCATCTTTAGCAGGAGTACAGTGAGCATGGTGCGGGGGCCATCTTTAGCAGGAGTACTGTGAGCCTGGTGCCGGGGCTAGCAGGAGTACAGTGAGCCTGGTGCCGGGGCCATCTTTAGCAGGAGTACTGTGAGCCTGGTGCCGGGGCCATCTTTAGCAGGAGTACTGTGAGCCTGGTGCCGGGGCTAGCAGGAGTACAGTGAGCCTGGTGCTGGGGCCATCTTTAGCAGGAGTACAGTGAGCCTGGTGCGGGGGCCATCTTTAGCAGGAGTACTGTGAGCCTGGTGCCGGGGCTAGCAGGAGTACAGTGAGCCTGGTGCCGGGGCCATCTTTAGCAGGAGTACTGTGATCCTGGTGCCGGGGCCATCTTTACCAGGAGTACTGTGAGCCTGGTGCGGGGGCCATCTTTAGCAGGAGTACTGTGAGCCTGGTGCCGGGGCCATCTTTAGCAGGAGTACAGTGAGCCTGGTGCCGGGGCCATCTTTAGCAGGAGTACTGTGAGCCTGGTGCCGGGGCCATCTTTAGCAGGAGTACTGTGAGCCTGGTGCCGGGGCCATCTTTAGCAGGAGTACTGTGAGCCTGGTGCCGGGGCCATCTTTAGCAGGAGTACTGTGAGCCTGGTGCGGGGGCCATCTTTAGCAGGAGTACTGTGAGCCTGGTGCCAGGGCCATCTTTAGCAGGAGTACTGTGAGCCTGGTGCCGGGGCCATCTTTAGCAGGAGTACTGTGAGCCTGGTGCGGGGGCCATCTTTAGCAGGAGTACTGTGAGCCTGGTGCCGGGGCCATCTTTAGCAGGAGTACTGTGAGCCTGGTGCCGGGGCCATCTTTAGCAGGAGTACTGTGAGCCTGAGCATGGTGCCGGGGCCATCTTTAGCAGGAGTACTGTGAGCCTGGTGCCGGGGCCATCTTTAGCAGGAGTACTGTGAGCCTGGTGCGGGGGCCATCTTTAGCAGGAGTACTGTGAGCCTGGTGCCGGGGCTAGCAGGAGTACAGTGAGCCTGGTGCCGGGGCCATCTTTAGCAGGAGTACTGTGAGCCTGGTGCTGGGGCCATCTTTAGCAGGAGTACTGTGAGCCTGGTGCCGGGGCCATCTTTAGCAGGAGTACTGTGAGCCTGGTGCCGGGGCCATCTTTAGCAGGAGTACTGTGAGCCTGGTGCGGGGGCCATCTTTAGCAGGAGTACTGTGAGCCTGGTGCCGGGGCCATCTTTAGCAGGAGTACTGTGAGCCTGGTGCCGGGGCCATCTTTAGCAGGAGTACTGTGAGCCTGGTGCGGGGGCCATCTTTAGCAGGAGTACTGTGAGCCTGGTGCCGGGGCCATCTTTAGCAGGAGTACTGTGAGCCTGGTGCGGGGGCCATCTTTAGCAGGAGTACTGTGAGCCTGGTGCCGGGGCCATCTTTAGCAGGAGTACTGTGAGCCTGGTGCCGGGGCCATCTTTAGCAGGAGTACTGTGAGCCTGGTGCGGGGGCCATCTTTAGCAGGAGTACTGTGAGCCTGGTGCCGGGGCCATCTTTAGCAGGAGTACTGTGAGCCTGGTGCCGGGGCCATCTTTAGCAGGAGTACTGTGAGCCTGGTGCGGGGGCCATCTTTAGCAGGAGTACTGTGAGCCTGGTGCCGGGGCCATCTTTAGCAGGAGTACTGTGAGCCTGGTGCGGGGGCCATCTTTAGCAGGAGTACTGTGAGCCTGGTGCCGGGGCCATCTTTAGCAGGAGTACTGTGAGCCTGGTGCCGGGGCCATGTGAGCCTGAGCCTGGTGCCGGGGCCATCTTTAGCAGGAGTACTGTGAGCCTGGTGCCGGGGCCATCTTTAGCAGGAGTACTGTGAGCCTGGTGCCGGGGCCATTTTTAGCAGGAGTACTGTGAGCCTGGTGCCGGGGCTAGCAGGAGTACAGTGAGCCTGGTGCCGGGGCCATCTTTAGCAGGAGTACTGTGAGCCTGGTGCTGGGGCCATCTTTAGCAGGAGTACTGTGAGCCTGGTGCCGGGGCCATCTTTAGCAGGAGTACTGTGAGCCTGGTGCCGGGGCCATCTTTAGCAGGAGTACTGTGAGCCTGGTGCCGGTGGCCATCTTTAGCAGGAGTACTGTGAGCCTGGTGCCGGGGCCATCTTTAGCAGGAGTACTGTGAGCCTGGTGCCGGGCCCATCTTTAGCAGGAGTACTGTGAGCCTGGTGCCGGGGCCATCTTTAGCAGGAGTACTGTGAGCCTGGTGCCAGGGCCATCTTTAGCAGGAGTACTGTGAGCCTGGTGCCGGGGCCATCTTTAGCAGGAGTACTGTGAGCCTGGTGCCGGGGCCATCCTTAGCAGGAGTACTGTGAGCCTGGTGCCGGGGCCATCTTTAGCAGGAGTACTGTGATCCTGGTGCCGGGGCCATCTTTAGCAGGAGTACTGTGAGCCTGGTGCCGGGGCCATCTTTAGCAGGAGTACTGTGAGCCTGGTGCCGGGGCCATCTTTAGCAGGAGTACTGTGAGCCTGTGAGCCTGGTGCCGGGGCCATCTTTAGCAGGAGTACTGTGAGCCTGGTGCCGGGGCCATCTTTAGCAGGAGTACTGTGATCCTGGTGCCGGGGCCATCTTTAGCAGGAGTACTGTGAGCCTGGTGCCGGGGCCATCTTTAGCAGGAGTACTGTGAGCCTGGTGCCGGGGCCATCTTTAGCAGGAGTACTGTGAGCCTGGTGCGGGGGCCATCTTTAGCAGGAGTACTGTGAGCCTGGTGCCGGGGCCATCTTTAGCAGGAGTACTGTGAGCCTGGTGCCGGGGCCATCTTTAGCAGGAGTACTGTGAGCCTGGTGCGGGGGCCATCTTTAGCAGGAGTACTGTGAGCCTGGTGCCGGGGCCATCTTTAGCAGGAGTACTGTGAGCCTGGTGCCGGGGCCATCTTTAGCAGGAGTACTGTGAGCCTGGTGCGGGGGCCATCTTTAGCAGGAGTACTGTGAGCCTGGTGCCGGGGCCATCTTTAGCAGGAGTACTGTGAGCCTGGTGCGGGGGCCATCTTTAGCAGGAGTACTGTGAGCCTGGTGCCGGGGCCATCTTTAGCAGGAGTACTGTGAGCCTGGTGCCGGGGCCATGTGAGCCTGAGCCTGGTGCCGGGGCCATCTTTAGCAGGAGTACTGTGAGCCTGGTGCCGGGGCCATCTTTAGCAGGATTACTGTGAGCCTGGTGCCGGGGCCATTTTTAGCAGGAGTACTGTGAGCCTGGTGCCGGGGCTAGCAGGAGTACAGTGAGCCTGGTGCCGGGGCCATCTTTAGCAGGAGTACTGTGAGCCTGGTGCTGGGGCCATCTTTAGCAGGAGTACTGTGAGCCTGGTGCCGGGGCCATCTTTAGCAGGAGTACTGTGAGCCTGGTGCCGGGGCCATCTTTAGCAGGAGTACTGTGAGCCTGGTGCCGGTGGCCATCTTTAGCAGGAGTACTGTGAGCCTGGTGCCGGGGCCATCTTTAGCAGGAGTACTGTGAGCCTGGTGCCGGGCCCATCTTTAGCAGGAGTACTGTGAGCCTGGTGCCGGGGCCATCTTTAGCAGGAGTACTGTGAGCCTGGTGCCGGGGCCATCTTTAGCAGGAGTACTGTGAGCCTGGTGCCGGGGCCATCTTTAGCAGGAGTACTGTGAGCCTGGTGCGGGGGCCATCCTTAGCAGGAGTACTGTGAGCCTGGTGCCGGGGCCATCTTTAGCAGGAGTACTGTGATCCTGGTGCCGGGGCCATCTTTAGCAGGAGTACTGTGAGCCTGGTGCCGGGGCCATCTTTAGCAGGAGTACTGTGAGCCTGGTGCCGGGGCCATCTTTAGCAGGAGTACTGTGAGCCTGTGAGCCTGGTGCCGGGGCCATCTTTAGCAGGAGTACTGTGAGCCTGGTGCCGGGGCCATCTTTAGCAGGAGTACTGTGATCCTGGTGCCGGGGCCATCTTTAGCAGGAGTACTGTGAGCCTGGTGCCGGGGCCATCTTTAGCAGGAGTACTGTGAGCCTGGTGCCGGGGCCATCTTTAGCAGGAGTACTGTGAGCCTGTGAGCCTGGTGCCGGGGCCATCTTTAGCAGGAGTATCTTTAGCAGGAGTACTGTGAGCCTGGTGCGGGGGCCATCTTTAGCAGGAGTACTGTGAGCCTGGTGCGGGGGCCATCCTTAGCAGGAGTACTGTGAGCCTGGTGCCGGGGCCATCTTTAGCAGGAGTACTGTGAGCCTGGTGCCGGGGCCATCTTTAGCAGGAGTACTGTGATCCTGGTGCCGGGGCCATCTTTAGCAGGAGTACTGTGAGCCTGGTGCCGGGGCCATCTTTAGCAGGAGTACTGTGAGCCTGGTGCCGGGGCCATCTTTAGCAGGAGTACTGTGAGCCTGTGAGCCTGGTGCCGGGGCCATCTTTAGCAGGAGTACTGTGAGCCTGTGAGCCTGGTGCCGGGGCCATCTGTAGCACTTTTCAGGCGCGGGGAACAGATATCTTTGGGGCACCCCTTCAACTAGCCAAAGGAATTAAGGGATCTGGAAAAATGTGGTTGCGCCCCCTTGCCACGATCACAACGCACAGCTTGAAATGCTGCCTTGCAGTGATCAAAATAGGCATGGCTACCCCCTTTCAGTCCCCTTGCCCTCTTTATTCGGTTCCATATATGTGTTAATATCCCTGGTAAAATATCGCAATACAAAAATATCGCCATATTCTTGCGCGATATTTAGCCATGGACGCTGCGAGGGACACCCCAGCAACCCCTGCATTATTTTTGAATGTGCGGGGGACACCTCCATAACCCCCGCTCCCACAAATTATCCCCCCCAAAAATATCGCCTCTGGTGAGACAAAGGACCATGTACGGCGATATTTTTGGTGGGGATAATATGTAGGGATACCCTTTATTCTTGCTGTAATCAGAATGATAAACAGGTAGTTTCAAGGCCAACGTTAACAGTCCACGACTGTGTCTGTGTTGTAGCATAGGTACAGGAAACTTTTCATCAAAAGAAGCCACAAGGAAAGTACAGCGGCCAAAGTACAAATTAAGAGAGGCAGAGATTGCCCGAGGGACATGGTTTTGCAGCTCTGTTTCCGTTAGAGAGCAAAAAAACAAGTGGCTGTGGTGTGCAATATATCAATACTTACTATTATTATAGAGGAAGCAACGCACTAGCCAGTGAAACCATGAGTGAGGTTTTTTTGAAAGATTCTATCCTGAGAACAATTTTGAAAGGTTTAGGGACTGGCAATATGGACAGGTTAGGCAATACAAGATACAATGAGATGCCCAGGATCACACATCGTTTCAGCAGTGAAGCTGGGATTCATGCAGACTTTGTGATTTATACACTTTACCACTTTCTTGTCCAGTTCGTACTATAATATCCCATTTTATAGAACCTACTTCGAAAGTACACAAATCACAGAATATTAAATTACATTGTTTTTTAAAGTTATAGAAGAGTATTATACAAAATGATTCTAACTTCATTGTCTACATTATTAAGGTAAGTATGCAATACCAGAATACTAATTGATGAGATCCTAAAAGAGATCAGCTGGGTTCTTGTTTTGTATTTTAAAGCTTTAAATACACCCAGAACATAGGCTTGTGAAGTGTGTATTCATAAACCTGCAGAAAGACCTTTCAATTACAAAAAAAAGCAAACAGTTTTTTTCTGTCAAATGAGCAGACCTTAATATAGGCTTGCAAGGGTGCTGCGATATTGGGGACATTCTCTTCTGTCCAGAACCCAATCCACTCAAAAGGCTTACATAAAACAATATCACGTGAGAAGGCAAACCTTTGCGCAGAAAACAGCGCAGAAATGTCAGTGATATGTGATTTGTCCAGTATCACTGATCGTCTGTTGGAAAAGCCAGGAGACAAGCGTGAACGCTTTGGTCCAGAGTCTTGAATGTGGATACCTAATCACCTCTCAGAATAACACTTTATGCTCTTTATCGGAGGTGGCAGTTTAGGTTTTACAAACCAGTTTCTAGACCTTAAACACACTGATGCTATGATAGTTTATGCAGCAACCGCTATCTGGTGCATTGCTGATAATAACACCTGTTGTGCTACAAAACAAAGTACATATACAAGCAGGTTTATCAACTTCAGACATAGGAAATGCTGGGTTAACATTGCTGGAATTTAGTTTTGTAATCTTGCATATGAACACATCTCTCTGCAATGAGTGCTTAACACACTGTGCTATCTTCTGAACCATGGTGGGACTCAAAGGTATCAACATGCATTTAAACTTTGGCTATTGCACTTGATCCATATAATTCCCACAGAAAGGTGAGAACGCACTGGGGCTTGTATCATAGTGAACACACACACTGTTTATAGCACAGTGAACACAGAAAGCATTACAGGGTGGATTGATCAGAGTAGACTGTACTTGCCCACAGCAGACAGGCAACAGGATTAGAGCCTCAGCAACAAGCCATAAAATATCCTGACATGTCCTATTTAAGTTTGGTAAACAATGGAAACAGACTTCTTCAGATCAGACAGCCTTGTGGGGGACCCCCTCTAAGGTGGAGCCCGGGGCAAGTGCCCCTTTTGCCCTACCATAAAGACATCTCTGTGTGGGGCTAAGGGAGGATGGTAACAGGGAAGCAGCTCTCTCCTCTTCCCCCGGTGTATATGCAGATCCCAGTTTACCTGCCTCTCACACCGGTGCAAAAGTGGGGCAATGAGCGGTACATTGGGGCAACCTTTGGGCAGTTGGAAGGCATGGGGGAGAACCAATGAGTGTGACCTGCCGCAGAACTGGTGCAGTGAGAAGAAAAGCGGGCATAAATTGGCCCATGGGCGTGGTATGGTGTACAACTGGAGCTGTGATTGTGAAATGGGGCACAGCTGGGGCTGTGGTAGTTAAATGTGGCAGATGTGGGTCAGTGAGATGAACAAGCAATAGAACTGCGGAAGTGAGAGTGGCATATGGCAGTGGTGTGGCCGTGAAAGGGAAAAGGGACATTACTAAGGCATTGAGAGTGGCATGGGGCATAGATGAAGCAGCGAGAGTGGCATAGGGTAGACATGTGTCACTGGCATGGTTATGGGGCAGAACTTGGGCAATGTGAGTCACACCGGGGTGCAATAAGAAGAATGAGAGTAACTGGGCAGAGCTGAGGGAGTGAGAGTGGCATAGGGTAGACATGCGTCACTGGCATGGTTATGGGGCAGAACTGGGGCAATGCGACTGGCACTGGGGTACTATTTGAAGAATGAGAGTAACTGGGCAGAGCTGAGGCAGTGAGTGTGGCATTGGGAGTGGCTTTGGGCAAACTGGAGTTAACGGAAATTCCATGGGGCAGATGTGTGGTCATGGGAGTGCAGGGGGCATATCAGAGGCAGTGATAGTGACATGAGCCAGAACTGGGGGCAGATGGAGTTACATGGGCAAGAAGTACAGCACATTAGGGTGGCACACCTGGCATCTGGAACGTTGAAATCATAGCATTCCCCACAGAACTGCTTGTAAATCCCATGGTTTCAAAAGAATCTAATTTCACCCCAAATCTCTACAAACTGTACTATTTTGTCCCAGTTCTAAAAACAATCATTGCAAGGAGAACTTCCGCCAGACCTCCTTATCTGGATTTAGACTCGCTTGCTTGCTCATAGAAAAGGTTTTGTAATATTCACTTCCATCTACTTTGGCATTTCATGGTTTAGAAGCCACTCTTCGAGGCCTCTTTTTCTAAACAGATGAGGATTTGCTTTGGCTCCCTTTAGTGGAGTTCAGAGCTTAAAGTGGGCCAGGGCTAGTCACGCTAGAGCTCCTGCCAGGTCCCCCTTCCTGATTCTCCCACACGCTAACATTTCCTGGAAAGGGTGATGGGTGGTACTACTTCTCTAGCCCTATAAGTGCCACTATCACCCCATGTTCAGAATCATGCCATCCGTTTCATACATTTAAAGCGCATTGAGGCCACACAAGTGGGGAAAGAGGGCTATATAAATAACCAAATACAATACAATACAATTTGCACCCAGATCATATATTTTGCAATACTCTGAAGGGAGAGAAGAATAAGGAGAGAACCCATTCTTTTATTTTGGTGACATATTTTTATATTGTCGTCTTGTCATTACGACTGACTAAAAAAACGATTTACAATTATTTTCAACGTACAATAGGTTTTACTCGCTTTCATGACAGGTGCAGAACGCCGCCGGGTTTAGGGCACTTCTTGTGTTACACAGCTCCCCTCCCCCATTAAGGGTGCCCAGCTACTTGCTATCCTTAGGCCCCGGGAGACACTGCTCGTGTATATATTTCCCCGGGCCTGACTTCGTGGCCTACTTACTGCCCCTGTGGAGATTAAAGTAGTAAGATTCGGAACCGCCATCTTTTCAGGAAACAGCCAGTGAAGGGGTAGGGGAGGGGGTGCAGCAGTGAGCAAAATCATGCCTTTCATCCCGGCGCCCATGCACTGTAGCTCCAAGTTGCTGCTCCAAACGGAACCCGGAGCCGGGCACTAGGCCATGCGCAGGAGCACCTACACAAACGCAAACATCCTGTGCGTGCAGACCTTTCATTAAACAGACGCTCCGGTGCTGTTAGACTGTTTTCACACATGCCGTCCTATGCAGCGACCCTATACCGAACGGATACACACGCACAGCACCCCCTGCAAAGTTCAGCGCCTATAACACATCCAAAACCACCCTGTGCAAGGTGGCCTCTATTGACCCGTGTCACACTGGTTTGAATATTGTCCAAAGGGATGTTCTGAGTTCATGCTACGGCGTTTTGCGGCGCTATGATATGCTATGCTATGCTATGCTATAATGCTGCATTGACCAATGCTATGTCCGTTTTCGTCCGCTGCTCTATTCTACACTATTACGCCAGGTCTGGTCACGAATGTAATGCTTGCTGTGGCCTGCAATGTTGACAATGTGCAATGAATGCACGCACTCTCCTATGTTATGCAATCTCTTATTGGGGTGCACTTGTGAACCAGAACTGTGCAACACTGCACATTCAGCTTATAGTGCCACGAGGCCACACACAGGCACGTGGTGAAAGCAACAGTATCCAACAGACAATAAATTGCAAAGTAGCACCAGCTAGGGACGAGTTTTCCCATGGTGCCCAATGTATCCATTTGAGATGGGGAGAGAGACAGAGAGAGAGAGAGAGAGAGAGAGGGGCGGAGACATGGGGAGAGGGAGGGAGAGAGAGAGAGACAGAGTGTGTGGGGGCAGAGAGGGGGTTTAAAAGTTGCAAATTAACTGCATTAGCGCCCTGATGCCTGGGGGCTGCTGGCGCTACATAAGTATACATAAAATGGCATAACATAACATAGTCATGTGTGCTCTGTCTGCAGGGACCGCAGTAGGAGTGCAGGGAGGAGACCACCTTGTCCTGCCTTGTTAGATCCATGCTTTGCTCCGATTTCTAAGGTTTTGTTATTGCTTTCATGCCTTGTCAAGCTCTTTTCATGCCTTGCTATGCCAGGTTATGATTTCCTATATGTGGCTTCAATATGGTTTGCACCTCTCCTCAACCAGCCTACCCATTAGGTATCCTAACTAAGCCATACACATATGACAATTGAACAACCCTCTCAACAGACATCACTCATGAGAACACTAGACAACTTGCATACGCCATCCCGGGCTAATGTGCCTCTGTGCTCCCAACACAGACACCCAGAAAGAAATCTGCACACAGAGCTCAGTGAACCTCCAGTCTGCACACATGAATACCACAGCATTGACTCCCCACCAACCCAACACCCCCAACACCCCCTTTCAGATCTTCCAGAGCACTTGGAGGCCACGCAGATGGGAGCAGAGTGCGGCACAGCTCCCAGTAACAGAACACTCTTCAACATAGAGATAGGGGGCACTGTGCAGGTCAAATGTCACTGATATACAACGTGAGGAGAGGGCCTCAGTAATGAGCAGGCGACAGAGCACTGCGTTCCCAAAGGCAGGAGTGCTGGTAATGATGCTCCAAAGAGAGACCACTTCAGTAATAGGCAGAGGAGAGACGGCACTGCTGGGTCAAACCCAAGATCACTGTAACACAAAAGGGACACACTGGCATTGAGACCATCAGCGGGAAAGACAGGAAGTGCATGAGAGAGATAGCACTGACGCACCAAACACAGTGAGAAACTGGGCAGTGTGCCAGAGCGACACCGCGCAGCAAACATAGCACTGCTTTGTCAAATACAGAGACATATTGTGTAGTGTCCAGGAGAGATACCACTGCTATGACAAGTAAAGAGACACCAGTGTTGAACCATAGATAGATATCGAAAAGAGGAGCTACAGTACTGCTACACCAAACACACAGAGTGACATGATAAATGCATAGGAGAGACAGCGGTTACAATTCCTGAGAGGCAACACACAGAAGAGATGCCAACCACTGCTGCAGCAAACAAAGCAGTTAGATACCACTGCTTAACATAGGAGCACTATTACTGCTCTTCCCGTCACAGAGAGCTAATACAACTTTGCTGCTTAGAGATAGCACCGCTATGCTGAGCAACAGAGACGCTGCACTGCTGCCTCAAATGGAAAGGGAAGTAACTCCACACACAGATAGTCCTGCTGAAGCCCCTGGAGAGATGACAATGTCTACCCGGCAGTGACAGTTACTTTGTGGGGAGGGTGCGTGTATCCAGCTGGCTTCCACTCACCTGACCGGTTGCCTGCCATGGCTTTATACGCAGCCCTGCCTCTGTCACGCCCCTGTCACGCATGCTATGTTTACCACTGGCGGTGGGTTCCCACAGAACAGAGGTCTGCAACCTTTGGCTTTCCAGATGTTTTGGACTACAACTCCCCTCAGCCCTAGCCAGCGTAGTCACTGGGGAGGTATAATAGGAGCCGTAGCCCAAAACATCTGGAGAGCCACAGGATGAAGAATAAGTAGGAAGGCAGAGGATTGCGTTGCTCTCCCGGCCTAGGGCCCCCCTAATACCCTTTGGCACTACATCGACAGTGCTTTAAAAAGACCCAGTGTTGTTCCACAGCGGCATGCCAGTGCATGTATGTTCCTCCACAATGAACTATCGCTGTACAGTAATATCCTTTGCATGTCGCCGCTACATACATTTCTAGACAGGCATGGCACGGGTTGGCTGAACTTCTCACACGTGACAAAGAGCATCTTGAGAGCGCTGATGTCTTTCAGGTGCTTCCTAAATCACTTCATAGATGACCAGCCCTGGGATTTCCTGATACATGTCATTAGCAGTCAGTCGGGTGGCAGTTCTACTACTTTGTGAGATGTTCAGTACCATATAAGAAACATTATTTCTTTACAGAGTATGCACTCTTGAATTTCCAGAACCGATGACATTGCTTTCTGCTGTTCCTTACTTTCTGAACCAGGGGGGCATACATATTTTCCCTGGATTGGTGCAAAATGGGCTGTATTTAGGCAAAGATAATCTCCCACGCTAGGACCCCAGTAGGGGACAGGTAGATGTCACACCCATTTCACCTTCACATGCGAATCCTAAGGCTATCTGAATTAGTATGTATGATTCATGCTTACAATCACCTTACTTCTATTTTGAGTTTAGTGAATTACAAAATGAGTGCCAAGCGCAGTGTGCATTAGGTACTTAGTGATTGAAGCATGCAACTCTTTTATCACAGACACATTTGTCAAATATAAACATCTGTGTTCATTCTTATGTTCTCAAAATTATCTTTATTGTTATGCAAACAGCCAGGAATTCTCATTTATGCTATTTGAACATCTTCATCTTCTCATAGAGGTATTAGAAAAGAGTGCAATTGCTGTGCACCGGTCTGTCCCTTTTGGAATGATAAGGAAAACCTTCCTTGTTTGTAAAACAAAGCTTCTAAAGGAAACCAATTAAAAACAATGTGACAACTTCTTTCAGAAAATAATGTATACGGTTATGCCTGTTTTGCTCAGTAAGAGAAGGGTAATCTACAATTATGACTTCAATGTATATGGTAACTGATCATTAGAAACTGATGTACAATTTACAAAGACAGTTTACAATGTTAATACAATTAGATAATTAACTTTTTGCTGAGGAAATACACCATTTGTCTCTCAAAATGATCGTCCTTCATAATAAAGGCAGTGCTCAGATGAAAACCAATGTTCTGTTTTGTCTGTGAGAGCCACAGCAATTGTTGACTTTGCATGCTGGATACTGATTGGTTGGTTGTGCTGCTGAGTGCTGAACTGACACAACTAATCGTACTAAAGGAGATGATCTTATGTCCACGCTTGTGCAGACTTTGTGGTGCTTTCAAATACATACTGTAAATTCATAGGGTTTGATTCAGCATTTTTCAATGGGAATGTCCCCATAGAAAAATGCTTCGTGAATCAGGCCCATAATCTTTTTGAGAGCAACACTTCTCATCAATGCTCATCAATCAAACACACATTCCACCTTGTTTAGTCCCTGTCAACAGTGCTTTAAGTGGGCCGGGGCCTGCCGGGGCCGGGCCCCGGCAGTCTCCAGAAAGTGGGGCTGAGCCAGGGCCCAGCCGGGGCCCCCCGTCCCACACAACATTGCGGGATGCATTATCCCGCTGCGACCGCAGCCGTGACTGGAGATGCGCCCGTCATTATGTTGGCCAAGCTGACAGAAGTGCCAGCCAGCCACAGCGACGCTGAGGCTGGTGGCACTTCTGTCAGTTAGTGTAACTCCCTCTGATGACCCCTCATCAGGGTCATCAGAGGAAGTTACTGTCCCTTTGTTTTCCCTCCCCAGGTCACTGACCCCCGCGGGCTCCGTGATCTAATATGCAGATTAAATCATGGAGCCCGCGGGTTCTCAGAGGGTGAAAGACACCTCGGGCTCAGTGATAGCAGATAGATCACAGAGCCCGAGGTGCCTTTCTCCGTCGGCAAAGCTTTATAAAAGATGCCTTGAACTGTGTACGTTTCAAGCCATCTTTTATAAAGGTAGAAATATTTCTATGTTTATAAAAGACGGCTTGAAACGTGCACAATTCAAGGCATCTTTTATAAAGCTTTGTCGATGGACAAAGCCACCTTGCGGTTTGTTTTGTCCGTCATGCCTTGAATTGTTTACGTGTCAAGCCATCTTTTAGAAACATAGAAACATGTTACAAATATCTATGTTTATAAAAGGTGGCTTGAAACGTACACAAACCATAGTAAGGTAAGCACACAAGTGTGCATAACTTACTATGGTTTGTGCACTTTTCAAACCACCTTTTATAAACATAGAAATATGTAACATTGCTATGTTTATAAAATATGGCTTGAAAAGTACACACACCATAGTAGTACGCATACAAACATATAAATGCTCACATACATTTATATATTTGTTTGCGCACCTTACTATGATTTGTGCACTTTTAGGCCACGCCCACAATGAAAGCCACACCCCCAAACGAGGGCCCCCCCTCAATTTCTTACCCCACTTAAAGCACTGCCTGTCAACCTATGTATACTTCACATCTGTGATACCAATTAACCTCGGCCCACGGAAAGTGTTGATGCTTATCCAAGCAAACGTCACTGATGTGGCAGGTAGAAACTGACAAACCTGCACTGCAGTGGGTGTTATAAAAAGGCATTCTCTACATCTGTACACACAATAGATCCTCAAGATTGAACACTCTACTGCCAGCACGAGCAGTGCAGGCAGGTTCAATCCACCTTTGCCGCACTGCCTGCTAGTGCTCACACTACTGCGTGGGAGCTGGAGCTCCACACCATCATGGCCGCCTCCATTCCACCTCTTCGGTCAGGAAACTCGCTTCCCCAGCCTGCTCCTATCGAGCATCGCTCTTGGTTGGGAAGCGCTTCATCTATCCACAAAGAAACGAGCCGGATGGCGATGGCAGTGCAGCTCAACATCAAAGGCCGACAGGAAAGGCTGTCATTCCCTGCCTGGGCCCTCTTTTACACTCCACTGCCAGCACGAGCTGTGCCCGGCAGGTTCAATCCACCTATGCCGCACTGCCTGCTAGCGCTCACACTGGTGTGTGGGAGCTGGAGGTCCACGCCTTCATGGCTGCCTCCATTTCACCTCTCCGGCAGGAAACTCACTTCCCCAGCGTGATCCTATCGAGCATCATTATTGGCTGGAAAGCGCTTCATCTAGCCACAAAGAAAGGAGCCAGATGGCGATGCGGGAAATACAAAAAAAGTATATACCACTAAGTATATACCACCTCTCAGAGCAATTACTAAGTACTGTTGAGTAGTAATCTCCTACATGGAGTAACACATCTCAATTATTATTTCAACATCTTTTATTTCATTCATGCATAGAAAAACATAGTGAGTATAAAAAAACTGTTCTTTAAACAATTCAAATCAATAGCCCCACCATTACTAGAAAGTGAGCGCGCGCGCGCGCGCACACACGCACACACACACACACACACCCTACATTCCAATCATTCAAACCAAGCCACAATCATTCACATACTATATCATTCATACTATGCCAATTGATAAAAAAAAACAATTATTTTTAACAAGAATAGGTCAATAAAGTCAGCCTAAAGTGCAAAGTGCTATATTGACCATGAATGCACCGTTGTGGTAGAGAACTGGCATGTATCCACAATTTATTTTAATACAATAAATCGCCTTTGAAATGTGTGCCAAGCTGTGCAACATTCTTTGTCCAATGGAGTTTTTTAAAACGTGTCTCCTCGAGTTTCAGCTGGGTAATATGTTGTCTCCTACCACAGCCATCTTCAGGACACAACCATCATTTCGGGTTGCAATAGTGTGTGAAACAAGCTTGAAAACGATAGAGAAAAGAAAAAAAGAAAAAAGGAAGAGAAAGAGAAAACAAATTAATCCTCCAAAGACACACAGGGTGTCATAATTGGTGTCATTCCCGGCAATCAAATACTATGGGCCCCATTACACGGATGGCGGAGAACCATGGCGCTATTAGCGCCATGGTTCATGCCGGTAAAATACCGGCACCGCCTTGGCGGAAAGGGGAATTACCGCCCCATTCCAAGGTTGGCGGGGCGGTAATTCCCCCTTCCACCATTGCCCTTCCCCATTCCCATTTTTGGCCCATAGGGCATAATGGGAATGGGGAAGGCGCTAATTACGGTACCGCAAATTGCGGTACCGTAATTAGCTCCCTGGGTCCCTTCGCGGGTTGGTTTTTAACGCCTGCAAAAAGCAGGCGTTAAATCCCCCAACCCGCAAAGGGAATTCGTAGTAAGGCGGTAAGTATTTACCGGTACCGGTATTTTACCGGTACCGGTAAATCCTTACCGCCATACGTGTAATGAGGCCCATGAGTAGTACTTTGCTATCCATAATGCTACTTCTAATGCGTAGGGGTCACTTTCTCCCAGCCCGAGGGCTGGGGGAGAGACCCCTACCTCTCACATCCATTTCATCATTAGGACGTACTAGTAGGTGGGTAAACCACACCCGAAGCCTGTACTCTAGGGATTGCCGATGTGCGAAACTGAAGAGACGACTCCTAAATCGGTTGAAGCTTAATAGCATCTGCAAAACGAATACTAAAGAGCATTTATCAGATGAATACATGTACCCTATAACGCGTCAGACAGCGCGTGGAAAAAGAAAATCTAACCCAAGGCACCGCTGGCTACCGCCTGGCGCGGACGGGAGGAACAAATCACTTGTGTTCGTGCCTGCATCGGGGCCTTTCTCCTGGATTGCCAAGACTGGAAGGAACACATGAGAAGGACACAATTGTATTAAAGTGCATGTGTTGGAGGCGCATTGAAAGCAACAAAGCCGGTTGTTGCCTCCAATGTGCGATTTGCACGGGTTGACTGCTGTCTAAAACCTAAGACTCGCAGGCAACCCGCCCATGGTTTCCTGAACCTTTTGAACACAACAAGTGCTAGCTTTAAATTTTGTCGGGAAAGATTGTGAAATCTTACACGCACATACTGAATGGTAAGGGGTGCAAAAAGAGTGCAGGTCTACAAAACGCTTCTTTTCTTAGTGGCATGCATGCTCTCCACTTACCAAGTCTCCATTGTCTACGTCCTGGCGTGCGGATTGCCATTGCAGGGAGTGTCATCAACACGACCCCTTGCCGCATGTGTCTTCGCTTGTTTCGATGCCATGCTGTGTAAATCGAGTTAAGCTGGTGCAAAATGTTGCGTGATTGATGACGACTAATGTGCGACTGTAAAGCGGCTCCTACAGTATTTGCCTTGACCGTTTTCTACGGCCGTTTTGGGTGAGGGGCTCTCATTTCACTGAGCCAGCATTGGCTAACCCGACACTTCATTCCTGATAATGGAAACCCAGAAGGTTTAAGACTGGAAAATCTTCAGCACACAGAACCAAGAACCACAATCAAGGCTAGAGTGTGTGGCCGACCACTCGTCACATTGAAATGGCCGACAAGGCAACCCGGACCCACCCTGGCAGAAGTCATGCAGTGCAGAAAGCCTGTTGAATTTTTATATGCACTATTAACATTCTGTTCTCTCTGTTTTCTCTATCCATATAGCTAATATGCACTAGGAGAAAACCTTCTAGGTAAATCACTAAGTTATGTGCTGGTCAGTGAATACACGCTCATGCTATATGTGTGATGGAGCAAATTCTCAATCCTCCTTTATAAGATGAATGTATGTTTTCTATGAGAGTAATACTGACTATTGTAATTCCTTGTTGAGGCCTGCCACATAGGTCCGAAGTCTATGTATCCACTGTTGTTCCAAATTCAATAACCTATTTTGCCTGGAGTAATTGCCTGCATCCTGTCTTTGTTGATATATTATAACCCACTACATTTCATCCTCGGTATGGTTTGCTGTCACATAGTGTTGGACCAAAGGTGCTGTTAAAGCTTTTGTCCGGATCACCCTGATCGGTGTACATTTATTCGTGTGACAGCATTTCTAGTGGTCATGCCAACGTATATCTGTTCACAAGGACATCTAATGAAATATATGACGGATGATTGACAGTTGGTAAACTGACGTCGTTGCCATCTAAAGTTGCCCTGGATAAATACCAGTGTCTTTGACGTGAATTAACAAACACTGCAATTACTGCAAGCATTATGTTCAACAGATGTTCTCATTTGTGGTTCCAAGCTGTGTGAAGTGTATTTTGTGCGAAGGTGAAGCTGGGCTTCTGTAGCCGGGAATGGACCAAACTGTCTCTGATGTTTTTCCCTCATTTCATTGCAAATAAGGGCAGGTCTGTGGGGTACATTTAAGGCCCTAAGCAGAACACCCCTTCAAAACTAAACAAAAACTGCACTGAAATAATGCCACAAAAATGGCTGTGCTTTTCTTTTCCTGGTACATGTGTGGCAATTATTGAACACTGCCACCCAAAGAATGGCTCTGCGTTTTCCTTACTTCTAAGTTGAATCATAAGGAGAAGACCTGCATTCAGAACGGCTCTACATTTGCTGTTCTATCCATTGAAATCCCAAAGTTGCGCAAGACATCCAAGATGGCCCTCCAATTTGTTATTTCATTTAAAACACCAAAAAGTTGTGCGCCCATTGAAACACACCCTGCACGCTTTATTTCATCTGATTGTTAGGCAATGCTTCCCAAGAACGGCCTTGTCTACTGAGAAATCACATGAGGGGCAGAGAGTTCTGCTTTTCACTCAACATGGCTTTTTGTTTCCTTGTGCTGTGAACCATCACACTAAAATTGCAGTAAATGAAAGAAATAACGTGGCGTTTCTTTTTCCATGTCAATATCAAAGAAATCCTGTGCAGCATCCCTTTGTGTCCATAAACCAACAGTACATGCAAAACCCCCCAGAAGATTATTTGAAAGTTAATCCTTGCAGTTGCAGAAACTGCTTTTGTAAACTTGAAATGAAAGGAAATGAACACACGTGTGAATCTGCTCTTTTCAAAATAAGGAAATTACAGTTTAAAAGTCAAACATCAAATGACAGCTTTTTGCTTGCACAGAGATATCATTGAATATGGGTGTGGGGGTTTGGCTACATAATGTACATTATATTTGTCCCCATAAGATTTGGTTACATTGGTAAAGACTCAGTAACCAGGAAACAGGGTTTTGGCCCAGGCAGTGAATTCAATGGCCAGCCCTGCCTCCCACTGAAAAAAGTTTGCATCCATAAGTGTACCGGCCCACAATGACATATGAAAAGGCCGAAAGTGTGAGGATTCACTGCCCTGCTAGACTAGCAGGCAGCCCGGCGAAGAAGGAACAATGGAAGCCAGTCTGGCTGGTGCATGACCTAGAGGTGCGCTTTCCTCCAGCACCCACTCTGAAGAAGGAACTGCCAAACTTCAAAGGGAATCATAAAAGTCCTTTGTTGTAAGCCGAGCCTGGCAGGGACAGTTTGCTATGGGGGTCTGTAGCACTGTCCACACATGTGACAATTCCACCCATTTGACATTAAAGAACCACTGTATTTTAAGACATTTTTCCCAGCACCCTGAATAGGTAATAAGTTTGTAGCATGCCAGTTTTCTATGTGATTTTTAGGCGAATGCAAAGAGACCAAGTACAAGTTTCTAGCGCTTGGTGAATTGAAATGGTCATGCAAGACGCATTTCGGGGTGAATTATCAATGGGACAAATATGAAACTTGGTGAGAAGATGCAAATTGTTATTGGGAATATGTGTAGTCATTGGCAGAATTTTAAATATTATGCATTTCATAAAAATGGTGAAAATGTGCCAAAGGGTGATGTGACCTCGCACAGAGTCAGCGATTGGATTGTCCAATTCCCTGTGACCTATTGAATCCGCACATGTACTTCTTATGGCGGTGGCTAGTATAAGTCTGAAGTTTTGATCTATAACTCATTTTTGGTAAAAGGTAGGCTGGAGAGACAAAGAGAGACCATAAATGCAAACACACACATGATGTCATTTCCCCTGAACCAATCGACCTAGAAGGAGAGGAGAGGGCTGTTAGGCTGTCTTATCACAGGGTAGGAGTAATTCCAGGTTACTTCCCCCAGATTGTAAATTCAATGATGTCATTTTGGCTATATAAGGGAGAGACAGAGAAAAAGAATGGACTCTCAAGACTGACACGCTCACTGAAAAATCAAAATCCATTCAAGATCCAAGAAGCCAGATACATCCATCCAGGCAGACCTATCAATTTATCCAGATGCAGGGAGAAAGGAGAGGAGGCAGCTTATCCCATTCTAGAGAGTGCAGTGACCAGACCTTGCCTAGCTGTCCAGCAGCCCCTCCAGGAGAGTCCAGTGACCAGATCCCCTGGCCCAGACATTCAGAGTGACCAGATACCGTGGCCTAGCTGTTCAGAGACCTTGCTGGCTTTCCAGAATCCCAAACTCAAGCTTACATTGTAATTAGCACACAACCCCAGTTCTCCAAACTGCATATCCCACTCTTTTGACCCTTGCATCGCATTTAAATCCCTTCGTAATCCCAAATTGCCAGTATAATCTGTTCCCCTTTCCATAGCAGAATATGTATTAGCCTGTGTCTGTAGCGTATTTCTTTTATAGTTCTTTGCGCTATCTGAGTAAGTCCGTAGTACCATTTTGAAGTAAATCAATTCATTCCCCTATAAGGAGATTCACGGTGAGTTGGTTGACATTCAAAATTAACCACCTCATGCCAAGTGCCTTTCTTTAATTAAATATAGTCATTAAAATATAGCCTTAACAGAAGTAGCTTTTGTGTGACAAAAACTGAATTTGCCCGTGTATTGTGCCTTCATACGAATTCCAATTTGCATATGCCCCACAGAAAAACCCAACCGTAGTCCCATTAAGAGTAACCCCTTCTATCAGAATCGTATCTGTTCTGTGCTTTTGTTCCCTGTCCTGAAAACCGATTTCTGATTTTGACAGCTTAGCCCTTTCCGTGGCTGCCTGTTATCCCAAGTCCAGGGTTGGATTGGCTCCTCGGCTTTCGGCCCATGGCCGGGCCGAAATCGTCCCTCGGGAGTGGGGGTCCAATTCTTTCATCCTTCTTAAATCGATAATTGAGTACCAACACAGGTTGGGTGATATTGTATGCATATTTGTTCTATAAAAAAAGCTCAAGCGTAAGTGCTATACAATAACATATTATCATTTGGCCTTGGACTTCTGCTTGGATTCACAGTAATTTAGTGTACTTTGGAACAATGCTATTTGATGCCACTTTCTGTTTTGTCAATGGGTGAAAGGTTGTGTTTCATCGCTTCCCGGATGTCACCTTGGGCTGGGGTTCAAATGACATCACTTCTGGTGATGTCATCAGAGGTCAAGGGTCGTGAGGTGAGGGGTGGGCCACTTTTTTGAGGCGAGGGGTGGGCCACTTATTTTTGGGCGACTGGGCCTATTTCTTGTCCCAGTCTGACCCTTCCCAAGTCCTGTGCAGAAACGAATTTCCATTCTGCCGCGTGTGTTTTCTTTTGCATTTTTCTTTCCCAAAATCGACTTTCTTCCCTTGTGTTGCCTTGGTGCCCTGCTTAGTAGTCCGCAAGCTTCCTTACCTCTCGAGTATAGAAACACAAATTTCTGTCCTAGCTATCCTGCTGCGGTTGTAAGCTGCTGTCCAAGAAAGAAGTGAAATCCGATTATGCTGTTTTGCTCATAAATCAGGTTTCATTTCCTTTCTGGTCTCCCATCTGGGTTTGGAGGGCTGAATTCTAAACTTGATTTTTCCCTCTTCATCTTAACTCTTTGCCACTGCCTTCCATACAAAAAGAATTTAGTCAGCAGACGTTTGGGGGTGAGTGTTGCATGGGGAGCATTTAATGGGAATGCTATCTGTTGCCGCCAAAAACGATTTTTATTCTGTTTGCTTTTAAAGGTTTCTGTAAATTGTGGGAATTGTGAACTAACTTTGTTATGGGAATCTTTGCATTTGTATTGCCCCAACATTGGTGGTTGCTGCCCAATTGTTTGATTTTGCTTGATTTTTCATTTGACCATAAAATTAATAAATATATTGTTAAACACTGGCCTGGTTTCTGGTCCATTGCGACACAGGTTGTTTGTTAAGGTGGGTGCGAGAGGGGTTGGGGGCCTACTCAAATAAAGAACCTGTGGTTAAGATAAAAGGCATTTTTATTGTGCGCCACATTCAGTGTCAGTGGAAGGAGTCCCTGGCTGGAGTGTGCTGTGTTTTAAAACATTTACAGGTCTGTGGTGCAGCCTATGCCGGTGACAAGGTTCCAAAGTTGTCTGATTAATTTATTCAATTGTGTAGCTTGTTTAGAGAAGGTGGTGACACACACAATACGATTGCACTTTGTGTTCTTCTCCCTCGGGCATAACAGATCTTCCCTATGTGTCCGACGAGCCCTCTAGGCTGATCTTTTAATAGTTTGCGGGGATATGCTCTAGCTGCAAATTTGTCTCCTAGAAGATTCATATGATGTTCAAAGTCGCTATTCATGGTACAGTTACGGAAGGCGATGCTGGTGCAGCCCAACATCGAAGGCCAACATAAAGGGCGTCGTTCCCTGTCTGGGCCCTCATTTACACCCCGCTGCCAGCACGAGCAGTGCAGGCAGGCTCAATCCACCTTTCCTTGACTGCCTGCTAGTGCTGACACTGGTGTCTGGGAGCTGGAGCTCCACACCACCATGGCCCCCACCTCATTGACCTGTAAACTCGTTTCCTCAGCCTGCTCCTATCGAGTGTCGCTATTGGCTAGGAAGTGCATCATCTATCCACAAAGAAACAAGCTGGATGTTAATGCCGGTGCAGCCCGACATCGAAGGCTGACATAAAAAGCCATTGTTGCCCCCACTGGGTCTGCCCAGGCACATATGGCTCATCGGGTCTCGGTCCTCCTCTGTGAAGCCTTTTTCACCGTAGCCGCTGTCCCTGACTTTGGAACACACTCTCCAGAGATCCCTGGACACAGCCACCTTTATCCTCTCCAGTATTTAGTATAAAGGTAAACTACTCTCATTTCGGAACACTTCCGTGCATTGCATCCATTTTTTGCCTGTTCTTTTATTCCCCTCCTACACCTCGCAATCCACCCTACCGCGACAGTCTATCCATTACATGTTACCACCCACTACCCGCCAAGCACCTGTTTCTTAACTGGGGCGTCTTGACAGGCTCACGTTGCTCTTACTACCAGCCCACTCTTTTATCTGTAGACCACGCATCTACCACTTGCAGCTCTGTGCTCGAATCACGCTACGTAATGCTCCCTACTTAATACAACACTGTAACCTTGCACGCCTTCTTTGATGTAATAGATCCTACCTCATATGGAATGGCAGCCTCGCGCTGCTCTTATCTCATATCCTGACGCAATGTAATGTCATCTACATCATGTCTTTGACTCGCGGCCCCTGCTGTTATAATGTAACTTAGCTTGTCTGTAACTTGCTGGATTTGACTTGAAACGCATGCTGTTATAACTCACTTATTATGTGTCTTTTATGTGTATCTGTACTCCTGCAGTAGCCCCTTGTACTATGAGTTGTGACTCTGCCAGATTGTGCACACACACCACTTACCGGCACATCTGAAGTAGCCCTCCGCATCATGAGGCGTGGTTTTACGAATTTGTACATTTACCCTAATGTTGTCTCTCATGTATCTGTATACCTGAAGTAGCCCCCCCCCGTACCATGAGGCATCGCTTTTCCAGTGGTGCATTTACCCTAATTGTGTCTCTCATGTATCTGTATACCTGAAGTAGCCCCCCCCGTACCATGAGGCATCGCTTTTCCAGTGGTGCATTTACCCTAATTGTGTCTCTCATGTATCTGTATACCTGAAGTAGCCCCCCCCGTACCATGAGGCATCGCTTTTCCAGTGGTGCATTTACCCTAATTGTGTCTCTCATGTATCTGTATACCTGAAGTAGCCCCCCCGTACCATGAGGCATCGCTTTTCCAGTGGTGCATTTACCCTAATTGTGTCTCTCATGTATCTGTATACCTGAAGTAGCCCCCCCGTACCATGAGGCATCGCTTTTCCAGTGGTGCATTTACCCTAATTGTGTCTCTCATGTATCTGTATACCTGAAGTAGCCCCCCCCGTACCATGAGGCATCGCTTTTCCAGTGGTGCATTTACCCTAATTGTGTCTCTCATGTATCTGTATACCTAATGTAGCCTACCGTACCATGAGGCGTGGCTTTGCCAGTGGTGCATTTACCTTAATGTTGTCTCTCATGTATCTGTATACCTGATGTAGCCTACCGCACCATGAGGCGTGGCTTTGACAGTGGCGCATTTACCCTAATTTTTTCTCTAATCTATCTGTATACCTGATGCCAGGCTATGCTAATAAGAACCATTTGTTGTCACCTGCATATGTGATCTTGCACTTTTAAGAACTCACTTTGCTCTTACTGTAACTATCGCCCTGATGCCTGAGGGTTTAGTGTGTTGCTATAAATGGAAAAAAAAATACATTTGGCCTCATTACGACCCTGGCGATAATGGGTTAACGGCGCCGTAAGAGGCTGTAGCGCCGTTAATCCATTAGCGCCTAATTACGAGGTCCCTTTGCGCGACCCGACCTTAACGGCTGGTCTACACCAGCCGTTAAAGTAGGGACCCGCAAAGGGACCTTCGCGGTAAGTATGGTACCGCAATTTGCGGTACCGTACTTAGCGCCTTCGCCATTCCCATTATGCCCTATGGGGCAAAAATGGGAATGGGGAAGGGCCATGGGGAAATAGGGAAATACTGCCTAGCCAACCTTGGAATGGGGCGGTATTTCCCCATTTCACCATGGCGGACACGTTACGATACCGGCACAAACCATGGTGCTAATAGCGCCATGGTTTAGCGCTGGTATCGTAATGAGGGCAATTGTCCTCACTCACATGCAGAAATGTAACTGTGCATTAGAGCTATACTTTGAAAAGAAGTGTTCATCTTTAGAAAAAAGGAATCAGAGTAATGTCATTTGTTACGTAATATTCTTTTGTGGGGATGTGTTAACAAAGGACTTCACTTACCCTATCGCTTGTCTGATATTTACTAAGGCCCTTCCCCATCCTCACAGGAGTTGTAATCTCGGAGAAATTGTTTTCCATTTCCAGAACTGGTTAAAATGGTGCATTTGCAATTTCCACCAAACTTTAGAGTAGAAACGAGATTTTTAAAAGAAGCCATAGGGTGTACGGGAAGATATGGGTGGGAATCATGGGACCAGGCTTGCAGAGGCTGCCGTCAGCAAAGTAAAGGGATCTGGAAGTTGTTACTCATGATTAATTCAGTATTTGTTTGTGCCTCCTATAGCCACACTCTGAGAAACCTGTGCAGATAATTTAGTTTATTTTATAGTGTGACATTTACGCATAAAATATGATACGCTAGGAAGGCAGGTAGAAATCGTATAAAGCGCAACAGATCGCCTCAGAAGAGTCGTCAAGGGGCCAAAGGTAAATCTCAGTTGCGGGCCACCAGGAAAGAGTCAAACTTTGGGGAACAGCCAGGTCTCCAAGAGTTTCCTGAAGCTGCAGTGGCCAGGTGTACTAATTCCATCCATGAAATGAATGTTTTATTATCGCGTAAATCTCATTGGCAAGGGATATATCAATTTGAACAAAAAACACTTCTTATTCCCAACATAAATTAATAAGCACTAACACAAGTTAATGAAGTGCAGTGCATTGTTGTGGACATATAACTACATTTTGGGCCTGATTGATGGATGTGTTTTATAATGGCGCAATCCCATAGGAAAACGTTCCATGAATCAGGCCCTCTATGTATACGCTTTCTGTACCCCCACAACTTTCTGTATCCACGTCTGCCTCCTCTTGCTTCTTCAGCACAGACCAGAAAGCGTGGTTTGATGTATTTTTATTTTAAACGTATAGTCTAATCCCCAATGGAATAAAATACAAAAATGCACAAGTTAGTCATTTACATTGTTTCTGCGCCTTGTACATATCCTTTTACTACTCTAATCAATTAGTTCTAATAATTGATTAGAATTATTTCTTGCAGCCTTCCATTATCTTTGAGTGAGCACATATTTTTTCTAAACACATTTTTTTGATCAGCCAATTGCCTTCACGGTTTGGGCTCTAAGTAGGAGCTATTTCTCACCTAACTCCTTTGCCCTTATCAAAAACATCTCCTGCTTGGGTCTCAGTGAAGAGTCCATCGGAAACCATATTTTAACTTCAGGTCTCCCCCTTGCCAGCACACTATTTATTTTCACTGGTCTACTATCCAGATCCACTCTTTTCATTCTACTTCTAGTTTTGTTGTCGGGCATCAGTAATATTCGGTTAGACTCACTCTTGCCAATCTTCATCTCATTTTGTTCATGTATTTTCCTTCATGTGAAAAATCTTGATTTCACAAAACAATTGTGAAAGAGCAGAGCGATCTCTGTTTCGTCTCTCGCTGCCTATTCAGCCCTTTGTCGTGTCCGGAGTCGCTGCCTGCTGCCTGGTTACTGATAGTTGCCACTACGTGGAATCTCTTGCAGTCTAGCGTCCTGCTCATGTCAGTGTCGTTGAACGTCTCTTCAGCTTGTTGTCAACGTTGGGCCTCTCTCCTGGAGCATGGGCTTAACATTCTGATGTGTTGCTCATGAGTAATTGTACTTTGTGTTGCACACATCATTAAGATTGCTCTCCTCACCTGTGTTTTCTCGCATTTGGTTTTATACAACCTTATTTTTTTTTAAAAAAAGGTTCTTCACGTTAATGTTGCAACCAGAATTTCCCTACATGATGGGCCTACATAATATGCTCTCTGAACATAATTTAATTTAATTTAATTTATTTAACATTTATAAAGCGCTCACACAGCCCACAGGCATCGAGGCGCTGTTACAGGAATTGTTTGTTTTTCTTAGTTGTGTAATTGTGTTGTTTTTTTTTGTCTTAGTTACGTATTTATAACGCGCTTAAACACCCAGAGGTTTCTAAGCGCGGACCCGGGGATCAAACCCGTTGTTGCTTCGTGTCGTCTTGCTTCCAAGACGCGCACGCTGCCGCTGAGCTATCCTCCCGGGACGTAGACCAGGTGTCTGCAACCTGTGGCTCTCCAGATATTTTGACTACAACTCCCATGATCTTCCACCCTACCCTTGATTGTGTTGGTTGGGACTGTGGGAGTTATAGTCCAAAACATCTGGAGAGACAAATGAACACAGCTATATTTATTGAACTGGCGTGTTTACTATTGAACTGGCCTGTTTACTTTTGCTTTCTCTGGAACTAGGCAGAAGTTCAAACTTTACTGCTTTAAACAGCAGGTTATTAGAGAGGATGGCAAATTGTTGGTTAGTTTGGAGCTATAAGCTGTTGGGGCATTTGTTTACTAGAAAGGTAGCAAGCTTATGTTAAGAAAAGCAAGCTTTAGGGACAATAGACTGTTGGAGAAAGTACTGATTTTCCATACTAACATTGCAGAAAGTCAAGATTCTATTAAATACACGGAGGCGAAGGATTATGCTGTCTTCATTTACTTCAAACTCAAGCAGCATTATAACCAATACAATATACAAAAAATGAACATAATAAAAGCTACATTTCCCAAGAAATGATAACTTGCACATGTGACATCCTTTACCAATCCTCTCTCTTCTAGTTCATAAGCTTCTCTCGTTTCTCTTATCCTTCCTCTTTCTTTGTCTCAAAAGTTAAGTCATGTGCCCCAACCAGTAGATGCTGAAACAAAAAGTGTGTCCTCCTCCTTCTTGTCTCTGGATCCTGTTGCCTTCAATTCCGTTCCTGCTAAATAATCAAATAAATAAAACTGAGGCTAGCTAGGATAGGGTGGGCAACCGTTAAAATACAATTTCTCACAACAATATTATTCCATATGCTTTACATCCGAATTTCAATTAGCTCATGCAGCGATTGACTGGGCGGGATAATCCTTTGCCTCTGTGTCTTTAATGGAATCTTGACTTTCTATAACGTTAGTATGGAAAATGTGAGGCAAACAGTGTAGTGAGCTTTGTTGATAATGCTTTCCTTGTCAGTTGCTTGTTATCCGGCCAGTTATTAAACAAATTCAGGACCATAATAACCTCCATGTCTGTGAGTATCTGGGCATGTGTGGTTTCAAAAGTCTTACCCCTCTGAGGAGTTTGCATAATAGAGGGTGTTCTCCCACTGTCACATTCTCTTTGGGATGATCGGCTGAACTGGCCAATCTACAAGTGTTCACTGCCCTGTATGCTTTGCCTTGAGCCACCAAGGCTGCTAGAAAATTCGCAATCTGAATTACATTTTCTCTAGTTGGATGTATGTGTTGTTCCACACACCAGCTATTCCAACGTGCCCAAACCGACCTGGTACCTGATGACCAATCCTTCCCAATTAATTTCTCAGTGTCTCAAGAAAGTCCTGACTTTTGCCAGGCTCCATGGAAATCGCCCACAATATCCATCTCAAGTTGCCTTCCTGAATCAGGTGATGAATCTCTGAATTGGGGGAGTAATAGAGGTTTGTCGATTCATAATTCCAGAAGGTCCAGGATCCACACCTGACTCCTCCAGTCTTGCATCACTAGAATTACGTTTGCGTGCTGCCTCCTGACCTGAGCGACCGTTCTCTGGATCTTTGCAAACTGAGGAAAAGCATACTCCCTCTCGGGACCCCACATCTGTAGAAATGAGTCAGCCTCTTTCACTGCTGGGTATGGTCTCCAGCTGAAGAAACGAGTTAGTTGAGCATTCAACCTGGATGCAAATAGGTCTGTCTTGCATGGTCCCATCATCCCCATTAGGGTAAGAAATACTGTTCTGTTTAGTTGCCAATTGCTGGCATCTCTCAAATGTCTCGAATTCCAGTCTGCCACTTAGTTTTGCAGAGCTGGAAGATATTCCGCTGTGATGCTGATCTTGTCTGTAGACTCATGCGGCTTCATTGTAACCCAGAATCAAGCCTTCGTAAGCACTGTTATAGCGCCTCGATGCCTGCGTGCTGTACTGCGCTCTACAAATACAAATAAATTAAAAAATAAAATAAACATACACCAGAAATCTTTTGCTAGTTCTGCCAGCATCTTGGAATTCGTCCTGCCCAGCCTGCTTATGTAGTGTACTGCAGAGACATTGTCCATTTTTGGTAATACGCAACAGTTCACTTTGTCTTGAGTCCAACACCTTACTGCGAAGGACCCCACCTTCAGCTCTAGACAAATGATGTGAAGCTCTAGATCCTTCCCTGACCACCTGCCTCCCATTGACATCTCTCTGCAACGGGCTCCCCAGACCCAACGGCTGGCATCCGATTCGGGGTGAGCCAAATATCGACATTGACATCTCTCTGCAACGGGCTCCCCAGACCCAACGGCTGGCATCCGATCCGGGGTGAGCCAAATATCGCTCTGCCATTCCAGACCTCCATATGTCTGAACCGCCACCATTGTTCTGCCCTCGCCTCTGTGGAGATCGGCACTTTCTGTTTGTACGATAATCCTCTTTGTAGGTGTTGAATCGCAGTAGTGCCCTGTGGTGTAGTGGCCCTGGGAAGATTGCCTGAATGGAGGATGCTAGACTAACTACCAATCTGGCCAGTTCTCTGAGTGATATCTCTTCCCTCGCTAGTATTCACCTGATCTCCTCTTTGATCAGATTTAGCTTTGCTATTGGTAGGCTGAGCGTGGCCACCTTTGTGTCTATCACAAAACCCGGGGACTCTAATGATTGAGCCAGTTCCAATTCAGATTTTTCCCAATTTATTAAAAATCCCAACCTCTGCAACAGTTGGATTGCTACCTCTGATTGTAGTTCCACCCTTAATTTGTCCTGCCCCATCATATGGAAGTCGTCTAAATATACCATAAACCTGATGCCCTGTTCTCTCAGGTGACTGACCACTGTCCTCATCAGTTTCGTAAAAGCCCAAGGTGCTGATGCTAGGCCGAACAGGAGGCATGTGAATTCCCACTTCTGACCTTCCCACAGAATTGAAAGAACCTCCCATGTTCCCTTGCAATTGGGATTGTTAAGTAGGCATCTTTGAGGTTTATCCTTACCAGCCAATCCCCTGATTGTAATACGTCTCTCAAAAGATGGATTCCCTTCATCTTGAAATGTATGTATATGATGAATGCATCTAAACTTCTCAAGTTTATCACTGATATCTGTTTCTTTTTGCCTTTTACCAAGAACATGTTGCTTATAAACCTGATCGAGCAGTTGGACGTCAGTGTGATGGCCCCCTTTCTCTCTAGATCTAATATATCTTTGTTTAACAAAGCTTTGTCTTCCTTGTTGAACATTATAGGTCTTTGGTACACTGTTTGTACTGGTTCCTGTCAGAACTCTAGTAGGAAGCCGTGTGCCGTTTGTTCGACCCATGTATCTCCTGATATTACTTTCCACTTTTCTAAGAATAGTGCAGTCCTCCCCCCTATCACTGGGGTCCCTGTCTCTGCTGGTCACTTCAGCACTTTTGTGATCAGTCTCACCTGTGTTTGCATGTTGGCCTCTGTTGCTGCCTCTCCAGCCTCTGCCTCTACCCCTTCCTCTCGACTGAAAGAAGGGGCTGGGTTTGCGCTCTTCCTGATTCCTCCAGTCATTCCTGCTATTTTAGATGGACCTGTATGAGGAATAGTGGCTGGCCAAGTGGCCCCTTCTGCTGCCAGCTCTTCCAAAAACCTTCTACTCAAACACTCTTTTGAATGAGGCCTGGGCTTTGTCTATAGTGGCATAAGTATTAGCGAATTTCGCCATCTCTTTAATGAAGGCATCCCCGAAGAACTTGCCTTTACTGTTCGACGCTGACACTGAGGTGGCCAGCTCACTCATTTTGGGGTCTATTTTGACCAGGATGGACTTCCACCTTTCTGTTTTCAGGGTGCTGTTGGCATTGCTGAGTAGGCATATTTCCCTCTGTGCCCATCCAGCTAGGATCCTAGGGTCCACTTTTTGTTCCGGCTGTTTCGCCTCTTCTGCCATCAGAGCCATCTGGCATCTGCAAGATCTGCCAGATCTTTGTTAGAGGGCCTAGGACATCTAGAACCCTATCTATGCCCTTCTTGATGCCTCTGCAGTACTATCCCATGAAGGACAACATCGCTTCATCGATTTCTGGCATTTCCGCCACGCACTCTGGCACTTGGGGTCTGGGGCATTCTGCCCGGAGATTGCTCATGGCCTCTTTTGACAGTGGATTTTGAATTCGCCTCTTGATATAATTGGCAATCTTGGCGGGGGGGTCCCACTCCACCGACCTGGGATGGATGAGAGAGTCTGGGTCGAATACCTCGCCGATTTCTTCCTCGTCCCTTTGCCGATTCCTTTTCTTGGCGGCCTTATGGTTATAAGGAGGTCTTGGGATGATATATCGCGCTGCTCAGAGCTTTCTTCGGACATCTCGTCCCACTCTTCCTTGTCCAGTTCTTCGACAATTGGACTCCTCATCTGTATACCCTTTGCCTCTCCTTACCCAGGACCTCACTCTTTTCTCACCACCTCTCTCTCTGCGTGGTGTGCCTGGGGGCAAGAGAGTCTGGCTGCTGCAGGCCTTTATGACTTTATTTCTTCCCTGTTGCCCCTCCTGATATCTCTCTGGGGCTTTTCCCCTCAGGGCCAGCATCCCTTGGGAGAAAGTGATTAGGTCCTCCACCAAGCTCCTTCCCTGGGACAATGCTCCCAATACTGTGCCCAGTACTCTTTGTATTGCTTGCTCCCTGCTGGGCGCTGTCCACTTTCTGCTAGTATGGGGCTCGTCATAGTCTTTGCTGAAGCTGTGCATTTTAAACACTGGTGGGTCTCTAAAGGGTTCTTGGGCCTGTACTCGTCAAAAGCAGCTATGTGGGTCTGGGTTGGCTTCTTGTGTTGCAGTTTTACTTGGGTCTGTGCCCATCTATAGTTCTTAGCACTTACCAATGATTTAGTTGCTGCCTTTCCCTGCCTGTACTGCAGTGAATGTAAAGCTTGACACTATCCGTGTCAGTTACAATGCAACCACTAGGTGGCGCTGTCCCACTTCACTTTGTTCATTGAAATGTGCCTCACGTGCCATTGACAGCCCTTCACCATGCCTCGTTGTTATCTGTGAGCCCCCGGTGAATTCTGTCAGTGTTCCCGACTAACTCATTCACTCTGCTCCTTGTTGTTGAGAGGGGTGGCTCTACGGAAATGACACAAAGTCGGTGCCGGATGACCACCGTCGCGCCCTTGTGTTGCCCGCCATGATAGAGCACCCCCTCGAGTGTTACAAATTGTGTTGCCCACCCCCTGCAGAGGCCTGTTACGACTGCTACCTCCGGGCACACGGATATGCTCCAACAAAATGCCCTGCGCTGTGCACTGTGAAAACAAATTGTTCGCTCCTGCCTGACGAAAAACCACTAATTTAGTTAAATTACATCAATTCGTATACATGACATAACGATGTAATATTAAGGTACTTAACTGCTGCCCGAGCAGCAAGAAAGAGGGCGGATAAGAGAAATAAGAGAAGGTTCTGAATTAGCAGAGAGAGGATTGGTTAAGGATGTCACATGTTCAACTTATCGCATGTAAAAATGGACTACAAAAAAAGACGATTTCTTAGGAAATTGAGTTTTTATTGTTTTCATTTTGTATATATTCGATTGGTTATAATGCTGCTCGAGTTTGAAATCCGAGCCTCTGGTCTTGACATAGAATAGCAAGTTCTTGGGGCAGTCGGGGCAGATTCGAAGCATCTACCAATGGATGGACACCACTTTGTTCCTAAACCATCAAACTTGGCTCCTCTTTACTCAAAATGGCGCTTTGCCTGGGGTGGCATAAATCCTTACAAATGCCCTGGAGGTAGTAGGCTATTGGGGAGAGTACTAAGCTTTTGGGGAACTAGAAACATCTCTTAGATATGAGGGAAACATAGAAGCAGGCAGAAGCAGGCAGCACAGCAGAAAACGAGAGAAAAGTGACATAGAGGAAAAGAGGAATAATGAAGCCACAGTGTTACAGAAATGAGAGTCCCATGAGCTAAAGAAACGAAACGAGAAGAAATATATGGAATAAAACTCATGCATAATATAATAAAAATAATTTAAACAGATATATATTTCATTCCCCAAATTGGCTGTCTGCATTTAATTCCTCCTGGCAGGTGCAGTCTTCCCCCACGGACACAGAGCACAGCACAGTGTCTTGAAATTCCCAACCACACTCATAACATTTTGAAGACTTTTGCTGTCTGCCCGTAGGCTGCATTATTCATCCCTTTAACACTCAACAAAACTAGTCGGCGCGTCGCATATCCTTGGTGACCCATGATTTTCAGATTGCCTCACATAATGCCGCGCGTTCTCAGATGCTTAGGCGAGAACTGAAGGGCTCAGTCGTTGCAGATTTCCAGGATATTGCTCCAGCTGAGCCTCTCGCTGATTTAAGGTCTCCCTGGCACATGTTGCTTATAAACCTGATCGAGCAGTTGGACGTCAGTGTGATGGCCCCCTTTCTCTCTAGATCTAATATATCTTTGTTTAACAAAGCTTTGTCTTCCTTGTTGAACATTATAGGTCTTTGGTACACTGTTTGTACTGGTTCCTGTCAGAACTCTAGTAGGAAGCCGTGTGCCGTTTGTTCGACCCATGTATCTCCTGATATTACTTTCCACTTTTCTAAGAATAGTGCAGTCCTCCCCCCTATCACTGGGGTCCCTGTCTCTGCTGGTCACTTCAGCACTTTTGTGATCAGTCTCACCTGTGTTTGCATGTTGGCCTCTGTTGCTGCCTCTCCAGCCTCTGCCTCTACCCCTTCCTCTCGACTGAAAGAAGGGGCTGGGTTTGCGCTCTTCCTGATTCCTCCAGTCATTCCTGCTATTTTAGATGGACCTGTATGAGGAATAGTGGCTGGCCAAGTGGCCCCTTCTGCTGCCAGCTCTTCCAAAAACCTTCTACTCAAACACTCTTTTGAATGAGGCCTGGGCTTTGTCTATAGTGGCATAAGTATTAGCGAATTTCGCCATCTCTTTAATGAAGGCATCCCCGAAGAACTTGCCTTTACTGTTCGACGCTGACACTGAGGTGGCCAGCTCACTCATTTTGGGGTCTATTTTGACCAGGATGGACTTCCACCTTTCTGTTTTCAGGGTGCTGTTGGCATTGCTGAGTAGGCATATTTCCCTCTGTGCCCATCCAGCTAGGATCCTAGGGTCCACTTTTTGTTCCGGCTGTTTCGCCTCTTCTGCCATCAGAGCCATCTGGCATCTGCAAGATCTGCCAGATCTTTGTTAGAGGGCCTAGGACATCTAGAACCCTATCTATGCCCTTCTTGATGCCTCTGCAGTACTATCCCATGAAGGACAACATCGCTTCATCGATTTCTGGCATTTCCGCCACGCACTCTGGCACTTGGGGTCTGGGGCATTCTGCCCGGAGATTGCTCATGGCCTCTTTTGACAGTGGATTTTGAATTCGCCTCTTGATATAATTGGCAATCTTGGCGGGGGGGTCCCACTCCACCGACCTGGGATGGATGAGAGAGTCTGGGTCGAATACCTCGCCGATTTCTTCCTCGTCCCTTTGCCGATTCCTTTTCTTGGCGGCCTTATGGTTATAAGGAGGTCTTGGGATGATATATCGCGCTGCTCAGAGCTTTCTTCGGACATCTCGTCCCACTCTTCCTTGTCCAGTTCTTCGACAATTGGACTCCTCATCTGTATACCCTTTGCCTCTCCTTACCCAGGACCTCACTCTTTTCTCACCACCTCTCTCTCTGCGTGGTGTGCCTGGGGGCAAGAGAGTCTGGCTGCTGCAGGCCTTTATGACTTTATTTCTTCCCTGTTGCCCCTCCTGATATCTCTCTGGGGCTTTTCCCCTCAGGGCCAGCATCCCTTGGGAGAAAGTGATTAGGTCCTCCACCAAGCTCCTTCCCTGGGACAATGCTCCCAATACTGTGCCCAGTACTCTTTGTATTGCTTGCTCCCTGCTGGGCGCTGTCCACTTTCTGCTAGTATGGGGCTCGTCATAGTCTTTGCTGAAGCTGTGCATTTTAAACACTGGTGGGTCTCTAAAGGGTTCTTGGGCCTGTACTCGTCAAAAGCAGCTATGTGGGTCTGGGTTGGCTTCTTGTGTTGCAGTTTTACTTGGGTCTGTGCCCATCTATAGTTCTTAGCACTTACCAATGATTTAGTTGCTGCCTTTCCCTGCCTGTACTGCAGTGAATGTAAAGCTTGACACTATCCGTGTCAGTTACAATGCAACCACTAGGTGGCGCTGTCCCACTTCACTTTGTTCATTGAAATGTGCCTCACGTGCCATTGACAGCCCTTCACCATGCCTCGTTGTTATCTGTGAGCCCCCGGTGAATTCTGTCAGTGTTCCCGACTAACTCATTCACTCTGCTCCTTGTTGTTGAGAGGGGTGGCTCTACGGAAATGACACAAAGTCGGTGCCGGATGACCACCGTCGCGCCCTTGTGTTGCCCGCCATGATAGAGCACCCCCTCGAGTGTTACAAATTGTGTTGCCCACCCCCTGCAGAGGCCTGTTACGACTGCTACCTCCGGGCACACGGATATGCTCCAACAAAATGCCCTGCGCTGTGCACTGTGAAAACAAATTGTTCGCTCCTGCCTGACGAAAAACCACTAATTTAGTTAAATTACATCAATTCGTATACATGACATAACGATGTAATATTAAGGTACTTAACTGCTGCCCGAGCAGCAAGAAAGAGGGCGGATAAGAGAAATAAGAGAAGGTTCTGAATTAGCAGAGAGAGGATTGGTTAAGGATGTCACATGTTCAACTTATCGCATGTAAAAATGGACTACAAAAAAAGACGATTTCTTAGGAAATTGAGTTTTTATTGTTTTCATTTTGTATATATTCGATTGGTTATAATGCTGCTCGAGTTTGAAATCCGAGCCTCTGGTCTTGACATAGAATAGCAAGTTCTTGGGGCAGTCGGGGCAGATTCGAAGCATCTACCAATGGATGGACACCACTTTGTTCCTAAACCATCAAACTTGGCTCCTCTTTACTCAAAATGGCGCTTTGCCTGGGGTGGCATAAATCCTTACAAATGCCCTGGAGGTAGTAGGCTATTGGGGAGAGTACTAAGCTTTTGGGGAACTAGAAACATCTCTTAGATATGAGGGAAACATAGAAGCAGGCAGAAGCAGGCAGCACAGCAGAAAACGAGAGAAAAGTGACATAGAGGAAAAGAGGAATAATGAAGCCACAGTGTTACAGAAATGAGAGTCCCATGAGCTAAAGAAACGAAACGAGAAGAAATATATGGAATAAAACTCATGCATAATATAATAAAAATAATTTAAACAGATATATATTTCATTCCCCAAATTGGCTGTCTGCATTTAATTCCTCCTGGCAGGTGCAGTCTTCCCCCACGGACACAGAGCACAGCACAGTGTCTTGAAATTCCCAACCACACTCATAACATTTTGAAGACTTTTGCTGTCTGCCCGTAGGCTGCATTATTCATCCCTTTAACACTCAACAAAACTAGTCGGCGCGTCGCATATCCTTGGTGACCCATGATTTTCAGATTGCCTCACATAATGCCGCGCGTTCTCAGATGCTTAGGCGAGAACTGAAGGGCTCAGTCGTTGCAGATTTCCAGGATATTGCTCCAGCTGAGCCTCTCGCTGATTTAAGGTCTCCCTGGCACTGGTGAGTATTTATGGAAATAGCCAACCACTTGACGTCTAGACTGTTCTTCTGGACACAGAGGGTGTCAGGGGGAGGAGTTCCTGTGACAAATCTCAATCATACTACTCACTTGATTTGGTTTCCAGGATTGTTGTATTATGACCTCAGACCTGGCGTTGTAGTGCTCTCAGTTGTGTGCAAAGCAAGTCCGCGCGGTGGGAGTGGCAGTATCTCTGTCCCTCTGTCTTTGCTTTATTGGAACCCACCTCCGTTGCCTGTAGCAGTGAGATTCCATGGAGAGGTGGATGTCTCCTAATGTGATGTTACTGTAACGGAACCGCCCTGTGTTGAGTAACTGAACGGCACGGATGTTTAGCTTTAACTGTTCATCCTGCCGGCCTTCGGGGAGTTCTTCCTATGGTGGTCCGATTATGAAGGCTTCTCAGAGATCTTAAGAATTGATGGCATCATGTGTTGAGGTTGAGACTGGTGCCATGATCATGGCATTCATCAATACTGCTGTGCAATGAGGTGCTCATGCTATGGTTCAGAGGCCCAAGATTGCCACATCACTTTCTCCCAACCTCTCTAGAAAGATTGACTGGTACAGCATACCATCCTACCAGGTTTGGGATCAAAGACTCATTGTCACAGTAATAGCCAGGCTGTGACCATAAGAAGCAGAGTTGTTCCTTCTACTCTTTCTCTGGAGCCTCCTCATGTCAATGAAGCCAGGCCAAGAGATAATTTGCTTCAGAGTGTGTGTGCACCCAAAGAGCGACATAATCCATTTCAAAGAGTGCCTAGAACTGTTTAACCAATTTGTATCCTCTCTTCTTCTGTGTGTAGCCACCATATTTGTAGTGGTTGTAGTCCATGCTGGCAAAAGTTTTAAGGAATAATTGTTGCGGAGGCCAGGGGCCAGGAGGATGGACAATTATCCCCCTTAGCAGGCAGGTCAAGCCCAAAAAGATGAGTAGAACATTGTACCACTTTTCAGACTCTTCCCTGGGTAACAATCGTCATACAAAGGTTGTGCTTTCACTTCCCTTGCTGAACCTGATCAGAAAAAGAAGAAAGATCTGACCTCTGTACCTCAGAACAATTTCAGTGTGCCCGTGTTGCTCATCACTCTTAAACTTAAATGCCCACATTTCCTGTTTGCATTTTTTTTATCACTAGTATTTGTAATGCTCACCTGGTATCCACGGGGACGCCACTCAGCCTGTTCGGACCTCCTATGACCTCAAACCCTTCCCTGGAATCTGTTCGACTGGAAACTGGGCCTGAAACACAGGATTTCCGGAGTTTAACTCTATTGTCTCTGGTTGCTTGACCCCCTTCTTCCCTTGGGGACCAAACCTTCCCCTAAACCCTCTCCTCACCTTGTTTTCTTGAGTGGTGTGCTCTCCGTACTGCCCTTCGGTGCAGGGGTGCGTCGACTGATGTGGGCTCTATGCAGCCTAGTTGCTTCCCTGGCGCGGACCCAACGGGATGGGATTGTTGTATCTTCAGCCCAACTGGTAGTTGGATGATTCTTAATGAACTGCCCTTTTTTTGTCACTTGTCCCTTTTATAACATGTCTCTTCTCCCTTAGGTGTTGGAGGGGTCGGAGACGGCGTCGTGCTGCTTCAGGAAGCCAAGCACTAAGCGGTGAGGGAGAGCACGATGCGCAGCGCTGTTCACTCTATCTTGTATTGACCAATATCTCTCTCTGTGTCCCTTACAGACGCTGCAATGTCCCAGCGTGGCTGCCGGCAGAGAAATAATAAGATGGGGTGAGTAAGCGCGATGTGCGGCGCCTTCTTATGCTTTCCGTGCTAACCTGTAATGTCGTTTCCCCTTGCAGGTCGGTGGGATGCTCCGGAGCTGAAGTTACTCTGAACAGCTCGAGTTCAGGTAAGCGTTTGACTCTTCTTGTAGTTTTCAAGAAAGCTGGGATATGAAGAATGCTTACTATGCCATATCATACTAATGTATTTTCTTTCGTCCATTTATCTTCCTTAGGATGCGGCGTGCCGAGATGGAGGTGACAGCGCCGTAAAGCTGCCCGCAGGACTGGAGGAGCGATGGATGGAAGCTGGATACTCCCCAAGGTAAGTATAATATTAATGCTGTTCTTGTTCTTGCAGGTGCGCGGGTGCGGAGGAGAGACGAAGGCCTTCAGGAGACCGATCCGAGCACGGTGAGTGTCACGCTGCAGTTGCAGAGGAATGCAAAGCGTGTTTCTCCACCCGGGCGTGGTTTAAAAAGCTTCAAGGTATCCCAGGTATTCCTGGGTTGAACCACACCCAAAAGGCTAGACCGCACACTCTGTTCAAGGAACTGGGTCATGTGGGGGCATCCATCTTGCCCACAATACATTACAAGTCCAGTGCCAAGTTGTTCTCGGAGTTATGTGTGAACCTGGCACCACAGGCGCCAGGTCTGACTCCAAGTGGGTCTCTGGTAAGAGGGAGAGGCCCTTAAGGGCCATGTAGGGGATCGTGGCCTGGCTCCAGCCTGGTGTCTCAGAGGGCTGGGGTCAGGGATCATGACAGCACTCCCCCCTAAGGCCCCTCTCGTGGTGGTTCTCCTGTCTGGCCCTGGTTGGATGGATGGTTTCGCTGGAACCTTTTGAGCAAACGAGGTGCATGGATGTACTCGCAAGGTTCCCATGTCCTGTCCTGTGGACCATACCCTTTCCAGTCCACTAGATAGTATAGATTAGATCTGACATACTTTGAATCCAGAATGTCCTTGACCTCGAACTCTGGCTCCCCATTGATTACTACTGGCTTCGGTGGTGTTGTAACACAGGTCCCAGTTTGAACAGGTTTTAGGAGAGATACGTGGAACACAGGGTTAATCTGCATGTTGGATGGTAAGGCTAGTTTGACTGCTAATGGATTCATCACAGAGGTGATGGTAAATGGACACAGGTATCTTGGGTGGAAAGTCCGAGTTCCTTTAATGGGCACATGTTTAGATGCCAACCAGACTTTGTCTCCAGCTTGGTAATTGGGGGGCCTTTACTCGGTGTTGGTCAGCAAATTTCTTCTGGCGGTTCTTAGCTTGGAGTAAGTGTTCAGCTGCCCTTTTGAAGGTTTGGGAAATGGTTGTGTGCAAGGTTTTAATAGCTGGCATTTCCAGGGTCGTAGGGGCGTTTAGCTCGGAAGTGCGTGGATGTCTGCCATATATGGTATAAAAGGGTGTCTGCCCAGTGCTGGTGTGTAGGGAATTATTATAGGCATATTCGGCTATCCATAACAGGTCTGACCAGCTTACTTCTGCTTGATGTAGCATACAGCGTAGGTACTGCTCAAGCGTTTGATTCGTTCTCTCTGTTTGAGCATCCGTTTGGGGATGGTGACTGGTGAACAGCACTTCCTCCAGAAGTTGAACACAAATTGAGTACCTCGTTCTGAGACCAATACCGAAGGAAACCCATGGAGCCGTTCGATGCATTCGAGAAACACCTTTGCCAGAGTGGATGCGTTTGGGAGACCCTTAAGAGGAATGAAGTGTGCCATTTTTTAAAACAGGCCCACAACCACTAGAATAGTGTTAAACCCTTGACTGGGTGGTAAGTCGGTAATAAAGTCAAGGGATAGCGTATGCCAGGCCACTGGTGGAATATCCAATGGCTGTAAGAGTCCAGCTGGTTTCTGCTTGGAGGATTTGTTTTGTGCACACACTCCACAGGATAGGATGAATTGGATAATGGGGGGTCATTCCGACCCTGGCGGTACGGGGTTAACGGCACCGGTAAGGATGCCTGTGCCGTTAACCCCCTACCTCCCTATTATGAGGTCCCTTAGCGGGTCCCACCAAGACCGGCTGGTTTTATCAGCCTGTTTTAGCGGGACCCGTTAAGGACCATGGAACTAATAACGGGGCAGCAATTTGCGAGCCCGTTAATAGCTCCTTCCCCATTCCCATTGAGCCCTATGGGGGCTCAAATGGGAACAGGGAATGGTTTTCGAAATGGGGACTTACCCAGTCCACATAGGTCGGAATGCCCCGGTAAATCCCCATTCCGACACCACGGACCCGGACCCGAGTTTGGAGGCAGCCATGGTGCTTGTATCACCATGGCTGCCTCCAAACTCGGAATGAGGCCCAATGTCTATACGCCACGTGGGCCACCAGTAACTCTGTTTTACCTTGGCTAGGGTTTTTGCAATTCCAGGATGGCCCTCGATTAAGGAATCTTGATAACCGGACATGACTTGTTCTCGTAGTTCTTTGTTTGACAAAAATAAATGATTCCTGAAATAGGGCAACTAGTCCATTATCGTGTGATGTTCCCCTTGTGTACTCCACTCTTGCAAATGCTCGGGACTCATCAAGCTTTGGATTTTTTCATGTAACTCGCCCTGAGTCATGGTTGCTGTGATTCCTAGCAGTTTGTCACTTGGGATGATGGCTATTGTGTCAGGGGACTTGTATCCCTGTTCATCAACACCCATACGGGAAAGAGCATCAGCCTTTCAGTTTTTAACTCCGGGTCGAAACGTGATCACATAATCATATTCAGCGAAGAAAAGGGCCCAGCGTAGTTGTCGTGAAGATTGAGCCTTTGCTGTTTTTAGGTACTGGAGATTTCGATGGTCAGTTATTACGGTGATTGTGTTTCTGGCATAAAGGCTGACTTCATGGCTAGGAGTTCTTTGTCCTTGATAGTGTAATTGAGCTCGGGTGGTGTGAATTTATGTGACCAGAAGGTGACAGGGTGTAATTGACCCGTTTCTTTAGTGAGAAGATGGCTCCCGTTGCCATACTTGAGGCGCCCGTCTCCACCACGTACGGGAGGTCTGGGCGAGGATGATGTAGAATCGGGGCAGAAGTGAATCTCACCTTGAGTTCCCGGAAAGCCTTTTCTGCTTGAAACTTTGTAACTTTGCAGTGAAACTTTATATTGCATTTCCTTAGCAATGATGTGATGGGATGCACTATTTGCGAGAACCACGGATGAATCGGCGGTAGAAGTTTGCGAAACCCAACATGCTCTGGACTCCCTTGAATGAATTTGGCGATAGCCAGTTTAGGATAGCATCTACTTTGTGTACATCCATTCGAATTCCATTTGGGCTAAGAACAAAGCCAAGGAATTCCACCTCAGAGACATGAAATGAGCACTTTTCGAGTTTTGGCATAGAGCTGGTGTTGGCAGAGTTTCGCCACTACGGGTCGAACATGCTTGACGTGGTCCTGCTTTGATGCAGAATATACCAGGATATTGTCAATATATACTAGGGCAAAGACATCATTTCATTCCCTTAAGACATCGTTCATGAAGTATTGAAATGCAGCGGGCACGTTGCAAAGGCCAAAGGGCATTACTTGATATTCGTACAAGCCATTACTTGGTACGAAAGGCGATTTCCTCATAGGGAGGGATCCCCCTATTGGACTTGGGATGACTATCAGAAGAGAACGCGCTATAACACCAGGATCCCTACAACTAACCCTCCTTTAACCTATCTCCCCATGTACATGTCTCACACCCATAGTATTAATAGTACTGGGACTAGGAAGACTACAACCGACCCAAGGGAGATCAAGGGCAGAAGTACTGAGACAAAGAAGAACTGCATTGACACTCAGGAGAACATGCAGGTTAAAAGTACTGAGATGAGGAGGAGGTGTGGAGCCATGACGAGTACTTCTAGAAACCATAATGAGCAGTCTAGTTGGTGCCAGCTGCTCTTTGCTCTAAGTAGAGTAGAAAGAAAAGAGAGACTCAGGGAGCAGTTGTCTAGTCCTGCCTGGTGGAGCTGCAGGAGCCAGCACTGTGCAGGAAGGTGGAAGGAAGCAGACCAGGAAGCCAAGAGGGGAGCTGGAAGGACCAGAGACAGTCTGGAGTGGAGGGACCAGAAGGCGAGCTGGCAGAGAGAAGATCCTGGTGTTCCTGAAGCCTGGGAAGTGTGTGAAGGGAAGAGCGCACTGCCCAGAGAAATGTTGAGACTGTAGTGTTCCCAGTTGGACCAGAGCCCACTGCAAGGCTCCCTAGAGTTAGGGAGAGCACTTGGGATGGCTGGTGGGAAGCTAAGAAGGCACAGTCAGCATCTTCATAGTCACAGTACCAGGCAGGCAAGTAAACCAGGTCTGTCCCTCAACAACAGAAACTTAAGTGTCTGGGACCCACCAAACAAAAGCCACAAAAGTCATCTTCCTCGTGGCAGTACTTGGGAGGAAAGGGCCCAATGTATACAAAGGAAAAGAAGAGGGGTCTGGGAGGAAAGGGCCCCAAGTATACAAAGGCAAAGAAGAGGGGTCTGGGACCCATCACTATGTGAGAACAACATGAGTCAATTTCCTCGTGTCTGTACTTGGGAGGAAAATGCCCCAAGGATACAAAGGCAGAGAAGGGGGGTCTGGGACCAACCACTATGTGAGAACAACATGAACTATCTTGCTTGTGGTGATCATTGGGAGAAGAGGGCCTCAATTACCTGCACACAAAGAAGAGGGTTCTGGGACCTACTCCCATGAGTAGAAGGGAAACCACAGAGCAATTTACTAAGGGCCATACTTGGCAGGGAAGTGAATCAAGTTGACCCAAGCAGAAAGAGAGAGAAGCAGATGTCTGGGACCTACAGGAGACTTTTTCTAAGGTACATACGTGCAGGGAAGTGAACCAAGTTGGCCAAAGCAGAAAGAGAAAGAAGCAGAGGTCTGGGACCTACAAAAGATTGTCCAATTGCAAAGGAAATCCCAGGGGAACGGAATAATTCCCCGGGATATTGCGAACTGTGTTGAGATAAAAAAGCCTTGAGAAAGGCCAGGGGAAGGGACACATTCGCCCTCACAAAGAGAACGTTGTCTTGTTGTGCCATACAACCCTGAGAAAGGCCAAGGGAAGGGAGCCATTCCCTCTGGTGAAGGGAACTTTTGTGTTTTGTTTTGGGAGAACCCAAGAATGGTTTGGGGGAGGGAGTCACCCCCCTAATTCCGTGGAATAAAGTCAACTTGCTTTGCCTTGAGTGGACCTTTGCTTTGTTGTCCTTTTGAGGAAAAGGATTGATGTCTGGGAAAAGGGAGCCATTCTCTCAGGCAGAACTACCCAGGAAGAATATGGATGAAAATCTGCTATGCAGAAGAAGGGGGTCATTTTTATGGACCACCAAACCTTTTGTGTTGGTTAGAGTCAGATTAGAGTGTCAGTGGCAGAGTGAGGTTTTTGAACAAAGGACATTGAACTTTATTGGTTGCGGCCATTCTGAGAGGGCCCTTAGTATTTACGCTTAGGCAGGGGAACCCCCTCTTAGATTACGGATAGGTACAGTTTTCCTTTCCTTGTAAACCAAAAATGAACCTTGATTTGTAAATCATGCCACCTGTCTCTCAGTCTCCTAACTCTGCACCCTTACAGACCAAGCAAGCATTCAAACGCCCAGTGAAGATCTGGCAGCGTTAGAAGTCACTTTATCTCACCAGAAAGATAGAAAATGCATCTTAGTGTCGAGGAAGGAAAAAGCATTCCAAGAAACTTTTTTTAGTTTACAGGTATTCACTCACTAAAGAGACAGAGGAAAGACTAACTGTCCTTGTAGGGAAAATGTGTGCCTAGGCTATGGTGATGCGCCGCCTATCTATGAAAGGAATAGAAATAGTGTTAGAAATCTTCCAGCTGAAAACGATTTCCATCTGTGTGGGAAGCCCTGCCAGAAAAGTGTGGCTGGTTCGGGAATGCTCCTGATAAGTTTGTGCTGTGTTCTCATCCTTTTGGATGGGGAAGCGCCTGCGTGGGTCCGCCCACGCATTCGATAATTTGAAAGTGTGTCCTGTGGAGACAAATGCAGAAGGGAACACCAAGCCCAATATGTTTCAGTGTGGCCCAACCTGGAAGGCAGACGTGGAGGAGCCAAACTAGGCGGTAACATGTGGACCACTAGCAGCGGCGATGATGAGCCAGCACTGCACAGGGGAACAGATGTTCCTGGGGCATCCAGGAGGGAGCTTGAGGCTGGAGTCCTCTGGAGCTGTGATCATCGGGTGCAGCAGTGGCTTTGGACTAATGTCATTGCCCTGGTGGAGGCAGCCATATTGCTGCTGTGGAGCGAGAGGCAAAACCTAGCTAACAGGGCAGTAGTTTTCTAACTGTGGTGCTTCCACCTGCCCCCCAACCCCATGGGGCCTGAAAGATGGCCAGGTGGGCACGAGGCTCTTCAAAAAGGCAGCATGATGACTGGTAATAATAGAAAATATAAGCAGCTATGACATCTGGGGGGACCGGCAAGAATATTTATACTCGAGGGGAGCTCTGCAACAGTATTTTGACTCAAGGTGGGGCTCAACGTAAAACAAGTTTGAATACCACTGTCATAGGGTAACCAGAGAATAATGTAGGCAGCCATTGTGGGCATGAGAAATTTGAGCTCTGCTCCCATGTATATGGAAATGGAAAATACAACAACAGAACTTGAACCAATGGGATAGCATTACATCCATTATTGAGCCAACAAGAACCAAATACAAGACTTTCTCCCCAAACAATAACAACCCACTTACAAAGAATGATACTTAGAGTAAAATAAAGCACCACATAAGGGGTAAATCAAGCAGAGCATTCATTTAAGAACCAAGGAAGCGTGCATGTGCTACCAAAATGAATGGTTCTCTCCAATGCCAGTAAGGGTCCGAGACGGATTATCTAAAGGATGGGCGCTTCGTGGCCCCGGCACCCAGCACCTCAGAGGCTGGTGTTTTTTATACAATCACTAAACACTAGGTAGCTGGGCGCAGACTGGATGCAAGGAGGCAAACGTGATGGGAATGAGGTTATAGGTGGGTGCAAATACTGTCTGGAACCTCCACAGGTGCTCAGTGAAGCAATAGTTAGCGATAGAGGCCCTGGCAATGGGTTCTAAACACTTCAGGTTACTTAACCCCTTACCTGGCAGGCTATTGTGCAAGTCTATGTAAAAAGGACGAACATACTCGTCCTTGGCACTTAATTAAAGACCCCTTCAGTCCGAGTCGAGCAGTGGAAAGGTGGACAATGTAATGTCCCTGCCTGTAGACAGAGGTTGAAGTGGGCGGGAAAGGTCGGGAGCAGTGCTCTTATACTTTTTATATTTAAGTTTCACTGTTCTTATACTTTTATTTTAAAAAGAAACCGTTCTGGAATGGTTTAGTTTTAAAAAAAAAAAATATGTAGGAAATAGCTTGCACTGCACTTTCCCATATATAGCAGGTGTGTTTGTTTGGGGTTTTGGATTGTGTGTCGGAGGGTGTGTGGTTTTGGGCTTTGTGGGGAGTGGGGGAAGGCCAGCAGGGAACATAGTTCCACTACTTCTTTTCGTACACATCGAACACTGCCTGTAGGGCTTCAAGAGTTAACGAGGACTGTATCAAGGCGCAACACTTCATGAACATTAATGCAGTTTAGAAACTTTGCTTAGAATTGGTAATGCGAGTTTGTTGTAAAGCGGTATTCTTGAATCATGGGTGCCTGGCGGTAATCTAAGCAACAGGTGAAACTGCTGTACATGTGCTGTATAAAGAAGAGGGGGAGGAACCTGAGGCATAGCCAATGATAACCTACGTACAAAAGCAGTCTGATAAAAACAAACTGTCTTCGCACACCTAGGACAGTTACTGGCATGACACGAGGGCAGGCCGTTGATTGGCTGCAGGGGTCCCTGTTAATCCGGAGTGGTCCTGCCCGATCGCCCGGTGTTCTCCCTTTTATTTTTGACAGGTGTCAGAATAATACTACAAAACCCCAAAAGCCAGCGTTATTGTGAGTGGAACTAATAGTGCCAAGACCAGAGAAAATCCCAAACAAACCAGGAATGGAGTTCTCTTCTAAATGGTTTAGAACACAACTAGGGTCTGGAAATACACAAGAAAGAAGCCTGTCCACCAAGCTCAGAACCAAAACACGTGATCATAGGGGCAATGTGGGGATCATTGAAAATACACCATTGCCCAGATATCTGCGCAGGCAACATAGAGGGAAACAGCTGACTTTCTGGAAGGTTCTGAGGCAAAAGAAAGACTTAAAAATGGAAATGAGGGTCGTGTTAGAGAAGGGGCTGAACAGTGAACAGACAGAAACAGGGGACAGAATAAAATTGATTCAAGAAAAAATAGTGCCTGAGATTAGAAGGGGGTTTCAACGGAAGATATTGGACCCCCCAGGATATCCAATCCTACTAATGGAATAAATATGCAAAAAACCAACATGGCAAGGGGGGCCAAGCGCATAGGTAACTACCAACAGCGGAGGGAGCAAGAACAGGACCATGTTATGAATGAGAGAGGCCATTAGGACTGTGACTCTCCTGTGGCCAGATAATAGACATTAAACAGTTATTATTATGACAGACATTCTCCGTTTTTATTGTCAGCAGTGGCGGAAAAGGAAAAAATGTAAAGGGGGATCCCACAAGGGACCGGGTGCGGGAGGAGTTCTGAGGGGGCGGAGTTCTGAGGAGGCGGAGCTAGCAGTTGGACTCCACTCAAAAGACATGTTCAAAATAATAATTTTAAAATTATGCAATTTCTTTCATGCTGCTTCTTTCCAAACTCCACACTGTACATCAATTCCACTTTAAATCACTTCTATGGCAGTGGCACACCCAAAGGAATGTTGGTAATGCAGTGATTTTTAGTACATTAAGAGATACTTACACCCGCTCTACAGTAGAAGGCTACCCGGGTAGCTCAGCAGGCTGTTGCTGAGATATTAAATGTTAAAAACGTGTTAATCGTGTGACTTTTTGCAATTCCTTATAATAAAAAAACAAGTTCTATAAAATTATAAAATGTGTTTGGCCAGGGGATGGGTTTGGTTTGTTGATGGGTGGCTCTGGGCATGGGTGGGCTGCTTATATTTAAGGCACAGGTGGGGGTATTTCTGCCCATGTAATGAAAATCAAATGTTTGCACCCAGGAACCCACACTTTAATTTTCTGATAACTGTCAGCACAACAGAAGCATTTATTTGTGATTAAGCAGTTTGACAAGCATAGAACATCTGTATAAATATAACCTGTGATAAAACAGAAAGCAAAGGGCACACAAATTACTGAGTATTGGTGTGGTAGTCTGACAAAAAAAATATTTCAAAGAAAACTAGTGAACTAGTGAATGCAAGCAGCATTTTTGAGTTTGGAAATTACTTTGTTTTTCTGTGAAAGTGTAAAATGCACATTTGGAAAACAATAGTGTGCCCAGCATGATGAATGCCTGCTTTCAACAGTGTCGGCCCCCACACCAGTAATAGCCATGGCCCGTCGATTCCCGTGGTGTCCCTTTCAGGACAGAAGGAAGAAAATGGGCCGAGCAAATGGAACCAGGAAATGCGTGAGCGACGCCTGGGGAAAGGAGGAACGTGCAGATTAGGTCACTGAGCTCCCAGCTTCCATCAGCAAACCTGGGGGCTCGGTAAAAGCTTGGTCAGGGCTGAGGCAGGACAGGTCCCGAGATCCGGTCAGACATCTGATGCCCGATCTCGGACCCGGCAAGAGCCGGCCCATTGACCAGCGCAGATTGTGAGTGAGGCACTGGTGGCTGTAATGCTAGTGGAAGCTACACTGAAGATAGTCCAATTCCAGAGGTAAACCTTAGGCCAGCTACCACACCAATACCAGGAGTGGTAATGGGTGTCGAGAGACCCACTGACCCTACAAGCATTCACGTTTATTTAGGAGGGCATAAGCCAAGGGTAAATAACGGTACAATGAATGGAGCAAGAACTACACTTCTACCTAAAAATGGCACATTTTATGATGCATGCATTTCATATCACACTCTGAAAAGGACACGTGTGGACACAACAGTGGTGAGTAAAGCTCTAGCCGGGAGACAGGTAAGAGACTTGAAGACCTGGTCTGGTGCATTCAACACCCAGCAATAAACATTCAATTTTATGGATGACTAATCTGGTATTGACACAAGACATGGGGCCTCATTACGAGGCTGGCAGTTAGGCAACAACGGCACCGGTATTGCTACCGGCACCATTGCTACCTTACCACCATACTAGGAGTTCTGCTCGTGGGAGCCCTTGTAGCCACCAGGTCTGACCTGGTGGCCGTACAGCCCCCCGCGAGCAGAACAGGATGGTAGCACCGGTACCGTTATTAGCGGTACCAGTGCTACCACCCTCCCCATTCAGCACTATGGGGCCGAATGGGGATGGGAAGTACCTTATTACCGGCACCCGTGAATGGGAAATTACCGGGTCCGCCAAACTCGGCATGACCCGGTAATTGCCCATTCGAGGGTCCCGGAAAAAAATGGATACCAGCGGAAGCCATGCTTGTACCACAGGCACGGTTACCGCCTGCCTCGTAATGAGGCCCCATGGTCTCTGTTATGTTTTGATCTTGAGTTCCATGATGAAAAGTTGAGAGAGGCCTGACTTGAGTGAGGATGGATGACCAGTGTTCTGTCTTTTGATCTTGCTAAATGAAATTGCTTGCTGCAAGCTTTGACGAGAAGTTGGCTGTACATGGAGAGGTGGCTACTCGTCCTCATTTTCGTGTGATAATTGGATATAATAATAGCAACAAGGTAAAAAGGCTGCTGTGGGGTGCAGCCTGGACAGCAAACACCGCTCCCAAAAGAGCAGAAGTCATCCTTCTACCCTGGAGTGGGAACAGTAACTGAAGGAAGTCCCCACTCTGTTACCACTGCATTACTGGCGCATTACCGCAGGGCCGTACTACAACTTTAGCGGTGAGGTGGAGGAGAAACCTCCAGTAAAATGCTGGAGGTAATTCCACTGCCTTGCTGTCAAAAACCAGCCAAATTGGTGGAATTACTGCAGACAGAATTACTACTGTTGATAATTCTGCCAACATCCCCATGGACTCCTATCATAAACTCAGGACTAACACTGCCATACCGCCACTTGTAATCCGGAGTAATTCTGACAGACCAAATAGTGGTAACTATAATTCCGTTTGGTGGTATTCCAGCAGATTGACCAGTGCAATACAACCAAACTTGTATTGAGGGACAATGGGCCTCATCACAAGTCTGGCGGTAACCATGCCGTAAAACTGGCAGGTTGCCACCAGAATTGCAAATTTTACTGGTGCCTGGCTTGCCGGAAACACAGAGGGATTACAACCCCGGCGTTCCGGTAAATCAGGCGCCGGTAATTGTAAATCCCCATTCCCATTTGTGTTCCATAGGACTCAATGGGAATGGGGATCATGGAAGCACCGGCCCCGTTAATAACGGTGCTGGTGCTTCCCTGAAGCGCTGCGGGCGGGTGCCGTTCCTCCCGCCAAGTCTGACAGGACAGCACCTGCCCACAGAGCCGTACTGTGCCGGTCCGGTGATATCGGTGCCGGTAGGCTTACCGATACCATTGTTACCGGAACTGCATAGTTGGAATGAGGCCCAATGTCTTTCTATAAGATTGTATGCACTTTTTCAACAACTCCTTGCAAGGTACAACTTGGTGAATGGAGGGGCTGATGCTACCCTACCCTATCTGCGCGAGCTTAAGAAAATATTGGTATTCATTTATTTCTGAGTTTTGCACAGCATCTTGACACCTATTGGCCATTTCTGAGCGCTTTTGTACATGAACTGACCACAAACCACCAAGATGAGGAATGAGTGGGGTGGATGGGTATAGCGGGTAGAGGAACAAACAGGAGATGGTAAAAAATGGACTATGGGTGGGTGCTAAAGGCGCTATGGGGAAGTAGACAGGCGGCTTTGTGGGCTACCCCTCTCCCCCACTCATAGAAAAGCCACCGTAAAATGCAGTATGATGTCCCAATCATTGAAATGGGGGAGATCCTTAATTTCTTGATATTGTAGTCAGGGAGCACTATAGTTTGGCTCCCTGTACCCCTAGGGAATTACCACCCACACTTATATGTGAAGTTTTGTTGGTAGATGTTCTGCAGCTTGGATGACCACTGGCTTCTGGGAGGGAAGCGTTGGGGCCCAATTTTTGTAGGTATCCGTTACCTGTCACGTAAAGGTCTGTCACATGAGAGCATCGTGATGCGCTTCACATCACAACATCACAGGTAATACAAGGGTCCTGGATGCTGCGTGTACGGCAGACTGGCGCGAACCATTCATTCATACATACTGGCCAGACCAGACGTGCAGAGCGGGCCCCGCTAGCAGTCCGGGATGCTAACAACGGGCCCATCATCCTCCTATGGGGGCCCAGATGGGAATGATGGGAATGGGGACGTACCGGGTCTGGGTCCCGCGAAATGGATTTACTGGGCCCTCCAAGGTCGGAATGGCCCGGTAAGTCCCCTTTTGCGGAACCCGGACCCGAGTTTGGAGGTAGCCATGCCTATTTTGAGGGCATGGCTACCTCAAAACTCGCAATGAGGCCCACTGTGTCTCAGTGATTATTGCCAATGCACGTGCCATCTATTATTTACGGTGCACCAGCACTAATTACAACATTCACGACAAAGCGGGATCTAATTACCCTGTTGGCAGTGCTCCGAATGCTGCCTCCTGACCTCGGAATCAATATGTCATGAAATAAGAGATAGAGTGGGTGTCACCACTCACAAGAATGGGAGGGGCGACAACAACATCCCAAAGGTGATGCAAGCCAACTGACACTTCTGCAAAAGGAGAGCATTACATAAATGTCTCTTCAACCATCATAAGAAGACTAAAGGTCTAAGGAAGAAGGCCATGAATATTCAGGTTGGGAGGAATTCGACCATCTGCACAGTGGGTGTGCTCTCACGAGGGCTTTTTAGAAATTTTAAATGAAATTGAATGATGCTAGATCAACCTCAGGGTAATGTGTGGGGCTAATCCGCACACATTTTCCTATGCTCACCACATGATATACACATAGACCTGTGAACTCTGGGTGGACACAGGATACAGGTGCAGCCCATCTGTCATATTTAGTTGGGATACGACAGGAATACATGATTCATCTCCAGAAAGGGGTGGGCCAAACCTTCCTACTGCCATGGCCAGCCTAAATGACTAACAAAGGCTCCATAGATCTGCTCTGTCCTTTGGTTAGACCCTCTAGCTGATGGCAGCAATTTGCATATTAATCAAAGAGTAATTCAAACAGGCCCACATGGGGTCTGGCAGCAGAGGCTTACAAATCAGGCAGGAAACCCCAACACCCTTTCATATGCACTGTGTCAACCTGTAGCAAGCTCGCGCCATCAGTATTGATTGACAGTGAAATGTCATGTCTGGGACTGCGTGTTTACAGTAGTCATCCCCGCAGGGGGACCCCATTCAGAAGGTATGAGTATGTGGTTTGACAGAGCCAGAAAGTCTGGTCTCACCAAGCTTCAAGGGAGACCAGCCTCTTTAATCAGGAACCACAGAGAGCTCCATTAACCAGAGGGACCCTTTGATCTACAACAGACAGGAAGATGAGTGGGACTTAGTATTACATGTGTTCACCCCTTTACCTTTTCAGTTGCAAAGCACTCTTGTTATGACCTCACGCATACAGGAGATTGTTGGTCCATTTGGCTTTAAAAGAGGGCCAAGACCCCCTTTTGGCAGATCAGCTGAAGACTTTGCAAGGAGTAGAAAGAAGAACTCATCATTGTACCCTGGCTAAAGGTACAGTTTGCATTACATCTTCCGCCAGTGAAGGAAGGCCAGGACCTCCAAAATGGAAGCAAGATCCCTACACTAAACATCTCCCAGGGAACAGAGGGAGACACCAAATCCAGAGGACGATCCAACAGTTCCAGAACTGATACCTAGCCAGCACATAGCGTGCCCTGCTAGGGTCTGCAACAAGCTTCCTAGGTGGGAAGTGCCAAAGAGTCTCAGAACTCTTTTTTTTTAATTTTTTTTATTTTATTGGTTTAAATTCAAACCTTTAAAATGTTACACAAAACAAGACAAGACAACAATTAACAAACACATTAATATATATCCAGAAGTATCCTCCTCCCTTCTCACATCCAATGTCATATTATTACAGATGACTTAACATAACTGAGGCTTTAACGTGGCTGAATCGTTCTTAAGTTTGTTTAACATCATTAGCTGACGGCCGTTCAACTACATTTTTAGTCTCTCTTCAATTACAGCCAAGAAAGAAGTCAGGGGCATAATTAATTTCATGTCCAATCCGTTCCACATTCTCTGCCACCATTCTTCCGCGCACACAGTCTGATGGTCAACATACCACCGGCCCAGATGAGTTGATATTACATCCTTTTGTTCCGGACAGAAAAGCACGAGATGCTTAAGTGATTCCAGCTCTTTGTCGCAGAAGCGACAAATGGAATTTAATCCTACGTTACAAGCCCAATGGCTGGTCCGCTCCTTGGTTTTAATAGCATTTAGCTGGAATAGCATGAATAGTTTACTGGCTTTCGAATTTGGGAAACGATTCAGGTATTTTTGAAGCACATTATAGCCTCTTGTTTCGGTAGGAGAGTCTTTCCTAGCACTGGCAGAATAGCGCTCACTACATGTAGTGATCCAATCGGCACGCCAGATCATCACTTTTGCTGCCGTAGGATTTGAGTGGATAGTTTCTAAGCTGATATTGTATTTTAGCAAGAGATGTTCGCATCGTTTCACCCATTGAGATAGAATATCAGGTCCTCTTGATGACGCATTTTGTAAGATCTTAAATTGCAAAATTCGTTCCTCTGCTCTGGATTTCTGAAATAAAGCCAGTTGGTTCCAGCAGATCCGGGCGTGCAGCGAAATTAAGGCAAGTTCATACCTTATGCAGACTGTTGAGATTCCGATCGGTAGGCTTAGTGCCTTAGTCCAGAATGTATGTTTCAGTGAAGCCCAGTGATTCGACGAGCATCCAAAGGCTTTTTCTGCACCGTATGTCAGGATCGGTACAACTTTCTGTTCATAAAAGTTTTGCAGCGGACGCATTGAAAATCGCCCACACTTTCTGTGTATCACAACCCCCTGACATGCAAGCTGACCACATTTCCTCTTGGATTCGAATACCCAAGGCTCATCACAGATGCTGGAGTTCAGTATCATACCCAAGTACTTTATGCTTTTTGAGATACGTAGTTGGTCTTGATCTAGTGTTCACATGTTTTTTGAGGACTTTGACTTTTGACTTGCTCTTAAGTTCTCAATCACCAATCTTTCCGTCTTTGCTGTGTTGATCTTCAGATTGTTCATGCTCACATATCTTTGCACTGCCTCAAGTTTACGTTGTAGGCCAATCGGGGTTAAATCTAAGATTACCAAATCGTCGGCATACAACAACCAACTTATCTGCGATGAGTTGAGCTTAGGTGGAAACGCTCTCACAGAGTGTATCGCCTCACCGATGTCAGAGATGAAAAGACAAAAAATTGCAGCTGCCAACGGGCATCCCTGTTTAACCCCTTTGTGCATCTTAATCTGTGCTGACAGGGAACCTGATTGATCTAGTCGAATTGCAATCAAAGTGTCTGTGTGGAGTTCTTTAATCGCCGCAATTAAGCCTGCCGGGCAACCCCACACTTCCATTTTTTGCCACAACGCTTTGCGATCAATCATATCAAAGGCCATGGAAAAAACAACAAAAGCAAGAAACACTTTTGTGTTTGTTCGCAGGGCTTCCATTTTCAGTAGGTTTAGGACAAGCAGGTTCAGAGAACACCCGACAAATTTCACGAATCCCGCGTGTCTTTCATCCACTCTTTTTGCTGTTCTGGGCCAGTTGATCAATTATGTTTGTAACAGCGAGGCGTAAATCTTGCCCAGGACATCGAGCAGAGCCACCGGGCGATAATTTTTTTCGGTGATGATCTTTTTCCTTTCTTAAAGATCGGCACTATTATCCCTGTCTTCCATGAAGTTGGCACTTGTTTTTGTGTGTTGATTCTTGCAAATAGATCAAAGCACAAATCAGCCCAAAGATCAGGGAACTGTTTGATCATGAAGTTCGACAAGCCGTGGGGACCCGGCGCCCTGGAGTTTTTAGCTCTCATAATTACCTCTCGGATATCCTCCCTTGTAAAGTGTAAATTCCATAATACTAAATTAGATGTTGCAAGGTTAGGAGCAAGATGTTTATGGTATAGAGTGGTAAATGATGCACCCACTCAGTTTCTGGTACCAGGCACACTTGCAATGCCTCTTGCGGTGTTTCCATGCAATTAATGGTTCGCCAGAACTCACCACTGTTCTTATTAGTTAGAGTCTTCAACATTGCCTCAGCATCTTTCTGGTGTAGTAAGAATTTATGGCTTTTAATCCAATTTTTACAAGGTTGTTTGGTTACTCTGTTTTGTAACATTATTTCTTCCTTGGGCCCTTGTTTGTTTTTCCGGATTTCAGCTCTCATCGTTCTTTTGCGCTGCAACACCGTCAGGTCGAAGCAGTGTTTCTTCCGAAATGACCAGTTTTTCAGCCCAGTATTTTTGGCTTTAAATTGCGGCAATAATGACTCATATTCAATCTCCTCTGGTGTTGACTTGAATTGGGAGCATATATTGGCCACCTCACGTTCATCCAGCCCCACACGTAGGCGATTTGATGCCACCAGAACTTTTGTTCCCCATTTTTGACTTTGAACACCTCTCAAGACTTGAAATTTTAACTCCAACGTTTTGTGATCACTGTTATCCATTGTGAGAATGTTCATGGACTTTACCCTCGCATGCATAGTATCAGAGGCAAAGATGTAGTCGATGGTCGACCGTTGGCATTCACGCTGCCACGTAGGCTTCGCCGGAATATCTCCTTGAGTACAGCCGTTTCGCATTGATCGGCCTCTTGCATTCAATTCTTCTGACCAGGTTTTAGCTAGTTGACCTTTGGCGGAACTCTGTGGTTTAAAGAAATCAATATTTAGTCACCACAAACTATCAAGCCGCTTCCACTGCTTGACTCCAGCAGGTTATAGATTATTGAAGTAACCTGGTCGATGAATGAATATGTCCCGGTCCAACGATGGTTCCAATATAAGTTGATTATGTGGATCACATCCAGCGCTTTCGGTGTACCAATGGTTTTTCGTATCTCACAAACTTGAATATAGGGCGTATAGTTCTTTGAATTTAACAACCGGTAGCCTGAGGACCGTTTGATCATCGTTAAGAGCCATGCTAGTGGACACCCCTTTTCAGCCTTGATAGCTGGATTCAAAGCGCATTCAAATTCTGAGATCACTGGCAAAGCGCACATCCAGGTTTCTTGAAGACAAATCAATTGTAAATCATATAGCCAGTCATTATTTAGAAGATTTATGAAGCTGCGCGTGTTCCATGAAGCAAAGGAACAATCCTGAACCGCGCTGTACTTCGGGCATTAGCTGCGATGATTTGTGTTCAAAGCTGAGGCCAGCCAATTCCATTCTTGCGTAAGTTCTTGTTCCACTAAGCTAGTTGTTTTTGTGGAAGAGAACTTGTCGGCTAAGCCACCATTATTACTGGTTCTGGGTATCGCCACCTGCTCAACTGCAACTACACTTTGGAGTGCGAGTGCGGGTAGTCGAACTTGAAGGAACGGCCCATTCTGACCCGGCTGTTCCTGCTGTTTTTGTTCGATTGTGGCAGTTTTTTTAGAGTTCTCCAAGGACGTTGAATTACCCTTTTGTGTAGCCCATGCTTCGCTTGCTCCATCCTTCATCTCCACTTTTTTGCACCTTTCGGGTTCCATTACTTTATAAGTGTCGAATCCCAGCGACAACAGCTCTTCGTCTGCATCTAAGATTACATTTGCAATTATATTGGAGTTAACATGCAGAATCACCTTATCAGTACATAGATCGTCCGGGAATTCGACAATTTTCAAGTCTTTCGAACCAAGGGATCGCAACCGAGGTACGTGATGGAGCAGTTTTAGCACGTTTGTTCTGTTCAAGATTAGTTTGTCACCGCCTTCCAGCCTCTCCAGCATCAGTTTAATCAATGGAGTCGGCTCCAAGGGTCGGACTGTTTGTTACCTGTCTATTCCTAACCTTCTGTTTTTTCACTGACGTCTCTGACTGATGGTGGTGGAATTTCTGGGGCAAGGGTACATCGGCAGCCAACACGACCGCGGCTGGCTCCCCATTTCCTCTTGCAAAGTTCACCTCACTCAAAAGAAGCTGACATGGTCCACCAACATCCTGGTGCATCGTCTGCAAGCTTGTCCTCAGTCGTTCCCGTTTTGCTTGTAAAGTAATGAACTCCGGACTCCTGGGCCCTGGTTCCCCATCCCTTGCCTCTACTTCCAGAGGAACTAACACACACAACCTATCTCTGGTCTCTCATATTGTGTTAGTTGGTGATACTTTGTGCTTTTGCGGCATACTCAGGTTGGAATTTAGTGGACCTGTTGCCAAGTTCCTGGACTCACTAATCGGTCTTGAACTCATTGGCAGCATAACTACTTTTTTAATTATTAGTACTTCGAAAGGGGCTTTCACAATTTCAACTGCCTCTTGCACGGGGTCTTCATAAATTGATAGTTCCATTAACTCATCATGATCGGCCAATTCGGCTTTGTCTAGCAGAACTTCTGTAGCTTTCATAATGTTTCCCACTGGTTCTACTTGGGTCATTTTGTTCTCCTTAATTGTGTCAGCTAGCTTCAAACTGGTTGTGATTGCTTTGTCGACAAGTTGAATCTTATTGATGTTGCAAAGGAATTTTCTGGCTCCTTTTTGTTGGGATTTTTTGCGGGCTGGCATGCTCTTTTGCTTTTTCATTTTAGGGGGATTTTTTTTAGCTTCCCCATTAGATTTTTTTGGAGCTTCAACATCTAGACTTCCAAAGATGGGGAATAGGCCTGCAGACTTTGTGATATCAACAGGCACCTCTTTCAGACCAGAAGCATGATCCACCACATTCAAGGGTGGAGATGAACCAGATGCCCTTTGACAATCCAACAAAGCTGGATTTGATGCGTTTGTGGCTCGCCGAAAGGCTGTATGAAACGACGTTTCAAGTAAGTTGGGCTGCCCATCACTTTTGGTATGTGCATCTCTGGAGTTCTTAGGATTTTCCACCTCAATTACCACCTGAGGAAAGGCGTCCTTAGGCACCACATTGAGTGGGCCATTAGCTTCCGTTGCGTGGCTTTCGGAGTGCATGATGGAATGAGGAGCCTGATTCTCGATTTGAGATGACTGCATTTGACAAGCAGTCTTCACGGCTGACTTTACAGTATTGGATGGGAATGGTAAGAGAGATGACTGTTCTTTCGTTACCGTGTCTTCCATGTTGCCAACAACACCCAGCTCCTCACCTCTTTGTTCTATGTGTGATTTGCGAAAAAGAGACAGTGCTTCTTTCGCAACCTCTGCGAACAATTTTTTATCAATCATGTCATTCCGTTTAGCATCATTAGCTGATTCTATGCCCGCCAATAATTTTTGATTTACCTCTTCTTGTTTAGTCCTCTGCGCAACGTGCATTACCTCTAGGTGCATACGTTTTGAATTCATCATAGCCAATAACGTTGTGACGTCCTTCACATTTTCATTTAGTGGTTCATATAATTTGGTGAAAGGTCTAAGGGAGATTGCCATTGCAGATGTTAGGGCTATTAGGAGGTCATTTGAAGGCCCGTGTATGCCAGAGGTTGGGCACCCGCCTCCAGCTTTCCCCTGTGTATCGCGTGCGGCTCGTGCAAACCAAGCCCGTTCTCTCCTAATTTTTGGAAATGGACTCTCAACAAACGATGAGTCCCCCGTAGTAGGTTCATCTGACGAGTTGTCACTGTTTGAAATCTGACTTAATTGACTTTGGTTTCTCATCCTAGGATCACACCTTGCATCATTATGACAGGACAGTCTTTTCAGGGAGTCAGCCACCTTTCCCTCTTGTGACTGTACTGAAACGTCAGAAGACACAATCTCTCGTGACTTGAGTCTTTTATAGTTACCAGACCCCCATATGTCTCTATTTACATCAGTAACGTTAGAACATTGCCTTTTCTGGGGGGCTTTTTGTATCAAGTTCTGATCCGGGGAAGACACGCATATCCGTTTACATGAGCGAGATTTATTTAAGTTGATCAAGTTTTGAAGTACAGAGGAAACCACCTCTAAGGAGTTTCTTTTGTCAATATGGGAAGGGCCATCCCCTTCAACCCCCTGCCAACATTCACTTTGTAATACTGTGTTGGAAGTTGATGATTTAAGGTGAGGATCCATCATATTTAAGCCAGGGGTAGGGGATATCTGTGGTAAGGCAGGAACCTCGCGTTGGCTAATACATGACGTTCCATTCAAGTGCGAGTTTGCGCCCCTGGGTAAATCAAGACTCGCACTTACTTCAGATTAATTTTCAGTTCCAACGTGGCATCCTCCAAGAGACACAGCTTCGGTGCACCGCGCCAACTCAGTGAGGCCAAGCGATCGGCTGATCAATCGCGCCTCAATCAAGTATAACTGGCTCTGCAAGGCTTCTGAGCCGACACCATAGACGCTCACGGCCGCCCCACTTACTACCTGACCATGCCCACCAGCGTCATCAGAAGCGACCGCGGCCAGCATCACAGTTGCCGGAGCCGAATCCGCCGCGGCACCCTCACACCACAGAGCCGCGGCCTCCAAGCCTGCCCCCTCACCCCCAGACAACGACCACGGCACGGGCACGGCGCCCGCACCGGCCTCCACCAGAGCGGACACGCCATCCGGTAAGTCCTGATCAATCTCGTTGACAGTCTTGTTGATAGCACTTGTCGTCAGAGTCTGAGTCATACCCTCAGCGGACTGCATGAGATTAGAATAAGGGGGCGAGGGCGAGGGCAACATAGCGGTGGTAGGGGGTGTTTGTACACAAACAGAAGGCACTAATACATCACAGATTGGAACGGAGCGTACGCACTGCTCAGTTTTGGAAGATTCAAAAACATCTTCTACCGGCACCACTATTGGATCTTTGGTTATTCCTGTGTTGTCAGTTAATGAGCCGCATGAAAAGTATTGGCTCACCTGTTGTTGTCGAGCTTGTTTGGCAGGGAGATCCTCTTGTGTGGCCAAACGTTTTACTTGGGCTCTAGTCCTTGAGATTAGATTGGATGGATCCATCATTTGCGGCTCACGGCAGGGCAGGCACCCCGCGCCACTCGCCAAACAGCCAAACAGTATAGTCCTCAGCCCTTTGGTCCTCAGGGCTTAGCGTCTCAGAACTCTAAACCAAGGTCAAGAGAGCTGCTTGCAACACACTCCTCAGCTTTGGGCTGTCCGCCTTAAAGGATGACACAAGCCCAGTGAAGAAGCTCAGAGAAGTGCCTCAATGAACATCTACTGACGTCCGCCTGAAAGGAATATTTTGAGCAGGTCGAGTTCCTCGAGCTGCAACCGACTGCAATGCTGACCTTTGTCAAGCCACTGTAGTTAAAAGACATCTGGTACATCTCCACCAGTGCTTCAGAACCGCTGACCAGCACTGAGACAACAATTCCTGAACCGGACTGCATTGCCAGCTGATACCAGCAGCAGTCTCCCATCCTGAACCCAGTCACAGAAGCCTGCAAAGCGCACTGAAGCCGACTCGACCCTGTCCTGCACCAAGAACACCTACAAGCACAAGGTACATTGTGGTTATGTCCTCCTGGTCCTTCTCGAAAGGTCGCTAGAGACATTTTAAGACACATTGCTCCCTTTGCGCTGAAGTCAAGTAGCCTTTTACTGTTGTGAGTATTTATTATACCGACTACCCTCTTGTCAGTATCCAGATGCATCCCTTTTCCTTCTTTGAAACTGTCTGTACTCTGCATTCCTATACAGAGTGGTTGTATATCGTTGTGTTGATAGAACTGTCTGTTGTGATAATAATAAAGTAGATATTTTTATCCAACCTTGACTGGACAGTCCCTTTTATCATTGGGTAATAATTGTATTTTCACTGTTTTGCAACTAACCAACGATCCAGGGCCTTTCGGAGATAAGTCTGTTGTTCCATCCACGTTACCTAAATAGGATAGGAAGGTTTATCATTTGCTGTGTTTTCAATCTGTTCGGATCCCTTCTGGTGTACTAGAGGAGTGGGTCTGATTGATGGTTCAGAAACAGATATTCATCCGTCGACCACTCGTCCCCGGGAAGTTCATTGGTCACAGTTGGTGCCTCAGATTAGCGACTATGCAGAGAGTGCTCGTGTGCCGCACACTTTTTCTCACACCAAAGGCAACGGTTGTGCAAACTACTGTCCATGCCTATATTTGTGTGGGGAAACTTGTTGGTCACTATTTCAATGGAAGAGGACATTTTGGATTTATAAAGTTAACCTTGGGACCATTGGCATTTTTACGCCATATGAGTATCAGCAACGGGGGAGACAGCTGGTGATGGTGGGGACAGATCCATGCCATGGCACAGACTCATGACATAACTAGCCACTTTGGCTTCATTTAACGTAACAAGGGCACCCTCGAATAAAGACACCCGCTGGTTATTCTGGGTTGAGACAATTGAGATGGACTTTACCACCATAAAAGAGGATGATGATGAAGCGATGGGATCTTCCATGGTAGCCATGGCAGGCTCAGGGGTGAATACACATTTTTAAAACACAGACAGGTCCTATCAAACAGCCGAACCTGCCCCCTCAAACTACTTTTGCCCCATGGTCAATGCTGACTTTGAACAATTTTTATTGCGTGATGCCAAACAATGAGAAGACGAGAAACTTCATACTTTCCAGGCCCAACTCAGACAATTAGTATTTACCTCTATCATGGTGAGTGAAAAAGATGAAGTGAGACACAGGTAATTTAAGGGTGATTTTCTGTTAAGTTACGCAACACATATTATGAGAACCTGGCATCTCATTTACCAAACTATTTTAACTGCTTTCTGCCCATGAATTAGCAAATGAAAGTGCATCACGCCTGGACAGAACGTTGCAAGGCCTGAGCGGGAAAGAAGTACGTGCTATATGGAAGGGCAAGCCGAAGAAAAGTGTGCAGCACCCCAAGCCAGAAACGCAGATAACATATGCAGGAGCCTGCACTTATTGTTGAGGTACACTTCCACACACTGGCCCCTGCCTGGCCAAAGGACTGAACTGTGGTACATGTGGCAGACCCAGTAATTTCCCAAAAGGTGTGCAGTGCTTTCATACCTCAACAAAGCTAGAGGGGAAGAAATAACCCTTCGAGGGGAAGGGGTAAAGTAGCTAAAAATATATCACCAAGAAATCCTCAGTCAATGTAATGGCTCACTTCCATTTCTGTGCTCTGCGAAATCAAGTGGCCCTAACCCCTACAAAAGCACACATATACACTTTTGGTGGCAGAAAGCCAATCCCGATCGAGGGGACATTCATGGCAAAAGTATGGACCCAATTGTGTCACCTAAAGTTGTTATGTCACGAAGATCAGCGAGGATACATTGCTGCAGTGTGACACAGCTGAAGATTTGAAAGTGGTCAATTTCACCTTTGGAGGGTACACTAAAGATGTTGCCAGCTTAATCAAGCAACATGATTCTCTCTTCTATGGAGTAGGTAGATTGAAAGGGAAGCGCATCAGGTTACACATCAAGTAAATTATCCAACCCGCGGCTCTTAAACATAGGAGCGTGCCTTTGCATCTGAGAGAAAAAGTTGAACAGGAACTGGACAAGCTGGATCGAGGAAGATCTTATTGAGAGTGTGTCAGGGCCCCCCAAGGGTTTTTCTTTTTGTATTTCTTATTGTGATTGCCACCAAACCAAAGCAGCCCAGATCTGTACGCATATGAGTGGACACAAGGCTTCAATACAAAGCCATTTGGCGAGAATGCCATCTGACACCGACCGTAGACGATGTGGTGGTTGGCTTCCAAGGGGCTGCATTTTTCTCAAAGCCCAGTTTGAAGGCTGGATATCACTGCACGGTGCTTCACCCCGGATCCCGATACATCACTAACTTCACCACATGTAAGAGACTGTATCGATACAGAAGATTAAGCTTTGGGATCTCTTAAGCATCCAGAGTTTTCCCGCATAGTGTGAGAAGAGTTTTATCAGGCCTCTCGGAGTCCTTAACATAAGCGTTGATATCCTTGGGTTGCCTCCTCTGAATTGGAATTAAAACATATTGAACATCTGACTGCGGACTTGGACAGATTGCAGGAACAGGGTCTCACACTACACAAAGAATACACACCACACATAATCCCGCTGGGGCCTCGTGACAACGGAGAAGCAGAGCGGTTTATGCGCATCCTAGACAAGGTGTTTAGGATTGTGAAGTGACAGGTATTCTCCCTTCCTCAAGCACTGTACCAATTCCTATTGCCATATCGCACAATGCCACACTGCACAATGGGTGTAGCACTGGCAGAAGCACTGATGGGCCAATGTATTTGGGGGACCAAACTGGTGCACTCTACTTGTGCACCTTCTAATCTACAAGATGAAACAGTACGGGGCAAACAGCGATTCATCAATAGCAAGGAAAGAATGAGGAGACAGGTGATTTCTTGTGCCTTGCTACTAGGGCAATACATACTCATCTAGATCAGGAGGTGCACACATGAGCTGAGTGTTCCATGGTGAGTCACAGGCATCAAGGGGTCTATGGTCACAGCCTCAAGAGGTACAGAGACAGTGACACAGAATTCCTGTACCATTAGAAAGGTAATTCCAGCAATCCAGGACACCCACCCACACACACACAAGGGGATCACAGTAGGGACAAAGTGCCTGAAAGTGGCACTGAGGAGGCACTTGGTGGTCACCATCCACTGATGATCATGTCTCCACATGTGCATCAAGATCCTTCGTTTCCTCTGGCACAGCCCAGTCAAGATCATGAGACAGTTCCTGAAGCGCTGCCTCCGACTGGTGAGTTTGAGTCAAGAACTCATACCCTAGGAGCTTGACTCGAAGGATGCCAACTGGAATAGAATACCTTCAGGTATATCAGTAAAGTACATTATTACTTCATAGTAAGTTTAAATGCCAGTTTTGATTCTGTTACAATTATGTTGTATTCATGTTTATAAGGACAAATGTTACGTGTCACGTGTAAATGACTGTCATGTGAGAGTGTAGCGATGTGGGCACAGCAGACCGGACGGACCCTTAAGGCATACACACCGTGTCCGACTGATGATTGGCACCACATGTGGCATCTGTCATTCCTGCTGCGCCAATGCTAGTTACCATAGTATCCTGGGCCCTTGATTCAGAATGGCGTGCATGAAGCTCGAGTTCTCAGGGAGCCAGCGGAGTGCCTTGTAGGTGCGCTTAATGTGGCCAGGTTGCCTCAATCTCAGTGCAAGTCTTGCTGCTTGGTTCTGCACTGTTTGTAAATGTCAAAGAGAGTTGGGAGTACAACGCATTGTAGTACTTAAGCCCAGCTGTTACAAGAGATCTGGCTAGAAACAATCAATGGTTCATTTGAAGACGGGGTTGTATCTTGCTCCTTTCACAAATGCATTGGCCTGAGGTGAGAAGCTTAACCCCGAGTTGAAGGTTACTCCTACATTGTTTAGCTTTGATGTTGGAATGGGGGTGCCCCTAATGAAGTCGGTCAATGCATGGGGCTTGAGCTCTCATCTGTTTTGCCTACCTGCAAGATGCCAGATCTAGTCCTGTGGGGGCAGAAGAAGCTTTCACACATCCATAAAAAGATGTGATCCTGGCCGTTAGGGTGGTTGGTGTGGTTGGGAGCCGCCCTGATCTAACCAAATGTGGATTTGTGTATATTCTGTACATATATGGAAGTATAGCTGGTGGATCTCAATTGGTTGGGCCAGTGGATGTATCTATACCAGTGGTGCTGGAGGCACAAAGCATACGTATTTATTTGATATGATATAATATGATAAGTCATTTATAACACGCCTGTACACGAGTGTTTGTAGGCACGACAAGACAAGGGCGGAGGACAGAGGGAGGACAAAACAAACGATCTTACTAGGCCTTGTGTCATTCAGATTGTGCATGTGCAAACGCAAAGTGCAGCAGGGAGGGAGAAGGGGAATTGCCAGGGTAAGGAAAAGGGGAGGTACAATCAGGGCAGCATTGCTCTTAGTAAGTGCAGCAATTGGAGCTCAGCTCTTGGTAACTGCAAGGAGGCAGGGGAACTAAATGCGCGGTGGGCCCGGACGCAGTGCAGCGGCGGCTGGTCGAAGGAGGAGCCTGGTAACCATTGAGACTCTGAGGGTAACCAGGTCATCGGTTAGTGCAGCAGACAGGTAGGTCAGCAGGAGGAGAGAGGGAAAAAGCAGAGGCACCTGCAGAGGAGAGAGATCTACCCCCCACTGTCTGGAGAAGCATCTGACCCTCGGAGAGTTAGAGGTGGCTGAACAAAGGGCTCGAGAAGGCAGGTGTTTTGGAATAGAGAGTTGTATGTAGTGCGGGCCCCAGCCACAGAAAGCCTTGTGGATGATGCAGAGTGTCTTTGAACTTAATCCTTACAGCCACAGGGAGCCAGTGGAGAGATTTCAGGGCTGGAGAGATACGGTCTCTGGGTTTGAGGCCAAGGACAAATCTCACAGTCCTGTTCTGGATTAATTGCAGAGGGCAGAGAGTAGAGGGAGGCAGATTGAGAAAGAGGCTGTTGAAGTAATCCAGCATAGAGAGAACAAGGGCTCTCGAGACAGTGAGCCTCTGGGGGAAAGTGAGAAAAGGAAGAATACCTCTGAGGAGGTGCAGCTGGTAGTGGGCCTTCTGGCAAAATGCCCGTGATGTGAGGAGAGAAGGAGAAAGCGGAGTCAAAGATGATACCAAGGTTTCTTGCCTCCCAGGAAGACGAAGGAAGAGGGGCCAAGGAGGGCGTCCAGAGTGCGAGGTGCAGGTGTCCCAATGAGAAGGATCTCAGTCTTACTGGCATTAAGGCAGAGATCGTTGGAGGCGCACCAATCCTGAATTGCAGATAGACAATCAGGAATGAGCAATAAAGGAGAGGGGGCTGATGGGAGCCTGAAAGAGAGCTGAGTGTCATCTGCATAGCACTGACAGTTAGAGGAGAAGGTGGAGATAAGGTGGACCAAAGGGGCCAAGTAGACATTGAAGAGTCAGGGTAAGAGGTTAGAGCCATGGGGGACACCTCATGTGGAGAGAGAGGTGGTGGATAGAAAGAAGCCAAGTTGGACCTGGGAGTCCAGGAAGAAGGACAACAACTCCCGGGCCTGATCTGTGATGCCCAGGCTCTCATGGACTGGGTAACAAAAGGGACTGCTCAAGAAATGTGGAAGGACTTGAAAGCTGTGAAGTATTGGAACATGAGGGTGGCGTCCTGCCACAAAAGTTTATATTACTCTGCATACACATTTACTGCAAAGATTGTACCATTTGACATGCTGTATACCTATGCACAATGGAAATGGGAGCAAAAGAACACATATACAGTGATTATTAGTTTATTTATTTAGCTAAAATCAAGTGAACATGGGTTTAGTTTAGAGCGGATCTTGTAGCCAACAGGGAGGAGAGTGTCAAAACTTGTGACAGAGCTAGCTGTGAACCAAGTCTTGGTGAGAGCGAGGACATCCAGGTCAAGTTCTTCGAGGAGGTGCCAGATGTTAGAGGAGTGTTTGACAGCAGAGCGAAAGGTGAGAGTAGTGACGTGGAGCAGGTTGTCCCATTTAAAAGACTTCTGTTGAGGGGACAGGCATGAGGTACGTCCTGCAGAAGTGGTAGAGGAGCCTGCGAGTGGGGAGAGGTGGAAGAAGGAGGTGGTAAAGTAGCTAGAGAGGAGGAGGCAGGTGCCAGACAGGTGGCAGAAGAAGGGGGTGGTGAAGGAGCCGGAGAGGTGCTGGTAGGAGTAGTCAGAGAAGGAAGGTAGTAGATATAATTCAGGAGATGCATGCCGAAGAGGAGGATATTGGGCCCTGGACCAAGATGGTACCATTCAATTAGACATTAAGGATGGTCTTGGAGGAGTGTAAGGAGACCAAGAGGACCTCCCACCGTGTGACACCATTAATGGGAGAGGAGGACAAAGGATAGAGTACAGAGACCATATTAGGGGTCCATAGTCAGGAGAGGGAATGACAAAGAGGATGTCCATAAGAGTCTTTCTGGAGGAAGCACTGATGTAGGTATCAGCGGTAGGGAGGATGGGTTATAGACCAAGATGGCCCTCTTGAACTTCTTCCTTCCCGGCTTAGTGAGAGGAGCAGGATAGGAGATAGCGTAACAGTTAGAGAAGATGGGGGAAATGTAAAGAACCATAGAGGGTGCGAGGAGGAGGGAGCGTATGAGAGAGAAGAGAGGGTCAAAGCCCAGCGCCGCACAACACAGGATGCACAGAGGAAAGGGTTGCGGAGGGGGAGGTAACACAGTGGGGAAACACAGAAGGAGCAGACAGGAGCACTCAACAGTACAGGACACTCCCAGAGGGGAGAGGGAGAGCCTAATGAGACACAGTTAACAGTACCTCAATCCAAACCAGAATTAACTTTCCCTTAAAGAGTGAAAAAGGCCTCGTTTTTCAAACACAACAGCAATGCAGGAACACCCAGATTCAGTTTTCCTAAAAAGAAGGAAAAAGTTCTCGTTTTTCAAACACAGCAGGCATGCAGGAACACCAAGATTCAACTTTCCTAAAAAAGAGGCAAAAGGGCCTAGTTATTCAAACACAGCAGCCATGCAGGAACACCAAGATTCAACTTTCCTAAAAAGAGGGCAAAAGGCCTAGTTTTTCAAACACAGCAGCCATGCAGGAACACCAAGCTTCAACCTTCCTAAAAAAGAGGGATAAAGGCCTCGTTTTTCAAACACAGCAGCCATGCAAAATGAGACTTCCCTGGGGAGATGTGTGGGAAGGCTAACAATCAATTAACTGGGATACCTATGTGTGGTGCGGAACGAATGTAGGACAGAAGAGGGGGGGCGTTTGGTGGGGTGCAGTGAATGCTGCCCCATGACTGCACTTAACAGGTCAGTCGCAGCAGGTTGACGGCTACAGGCATACCTGGCGGACACTGACTCACACCACTGGAGCAGTCCTTTGCCTCGGGTCCTTGGCCAAGGGCAGAGGGCTGCTTTGGCTGAGACAGTAAAGTAGGGCCAAGTGACCTATCAGGCTGCGGGGAGGGAGGAGTAGGAGGGACACAGGAGAAGGAAGAGAGGCAAGGGAGGAAGCTGCGAAATGGCAAGTGACAAAACAATACAATGTGCCCACAATTACCCGATCCCCAAGGCACTTTCAGTGCTAATTCAATTATTTCTATCCTTTCTTACGAGCACAGTTCTCGATGCCTCATCGTGTGTCTCTGGTCGGCAGCACAATTAGAAATGCTGTGCCGAGCACACGATAACGAGAGAGGTAACTCACAGTCACGGGCCTAGTGCCCAAACAGGCTGCGGGGCATATTTAATAGTGGCATTTGAGCGAGCACTCCTGAACCATGCTGGTGAGTTTAGGGGGAGATGGAAGACTCCCACGGAGATAATTATTTTTAAATATTGTGTTTAAATGGTGTATTTTCCAGCACAAATTTCAGAAAGATTTGATAAAAAGATATACAATGCAAAGGAATGTTTTGCAACACATTGTCATTCTGGCTTTGCCCATAAAACCCCTTGATACCTGTCTCAAAAATATATGCCAGCTCTGCCCTCTAAAACTCATATTCATGCTTCAATTGCCCCACATATGCCAGTATTGCCAATGTAAAACATTGTCATTCTACCTGTGCATGATAAACGTCAGCAGTGATTCTCTGAAAACGTGCACCAAATAAAGGCCAGCTTGTGACTTTAAAATGTTTTGTCATGCTAGCTGTACACACTATATGCTAGTATTACAACTCTAAGCATGTTTCAATGCCTGATGTGCCCAATATATACTGGTATTGCCACCATAAAAATGTTTTTATACTGGATGTATTCAATTGAATCCAGCATTGCCCTGCAAAACATGCTGTCCTGCAGCCAGTGCCCAATTTATACCAGTATTGCCACTGTAAACAGGTTTTTCCCAGTGGCTATTGTGAGACAGGCATGGTATCAAGAGATGACACAGACAACGGTATTGGGTAATATAATCACGTCAAAAATGCTGTGGTTTGACCCGGTAAAGGTGTACCCATTATACCATTTAAGAGGAGCAGGGTTTGCGGGGGTGTCCCCTGCTCCCCTTAAATGGTATAATGGGTCTGGGGGTTGCGGGGGTGTCCCCCACATCCTTTACATGATTGTGGCGTCAAAACCACAGGATTTTTGCCGCAATATTTTGTGTCCACGGCCATTTTTGCCGCGATTTTAAGACAAAATAGTTTTGAAAACCTTTCTTAAAATGTGAGGATGGATGTAATGCCTAACCTGCCCTACAGATATGGTGGAAATAGCCCTACCTAAAGAAACTAACGAAAAGTCTAAGGGGTCGATTCATGGAATTAATGTGCGCCGAAAAAGCCCGCGCAGAGGTGCCAATACGTGCGATTCGCAGTGCAAGTGCGAAAATCGCAGTGCAAGTGCGAAAATCTCAGGGAAACCAGCACACATCGATTCATGGAAGTCCGTGCGCGAGAAAAACATTGGATGTGCGCTGAAAAAGTGCGCCGCGCACGCCGGCGCACCGGTCATCCAACAGCGTGCGCCACGGCCACTGCGAAATCGCATATAGCGCGGCGCACATCACAAAAGTAGGCGGAACACGGGGCGTAACACTCGGAATGGGGAACAACGTGTGAAAATATGGGCGTCACGGGGGAAGTACAGGAGGCAAGTGCGCGGAACGCCCACACGCTCGCCTACAGCCCGTATTCATGGAATCGAATAGGGCAAACCAGCGCACGGTCAAAGACGCTCACAGGGCCAAACAAGTACGCCACAAGAAAGCAGGCGGTAGCGTCCCTGCGCCTGAAATAAATGTGCGCCAAAATGTGCACCAACAAAAAGCACCCATATACAGCCATGATGAATGGTCCATACAGTGGCCCTCTGGGACAAATGAGGTGCAAAGGGGTACCGACAAACACGGACACCCGCTGTGTGAAAAATAGCATGTGCGTGTGTTTCGGGAAGCGCGGGACGTTCCACACGCGATTGGCCTGGGTACGTGTACTTCGGGGTGCGCAGGAAGTTCCACACGCGATTGGCCTGGGTCCGCGTGTTTCGGGATGCGCGGGAAGTTCCACACGCGATTGGCCTGGGTACGTGTACTTCGGGGTGCGCGGGAAGTTCCACACGCGATTGGCCTGGGTATGTGTGTTTCGGATGCGCGGGAAGTTCCACACGCGATTGGCCTGGGTACGTGTGTTTTGGGATGAGCAGGAAGTTCCACACGCGATTGGCCTGGGTACGTGTACTTCTGGGTGCGCGGGAAGTTCCACACGCGATTGGCCTGGGTACGTGTACTTCGGGGTGCGCGGGAAGTTCCACACGCGATTGGCCTGGGTATGTGTACTTCGGGGTGCACGGGAAGTTCCACACCCAATTGGCCTGGGTACGTGTGTTTTGGGATGAGCAGGAAGTTCCACACGCGATTGGCCTGGGTACGTGTACTTCTGGGTGCGCGGGAAGTTCCACACGCGATTGGCCTGGGTACGTGTACTTCGGGGTGCGCGGGAAGTTCCACACGCGATTGGCCTGGGTACGTGTGTTTCGGGATGCACAGGAGGTTCCACATGCGATTGGCCTGGGTACGTGTACTTTGGGGTGCGCGGGAAGTTCCACACGCGATTGGCCTGGGTACGTGTGTTTCGGGATGCACAGGAGGTTCCACACGCGATTGGCCTGGGTACGTGTGTTTCGGGATGCACGGGAAGTTCCACACGCGATTGGCCTGGGTACGTGTACTTCGGGGTGCGCGGGAAGTTCCACACGCGATTGGCCTGGGTACGTGTGTTTCGGGATGCGCGGGAGGTTCCACACGTGATTGGCCTGGGTACGTGTGTTTCGGGAAGCGGCGGGAAGTTCCACACGCGATTGGCCTGGGTACGTGTACTTCGGGGTGCGCGGGAAGTTCCACACGCGATTGGCCTGGGTACGTGTGTTTCGGGATGCGCGGGAGGTTCCACATGCGATTGGCCTGGGTACGTGTACTTCGGGGTGCGCGGGAAGTTCCACACGTAATTGGCCTGGGTACGTGTGTTTCGGGATGCGCGGGAGGTTCCACACGCGATTGGCCTGGGTATGTGTGTTTCGGGATGCGGCGGGAAGTTCCACACGCGATTGGCCTGGGTATGTGTACTTCGGGGTGTGCGGGAAGTTCCACACGTGATTGGCCTGGGTACGTGTACTTCGGGGTGCTCGGGAAGTGTCACATGCGATTTCAGCAGGGTACGTGTATTTCGGTGGTGCCGGGGAGTGCTACACGTGATTTGGCCGTGTGGGTCCTCCCAGGTGTTCCCTCTACACCCTCCACGGCCCCTGCAGGCAGCCCACACCACAGGGGACTACCCTGCCCCCCTGCTCATGTCCCAAAGGCAATCCATCCACCATGGCCATGCCCCCCAGCCAACCCACATGTCACCTTGCACTACTAATCACCAACACATGTCTCCCAGCACCCCCACCCCCCAGCAATGTGGGGCATCCCCCACCAGGCCCCCACTCATGTCCAACTCATGTCTCCCAGCACCCCCACCCCCCCAGCAGTGCAGGGGCAGCCTCCACCAGGCCCCTCACTCATGTCCAACTCATGTCTCCCACCACCTCCACCCCCCAGCAGTGCAGGGCACCCTCCACCAGGCCCCCACTTATGTCTCCCATCACCCCCACCCCCCAGCATCCAGGGGCACCCTCCACCAGGCCCCCACTCATGTCTCCCATCACCCCCACCCCCCAGCAGTGCAGGGGCAGCCTCCACCAGGCCCCCACCCATGTCTATCCCCCCCACCCCCCAGCAGTGCAGGGGCAGCCTCCACCAGGCCCCCACTCCTGTCTCCCATCACCCCCACCCCCCAGCCACCAGGGGCAGCCTCCACCAGGCCCCCACACATGTCCCCCTGCACCCCCACCCCCAGCATCCAGGGGCACCCTCCACCAGGGCCCCACTCATGTCTCCTATCACCCCCACCGCCCAGCAGTGCAGGGCACCCTCCACCAGGCCCCCACTCATGTCTCCCACCACCCCCACCCCCCAGCAGTGCAGGGGCACCCTCCACCAGGCCCCCACTCATGTCCAACTCATGTCTCCCAACACCCCCACCCCCCAGCAGTGCAGGGGTAGCCTCCACCAGGCCCCCACTCATGTCTCCCACCACCCCACCCCCCATTACTGTGGTGCACCCTCCACCAGGCCCCCACTCATGTCTCCCAGCACCCCCACCCCCCAGCAGTGCAGGGGCACCCTCCACCAGGCCCCCACTCATGTCCAACTCCTGTCTCCCATCACCCCCACCCCCCAGCAGTGAAGGGCACCCTCCACCAGGCCCCCACTCATGTCTCACATCACCCCCACCCCCCAGCATCCAGGGGCACCCTCCACCAGGCCCCCACTGATGTCTCCCACCACCCCCACCCCCCAGCAGTGCAGGGGCAGGCTCCACCAGGCCCCCCCTCATGTCCCCCTGCACCCGTACCCCCCAGCATCCAGGGGCACCCTCCACCAGGCCCCCACACATGTCCCCCTGCACCCCCACCCCACAGCATCCAGGGGCAGCCTCCACCAGGCCCCCACTCATGTCTCCCACCACCCCCACCCCCAGCAGTGCAGGGCACCCTCCACCAGGTCCCCACTCATGTCTCCCACCACCCCCACCCCCAGCAGTGCAGGGACACCCTCCACCAGGCCCCCACTCATGGCTCCCATCACCCCCACCCCCCAGCAGTGCAGGGGCAGCCTCCACCAGGCCCCCACTCATGTCCCCCTGCACCCCCACCCCCCAGCATCCAGGGGCACCCTCCACCAGGCCCCCCACTCATGTCTCCCATCATCCCCACCCCCCAGCAGTGCAGGGCACCCTCCACCAGGCCCCCACTCATGTCTCCCACCACCCCCACCCCCCAGCATTGCAGGGGCACCCTCCATCAGGCCCCCACTCATGTCCAACTCATTTCTCCCATCACCCCCACCCCCAGCAGTGCAGGGGCACCCTCCACCAGGCCCCCACTCACGTCTCCCATCACCCCCACCCCCCAGCATCCGAGGCACCCTCCACCAGGCCCCCACTCATGTCTCCCACCAACCCCACCCCCCAGCAGTGCAGGGCACCCTCCACCAGGCCCCCACTCATGTCCCCCAGCACCCCCACCCCCCAGCATCCAGGGGCACCCTCCACCAGGCCCCCACTCATGTCCAACTCAGGTCCCCCATCACCCCCACTCCCCAGCATCCAGGGGCACCATCCACCCGGCCCCCACTCATGGCTCCCAGCACCCCCACCCCCCAGCAGTGCAGGGGCACCCTCCACCAGGTCCCCATTTATGTCCAACTCATGTCTCCCATCACCCCCACCCCCCAGCAGTGCAGGGGCAGCCTCCACCAGGCCCCCACTCATGTCTCCCACCAACCCACCCCCATCACTGTGGTGCACCCTCCACCAGGCCCCCACTCATGTCTCCCAGCACCCGCACCCCCCAGCAGTGCAGGGGCACCCTCCACCAGGCCCACACTCATGTCTCCCAGCACCCCCACCCCAGCACTGTGGGGCACCCTCCACCAGGCCCCCACTCATGTCTACCAGCACCCCCAACCCCCAGCATCAAGGGGCACCCTCCACCAGGCCCCCACTCATGTCTACCACCACCCCCACCCCCCAGAATCAAGGGGCACCCTCCACCAGGCCCCCACTCATGTCTCCCATCACCCCCACCCCCAGCAGTGCAGGGGCACCCTCCACCAGGCCCCCACTCATGTCTCCCACCACCCCCACCCCCCAGCATCCAGGGGCACCCTCCACCAGGCCCCCACTCATGTCTCCCATCACACTCACCCCCCAGCAGTGCAGGGCAGCCTCCACCAGGGCCCCACTCATGTCCCCCTCACACCACCCCCCAGCATCCAGGGCACCCTCCACCAGGCCCCCACTCATGTATCCCATCACCCCCACCCCCCAGCATCCAGGGTCACCCTCCACCAGGCCCCCACTCATGTCTCCCATCACCACCACCCCCCAGCAGTGCAGGGGCACCCTCCACCAGGCCCCCACTCATGTCCAACTCATGTCTCCCATCACCCCCACCCCCCAGCAGTACAGGGGCACCCTCCACCAGGCCCCGACTCATGTCTCTCATCACCCCCAGCCCCCAGCAGTGCAGGGGCACCCTCCACCAGGCCCCCTCTCATGTCTCCCATCACCCCCACCCCACAGCAGTGCAGAGCACCCTCCACCAGGCCCCCACTCATGTCTCCCACCACCCCCACCCCCCAGCAGTGCAGGGGCACCCTCCACCAGGCCCCCACTCATGTCCAACTCATGTCTCCCATCACCCCCACCCCCAAGCAGTGCAGGGGCACCCTCCACCAGGCCCCCACACATGTCTCCCATCACCCCACCCCCCAGCATCCGGGGCACCCTCCACCAGGCCCCCACTCATGTGTCCCACCACCCCCACCCCCCAGCAGTGCAGGGCACCCTCCACCAGGCCCCCACTCATGTCCCCCATCACCCCACCCCCCAGCATCCAGGGGCACCCTCCACCAGGCCCCCACTCATGTCCAACTCATGTCCCCCATCACCCCCACCCCCAGCATCCAGGGGCACCCTCCACCAGGCCCCCACTCATGTCCTCCAGCACCCCCACCCCCCAGCAGTGCAGGGGCACCATCCACCAGGTCCCCACTCATGTCCAACTCATGTGTCCCATCACCCCCACCCCCCAGCAGTGAAGTGGCAGCCTCCACCAGGCCCCCACTCATGTCTCCCACCACCCCCACCCCCCATCACTGTGGTGCACCCTCCACCAGGCCCCCACTCATGTCTCCCAGCGCCCCCACCCCCCAGCAGTGCAGGGCACCCTCCACCAGGCCCCCACTCATGTCCCCCTGCACCCCCACCCCCCAGCATCCAGGGGCACCCTCCACCAGGCCCCCTCTCATGTCTACCATCACCCGCACCCCACAGCAGTGCAGGGCACCCTCCACCAGGCCCCCACTCATGTCTCCCACCACCCCCACCCCCAGCAGTGGAGGGGCACCCTCCACCAGGCCCCCACTCATGTCCAACTCATGTCTCCCATCACCCCCACCCCCCAGCAGTGCAGGGGCAGCCTCCACCAGGCCCCCACACATGTCTCCCATCACCCCCACCCCCCAGCATCTGGGGCACCCTCCACCAGGCCCCCACTCATGTCTCCCACCACCCCCACCCCCCAGCAGTGCAGGGCACCCTCCACCAGGCCCCCACTCATGTCCCCCATCACCCCCACCCCCCAGCATCCAGGGGCACCCTCCACCAGGCCCCCACTCATGTCCAACTCATGTCCCCCATCACCCCCACCCCCCAGCATCCAGGGGCACCCTCCACCAGGCCCCCACTCATGTCCTCCAGCACCCCCACCCCCCAGCAGTGCAGGGGCACCATCCACCAGGCCCCCACTCATGTCCAACTCATGTCTCCCATCACCCCCACCCCCCAGCAGTGCAGGGGCAGCCTCCACCAGGCCCCCACTCATGTCTCCCACCACCCCCACCCCCCATCACTGTGGTGCACCCTCCACCAGGCCCCCACTCATGTCTCCCAGCACCCCCACCCCCCAGCAGTGCAGGGGCACCCTCCACCAGGCCCCCACTCATGTCCAACCATGTCTCCCAGCACCCCCACCCCCCAGCACTGTGGGGCACCCTCCACCAGGCCCCCACTCATGTCTCCCAGCACCCCCACCCCCCAGCAGTGCAGGGGCACCCTCCACCAGGCCCCCACTCATGTCCAACTCATGTCTCCCATCACCCCCACCCCCCAGCAGTGCAGGGGCAGCCTCCACTAGGCCCCCACTCATGTCTCCCACCACCCCCACCCCCCATCACTGTGGTGCACCCACCACCAGGCCCCCACTCATGTCTCCCAGCACCCCCACCCCCCAGCAGTGCAGGGGCACCCTCCACCAGACCCCCACTCATGTCCAACTCATGTCTCCCATCACCCCCACCCCCCAGCAGTGCAGGGCACCCTCCACCAGGCCCCCACTCATGTCTCCATCACCCCCACCCCAGCATCCAGGGGCACCCTCCAGCAGGCCCCCACACATGTCTCCCATCACCCCACCCCCCAGCATCCAGGGGCACCCTCCACCAGGCCCCCACTCATGTCTCCCAGCAGCCCCACCCCCCAGCATCCAGGGGCACCCTCCACCAGGCCCCCACACATGTCCCCCTGCGCCCCCACCCCCCCCAGCATCCAGGGGCACCCTCCACCAGGCCCCCACTCATGTCTCCCACCACCCCCACCCCCCAGCAGTGCAGGGGCACCCTCCACCAGGCCCCCACTCATGTCCAACTCATGTCTCCCATCACCCCCACCCCCGAGCAGTGCAGGGGCAGCCTCCACCAGGCCCCCACTCATGTCTCCCACCACCCCCACCCCCCATCACTGTGGTGCACCCTCCACCAGGCCCCCACTCATGTCTCCCAGCACCCCCACCCCCCAGCAGTGCAGGGGCACCCTCCACCAGGCCCCACTCATGTCCAGCTCATGTCTCCCATCACCCCCACTCCCCAGCAGTGCAGGGCACCCTCCACCAGGCCCCCACTCATGTCTCCCATCACCCCCACCCCCCAGCATCCAGGGGCACCCTCCAATAGGCCCCCACTCATGTCTCCCAGCACCCCCACCCGTCAGCACTGTGGGGCACCCTCCACCAGGCCCTCACTCATGTCTCCCAGCACCCCCACCCCCCAGCAGTGCAGGGGCACCATCCACCAGGCCCCCACTCATGTCTCCCATCACCCCCACCCCCCAGCAGTGCAGGGGCAGCCTCCACGAGGCCCCCACTCATGTCCCCCTACCCCCCCACCCCCCAGCATCCAGGTGCACCCTCCACCAGGCCCCCACTCATGTCCCCCAGCCAACATGTCACCACAATGTAGATCCCTGGCCCTTATGGTAAGCCTCCAAATGCCAAACACCCACCCGAGTATTGCATCCACCCACTTAGAAATGGCAAAAACATGATAGAACCCCAATTGCAAGTTTGGAAATGAACACATGTCCCTCACATACACCCAATGGGTGTCAGTGAATGTCAAAACCCATATCATGATACGCATGAAACCAATGAGATGATACTACACATTGAACTTTGAAGAAAAAATATGTATTAAAAGCAACATAAATTGAATCAAAAATAAACAAACAATAAGGGAAATTTAAAAAAAAAAAGCAGGTCTGTGAAATAATGCAAAACCACAAATCATAATGCAAAGGAAAGGTGTCTAAAGTCACAGTCCACAAAAGTAAATCCAATGGAAAATTAAAATCGAAAACCATTGCTCCATGGGGAAATCATAAAAAAAAAATTGAAAATCCAAAAGTCCATGATCCCAACCGAAGAAATGAAACCTATCTAATAACACTACCTAAAAAAAAACTATATACAAAAATGTGGCCCATTGTCCAAAAGGTCAAAAAAAAAATGCAAAACCAAAGGAAACCTAACACTAACTACAGAACTATTTACAAGGGCAGCGGGCTAGTCCGACGGCCCACTTTGGGATGTTCCGGGCCAGGGCATCATCGAACTCCTGCTCAATGTCCCGGAGGCGGTCCTCCTCCATGGCCCGAGGGTCCGCAGGGCCGTCCACATGTTCACCCCAAACTCCCTGCGGATTGCCTCGAGGCACTTGGCCCGCCTCAGGGCCCTCCGCATGGAGTTTTCCACCCTGACCATCGTGAGCCGTGCCTCTTCCGCCCGCTGCCGCTCCGCATCTATGGCGTGGCCCAACCGCTGCCACACGGAAGACACTTCCCGTCCTGGGACCTCCTGCCCTCCGGCCGATGCCTGCCCCTCCGATGTCAAAGGCCCCGAGCCATCATGGCTCCCACCACGTTGCTGCTGCGCCTCTGCCCGTGCACTGCCTCCTGCTGCCTGCACATCCTCCGCTGGCTGGGGTGCAGTCGTTGATGTGGCCACCCCTGCTGGACATCCGACTCCCAACTGTGGCAGGGTTGCCTCCTCCACCAGCCTGGCCGCACCGTCAGAGGCAGCACCACAGGGCACCCAGGTGGTGGGAAGATGGCACGGAGGACGACTGGCGCATAGGGGGGTTCAGTTGAGGAGGGGGTCGTAGCAAGCCCCATCAAACGGAGGAATCCGGCCTGGGTGACCTGTCCCAGTAGGCCGACACAGTCAACGAGCCATTCGAGATGACGTGCAGTCTCCTCATGAAAAGACTGCAGATCACCTCGCATGGCCCGTTGACGCAACGCCACACCAGTCAGGACAGGCTCAACCCGGACCCGGATAGCCACGTCCGCAGGCAGGGGAAGGCCAGTTGTCGTGAGCTCATCCCCTGCCTGAAAACGGGTTTGGACGTAGGCATCCCTGCTGGTGCAAGATGATGCAGTGACAGGATTAGGGACAGGATTGCACACAGGCACCTCCGCGGCGACCTGTGCTGCCTCCTGTCCCTGGTCCTGCACTGCACCACTAGCACCAGTGGAATCCCCATCTCCAGACCCCGTCTCTGTTGCTTGCACGGCCTCCTCCTCCACCAAACCCCCCACCAACCTGGATGACTCCGTGCCATCTTCCCCCGTTGGGCCCTGTGGGGTCCCAGCTGCCCCTTCTGCTGCCGAGGAGTCCAACTCCGACCTCCGCCTCTGGGACCTCCCCCCGGCAGCTGCGGCCTGGGATGCGGCACCGGACTCCTCACTCCCCGACGAGATCACAACCTGGGAGGGGAGCCAGGCCTTGCGTCTCCGGCTGGCGGTGCGATCCCCGCCGCTGTGCTCCACAGCACCTTCTCTGCCCTCTTCATCAGTTGACGCTGCAGACAGGGAGAAATAAAACACAGGCATCAGGGCACTGTACAATGGACACATACACACATGACAGTTGCACATGAGTGGCATTGGCAAACCTCAGACATGGCATCCCAATCGCCAACACACATGTCATTTCAACTTGCACACATGAGCCATACCACAGCCACATCGCAACTGCCAGCACCATCCATACACATACAACAGCATGAGCAGGCAAAGGTGAGCCAGACATCACATGCAACACAGGGAGTGCACTACACATGCACGCACACCACCACACTTGCATGCATGTGTACACCTCAGCCAACTGTCGCAGTGTTCAGATGGACATCCATGTCACATCTGCCAATCAGGCTTCCACATCCCGCTGTCACATGCATCCATGTTGGATCACTGTTGCACCTTTGTCAAATACACACACATGCACATGTACACAGTACTAATACATGCAGCTGAAAACAACATACATGCGTGACATCACGAACATGCCTACTTACATACACATTCATCCAAACATGTGTGCCCACACAACTGCATTGGCATGCAAGCCTACACACACAAGCACCATCCATGTCTCACACATGACAGCCCTCGCATGTGTTAGCCTCACGGCCCTGTACACCCCCACCCATACTCGGCCCCATACAAACAGATGTGCAACCGGCACACTACTGGCACATCACCACACGCACAGCTTACAATCATGATGCATGTGCACTTACCTCTCGACTCCAGACGGGTCTGCCTCTCAAGGACCTGGACGCGGAGCGCTGGGGATATGCGTTCCAGGACCCTCATCTGATCTTCCGACAAGTGGCCCCGGCGCCCCTTAGCATCCGCTGCCTTCAAGAGGCGCCGGGCCTTGTTCAGGGTCCAGGACCTGAAGTCCTCCCAGCGCTTCTTGACATGTTGGAAGTCGCGGACTGCCACCCCCTCCACGTTGATGGCAGTCACGATGTCCGTCCAGATCCAAGTCCGTCCTTCGTTGAAGGCGCGCACACTTCCGAAGAGGGCATCATACTGCCCCAGGACTTGCTCCACTAGGACACCAACTTCCCTGGCACTGAAGCTTGTGCCCCTCTGCCTCTCTGGCCGGGGGTTGTCAGTGGTGCCAGATGTTGCAGTGCCCGACATGACAACCCCAGAGGCAGGAGTGGGTGGGTAACTGGGTCCTGGGGCTGGGCTGTGGAGCGATGGAATCCCAGTCGGGAGTCTTTGGTTCCAGCAGGGGTGGTCACAGCAACACCACCAGCACCCCTGGCTGATGTGCAGGCAGCAAATGGCAGGGCACGTGGGCAGCAGGCAGCAGCAGATGGCAGGTGGGAGCGTGCTCGGGGCTCTGGGGAGCAGTAATTCGGCCTTCTGGGCAGGAGCGTGGTCTTCCGTGTGCTTACGCGTGGCCAGCTTGATACGGAGTGATTTTGCACGTGAAAATCCTGCACGTCTGCGTGTAAATCGAGGAAAGGCCTTTAGCGCGTATGCACGTCAGCACGCATATGCGATTTCATTGGACCAAAGGCCCTTAGCGCGTAAGCGCGTCTGCGACGTGACGCGCGCGGGTGTTTCCCTCATAACACGTGATGACAGAGCACATGTGGTAAAACTGCACGTCCGAGTGTCATCGCGTGTAATCGGAGGGAAGTGAGCGTACACGTGATTGGCCTGGGTACGTGTATTTCTGGGGTGCGCAGGAAGTTTCACACGCGATTGGTGGAAATCCCCTGTGGTGGGAGACATGAGTGGGGGCCTGGTGGAGGCTACCCCTGGATGCTGTGGGGTGGGGGTGCAGGGGGACATGTGTGGGGGCCTGGTGGAGGGTGCCCCTGGATGCTGGGGGGAGTGCAGGGGGACATGAGTGGGGGCCTAGTGGAGGCTGCCCCTGCACTGCTGGGGAGTGGGGGTGGTGGGAGACATGAGTGGGGGCCTGGTGGAGGCTACCCCTGGATGCTGGGGGGTGGGGGTGGTGGTAGACATGAGTGGGGGCCTGGTGGAGGCTGCCCCTGCACTGCTGGGGGGTGGGGGTGGTGGGAGACATGAGTGGGGCCTGGTGGAGGCTGCCCCTGCACTGCTGGGGGGTGGGGGTGGTGGGAGACATGAGTGGGGGCCTGGTGGAGGATGCCCCTGGATGCTGGGGGGTAGGGGTGCAGGGATGCATGAGTTGGACATGAGTGGGGGCCTGGTGTTGGGTGCCCCAGGATGCTGGGGGCTGGGGGTGGTGGGAGGCATGAGTGGGGGCCTGGTGGAGGCTGCCCCTGCACTGCTGGGGGTGGGGGTGGTGGTAGACATGAGTGGGGGCCTGGTAGAGGGTGCCCCTGGATGCTGGGGGGTGGGGGTGGTGGTAGACATGAGTGGGGGCCTGGTGGAGGCTGCCCCTGCATTGCTGGGGGTGGGGTGGTGGTAGACATGAGTGGGGGCCTGGTGGAGGCTGCCCCTGCACACCTGGGGGGTGGGGGTGATGGGAGACATGAGTGGGGGCCTGGTGGAGGCTGCCCCTGGATGCTGGGGGGTGGGGGTGCAGGGAGACATGAGTTGGACATGAGTGGGGGCCTGTTGGAGGGTGCCCCTGGATGCTGGGGGGTGGGGGTGGTGGTAGACATGAGAGGGGGCCTGGTGGAGGCTGCCCCTGCACTGCTGGGGGGTGGGGGTGGTGGTAGACATGAGTGGGGGCCTGGTGGAGGCTACCCCTGGATGGTGGGGGGTGGGGGTGGTGGTAGACATGAGTGGGGGCCTGGTGGAGGCTGCCCCTGCACTGCTGGGGGGCGGTGGTAGACATGAGTGGGGGCCTGGTGGAGGCTGCCCCTGGATGCTGGGGGGTGGGGGTGCAGGGGGACATGTGTGGGGGCCTGGTAGAGGCTGCCCCTGCACTGCTGGGGGTGGGGGTGCAGGGGGACATGAGTGATGGCCTGGTGGAGGCTGCCCCTGCACTGCTGGGGGGTGGGGGTGGTGGGAGACATGAGTGGGGGCCTGGTGGAGGGTGCCCCTGGATGCTGTGGGGTGGGGGTGCAGGGGGACATGTGTGGGGGCCTGGTGGAGGGTGCCCCTGCACTGCTGGGGGTGGGGGTACAGGGAGACATGAGTTAGACTTGAGGGGGGGCCTAGTGGAGGGTGCCCCTGTATGCTGGGGGGTGGTGGGAGACATGAGCGGGGGCCTGGTGGAGGCTGCCCCTGGATGCTGTGGGGTGGGGGTGCAGGGGACATGTGTGGGGCCTGGTGGAGGGTGCCCCTGGATGCTGGGGGGTGGGGGTGCAGGGGGACATGAGTGATGGCCTGGTGGAGGCTGCCCCTGCACTGCTGGGGGGGTGGGGGTGGTGGGAGACATGAGTGGGGGCCTGGTGGAGGCTGCCCCTGGATGCTGGGGGGTGGGGGGTGGTAGACATGAGTGGGGGCCTGGTGGAGGGTGCCCCTGGATGCTGGTGGGTGGGGGTGGTGGTAGACATGAGTGGGGGCCTGGTGGAGGCTGCCCCTGCACTGCTGGGGTGTGGGGGTGCAGGGAGACATGAGTTGGACATGAGTGGGGGCCTGGTGGAGGGTGCCGCTGGATGTTGGGGGGTGGTGGGAGACATGAGTGGGGCCTGGTGGAGGCTGCCCCTGGATGCTGTGGGGTGGGGGTGCAGGGGGACATGTGTGGGGCCTGGTGGAGGGTGCCCCTGGATGCTGGGGGGTGGGGCTGCAGGGGGACATGAGTGATGGCCTGGTGGAGGCTGCCCCTGCACTGCTGGGGGGGTGGGGGTGCAGGGAGACATGAGTTGGACATGAGTGGGGGCCTGGTGGAGGGTGCCCCTGGATGCTGGGGGGTGGGGGTGGTGGGAGACATGAGTGGGGTCCTGGTGGAGGCTGCCCCTGGATGCTGTGGGGTGGGGGAGCAGGGGGACATGTGTGGGGGCCTGGTGGAAGGTGCCCCTGGATTCTGGGGGGTGGGGGTGCAGGGGGATATGAGTGGAGGCCTGGTGGAGGCTGCCCTGCACTGCTGGAGGGTGGGGGTGGTGGGAGACATGAGTGGGGGCCTGGTGGAGGCTGCCCCTGGATGCTGGGGGGTGTTGGTGGTGGTAGACATGAGTGGGTGTCTGGTGGAGGCTGCCCCTGCACTGCTGGGGGGTGGGGGCGATGGGAGACATGAGTGGGGGCCTGATGGAGGCTGCCCCTGCACTGCTGGGGGGTGGGGGTGGTGGGAGACATGAGTGGGGGCCTGGTGGAGGATTCCCCTGCACTGGTGGGGGGTGGGGGTGGTGGGAGACATGAGTGGGGGCCTGGTGGAGGCTGCCCCTGGATGCTGAGGGGTGGGGGTGCAGGGAGACATGAGTTGGACATGAGTGGGGGCCTGGTGGAGGGTGCCCCTGGATGCTGGGGGGTGGGGGTGGTGGGAGACATGAGCGGGGGCCTGGTGGAGGCTGCCCCTGCACTGCTGGGGGGTGGGGGTGGTGGTAGACATGAGTGGGGGCCTGGTGGAGGCTGCCCCTGGATTCTGGGGGGTGGGGGTGCAGGGGGACATGAGTGGAGGCCTGGTGGAGGCTGCCCTGCACTGCTGGGGGGTGGGCGTGGTGGGAGACATGAGTGAGGGCCTGGTGGAGGGTGCCCCTGGATTCTGGGGGGTGGGGGTGGTGGTAAACATGAGTGGGGGCCTGGCGGAGGCTGGCCCTGCACTGCTGGGGGGTGGGGGTGGTGGTAGACATGAGTGGGGGCCTGGTGGATGCTGCCCCTGCACTGCTGGGGGGTGGGGTGATGGGAGACATGAGTGGGGGCCTGGTGGAGGCTGCCCCTGGATGCTGGGGGGTGGGGGTGCAGGGAGACATGAGTTGGACATGAGTGGGAGCCTGGTGGAGGGTTCCCCTGGATGCTGGGGGGTGGGGGCGGTGGTAGACATGAGTGGGGGCCTGGTGGAGGCTGCCCCTGCACTGCTGGGGGGTGGGGGTGGTGGTAGACACGAGTGAGGGCCTGGTGGAGGCTGCCCCTGGATGCTGGGGGGTGGGGGCGGTGGTAGACATGAGTGGGGGCCTGGTGGAGGCTCCCCCTGCACTGCTGGGGGGTGTGGGTGGTGGTAGACATAAGTGGGGGCTTGGTGGAGGCTGCCCTGGATGCTGGGGGGTGGGGGTGCAGGGGGACATGTGTGGGGGCCTGGTGGAGGCTGCCCCTGCACTGCTGGGGGTGGGGGTGCAGGGGGACATGAGTGATGGCCTGGTGGAGGCTGCCCCTGCACTGCTGGGGGGTGGGGGGGTGGGAGACATGAGTGGAGGCCTGGTGGAGTGTGCCCCTGGATGCTGTGGGGTGGGGGTGCAGGGGGACATGTGTGGGGGCCTGGTGGAGGGTGCCCCTGCACTGCTGGGGGTGGGGGTGCAGGGAGACATGAGTTAGACCTGAGTGGGGGCCTGGTGGAGGGTGCCCCTGGATGCTGGGGGGTGGTGGGAGACATGAGCGGGGGCCTGGTGGAGGCTGCCCCTGGATGCTGTGGGGTGGGGGTGCAGGGGGACATGTGTGGGGCCTGGTGGAGGGTGTCCCTGGATGTTGGGGGGTGGGGGTGCAGGGGGACATGAGTGATGGCCTGGTGGAGGCTGCCCCTGCACTGCTGGGGGGGGGTGGGGTGGTGGGAGACATGAGTGGGGGCCTGGTGGAGGCTGCCCCTGGATGCTGGGGCGTGGGGGGTGGTAGACATGAGTGGGGGCCTGGTGGAGGGTGCCCCTGGATGCTGGGGGTGGGGGTGGTGGTAGACATGAGTGGGGGCCTGGTGGAGGCTGCCCCTGCACTGCTGGGGTGTGGGGGTGCAGGGAGACATGAGTTGGACATGAGTGGGGGCCTGGTGGAGGGTGCCCCTGGATGCTGGGGGGTGGTGGGAGACATGAGTGGGGGCCTGGTGGAGGCTGCCCCTGGATGCTGTGGGGTGGCGGTGCAGGGGGACATGTGTGGGGCCTGGTGGAGGGTGCCCCTGGATGCTGTGGGGTGGGGGTGCAGGGGGACATGTGTGGGGGCCTGGTGGAGGGTGCCCCTGGATGCTGGGGGGGAGTGCAGGGGGACATGAGTGGGGGCCTAGTGGAGGCTGCCCCTGCACTGCTGGGGGGTGGGGGTGGTGGGAGACATGAGTGGGGCCTGGTGGAGGCTGCCCCTGCACTGCTGGGGGGTGGGGGTGGTGGGAGACATGAGTGGGGGCATGGTGGAGGATGCCCCTGGATGCTGGGGGGTGGGGGTGCAGGGATACATGAGTTGGACATGAGTGGGGGCCTGGTGTTGGGTGCCCCAGGATGCTGGGGGCTGGGGGTGGTGGGAGGCATGAGTGGGGGCCTGGTGGAGGCTGCCCCTGCACTGCTGGGGGTGGGGGTGGTGGTAGACATGAGTGGGGGCCTGGTAGAGGGTGCCCCTGGATGCTGGGGGGTGGGGGTGGTGGTAGACATGAGTGGGGGCCTGGTGGAGGCTGCCCCTGCATTGCTGGGGGTGGGGTGGTGGTAGACATGAGTGGGGGCCTGGTGGAGGCTGCCCCTGCACACCTGGGGGGTGGGGGTGATGGGAGACATGAGTGGGGGCCTGGTGGAGGCTGCCCCTGGATGCTGGGGGGTGGGGGTGCAGGGAGACATGAGTTGGACATGAGTGGGGGCCTGTTGGAGGGTGCCCCTGGATGCTGGGGGGTGGGGGTGGTGGTAGACATGAGAGGGGGCCTGGTGGAGGCTGCCCCTGCACTGCTGGGGGGTGGGGGTGGTGGTAGACATGAGTGGGGGCCTGGTGGAGGCTACCCCTGGATGGTGGGGGGTGGGGGTGGTGGTAGACATGAGTGGGGGCCTGGTGGAGGCTGCCCCTGCACTGCTGGGGGGCGGTGGTAGACATGAGTGGGGGCCTGGTGGAGGCTGCCCCTGGATGTTGGGGGGTGGGGGTGCAGGGGGACATGTGTGGGGGCCTGGTAGAGGCTGCCCCTGCACTGCTGGGGGTGGGGGTGCAGGGGGACATGAGTGATGGCCTGGTGGAGGCTGCCCCTGCACTGCTGGGGGGTGGGGTGGTGGGAGACATGAGTGGGGGCCTGGTGGAGGGTGCCCCTGGATGCTGTGGGGTGGGGGTGCAGGGGGACATGTGTGGGGGCCTGGTGGAGGGTGCCCCTGCACTGCTGGGGGTGGGGGTACAGGGAGACATGAGTTAGACTTGAGGGGGGGCCTGGTGGAGGGTGCCCCTGTATGCTGGGGGGTGGTGGGAGACATGAGCGGGGGCCTGGTGGAGGCTGCCCCTGGATGCTGTGGGGTGGGGGTGCAGGGGACATGTGTGGGGCCTGGTGGAGGGTGCCCCTGGATGCTGGGGGGTGGGGGTGCAGGGGGACATGAGTGATGGCCTGGTGGAGGCTGCCCCTGCACTGCTGGGGGGGTGGGGGTGGTGGGAGACATGAGTGGGGGCCTGGTGGAGGCTGCCCCTGGATGCTGGGGGGTGGGGGGTGGTAGACATGAGTGGGGGCCTGGTGGAGGGTGCCCCTGGATGCTGGTGGGTGGGGGTGGTGGTAGACATGAGTGGGGGCCTGGTGGAGGCTGCCCCTGCACTGCCGGGGTGTGGGGGTGCAGGGAGACATGAGTTGGACATGAGTGGGGGCCTGGTGGAGGGTGCCCCTGGATGTTGGGGGGTGGTGGGAGACATGAGTGGGGCCTGGTGGAGGCTGCCCCTGGATGCTGTGGGGTGGGGGTGCAGGGGGACATGTGCGGGGCCTGGTGGAGGGTGCCCCTGGATGCTGGGGGGTGGGGCTGCAGGGGGACATGAGTGATGGCCTGGTGGAGGCTGCCCCTGCACTGCTGGGGGGGTGGGGGTGCAGGGAGACATGAGTTGGACATGAGTGGGGGCCTGGTGGAGGGTGCCCCTGGATGCTGGGGGGTGGGGGTGGTGGGAGACATGAGTGGGGTCCTGGTGGAGGCTGCCCCTGGATGCTGTGGGGTGGGGGAGCAGGGGGACATGTGTGGGGGCCTGGTGGAAGGTGCCCCTGGATTCTGGGGGGTGGGGGTGCAGGGGGATATGAGTGGAGGCCTGGTGGAGGCTGCCCTGCACTGCTGGAGGGTGGGGGTGGTGGGAGACATGAGTGGGGGCCTGGTGGAGGCTGCCCCTGGATGCTGGGGGGTGTTGGTGGTGGTAGACATGAGTGGGGGTCTGGTGGAGGCTGCCCCTGCACTGCTGGGGGGTGGGGGCGATGGGAGACATGAGTGGGGGCCTGATGGAGGCTGCCCCTGCACTGCTGGGGGGTGGGGGTGGTGGGAGACATGAGTGGGGGCCTGGTGGAGGATTCCCCTGCACTGGTGGGGGGTGGGGGTGGTGGGAGACATGAGTGGGGGCCTGGTGGAGGCTGCCCCTGGATGCTGGGGGGTATGGGTGCAGGGAGACATGAGTTGGACATGAGTGGGGGCCTGGTGGAGGGTGCCCCTGGATGCTGGGGGGTGGGGGTGGTGGGAGACATGAGCCGGGGCCTGGTGGAGGCTGCCCCTGCACTGCTGGGGGGTGGGGGTGGTGGTAGACATGAGTGGGGGCCTGGTGGAGGCTGCCCCTGGATTCTGGGGGGTGGGGGTGCAGGGGGACATGAGTGGAGGCCTGGTGGAGGCTGCCCTGCACTGCTGGGGGGTGGGCGTGGTGGGAGACATGAGTGAGGGCCTGGTGGAGGGTGCCCCTGGATTCTGGGGGGTGGGGGTGGTGGTAAACATGAGTGGGGGCCTGGCGGAGGCTGGCCCTGCACTGCTGGGGGGTGGGGGTGGTGGTAGACATGAGTGGGGGCCTGGTGGATGCTGCCCCTGCACTGCTGGGGGGTGGGGTGATGGGAGACATGAGTGGGGGCCTGGTGGAGGCTGCCCCTGGATGCTGGGGGGTGGGGGTGCAGGGAGACATGAGTTGGACATGAGTGGGAGCCTGGTGGAGGGTTCCCCTGGATGCTGGGGGTTGGGGGTGGTGGTAGACATGAGTGGGGGCCTGGTGGAGGCTGCCCCTGCACTGCTGGGGGGTGGGGGTGGTGGTAGACACGAGTGAGGGCCTGGTGGAGGCTGCCCCTGGATGCTGGGGGGTGGGGGCGGTGGTAGACATGAGTGGGGGCCTGGTGGAGGCTCCCCCTGCACTGCTGGGGGGTGTGGGTGGTGGTAGACATAAGTGGGGGCTTGGTGGAGGCTGCCCTGGATGCTGGGGGGTGGGGGTGCAGGGGGACATGTGTGGGGGCCTGGTGGAGGCTGCCCCTGCACTGCTGGGGGTGGGGGTGCAGGGGGACATGAGTGATGGCCTGGTGGAGGCTGCCCCTGCACTGCTGGGGGGTGGGGGGGTGGGAGACATGAGTGGAGGCCTGGTGGAGTGTGCCCCTGGATGCTGTGGGGTGGGGGTGCAGGGGGACATGTGTGGGGGCCTGGTGGAGGGTGCCCCTGCACTGCTGGGGGTGGGGGTGCAGGGAGACATGAGTTAGACCTGAGTGGGGGCCTGGTGGAGGGTGCCCCTGGATGCTGGGGGGTGGTGGGAGACATGAGCGGGGGCCTGGTGGAGGCTGCCCCTGGATGCTGTGGGGTGGGGGTGCAGGGGGACATGTGTGGGGCCTGGTGGAGGGTGTCCCTGGATGTTGGGGGGTGGGGGTGCAGGGGGACATGAGTGATGGCCTGGTGGAGGCTGCCCCTGCACTGCTGGGGGGGGTGGGGTGGTGGGAGACATGAGTGGGGGCCTGGTGGAGGCTGCCCCTGGATGCTGGGGCGTGGGGGGTGGTAGACATGAGTGGGGGCCTGGTGGAGGGTGCCCCTGGATGCTGGGGGTGGGGGTGGTGGTAGACATGAGTGGGGGCCTGGTGGAGGCTGCCCCTGCACTGCTGGGGTGTGGGGGTGCAGGGAGACATGAGTTGGACATGAGTGGGGGCCTGGTGGAGGGTGCCCCTGGATGCTGGGGGGTGGTGGGAGACATGAGTGGGGGCCTGGTGGAGGCTGCCCCTGGATGCTGTGGGGTGGCGGTGCAGGGGGACATGTGTGGGGCCTGGTGGAGGGTGCCCCTGGATGCTGGGGGGTGGGGCTGCAGGGGGACATGAGTGATGGCCTGGTGGAGGCTGCCTCTGCACTGCTGGGGGGGTGGGGGTGCAGGGAGACATGAGTTGGACATGAGTGAGGGCCTGGTGGAGGGTGCCCCTGGATGCTGGGGGGTGGGGGTGGTGGGAGACATGAGTGGGGTCCTGGTGGAGGCTGCCCCTGGATGCTGTGGGGTGGGGGAGCAGGGGGACATGTGTGGGGGCCTGGTGGAGGGTGCCCCTGGATTCTGGGGGGTGGGGGTGCAGTGGGACATGAGTGGAGGCCTGGTGGAGGCTGCCCTGCACTGCTGGGGGGTGGGGGTGGTGGGAGACATGAGTGGGGGCCTGGGAGGCTGCCCCTGGATGCTGGGGGGTGGGGGTGGTGGTAGACATGAGTGGGGGCCTGGTGGAGGCTGCCCCTGCACTGCTGGGGGTGGGGGTGATGGGAGACATGAGTGGGGGCCTGGTGGAGGCTGCCCCTGCACTGCTGGGGGGTGGGGGTGGTGGGAGACATGAGTGGGGGCCTGGTGGAGGGTGCCCCTGCACTGGTGGGAGACATGAGTGGGGGCCTGGTGGAGGCTGCCCCTGGATGCTGGGGGGTGGGGGTGCAGGGAGACATGAGTTGGACATGAGTGGGGGCCTGGTGGAGGGTGCCCCTGGATGCTGGGGGGTGGGGGTGGTGGGAGACATGAGCGGGGGCCTGGTGGAGGCTGCCCCTGCACTGCTGGGGGGTGGGGGTGGTGGTAGACATGTGTGGGGGCCTGGTGGAGGCTGCCCCTGCACTGCTGGGGGGTGGGGGTGGTGGTAGACATGAGTGGGGGCCTGGTGGAGGCTGCCCCTGGATTCTGGGGGGTGGGGGTGCAGGGGGACATGAGTGGAGGCCTGGTGGAGGCTGCCCTGCACTGCTGGGGGGTGGGGGTGGTGGGAGACATGAGTGGGGGCCTGGTGGAGGGTTCCCCTGGATTCTGGGGGGTGGGGGTGGTGGTAAACATGAGTGGGGGCCTGGTGGAGGCTGCCCCTGCACTGCTGGGGGGTGGGGGTGGTGGTAGACATGAGTGGGGGCCTGGTGGATGCTGCCCCTGCACTGCTGGGGGGTGGGGGTGATGGGAGACATGAGTGGGGGCCTGGTGGAGGCTGCCCCTGGATGCTGGGGGGTGGGGGTGCAGGGAGACATGAGTTGGACATGAGTGGGAGCCTGGTGGAGGGTTCCCCTGGATGCTGGGGGGTGGGGGTGGTGGTAGACATGAGTGGGGGCCTGGTGGAGGCTGCCCCTGCACTGCTGGGGGTGGGGGTGGTGGTAGACATGAATGAGGGCCTGGTGGAGGCTGCCCCTGCATGCTGGGGGGTGGGGGCGGTGGTAGACATGAGTGGGGGCCTGGTGGAGGCTGCCCCTGCACTTCTGGGGGGTGTGGGTGGTGGTAGACATAAGTGGGGGCTTGGTGGAGGCTGCCCTGGATGCTGTGGGGTGGGGGTGCAGGGGGACATGTGTGGGGGCCTGGTGGAGGCTGCCCCTGCACTGCTGGGGGTGGGGGTGCAGGGGGACATGAGTGATGGCCTGGTGGAGGCTGCCCCTGCACTGCTGGGGGTGGGGGAGGTGGGAGACATGAGTGGGGGCCTGGTGGAGGGTGCCCCTGGATGCTGGGGGGTGGGGTGGTGGGAGACATGAGTGGGGGCCTGGTGGAGGCTGCCCCTGGATGCTGTGGGGTGGGGGTGCAGGGGGATATGTGTGGGGGCCTGGTGGAGGGTGCCCCTGGATGCTGGGGGGTGGGGGTGCAGGGGGACATGAGTGATGGCCTGGTGGAGGCTGCCCCTGCACTGCTGGGGGCTGGGGGTGGTGGGAGACATGAGTGGGGGCCTGCTGGAGGCTGCCCCTGGATGCTGGGGGGTGGGGGGTGGTAGACATGAGTGGGGGCCTGGTGGAGGGTGCACCTGGTTGCTGGGGGGTGGAGGTGGTGGTAGACATGAGTGGGGGCCTGGTGGAGGCTGCCCCCGCACTGCTGGGGGGTGGGGGTGCAGGGAGACATGAGTTGGACATGAGTGGGGGCCTGGTGGAGGGTGCCCCTGGATGCTGGGGGGTGGGGGTGGTGGGAGACATGAGTGGGGGCCTGGTGGAGGCTGCCCCTGGATGCTGTGGGGTGGGGGTCCAGGGGGACATGTGTGGGGGCCTGGTGGAGGGTGCCCTTGGATGCTGGGGGATGGGGGTGCAAGGGGACATGAGTGGGGGCCTGGTGGAGGCTGCCCCTGCACTGCTGGGGGGTGGGGTTGGTGGGAGACATGAGTGGTTGCCAAGTGGAGGCTGCCCCTGGATGCTGGGGGGTGGGGGTGGTGGTAGACATGGGTGGGGGCCTGGTGGAGGCTGCCCCTGCACTGCTGGGGGGTGGGGGTGATGGGAGACATGAGTGGGGGCCTGGTGGAGGCTGCCCCTGCACTGCGGGGTGGTGGGGCTGGTGGGGGACATGAGTGAGGGCCTGGTGGAGGCTGCCCCTGCACTGCTGGGGGGTGGGGGTGGTGGGAGACATGAGTGGGGGCCTGGTGGAGGCTGCCCCTGCATGCTGGGGGGTGGGGGCGGTGGTAGACATGAGTGGGGGCCTGGTGGAGGCTGCCCCTGCACTGCTGGGGGGTGTGGGTGGTGGTAGACATAAGTGGGGGCTTGGTGGAGGCTGCCCTGGATGCTGTGGGGTGGGGGTGCAGGGGGACATGTGTGGGGGCCTGGTGGAGGCTGCCCCTGCACTGCTGGGGGTGGGGGTGCAGGGGGACATGAGTGATGGCCTGGTGGAGGCTGCCCCTGCACTGCTGGGGGTGGGGGAGGTGGGAGACATGAGTGGGGGCCTGGTGGAGGGTGCCCCTGGATGCTGGGGGGTGGGGTGGTGGGAGACATGAGTGGGGGCCTGGTGGAGGCTGCCCCTGGATGCTGTGGGGTGGGGGTGCAGGGGGATATGTGTGGGGGCCTGGTGGAGGGTGCCCCTGGATGCTGGGGGGTGGGGGTGCAGGGGGACATGAGTGATGGCCTGGTGGAGGCTGCCCCTGCACTGCTGGGGGCTGGGGGTGGTGGGAGACATGAGTGGGGGCCTGCTGGAGGCTGCCCCTGGATGCTGGGGGGTGGGGGGTGGTAGACATGAGTGGGGGCCTGGTGGAGGGTGCACCTGGTTGCTGGGGGGTGGAGGTGGTGGTAGACATGAGTGGGGGCCTGGTGGAGGCTGCCCCCGCACTGCTGGGGGGTGGGGGTGCAGGGAGACATGAGTTGGACATGAGTGGGGGCCTGGTGGAGGGTGCCCCTGGATGCTGGGGGGTGGGGGTGGTGGGAGACATGAGTGGGGGCCTGGTGGAGGCTGCCCCTGGATGCTGTGGGGTGGGGGTCCAGGGGGACATGTGTGGGGGCCTGGTGGAGGGTGCCCTTGGATGCTGGGGGATGGGGGTGCAAGGGGACATGAGTGGGGGCCTGGTGGAGGCTGCCCCTGCACTGCTGGGGGGTGGGGTTGGTGGGAGACATGAGTGGTTGCCAAGTGGAGGCTGCCCCTGGATGCTGGGGGGTGGGGGTGGTGGTAGACATGGGTGGGGGCCTGGTGGAGGCTGCCCCTGCACTGCTGGGGGGTGGGGGTGATGGGAGACATGAGTGGGGGCCTGGTGGAGGCTGCCCCTGCACTGCGGGGTGGTGGGGCTGGTGGGGGACATGAGTGAGGGCCTGGTGGAGGCTGCCCCTGCACTGCTGGGGGGTGGGGGTGGTGGGAGACATGAGTGGGGGCCTGGTGGAGGCTGCCCCTGGATGCTGGGGGGTGGGGGGTGCAGGGAGACATGAGTTGGACATGAGTGGGGGCCAGGTGGAGGGTGCCCCTGGATGCTGGGGGAGTGGGGGTGGTGGGAGACATGAGTGGGGGCCTGGTGGAGGCTACCCCTGCACTGCTGGGGGGTGGGGGTGGTGGTAGACATGAGTGGGGCCTGGTGGAGGGTCCCCCTGGATGCTGGGGGGTGGGGTGGTGGTAGACATGAGTGGGGGCCTGGTGGAGGCTGCCCCTGCACTGCTGGGGGGTGGGGGTGGTGGTAGATGTGAGTGGGGGCCTGGTGGAGGCTGCCCCTGCACTGCTGGGGGGTGGGGGTGGTGGGAGACATGAGTTGGGCCTGGTGGAGGCTGCCCCTGGATGCTGGGGGTGGGGGTCTAGGGAGACATGAGTTGGACATGAGTGGGGGCCTGGTGGAGGGTGCCCCTGGATGCTGGGGGGTGGGGGTGGTGGGAGACATGAGTGGGGGCCTGGTGGAGGCTACCCCTGCACTGCTGGGGGGTGGGGGTGGTGGTAGACATGAGTGGGGGCCTGGTGGAGGGATCCCCTGGATGCTGGGGAGTGGGCTGGTGGTAGACATGAGTGGGGGCCTGGTGGAGGCTGCCCCTGCCCTGCTGGGGGTGGGGGTGGTGGTAGACATGAGTGGGGGCCTTGTGGAGGCTGCCCCTGCACTGCTGGGGGTGGGGGTGGTGGGAGACATGAGTGGGGGCCTGGTGGAGGCTGCCCCTGCACTGCTGGGGGGTGGGGGTGGTGGTAGACATGAGTGGGGGCCTGGTGGAGGGTGCCCCTGGATGCTGGGGGGTGGGGGTGGTGGTAGACATGAGTGGGGGCCAGGCGGAGGGTGGCCCTGCACTGCTGTGGGGTGGGGGTGATGGGAGACATGAGTGGGGGCCTGGTGGAGGGTGCCCCTGGATGCTGTGGGGTGGGGCTGCAGGGGGACATGAGTGGGGGCCTGGTGGAGGCTGCCCCTGCACTGCTGGGGGGTGAGGGTGGTGGAAGACATGAGTGGGGGCCTGGTGGAGGCTGCCCCTGGATGCTGGGGGGTGGTGGTGGTGGGAGTCATGAGTGGGGGCCTGGTGGAGGCTGCCCTTGGATGCTGGGGTGTGGGGATGCAGGGGGACATGAGTGGGGGCCTGGTGGAGGCTGCCCCTGCACTGCTGGGGGCAGTGGGAGACATGAGTGGGGTTCTGGTGGAGGCTGCCCCTGCACTGCTGGGGGGTGGGGGTGCAGGGAGACATGAGTTGGACATGAGTGGGGGCCTGGTGGAGGGTGCCCCTGGATGCTGGGGGGTGCGGGAGGTGGTAGACATGAGTGGGGGCCTGGTGGAGGGTGCCCCTGGATGCTGGGGGTTGAGGGTGCAGGGGGACATGAGTGGGGGCCTGGTGGAGACTGCCCCTGCACTGCTGGGGGGTGGGGGTGCAGGGAGACATGAGTTGGACATGAGTGGGGGCCTGGTGGAGGGTGCCCCTGGATGCTGGGGGGTGCGGGTGGTGGGAGACATGAGTGGGGTCCTGGTGGAGGCTGCCCCTGGATGCTGTGGGGTGGGGGTCCAGGGGGACATGTGTGGGGGCCTGGTGGAGGGTGCCCTTGGATGCTGGGGGATGGGGGTGCAGGGGGACATGAGTGGGGGCCTGGTGGAGGCTGCCCCTGCACTGCTGGGGGGTGGAGTTGGTGGGAGACATGAGTGGGGGCCAAGTGGAGGCTACCCCTGGATGCTGGGGGGTGGGGGTGGTGGTAGACATGGGTGGGGGCCTGGTGGAGGCTGCCCCTGCACTGCTGGGGGGTGGGGGTGATGGGAGACATGAGTGGGGGCCTGGTGGAGGCTGCCCCTGCACTGCTGGGTGGTGGGGCTGGTGGGAGACATGAGTGGGGGCATGGTGGAGGCTGCCCCTGCACTGCTGGGGGTTGGGGGTGGTGGGAGACATGAGTGGGGGCCTGGTGGAGGCTGCCCCTGGATGCTGGGGGGTGGGTTGCAGGGAGACATGAGTTGGACATGAGTGAGGGCCTGGTGGTGGGTGCCCCTGGATGCTGGGGGGGTGGGGGTGGTGGGAGACATGAGTGGGGGCCTAGTGGAGGCTACCCCTGCACTGCTGGGGGTGGGGGTGGTGGTAGACATGAGTGGGGGCCTGGTGGAGGGTCCCCCTGGATGCTGGGGGGTGGGGGTGGTGGTAGACATGAGTGGGGGCCTGGTGGAGGCTGCCCCTGCACTGCTGGGGGGTGGGGGTGGTGGTAGATGTGAGTGGGGGCCTGGTGGAGGCTGCCCCTGCACTGCTGGGGGGTGGGGGTGGTGGGAAACATGAGTGGGGGCCTGGTGGAGGCTGCTCCTGGATGCTGGGGGTGGGGGTCTAGGGAGACATGAGTTGGACATGAGTGGGGGCCTGGTGGAGGGTGCCCCTGGATGCTGGGGGTGGTGGGAGACATGAGTGGGGGCCTGGTGAAGGCTGCCCCTGCACTGCTGGGGGGTGGGGGTGGTGGTAGACATGAGCGGGGGCCTGGTGGAGGCTGCCCCTGCCCTGCTGGGGGTGGGGGTGGTGGTAGACATGAGTGGGGGCCTTGTGGAGGCTGCCCCTGCACTGCTGGGGGTGGGGGTGGTGGGAGACATGAGTGGGGGCCTGGTGGAGGCTGCCCCTGCACTGCTGGGGGGTGGGGTGGTGGTAGACATGAGTGGGGGCCTGGTGGAGGGTGCCCCTGGATGCTGGGGGGTGGGGGTGGTGGTAGACATGAGTGGGGGCCAGGTGGAGGGTGCCCCTGCACTGCTGGGGGGTGGGGGTGATGGGAGACATGAGTGGGGGCCTGGTGGAGGCTGCCCCTGCACTGCTGGGGGTGGGGGTGCAGGGGGACATGAGTGATGGCCTGGTGGAGGCTGCCCCTGCACTGCTGGGGGGTGGGGGAGGTGGTAGACATGAGTGGGGGCCTGGTGGAGGGTGCCCCTGGATGCTGGGGGGTGGGGTGGTGGGAGACATGAGTGGGGGCCTGGTGGAGGCTGCCCCTGGATGCTGTGGGGTGGGGGTGCAGGGGGATATGTGTGGGGGCCTGGTGGAGGGTGCCCCTGGATGCTGGGGGGTGGGGGTGCAGGGGGACATGAGTGATGGCCTGGTGGAGGCTGCCCCTGCACTGCTGGGGGCTGGGGGTGGTGGGAGACATGAGTGGGGGCCCGCTGGAGGCTGCCCCTGGATGCTGGGGGGTGGGGGGTGGTAGACATGAGTGGGGGCCTGGTGGAGGGTGCACCTGGTTGCTGGGGGGTGGGGGTGGTGGTAGACATGAGTGGGGGCCTGGTGGAGGCTGCCCCCGCACTGCTGGGGGGTGGGGGTGCAGGGAGACATGAGTTGGACATGAGTGGGGGCCTGGTGGAGGGTGCCCCTGGATGCTGGGGGGTGGGGGTGGTGGGAGACATGAGTGGGGGCCTGGTGGAGGCTGCCCTGGATGCTGTGGGGTGGGGGTCCAGGGGGACATGTGTGGGGGCCTGGTGGAGGGTGCCCTTGGATGCTGGGGGATGGGGGTGCAAGGGGACATGAGTGGGGGCCTGGTGGAGGCTGCCCCTGCACTGCTGGGGGGTGGGGTTGGTGGGAGACATGAGTGGTTGCCAAGTGGAGGCTGCCCCTGGATGCTGGGGGGTGGGGGTGGTGGTAGACATGGGTGGGGGCCTGGTGGAGGCTGCCCCTGCACTGCTGGGGGGTGGGGGTGATGGGAGACATGAGTGGGGGCCTGGTGGAGGCTGCCCCTGCACTGCTGGGTGGTGGGGCTGGTGGGAGACATGAGTGAGGGCCTGGTGGAGGCTGCCCCTGCACTGCTGGGGGGTGGGGGTGGTGGGAGACATGAGTGGGGGCCTGGTGGAGGCTGCCCCTGGATGCTGGGGGGTGGGGGTGCAGGGAGACATGAGTTGGACATGAGTGGGGGCCTGGTGGAGGGTGCCCCTGGATGCTGGGGGAGTGGGGGTGGTGGGAGACATGAGTGGGGGCCTGGTGGAGGCTACCCCTGCACTGCTGGGGGGTGGGGGTGGTGGTAGACATGAGTGGGGCCTGGTGGAGGGTCCCCCTGGATGCTGGGGGGTGGGGTGGTGGTAAACATGAGTGGGGGCCTGGTGGAGGCTGCCCCTGCACTGCTGGGGGGTGGGGGTGGTGGGAGACATGAGTGGGGGCCTGGTGGAGGCTGCCCCTGGATGCTGGGGGTGGGGGTCTAGGGAGACATGAGTTGGACATGAGTGGGGGCCTGGTGGAGGGTGCCCCTGGATGCTGGGGGGTGGGGGTGGTGGGAGACATGAGTGGGGGCCTGGTGGAGGCTACCCCTGCACTGCTGGGGGGTGGGGGTGGTGGTAGACATGAGTGGGGGCCTGGTGGAGGGTGCCCCTGGATGCTGGGGAGTGGGCTGGTGGTAGACATGAGTGGGGGCCTGGTGGAGGCTCCCCCTGCTGGGGGTGGGGGTGGTGGTAGACATGAGTGGGGGCCTTGTGGAGGCTGCCCCTGCACTGCTGGGGGTGGGGGTGGTGGGAGACATGAGTGGGGGCCTGGTGGAGGCTGCCCCTGCACTGCTGGGGGGTGGGGGTGGTGGTAGACATGAGTGGGGGCCTGGTGGAGGGTGCCCCTGGATGCTGGGGGGTGGGGGTGGTGGTAGACATGAGTGGGTGCCAGGCGGAGGGTGGCCCTGCACTGCTGGGGGTGGGGGTGATGGGAGACATGAGTGGGGGCCTGGTGGAGGGTGCCCCTGGATGCTGTGGGGTGGGGCTGCAGGGGGACATGAGTGGGGGCCTGGTGGAGGCTGCCCCTGCACTGCTGGGGGGTGAGGGTGGTGGAAGACATGAGTGGGGGCCTGGTGGAGGCTGCCCCTGGATGCTGGGGGGTGGTGGTGGTGGGAGACATGAGTGGGGGCCTGGTGGAGGCTGCCCTTGGATGCTGGGGTGTGGGGATGCAGGGGGACATGAGTGGGGGCCTGGTGGAGGCTGCCCCTGCACTGCTGGGGGCAGTGGGAGACATGAGTGGGGGCCTGGTGGAGGCTGCCCCTGCACTGCTGGGGGGTGGGGGTGCAGGGAGACATGAGTTGGACATGAGTGGGGGCCTGGTGGAGGGTGCCCCTGGATGCTGGGGGGTGGGGGAGGTGGTAGACATGAGTGGGGGCCTGGTGGAGGGTGCCCCTGGATGCTGGGGGTTGAGGGTGCAGGGGGACATGAGTGGGGGCCTGGTGGAGACTGCCCCTGCACTGCTGGGGGGTGGGGGTGCAGGGAGACATGAGTTGGACATGAGTGGGGGCCTGGTGGAGGGTGCCCCTGGATGCTGGGGGGTGCGGGTGGTGGGAGACATGAGTGGGGTCCTGGTGGAGTCTGCCCCTGGATGCTGTGGGGTGGGGGTCCAGGGGGACATGTGTGGGGGCCTGGTGGAGGGTGCCCTTGGATGCTGGGGGATGGGGGTGCAGGGGGACATGAGTGGGGGCCTGGTGGAGGCTGCCCCTGCACTGCTGGGGGGTGGGGTTGGTGGGAGACATGAGTGGGGGCCAAGTGGAGGCTACCCCTGGATGCTGGGGGGTGGGGGTGGTGGTAGACATGGGTGGGGGCCTGGTGGAGGCTGCCCCTGCACTGCTGGGGGGTGGGGGTGATGGGAGACATGAGTGGGGGCCTGGTGGAGGCTGCCCCTGCACTGCTGGGTGGTGGGGCTGGTGGGAGACATGAGTGGGGGCATGGTGGAGGCTGCCCCTGCACTGCTGGGGGGTGGGGGTGGTGGGAGACATGAGTGGGGGCCTGGTGGAGGCTGCCCCTGGATGCTGGGGGGTGGGGTTGCAGGGAGACATGAGTTGGACATGAGTGGGGGCCTGGTGGAGGGTGCCCCTGGATGCTGGGGGGGTGGGGGTGGTGGGAGACATGAGTGGGGGCCTGGTGGAGGCTACCCCTGCACTGCTGGGGGTGGGGGTGGTGGTAGACATGAGTGGGGGCCTGGTGGAGGGTCCCCCTGGATGCTGGGGGGTGGGGGTGGTGGTAGACATGAGTGGGGGCCTGGTGGAGGCTGCCCCTGCACTGCTGGGGGGTGGGGGTGGTGGTAGATGTGAGTGGGGGCCTGGTGGAGGCTGCCCCTGCACTGCTGGGGGGTGGGGGTGGTGGGAGACATGAGTGGGGGCCTTGTGGAGGCTGCCCCTGCACTGCTGGGGGTGGGGGTGGTGGGAGACATGAGTGGGGGCCTGGTGGAGGGTGCCCCTGGATGCTGGGGGTGGTGGGAGACATGAGTGGGGGCCTGGTGGAGGCTGCCCCTGCCCTGCTGGGGGTGGGGGTGGTGGTAGACATGAGCGAGGGCCTGGTGGAGGCTGCCCCTGCCCTGCTGGGGGTGGGGGTGGTGGTAGACATGAGTGGGGGCCTTGTGGAGGCTGCCCCTGCACTGCTGGGGGTGGGGGTGGTGGGAGACATGAGTGGGGGCCTGGTGGAGGCTGCCCCTGCACTGCTGGGGGGTGGGGGTGGTGGTAGACATGAGTAGGGGCCTGGTGGAGGGTGCCCCTGGATGCTGGGGGGTGGGGGTGGTGGTAGACATGAGTGGGGGCCAGGTGGAGGGTGCCCCTGCACTGCTGGGGGGTGGGGGTGATGGGAGACATGAGTGGGGGCCTGGTGGAGGGTGCCCCTGGATGCTGTAGGGTGGGGGTGCAGGGGGACATGAGTGGGGGCCTGGTGGAGGCTGCCCCTGCACTGCTGGGGGGTGAGGGTGGTGGAAGACATGAGTGGGGGCCTGGTGGAGGCTGCCCCTGGATGCTGGGGGGTGGGGGTGGTGGGAGACATGAGTGGGGGCCTGGTGGAGGCTGCCCTTGGATGCTGGGGGGTGGGGATGCAGGGGGACATGAGTGGGGGCCTGGTGGAGGCTGCCCCTGCACTGCTGGGGGCAGTGGGAGACATGAGTGGGGGCCTGGTGGAGGCTGCCCCTGCACTGCTGGGGGGTGGGGGTGCAGGGAGACATGAGTTGGACATGAGTGGGGGCCTGGTGGAGGGTGCCCCTGGATGCTGGGGGGTGGGGGAGGTGGTAGACATGAGTGGGGGCCTGGTGGAGGGTGCCCCTGAATGCTGGGGGTTGAGGGTGCAGGGGGACATGAGTGGGGGCCTGGTGGAGGCTGCCCCTGCACTGCTGGGGGGTGGGGTGCAGGGAGACATGAGTTGGACATGAGTGGGGGCCTGGTGGAGGGTGCCCCTGGATGCTGGGGGATGGGGGTGGTGGGAGACATGAGTGGGGGCCTGGTGGAGGCTGCCCCTGGGTGCTGTGGGGTGGGGGTCCAGGGGGACATGTGTGGGGGCCTGGTGGAGGGTGCCCTTGGATGCTGGGGGATGGGGGTGCAGGGGGACATGAGTGGGGGCCTGGTGGAGGCTGCCCCTGCACTGCTGGGGGGTGGGGTTGGTGGGAGACATGAGTGGGGGCCAAGTGGAGGCTGCCCCTGGATGCTGGGGGGTGGGGGTGGTGGTAGACATGGGTGGGGGCCTGGTGGAGGCTGCCCCTGCACTGCTGGGGGGTGGGGGTGATGGGAGACATGAGTGGGGGACTGGTGGAGGCTGCCCGTGCACTGGTGGGTGGTGGGGCTGGTGGGAGACATGAGTGGGGGCCTGGTGGAGGCTGCCCCTGCACTGCTGGGGGGTGGGGGTGGTGGGAGACATGAGTGGGGGCCTGGTGGAGGCTGCCCCTGGATGCTGGGGGGTGGGGGTGCAGGGAGACATGAGTTGGACATGAGTGGGGGCCTGGTGGAGGGTGCCCCTGGATGCTGGGGGGGTGGGGGTGGTGGGAGACATGAGTGGGGGCCTGGTGGAGGCTACCCCTGCACTGCTGGGGGGTGGGGGTGGTGGTAGACATGAGTGGGGGCCTGGTGGAGGGTCCCCCTGGATGCTGGGGGGTGGGGGTGGTGGTAGACATGAGTGGGGGCCTGGTGGAGGCTGCCCCTGCACTGCTGGGGGGTGGGGGTGGTGGTAGATGTGAGTGGGGGCCTGGTGGAGGCTGCCCCTGCACTGCTGGGGGGTGGGGGTGGTGGGAGACATGAGTGGGGGCCTGGTGGAGGCTGCCCCTGGATGCTGGGGGTGGGGGTCTAGGGAGACATGAGTTGGACATGAGTGGGGGCCTGGTGGAGGGTGCCCCTGGATGCTGGGGGGTGGGGGTGGTGGGAGACATGAGTGGGGGCCTGGTGGAGGCTGCCCCTGCACTGCTGGGGGGTGGGGGTGGTGGTAGACATGAGTGGGGGCCTGGTGGAGGGTGCCCCTGGATGCTGGGGGGTGGGGTGGTGGTAGACATGAGTGGGGGCCTGGTGGAGGCTGCCCCTGCCCTGCTGGGGGTGGGGGTGGTGGTAGACATGAGTGGGGGCCTTGTGGAGGCTGCCCCTGCACTGCTGGGGGTGGGGGTGGTGGGAGACATGAGTGGGGGCCTTGTGGAGGCTGCCCCTGCACTGCTGGGGGGTGGGGGTGGTGGTAGACATGAGCGGGGGCCTGGTGGAGGGTGCCCCTGGATGCTGGGGGGTGGGGGTGGTGGTAGACATGAGTGGGGGCCAGGTGGAGGGTGCCCCTGCACTGCTGGGGGGTGGGGGTGATGGGAGACATGAGTGGGGGCCTGGTGGAAGGTGCCCCTGGATGCTGTGGGGTGGGGGTGCAGGGAGACATGAGTGGGGGGCTGGTGGAGGCTGCCCCTGCACTGCTGGGGGGTGAGGGTGGTAGAAGACATGAGTGGGGGCCTGGTGGAGGCTGCCCCTGGATGCTGGGGGGTGGGGTTGGTGGGAGACATGAGTGGGGGCCTGGTGGAGGCTGCCCTTGGATGCTGGGGGGTGGGGATGCAGGGGGACATGAGTGGGGGCCTGGTGGAGGCTGCCCCTGCACTGCTGGGGGCAGTGGGAGACATGAGTGGGGGCCTGGTGGAGGCTGCCCCTGCACTGCTGGGGGGTGGGGGTGCAGGGAGACATGAGTTGGACATGAGTGGGGGCCTGGTGGAGGGTGCCCCTGGATGCTGGGGGGTGGTGGGAGACATGAGTGGGGGCCTGGTGGAGGCTGCCCCTGGATGCTGTGGGGTGGCGGTGCAGGGGGACATGTGTGGGGCCTGGTGGAGGGTGCCCCTGGATGCTGGGGGGTGGGGCTGCAGGGGGACATGAGTGATGGCCTGGTGGAGGCTGCCTCTGCACTGCTGGGGGGGGTGGGGGTGCAGGGAGACATGAGTTGGACATGAGTGAGGGCCTGGTGGAGGGTGCCCCTGGATGCTGGGGGGTGGGGGTGGTGGGAGACATGAGTGGGGTCCTGGTGGAGGCTGCCCCTGGATGCTGTGGGGTGGGGGAGCAGGGGGACATATGTGGGGGCCTGGTGGAGGCTGCCCCTGGATGCTGTGGGGTGGAGGAGCAGGGGGACATGAGTGGAGGCCTGGTGGAGGCTGCCCTGCACTGCTGGGGGGTGGGGGTGGTGGGAGACATGAGTGGGGGCCTGGGAGGCTGCCCCTGGATGCTGGGGGGTGGGGGTGGTGGTAGACATGAGTGGGGGCCTGGTGGAGGCTGCCCCTGCACTGCTGGGGGGTGGGGGTGATGGGAGACATGAGTGGGGGCCTGGTGGAGGCTGCCCCAGCACTGCTGGGGGGTGGGGGTGGTGGGAGACATGAGTGGGGGCCTGGTGGAGGCTGCCCCTGCACTGGTGGGAGACATGAGTGGGGGCCTGGTGGAGGCTGCCCCTGGATGCTGGGGGGTGGGGGTGCAGGGCGACATGAGTTGGACATGAGTGGGGGCCTGGTGGAGGGTGCCCCTGGATGCTGGGGGGTGGGGGTGGTGGGAGACATGAGCGGGGGCCTGGTGGAGGCTGCCCCTGCACTGCTGGGGGGTGGGGGTGGTGGTAGACATGTGTGGGGGCCTGGTGGAGGCTGCCCCTGCACTGCTGGGGGGTGGGGGTGGTGGTAGACATGAGTGGGGGCCTGGTGGAGGCTGCCCCTGGATTCTGGGGGGTGGGGGTGCAGGGGGACATGAGTGGAGGCCTGGTGGAGGCTGCCCTGCACTGCTGGGGGGTGGGGGTGATGGGAGACATGAGTGGGGGCCTGGTGGAGGCTGCCCCTGCACTGCTGGGGGGTGGGGGTGGTGGGAGACATGAGTGGGGGCCTGGTGGAGGCTGCCCCTGCACTGGTGGGAGACATGAGTGGGGGCCTGGTGGAGGCTGCCCCTGGATGCTGGGGGGTGGGGGTGCAGGGAGACATGAGTTGGACATGAGTGGGGGCCTGGTGGAGGGCGCCCCTGGATGCTGGGGGGTGGGGGTGGTGGGAGACATGAGCGGGAGCCTGGTGGAGGCTGCCCCTGCACTGCTGGGGGGTGGGGGTGGTGGTAGACATGTGTGGGGGCCTGGTGGAGGCTGCCCCTGCACTGCTGGGGGGTGGGGGTGGTGGTAGACATGTGTGGGGGCCTGGTGGAGGCTGCCCCTGGATTCTGGGGGGTGGGGGTGCAGGGGGACATGAGTGGAGGCCTGGTGGAGGCTGCCCTGCATTGCTGGGGGGTGGGGGTGGTGGGAGACATGAGTGGGGGCCTGGTGGAGGGTCCCCCTGGATGCTGGGGGATGGGGGTGGTGGTAGACATGAGTGGGGGCCTGGTGGAGGCTGCCCCTGCACTGCTGGGGGTGGGGGTGGTGGTAGATGTGAGTGGGGGCCTGGTGGAGGCTGCCCCTGCACTGCTGGGGGGGTGGGGGTGGTGGGAGACATGAGTGGGGGCCTGGTGGAGGCTGCCCCTGGATGCTGGGGGTGGGGGTCTAGGGAGACATGAGTTGGACATGAGTGGGGGCCTGGTGGAGGGTGCCCCTGGATGCTGGGGGGTGGGGGTGGTGGGAGACATGAGTGGGGGCCTGGTGGAGGCTGCCCCTGCACTGCTGGGGGGTGGGGGTGGTGGTAGACATGAGTGGGGGCCTGGTGGAGGGTGCCCCTGGATGCTGGGGGGTGGGGTGGTGGTAGACATGAGTGGGGGCCTGGTGGAGGCTGCCCCTGCCCTGCTGGGGGTGGGGGTGGTGGTAGACATGAGTGGGGGCCTTGTGGAGGCTGCCCCTGCACTGCTGGGGGTGGGGGTGGTGGGAGACATGAGTGGGGGCCTGGTGGAGGCTGCCCCTGCACTGCTGGGGGGTGGGGGTGGTCGTAGACATGAGTGGGGGTCTGGTGGAGGGTGCCCCTGGATTCTGGGGGGTGGGGTGGTGGTAGACATGAGTGGGGCCTGGTGGAGGCTGCCCCTGCCCTGCTGGGGGTGGGGGTGGTGGTAGACATGAGTGGGGGCCTTGTGGAGGCTGCCCCTGCACTGCTGGGGGTGGTGGGAGACATGAGTGGGGGCCTGGTGGAGGCTGCCCCTGCACTGCTGGGGGGTGGGGGTGGTGGTAGACATGAGTGGGGGCCTGGTGGAGGGTGCCCCTGGATGCTGGGGGTTGGGGGTGGTGGTAGACATGAGTGGGGGCCAGGTGGAGGGTGCCCCTGCACTGCTGGGGGGTGGGGGTGATGGGAGACATGAGTGGGGAGGGTGGAGGGTGCCCCTGGATGCTGTGGGGTGGGGGTGCAGGGAGACATGAGTGGGGGCCTGGTGGAGGCTGCCCCTGCACTGCTGGGGGGTGAGGGTGGTGGAAGACATGAGTGGGGGCCTGGTGGAGGCTGCCCCTGGATGCTGGGGGGTGGGGGTGGTGGGAGACATGAGTGGGGGCCTGGTGGAGGCTGCCCTTGGATGCTGGGGGGTGGGGATGCAGGGGGACATGAGTGGGGGCCTGGTGGAGGCTGCCCCTGCACTGCTGGGGGCAGTGGGAGACATGAGTGGGGGCCTGGTGGAGGCTGCCCCTGCACTGCTGGGGGGTGGGGGTGCAGGGAGACATGAGTTGGACATGAGTGGGGGCCTGGTGGAGGGTGCCCCTGGATGCTGGGGTGTGGTGGGAGACATGAGTGGGGGCCTGGTGGAGGCTGCCCCTGGATGCTGTGGGGTGGCGGTGCAGGGGGACATGTGTGGGGCCTGGTGGAGGGTGCCCCTGGATGAAGGGGGGTGGGGCTGCAGGGGGACATGTGTGATGGCCTGGTGGAGGCTCCCTCTGCACTGCTGGGGGGGTGGGGGTGCAGGGAGACATGAGTTTGACATGAGTGAGGGCCTGGTGGAGGGTGCCCCTGGATGCTGGGGGGTGGGGGTGGTGGGAGACATGAGTGGGGTCCTGGTGGAGGCTGCCCCTGGATGCTGTGGGGTGGGGGAGCAGGGGGACATGTGTGGGGGCCTGGTGGAGGGTGCCCCTGGATTCTGGGGGGTGGGGGTGCAGTGGGACATGAGTGGAGGCCTGGTGGAGGCTGCCCTGCACTGCTGGGGGGTGGGGGTGGTGGGAGACATGAGTGGGGGCCTGGGAGGCTGCCCCTGGATTCTGGGGGGTGGGGGTGGTGGTAGACATGAGTGGGGGCCTGGTGGAGGCTGCCCCTGCACTGCTGGGGGGTGGGGGTGATGGGAGACATGAGTGGGGGCCTGGTGGAGGCTGCCCCTGCACTGCTGGGGGGTGGGGTGGTGGGAGACATGGGTGGGGGCCTGGTGGAGGCTGCCCCTGCACTGGTGGGAGACATGAGTGGGGGCCTGGTGGAGGCTGCCCCTGGATGCTGGGGGTGGGGGTGCAGGGAGACATGAGTTGGACATGAGTGGGGGCCTGGTGGAGGGTGCCCCTGGATGCTGGGGGGTGGGGGTGGTGGGAGACATGAGCGGGGGCCTGGTGGAGGCTGTCCCTGCACTGCTGGGGGGTGGGGGTGGTGGTGGACATGTGTGGGGGCCTGGCGGAGGCTGCCCCTGCACTGCTGGGGGGTGGGGGTGGTGGTAGACATGAGTGGGGGCCTGGTGGAGGCTGCCCCTGGATTCTGAGGGGGTGGGGGTGCAGGGGAACATGAGTGGAGGCCTGGTGGAGGCTGCCCTGCACTGCTGGGGGGTGGGGGTGGTGGGAGACATGAGTGGGGGCCTGGTGGAGGGTGCCCCTGGATTCTGGGGGGTGGGGTGGTGGTAAACATGAGTGGGGGCCTGGTGGATGCTGCCCCTGCACTGCTGGGGGGTGGGGGTGGTGGTAGACATGAGTGGGGGCCTGGTGGAGGGTGCCCCTGGATGAAGGGGGGTGGGGCTGCAGGGGGACATGTGTGATGGCCTGGTGGAGGCTCCCTCTGCACTGCTGGGGGGGTGGGGGTGCAGGGAGACATGAGTTTGACATGAGTGAGGGCCTGGTGGAGGGTGCCCCTGGATGCTGGGGGGTGGGGGTGGTGGGAGACATGAGTGGGGTCCTGGTGGAGGCTGCCCCTGGATGCTGTGGGGTGGGGGAGCAGGGGGACATGTGTGGGGGCCTGGTGGAGGGTGCCCCTGGATTCTGGGGGGTGGGGGTGCAGTGGGACATGAGTGGAGGCCTGGTGGAGGCTGCCCTGCACTGCTGGGGGGTGGGGGTGGTGGGAGACATGAGTGGGGGCCTGGGAGGCTGCCCCTGGATTCTGGGGGGTGGGGGTGGTGGTAGACATGAGTGGGGGCCTGGTGGAGGCTGCCCCTGCACTGCTGGGGGGTGGGGGTGATGGGAGACATGAGTGGGGGCCTGGTGGAGGCTGCCCCTGCACTGCTGGGGGGTGGGGTGGTGGGAGACATGGGTGGGGGCCTGGTGGAGGCTGCCCCTGCACTGGTGGGAGACATGAGTGGGGGCCTGGTGGAGGCTGCCCCTGGATGCTGGGGGTGGGGGTGCAGGGAGACATGAGTTGGACATGAGTGGGGGCCTGGTGGAGGGTGCCCCTGGATGCTGGGGGGTGGGGGTGGTGGGAGACATGAGCGGGGGCCTGGTGGAGGCTGTCCCTGCACTGCTGGGGGGTGGGGGTGGTGGTGGACATGTGTGGGGGCCTGGCGGAGGCTGCCCCTGCACTGCTGGGGGGTGGGGGTGGTGGTAGACATGAGTGGGGGCCTGGTGGAGGCTGCCCCTGGATTCTGAGGGGGTGGGGGTGCAGGGGAACATGAGTGGAGGCCTGGTGGAGGCTGCCCTGCACTGCTGGGGGGTGGGGGTGGTGGGAGACATGAGTGGGGGCCTGGTGGAGGGTGCCCCTGGATTCTGGGGGGTGGGGTGGTGGTAAACATGAGTGGGGGCCTGGTGGAGGCTGCCCCTGCACTGCTGGGGGGTGGGGGTGGTGGTAGACATGAGTGGGGGCCTGGTGGATGCTGCCCCTGCACTGCTGGGGGGTGGGGGTGATGGGAGACATGAGTGGGGGCCTGGTGGAGGCTGCCCCTGGATGCTGGGGGGTGGGGGTGCAGGGAGACATGAGTTGGACATGAGTGGGAGCCTGGTGGAGGGTTCCCCTGGATGCTGGGGGGTGGGGGTGGTGGTAGACATGAGTGAGGGCCTGGTGGAGGCTGCCCCTGGATGCTGGGGGGTGGGGGCGGTGGTAGACATGAGTGGGGGCCTGGTGGAGGCTGCCCCTGCACTGCTGGGGGGTGTGGGTGGTGGTAGACATAAGTGGGGGCTTGGTGGAGGCTGCCCTGGATGCTGTGGGGTGGGGGTGCAGGGGGACATGTGCGGGGGCCTGTTGGAGGCTGCCCCTGCACTGCTGGGGGTGGGGGTGCAGGGGGACATGAGTGATGGCCTGGTGGAGGCTGCCCCTGCACTGCTGGGGGGTGGGGGAGGTGGGTGACATGAGTGGGGGCCTGGTGGAGGGTGCCCCTGGATGCTGGGGGGTGGGGTGGTGGGAGACATGAGTGGGGGCCTGGTGGAGGCTGCCCCTGGATTCTGGGGGGTGGGGGTGCAGGGGGACATGAGTGGGGGCCTGGTGGAGGGTGCCCCTGGATGCTGGGGGGTGGGGGCGGTGGTAGACATGAGTGGGGGCCTGGTGGAGGCTGCCCCTGCACTGCTGGGGGGTGTGGGTGGTGGTAGACATAAGTGGGGGCTTGGTGGAGGCTGCCCTGGATGCTGTGGGGTGGGGGTGCAGGGGGACATGTGTGGGGGCCTGGTGGAGGCTGCCCCTGCACTGCTGGGGGTGGGGGTGCAGGGGGACATGAGTGATGGCCTGGTGGAGGCTGCCCCTGCACTGCTGGGGGGTGGGGGAGGTGGGTGACATGAGTGGGGGCCTGGTGGAGGGTGCCCCTGGATGCTGGGGGGTGGGGTGGTGGGAGACATGAGTGGGGGCCTGGTGGAGGCTGCCCCTGGATTCTGGGGGGTGGGGGTGCAGGGGGACATGAGTGGGGGCCTGGTGGAGGGTGCCCCTGGATGCTGGGGGGTGGGGGCGGTGGTAGACATGAGTGGGGGCCTGGTGGAGGCTGCCCCTGCACTGCTGGGGGGTGTGGGTGGTGGTAGACATAAGTGGGGGCTTGGTGGAGGCTGCCCTGGATGCTGTGGGGTGGGGGTGCAGGGGGACATGTGTGGGGGCCTGGTGGAGGCTGCCCCTGCACTGCTGGGGGTGGGGGTGCAGGGGGACATGAGTGATGGCCTGGTGGAGGCTGCCCCTGCACTGCTGGGGGGTGGGGGTGGTGGTAGACATGAGTGGGGGCCTGGTGGAGGCTGCCCCTGGATTCTGGGGGGTGGGGGTGCAGGGGGACATGAGTGGAGGCCTGGTGGAGGCTGCCCTGCACTGCTGGGGGGTGGGGGTGGTGGGAGACATGAGTGGGGGCCTGGTGGAGGGTGCCCCTGGATTCTGGGGGGTGGGGGTGGTGGTAAACATGAGTGGGGGCCTGGTGGAGGCTGCCCCTGCACTGCTGGGGGGTGGGGGTGGTGGTAGACATGAGTGGGGGCCTGGTGGATGCTGCCCCTGCACTGCTGGGGGGTGGGGGTGATGGGAGACATGAGTGGGGGCCTGGTGGAGGCTGCCCCTGGATGCTGGGGGGTGGGGGTGCAGGGAGACATGAGTTGGACATGAGTGGGAGCCTGGTGGAGGGTTCCCCTGGATGCTGGGGGGTGCGGGTGGTGGTAGACATGAGTGAGGGCCTGGTGGAGGCTGCCCCTGGATGCTGGGGGGTGGGGGCGGTGGTAGACATGAGTGGGGGCCTGGTGGAGGCTGCCCCTGCACTGCTGGGGGGTGTGGGTGGTGGTAGACATAAGTGGGGGCTTGGTGGAGGCTGCCCTGGATGCTGTGGGGTGGGGGTGCAGGGGGACATGTGTGGGGGCCTGGTGGAGGCTGCCCCTGCACTGCTGGGGGTGGGGGTGCAGGGGGACATGAGTGATGGCCTGGTGGAGGCTGCCCCTTCACTGCTGGGGGGTGGGGGAGGTGGGAGACATGAGTGGGGGCCTGGTGGAGGGTGCCCCTGGATGCTGGGGGGTGGGGTGGTGGGAGACATGAGTGGGGGCCTGGTGGAGGCTGCCCCTGGATGCTGTGGGGTGGGGGTGCAGGGGGATATGTGTGGGGGCCTGGTGGAGGGTGCCCCTGGATGCTGGGGGGTGGGGGTGCAGGGGGACATGAGTGATGGCCTGGTGGAGGCTGCCCCTGCACTGCTGGGGGCTGGGGGTGGTGGGAGACATGAGTGGGGGCCTGCTGGAGGCTGCCCCTGGATGCTGGGGGGTGGGGGGTGGTAGACATGAGTGGGGGCCTGGTGGAGGGTGCACCTGGTTGCTGGGGGGTGGGGGTGGTGGTAGACATAAGTGGGGGCCTGGTGGAGGCTGCCCCCGCACTGCTGGGGGGTGGGGGTGCAGGGAGACATGAGTTGGACATGAGTGGGGGCCTGGTGGAGGGTGCCCCTGGATGCTGGGGGGTGGGGGTGCAGGGGGACATGAGTGATGGCCTGGTGGAGGCTGCCCCTGCACTGCTGGGGGCTGGGGGTGGTGGGAGACATGAGTGGGGGCCTGCTGGAGGCTGCCCCTGGATGCTGGGGGGTGGGGGGTGGTAGACATGAGTGGGGGCCTGGTGGAGGCTGCCCCTGGATGCTGGGGGGTGGGGGTGGTGGTAGACATGAGTGGGGGCCTGGTGGAGGCTGCCCCTGCACTGCTGGGGGGTGGGGGTGATGGGAGACATGAGTGGGGGCCTGGTGGAGGCTGCCCCAGCACTGCTGGGGGGTGGGGGTGGTGGGAGACATGAGTGGGGGCCTGGTGGAGGCTGCCCCTGCACTGGTGGGAGACATGAGTGGGGGCCTGGTGGAGGCTGCCCCTGGATGCTGGGGGGTGGGGGTGCAGGGCGACATGAGTTGGACATGAGTGGGGGCCTGGTGGAGGGTGCCCCTGGATGCTGGGGGGTGGGGGTGGTGGGAGACATGAGCGGGGGCCTGGTGGAGGCTGCCCCTGCACTGCTGGGGGGTGGGGGTGGTGGTAGACATGTGTGGGGGCCTGGTGGAGGCTGCCCCTGCACTGCTGGGGGGTGGGGGTGGTGGTAGACATGAGTGGGGGCCTGGTGGAGGCTGCCCCTGGATTCTGGGGGGTGGGGGTGCAGGGGGACATGAGTGGAGGCCTGGTGGAGGCTGCCCTGCACTGCTGGGGGGTGGGGGTGATGGGAGACATGAGTGGGGGCCTGGTGGAGGCTGCCCCTGCACTGCTGGGGGGTGGGGGTGGTGGGAGACATGAGTGGGGGCCTGGTGGAGGCTGCCCCTGCACTGGTGGGAGACATGAGTGGGGGCCTGGTGGAGGCTGCCCCTGGATGCTGGGGGGTGGGGGTGCAGGGAGACATGAGTTGGACATGAGTGGGGGCCTGGTGGAGGGCGCCCCTGGATGCTGGGGGGTGGGGGTGGTGGGAGACATGAGCGGGAGCCTGGTGGAGGCTGCCCCTGCACTGCTGGGGGGTGGGGGTGGTGGTAGACATGTGTGGGGGCCTGGTGGAGGCTGCCCCTGCACTGCTGGGGGGTGGGGGTGGTGGTAGACATGTGTGGGGGCCTGGTGGAGGCTGCCCCTGGATTCTGGGGGGTGGGGGTGCAGGGGGACATGAGTGGAGGCCTGGTGGAGGCTGCCCTGCATTGCTGGGGGGTGGGGGTGGTGGGAGACATGAGTGGGGGCCTGGTGGAGGGTCCCCCTGGATGCTGGGGGATGGGGGTGGTGGTAGACATGAGTGGGGGCCTGGTGGAGGCTGCCCCTGCACTGCTGGGGGTGGGGGTGGTGGTAGATGTGAGTGGGGGCCTGGTGGAGGCTGCCCCTGCACTGCTGGGGGGGTGGGGGTGGTGGGAGACATGAGTGGGGGCCTGGTGGAGGCTGCCCCTGGATGCTGGGGGTGGGGGTCTAGGGAGACATGAGTTGGACATGAGTGGGGGCCTGGTGGAGGGTGCCCCTGGATGCTGGGGGGTGGGGGTGGTGGGAGACATGAGTGGGGGCCTGGTGGAGGCTGCCCCTGCACTGCTGGGGGGTGGGGGTGGTGGTAGACATGAGTGGGGGCCTGGTGGAGGGTGCCCCTGGATGCTGGGGGGTGGGGTGGTGGTAGACATGAGTGGGGGCCTGGTGGAGGCTGCCCCTGCCCTGCTGGGGGTGGGGGTGGTGGTAGACATGAGTGGGGGCCTTGTGGAGGCTGCCCCTGCACTGCTGGGGGTGGGGGTGGTGGGAGACATGAGTGGGGGCCTGGTGGAGGCTGCCCCTGCACTGCTGGGGGGTGGGGGTGGTCGTAGACATGAGTGGGGGTCTGGTGGAGGGTGCCCCTGGATTCTGGGGGGTGGGGTGGTGGTAGACATGAGTGGGGCCTGGTGGAGGCTGCCCCTGCCCTGCTGGGGGTGGGGGTGGTGGTAGACATGAGTGGGGGCCTTGTGGAGGCTGCCCCTGCACTGCTGGGGGTGGTGGGAGACATGAGTGGGGGCCTGGTGGAGGCTGCCCCTGCACTGCTGGGGGGTGGGGGTGGTGGTAGACATGAGTGGGGGCCTGGTGGAGGGTGCCCCTGGATGCTGGGGGTTGGGGGTGGTGGTAGACATGAGTGGGGGCCAGGTGGAGGGTGCCCCTGCACTGCTGGGGGGTGGGGGTGATGGGAGACATGAGTGGGGAGGGTGGAGGGTGCCCCTGGATGCTGTGGGGTGGGGGTGCAGGGAGACATGAGTGGGGGCCTGGTGGAGGCTGCCCCTGCACTGCTGGGGGGTGAGGGTGGTGGAAGACATGAGTGGGGGCCTGGTGGAGGCTGCCCCTGGATGCTGGGGGGTGGGGGTGGTGGGAGACATGAGTGGGGGCCTGGTGGAGGCTGCCCTTGGATGCTGGGGGGTGGGGATGCAGGGGGACATGAGTGGGGGCCTGGTGGAGGCTGCCCCTGCACTGCTGGGGGCAGTGGGAGACATGAGTGGGGGCCTGGTGGAGGCTGCCCCTGCACTGCTGGGGGGTGGGGGTGCAGGGAGACATGAGTTGGACATGAGTGGGGGCCTGGTGGAGGGTGCCCCTGGATGCTGGGGTGTGGTGGGAGACATGAGTGGGGGCCTGGTGGAGGCTGCCCCTGGATGCTGTGGGGTGGCGGTGCAGGGGGACATGTGTGGGGCCTGGTGGAGGGTGCCCCTGGATGAAGGGGGGTGGGGCTGCAGGGGGACATGTGTGATGGCCTGGTGGAGGCTCCCTCTGCACTGCTGGGGGGGTGGGGGTGCAGGGAGACATGAGTTTGACATGAGTGAGGGCCTGGTGGAGGGTGCCCCTGGATGCTGGGGGGTGGGGGTGGTGGGAGACATGAGTGGGGTCCTGGTGGAGGCTGCCCCTGGATGCTGTGGGGTGGGGGAGCAGGGGGACATGTGTGGGGGCCTGGTGGAGGGTGCCCCTGGATTCTGGGGGGTGGGGGTGCAGTGGGACATGAGTGGAGGCCTGGTGGAGGCTGCCCTGCACTGCTGGGGGGTGGGGGTGGTGGGAGACATGAGTGGGGGCCTGGGAGGCTGCCCCTGGATTCTGGGGGGTGGGGGTGGTGGTAGACATGAGTGGGGGCCTGGTGGAGGCTGCCCCTGCACTGCTGGGGGGTGGGGGTGATGGGAGACATGAGTGGGGGCCTGGTGGAGGCTGCCCCTGCACTGCTGGGGGGTGGGGTGGTGGGAGACATGGGTGGGGGCCTGGTGGAGGCTGCCCCTGCACTGGTGGGAGACATGAGTGGGGGCCTGGTGGAGGCTGCCCCTGGATGCTGGGGGTGGGGGTGCAGGGAGACATGAGTTGGACATGAGTGGGGGCCTGGTGGAGGGTGCCCCTGGATGCTGGGGGGTGGGGGTGGTGGGAGACATGAGCGGGGGCCTGGTGGAGGCTGTCCCTGCACTGCTGGGGGGTGGGGGTGGTGGTGGACATGTGTGGGGGCCTGGCGGAGGCTGCCCCTGCACTGCTGGGGGGTGGGGGTGGTGGTAGACATGAGTGGGGGCCTGGTGGAGGCTGCCCCTGGATTCTGAGGGGGTGGGGGTGCAGGGGAACATGAGTGGAGGCCTGGTGGAGGCTGCCCTGCACTGCTGGGGGGTGGGGGTGGTGGGAGACATGAGTGGGGGCCTGGTGGAGGGTGCCCCTGGATTCTGGGGGGTGGGGTGGTGGTAAACATGAGTGGGGGCCTGGTGGAGGCTGCCCCTGCACTGCTGGGGGGTGGGGGTGGTGGTAGACATGAGTGGGGGCCTGGTGGATGCTGCCCCTGCACTGCTGGGGGGTGGGGGTGATGGGAGACATGAGTGGGGGCCTGGTGGAGGCTGCCCCTGGATGCTGGGGGGTGGGGGTGCAGGGAGACATGAGTTGGACATGAGTGGGAGCCTGGTGGAGGGTTCCCCTGGATGCTGGGGGGTGGGGGTGGTGGTAGACATGAGTGAGGGCCTGGTGGAGGCTGCCCCTGGATGCTGGGGGGTGGGGGCGGTGGTAGACATGAGTGGGGGCCTGGTGGAGGCTGCCCCTGCACTGCTGGGGGGTGTGGGTGGTGGTAGACATAAGTGGGGGCTTGGTGGAGGCTGCCCTGGATGCTGTGGGGTGGGGGTGCAGGGGGACATGTGCGGGGGCCTGTTGGAGGCTGCCCCTGCACTGCTGGGGGTGGGGGTGCAGGGGGACATGAGTGATGGCCTGGTGGAGGCTGCCCCTGCACTGCTGGGGGGTGGGGGAGGTGGGTGACATGAGTGGGGGCCTGGTGGAGGGTGCCCCTGGATGCTGGGGGGTGGGGTGGTGGGAGACATGAGTGGGGGCCTGGTGGAGGCTGCCCCTGGATTCTGGGGGGTGGGGGTGCAGGGGGACATGAGTGGGGGCCTGGTGGAGGGTGCCCCTGGATGCTGGGGGGTGGGGGCGGTGGTAGACATGAGTGGGGGCCTGGTGGAGGCTGCCCCTGCACTGCTGGGGGGTGTGGGTGGTGGTAGACATAAGTGGGGGCTTGGTGGAGGCTGCCCTGGATGCTGTGGGGTGGGGGTGCAGGGGGACATGTGTGGGGGCCTGGTGGAGGCTGCCCCTGCACTGCTGGGGGTGGGGGTGCAGGGGGACATGAGTGATGGCCTGGTGGAGGCTGCCCCTGCACTGCTGGGGGGTGGGGGAGGTGGGTGACATGAGTGGGGGCCTGGTGGAGGGTGCCCCTGGATGCTGGGGGGTGGGGTGGTGGGAGACATGAGTGGGGGCCTGGTGGAGGCTGCCCCTGGATTCTGGGGGGTGGGGGTGCAGGGGGACATGAGTGGGGGCCTGGTGGAGGGTGCCCCTGGATGCTGGGGGGTGGGGGCGGTGGTAGACATGAGTGGGGGCCTGGTGGAGGCTGCCCCTGCACTGCTGGGGGGTGTGGGTGGTGGTAGACATAAGTGGGGGCTTGGTGGAGGCTGCCCTGGATGCTGTGGGGTGGGGGTGCAGGGGGACATGTGTGGGGGCCTGGTGGAGGCTGCCCCTGCACTGCTGGGGGTGGGGGTGCAGGGGGACATGAGTGATGGCCTGGTGGAGGCTGCCCCTGCACTGCTGGGGGGTGGGGGTGGTGGTAGACATGAGTGGGGGCCTGGTGGAGGCTGCCCCTGGATTCTGGGGGGTGGGGGTGCAGGGGGACATGAGTGGAGGCCTGGTGGAGGCTGCCCTGCACTGCTGGGGGGTGGGGGTGGTGGGAGACATGAGTGGGGGCCTGGTGGAGGGTGCCCCTGGATTCTGGGGGGTGGGGGTGGTGGTAAACATGAGTGGGGGCCTGGTGGAGGCTGCCCCTGCACTGCTGGGGGGTGGGGGTGGTGGTAGACATGAGTGGGGGCCTGGTGGATGCTGCCCCTGCACTGCTGGGGGGTGGGGGTGATGGGAGACATGAGTGGGGGCCTGGTGGAGGCTGCCCCTGGATGCTGGGGGGTGGGGGTGCAGGGAGACATGAGTTGGACATGAGTGGGAGCCTGGTGGAGGGTTCCCCTGGATGCTGGGGGGTGCGGGTGGTGGTAGACATGAGTGAGGGCCTGGTGGAGGCTGCCCCTGGATGCTGGGGGGTGGGGGCGGTGGTAGACATGAGTGGGGGCCTGGTGGAGGCTGCCCCTGCACTGCTGGGGGGTGTGGGTGGTGGTAGACATAAGTGGGGGCTTGGTGGAGGCTGCCCTGGATGCTGTGGGGTGGGGGTGCAGGGGGACATGTGTGGGGGCCTGGTGGAGGCTGCCCCTGCACTGCTGGGGGTGGGGGTGCAGGGGGACATGAGTGATGGCCTGGTGGAGGCTGCCGCTTCACTGCTGGGGGGTGGGGGAGGTGGGAGACATGAGTGGGGGCCTGGTGGAGGGTGCCCCTGGATGCTGGGGGGTGGGGTGGTGGGAGACATGAGTGGGGGCCTGGTGGAGGCTGCCCCTGGATGCTGTGGGGTGGGGGTGCAGGGGGATATGTGTGGGGGCCTGGTGGAGGGTGCCCCTGGATGCTGGGGGGTGGGGGTGCAGGGGGACATGAGTGATGGCCTGGTGGAGGCTGCCCCTGCACTGCTGGGGGCTGGGGGTGGTGGGAGACATGAGTGGGGGCCTGCTGGAGGCTGCCCCTGGATGCTGGGGGGTGGGGGGTGGTAGACATGAGTGGGGGCCTGGTGGAGGGTGCACCTGGTTGCTGGGGGGTGGGGGTGGTGGTAGACATAAGTGGGGGCCTGGTGGAGGCTGCCCCCGCACTGCTGGGGGGTGGGGGTGCAGGGAGACATGAGTTGGACATGAGTGGGGGCCTGGTGGAGGGTGCCCCTGGATGCTGGGGGGTGGGGGTGGTGGGAGACATGAGTGGGGGCCTGGTGGAGGCTGCCCCTGGATGCTGTGGGGTGGGGGTCCAGGGGGACATGTGTGGGGGCCTGGTGGAAGGTGCCCTTGGATGCTGGGGGATGGGGGTGCAGGGGGACATGAGTGGGGGCCTGGTGGAGGCTGCCCCTGGATGCTGGGGGGTGGGGGTGGTGGTAGACATGGGTGGGGGCCTGGTGGAGGCTGCCCCTGCACTGCTGGGGGGTGGGGATGATGGGAGACATGAGTGGGGGCCTGGTGGAGGCTGCCCCTGCACTGCTGGGTGGTGGGGCTGGTGGGAGACATGAGTGAGGGCCTGGTGGAGGCTGCCCCTGCACTGCTGGGGGGTGGGGGTGGTGGGAGACATGAGTGGGGGCCTGGTGGAGGCTGCCCCTGGATGCTGGGGGGTGGGGGTGCAGGGAGACATGAGTTGGACATGAGTGGGGGCCTGGTGGAGGGTGCCCCTGGATGCTGGGGGGGTGGGGGTGGTGGGAGACATGAGTGGGGGCCTGGTGGAGGCTACCCCTGCACTGCTGGGGGGTGGGGGTGGTGGTAGACATGAGTGGGGGCCTGGTGGAGGGTCCCCCTGGATGCTGGGGGGTGGGGGTCGTGGTAGACATGAGTGGGGGCCTGGAGGAGGCTGCCCCTGCACTGCTGGGGGGTGGGGGTGGTGGTAGATGTGAGTGGGGGCCTGGTGGAGGCTGCCCCTGCACTGCTGGGGGGTGGGGGTGGTGGGAGACATGAGTGGGGGCCTGGTGGAGGCTGCCCCTGGATGCTGGGGGTGGGGCTCTAGGGAGACATGAGTTGGACATGAGTGGGGGCCTGGTGGAGGGTGCCCCTGGATGCTGGGGGGTGGGGGTGGTGGGAGACATGAGTGGGGGCCTGGTGGAGGCTGCCCCTGCACTGCTGGGGGGTGGGGGTGGTGGTAGACATGAGTGGGGGCCTGGTGGAGGGTGCCCCTGGATGCTGGGGAGTGGGCTGGTGGTAGACATGAATGTGGGCCTGGTGGAGGCTGCCCCTGCCCTGCTGGGGGTGGGGTGGTGGTAGACATGAGTGGGGGCCTTGTGGAGGCTGCCCCTGCACTGCTGGGGGTGGGGGTGGTGGGAGACATGAGTGGGGGCCTGGTGGAGGCTGCCCCTGCACTGCTGGGGGGTGGGGGTGGTGGTAGACATGAGTGGGGGCCTGGTGGAGGGTGCCCCTGGATGCTGGGGGGTGGGGGTGGTGGTAGACATGAGTGGGGGCCAGGTGGAGGGTGGCCCTGCACTACTGGGGGGTGGGGGTGATGGGAGACATGAGTGGGGGCCTGGTGGAGGGTGCCCCTGGATGCTGTGGGGTGGGGCTGCAGGGGGACATGAGTGGGGGCCTGGTGGAGGCTGCCCCTGCACTGCTGGGGGGTGAGGGTGGTGGAAGACATGAGTGGGGGCCTGGTGGAGGCTGCCCCTGGATGCTGAGGGGTGGTGGTGGTGGGAGACATGAGTGGGGGCCTGGTGGAGGCTGCCCTTGGATGCTGGGGGGTGGGGATGCAGGGGGACATGAGTGGGGGCCTGGTGGAGGCTGCCCCTGCACTGCTGGGGGCAGTGGGAGACATGAGTGGGGGCCTGGTGGAGGCTGCCCCTGCACTGCTGGGGGGTGGGGGTGCAGGGAGACATGAGTTGGACATGAGTGGGGGCCTGGTGGAGGGTGCCCCTGGATGCTGGGGGGTGGGGGAGGTGGTAGACATGAGTGGGGGCCTGGTGGAGGGTGCCCCTGGATGCTGGGGGTTGAGGGTGCAGGGGGACATGAGTGGGGGCCTGGTGGAGACTGCCCCTGCACTGCTGGGGGGTGGGGGTGCAGGGAGACATGAGTTGGACATGAGTGGGGGCCTGGTGGAGGGTGCCCCTGGATGCTGGGGGGTGGGGGTGGTGGGAGACATGAGTGGGGGCCTGGTGGAGGCTGCCCCTGGATGCTGTGGGGTGGGGGTCCAGGAGGACATGTGTGGGGGCCTGGTGGAGGGTGCCCTTGGATGCTGGGGGATGGGGGTGCAGGGCGACATGAGTGGGGGCCTGGTGGAGGCTGCCCCTGCACTGCTGGGGGGTGGGGTTGGTGGGAGACATGAGTGGGGGCCAAGTGGAGGCTGCCCCTGGATGCTGGGGGGTGGGGGTGGTGGTAGACATGGGTGGGGGCCTGATGGAGGCTGCCCCTGCACTGCTGGGGGGTGGGGGTGATGGGAGACATGAGTGGGGGCCTGGTGGAGGCTGCCCCTGCACTGCTGGGTGGTGGGGCTGGTGGGAGACATGAGTGGGGGCCTGGTGGAGGCTGCCCCTGCACTGCTGGGGGGTGGGGGTGGTGGGAGACATGAGTGGGGGCCTGGTGGAGGCTGCCCCTGGATGCTGGGGGGTGGGGGTGCAGGGAGACATGAGTTGGACATGAGTGGGGGCCTGGTGGAGGGTGCCCCTGGATGCTGGGGGGGTGGGGGTGGTGGGAGACATGTGTGGGGGTCTGGTGGAGGGTGCCCTTGGATGCTGGGGGATGGGGGTGCAGGGCGACATGAGTGGGGGCCTGGTGGAGGCTGCCCCTGCACTGCTGGGGGGTGGGGTTGGTGGGAGACATGAGTGGGGGCCAAGTGGAGGCTGCCCCTGGATGCTGGGGGGTGGGGGTGGTGGTAGACATGGGTGGGGGCCTGATGGAGGCTGCCCCTGCACTGCTGGGGGGTGGGGGTGATGGGAGACATGAGTGGGGGCCTGGTGGAGGCTGCCCCTGCACTGCTGGGTGGTGGGGCTGGTGGGAGACATGAGTGGGGGCCTGGTGGAGGCTGCCCCTGCACTGCTGGGGGGTGGGGGTGGTGGGAGACATGAGTGGGGGCCTGGTGGAGGCTGCCCCTGGATGCTGGGGGTGGGGGTGCAGGGAGACATGAGTTGGACATGAGTGGGGGCCTGGTGGAGGGTGCCCCTGGATGCTGGGGGGGTGGGGGTGGTGGGAGACATGAGTGGGGGCCTGGTGGAGGCTACCCCTGCACTGCTGGGGGTGGGGGTGGTGGTAGACATGAATGGGGGCCTGGTGGAGGGTCCCCCTGGATGCTGGGGGGTGTGGGTGGTCGTAGACATGAGTGGGGGCCTGGTGGAGGCTGCCCCTGCACTGCTGGGGGGTGGGGGTGGTTGTAGATGTGAGTGGGGGCCTGGTGGAGGCTGCCCCTGCACTGCTGGGGGGTGGGGGTGGTGGGAGACATGAGTGGGGGCCTGGTGGAGGCTGCCCCTGGATGCTGGGGGTGGGGGTCTAGGGAGACATGAGTTGGACATGAGTGGGGGCCTGGTGGAGGGTGCCCCTGGATGCTGGGGGTGGGGGTCGTGGGAGACATGAGTGGGGGCCTGGTGGAGGCTGCCCCTGCACTGCTGGGGGGTGGGGGGTGGTGGTAGACATGAGTGGGGGCCTGGTGGAGGGTGCCCCTGGATGCTGGGGGGTGGGGTGGTGGTAGACATGAGTGGGGGCCTGGTGGAGGCTGCCCCTGCCCTGCTGGGGGTGGGGGTGGTGGTAGACATGAGTGGGGGCCTTGTGGAGGCTGCCCCTGCACTGCTGGGGGTGGGGGTGGTGGGAGACATGAGTGGGGGCCTGGTGGAGGCTGCCCCTGCACTGCTGGGGGGTGGGGTTGG